>NC_138903.1:94649653-95290864 GCF_965194825.1 Balaenoptera physalus
CTGTGTTGGGTCTTCGTTTCTATGCGAGGGCTTTCTCTAGTTGTGGCAAGCGGGGTCCACTCTTCATCGCAGTCGCGGCCTCTCACTATCGCGGCCTCTCTTTGCGGAGCACCGGGCTCCAGACACGCAGGCTCAGTAATTGTGGCTCACGGGCTCAGCTGCTCTGCGGCATGTGGGATCTTCCCAGACCAGGGCTCAAACCCGTGTCCCCTGCATTTAGCAGGCAGATTCTCACCACACTGCGCACCAGTGGAAGCCCCCTCTCTCTATTTTTCATGGTAAAATCTAGCTAAAGTTTGTCAATTTTGTTTATCTTTTCAAAAAAACCAGCTCTTAGTTCTGTTGATAGTTTACTTCTTTTTATTGCTGAAAAATATTCCATTCTCTGGATATACCAGTGTTTATCCATTCACCTATTGAAGGACACCTTAGTTGCTTCCAGTTTTTGGTAATTATGAATAAAGCTGCTATAACATTCATGTGCAGGTTTTTGTGTGGACATAAGTTTTCAACTCATTATGGTACATACTTAGGAGCACAGTTGCTGAATCATATGGTAAGACTATGTTTAGCTTTATAAGAAACTGTCATACCATCTCTTAAAGTACTGTATTGCTTTGTATTCCCGCCAGCAATGGATAAGAGTTCTTCTTATTCCACATCCCTAGTAGCACTTGGTGTTATCAGTGTTCTGGATTTTAGCAATTTTAATAGATGTGAAATGGTATCTCATTGTTTAAATTTGCAATTACCTAATGACATATGATGTTGAGCATCTTTTCATATGATTGTCGTCTTTATATCTTCTTTAGTGAGGTCTCTGCTTAGATATTTTGCCCACTTTTAAACTTGGTCCTTTATTTTTTTAAACAGTTTCCTTTAGTTCTTTGAATATATATATAATAGCTGCTTTCCATTCCTAGTTTTAAAAAATCTAAGAAGTAAGCCCCTTCTGGGACATTTTTTTTTGTTGGTTGCTTTTTTTTTTTTTTTTTAGTTCTTGTTTGTATTTTTAAGCATAGCTTCCTCAGATCACCCCCTGAGTCAGTATAAATCAGTGGTCAGCCAATGATGGGCCAGAAGATTTCCTTAAATGCCTTGAACCAGTAAGTTCTCCATCTTTTGCCAAGAGGATCTTTGTGTGAAGGTATACTTCATACTTTAGGAAGTTTATAAATCAGCCTTAGTTTTCATTTCTTATTTCCAGAGTTGAATGACTGGGGCCTTCTCCTGTCCCATTTCTTTCCTGGGTAGGTGCACAGTCTTGTATACTCATGCATACTTTCAGATCCCCAAGAATATGTCGGAACCTTTCAAAGTTCCCCTATGACCATCTGGTTTTCAAGGTCTTCCTTTTAAATTTTTAGCCAGGCTCTTGTTTGCCCCAAACTGAAATCACAGTCTTAGGCAGCTGTGATATTATCAGAAGATTGCTATGGTTTTCTTGGTATGCCTGGGGGAAAGGACTTTTTACATAGAGCTGAGCTCTGAGTCAAATCAAATATAACAACACCCTAGGAATGGAGATTTTCCAGGTAGCTGCTAGTTTGGTGAAAATATTGACTGTGTTCTGGGGATGGGGCTTTTAATGAAGCTCCAAAAGATCCATTGGCTGTGATAATGCTGACTTTCATGGCTACCATACCTCTGAGCTTGGAAGGGAGGGAGGATGGGAATAACCTCAAGTTAAAACTTCACAGACTGATGTTCTTACTGAGGTTCATTAGTTTTTTTTGAATCGATACTTTTCAGTTCATTCTGTGCCTTTGGTTAATTTCCAATGTTCTGACCTGTTTTTTTGTTTTTGTTTTTTTAATGTTTTGCCTGTATTTTTTTGCCCAAGTAGGGGAATTCATTCACTAAGGTCCTGAGCTTGATGTTCTGGACATTAGTTTGTTGACACCTCTAATTTTGGTGGACAAACAATGTTCTTCTGAGACATTGCTTTAATATTTATTATGTTTATAAATTGTGGTTTGTAAATGACAGATAAAACATTAGCACTTTTTCTTTTTGCAGAAACTTTTAGGCATACGTTTGGGACAATTATATTCTTTCTTTTTCAGGTTCCTATTAGTTCTGAATCTGTAGACCCATCTGATGATATTGAGGTACAATCTTTGATATGTCAGAGAGAATGCAGCAAAACTGTGAACACTGAAGCCTTAATGACAGTATTTCACCCTCAGGATTTGGAGACTCTTAATTCCAAAACGGTAGGAAAACAAAATATTTAAATCTATAGATTGAAACAGTTGATCAAAAATAAAAGTCTTAGATCAGACTGAAAACTCTTCTTTTTGAGCTTGAAAAGGTTTTCTAGCAGGTACTACTGTGTGATATGTTTGGTTCCATTACAAAATAGGACTGTTATCAAGAATTAAGATGAAAGTTGAACCTTGGGTTTTATTTGCATAGATTTCTAACAGTCAATCCTAATTGGGGTGATTGGTGAGAATGATGGTTCAAAGCTTTACCTCCTAGGTGTCATGGTTTTCCCATTTTAATATGAGTTTAGCTAAGAACTAAAATAGTAAATTAAACCTGTTATGCTCACATGGATTTTAAAGATTTTTGTGATGACAGTGGTCCAGTGTTTAGCCCATCTGTGAATACTGATTTTGACTTTCTATGTTCTTGTTTTCCATAGGTATTGTTTCATGGTGAAGAGAGTTATCGAGTTATTTGAAACTTAATTTCAAATTAATTTAATTTCTCACCATGTTTAGTTGCTTTGATTTTTTTGTTATAGTTGAAAGAAAAGATGAAGGAACAGTCCTGGAACATCCTGTTTACAGAATGTGGGCGTGGTGTTAGCATGTTTCGGACCAAAAAGACTCAAGATCTGGTTGTAAGAGGGATTCCAGAGACCTTAAGAGGAGAGCTCTGGATGCTTTTTTCAGGTATTACATTTATTCACTTTATTCATTTAACAGACATTAACTATGCCCCTTCTAGGAGTTATGTACTAAGCTAAATAAAAATAATTACAAAGATGGCTAGGACTAAGTCTTATCATGAGTTCAGACTAGTCACAGAGAGTACGGTAGTTATGTGTACTTACCTATATATCCATACATCCATTGTCTGAGCAGATTAGTTTATTAGGCAATAGCTAACTGCAAGGGACGGGGTGGGAATCTCTAGTGTCAGAAGAAAGTTAAGGGGAAAAGACAGTTCATGAAAATGTTATTCTTTTGGATAAGATTGCTGTCCTGATGTTATAGATTCTAGTGTGAAGCTTTTCCTTTTATTTGTTTGTACTCAGATAACACTTGAGCATAAAGCTTAATTTAAAAGTAATCCAGTTCTTCATGTATATAGGCAAGTAGTAGCTTTGTTATGTTCCTCTTCTTTTGTATGTTAATGTGATCATCTGTACAGGTGCTGTTAATGACATGGCTGCTAATCCTGGCTATTATGCTGAAGTGGTTGAGCAGTCTTTAGGGACCTGCAACTTGGCTACTGAAGAAATTGAACGTGATTTGCGTCGCTCCCTGCCTGAGCATCCAGCCTTTCAGAGTGACACTGGCATATCTGCTCTGAGGCGGGTACTCACTGCTTATGCATTCAGGAATCCCAAAATTGGATACTGCCAGGTATGATTTCATTATGAGCTCAACTGTTATTGTGTTCCAAATGATAAAATCACATCAAATCCAACTCTACTAATAAGGACAGAGATTGGGCTGAGATTGATAGTGGATATTATTAATGTAAGAATGATAGTGGGAATACTTAGATTTGATATTCCATTAATTCATTTTTCTTTTATATTTAACAAATATTTACTGAATTCCTGCTCTGTGAAAGATACTGTGCTAGGTGCTCAAGACTATATAAAGCTGAATCAGATAAGAATCCTGCCCTTAAAAGTATATGGACTGGTAGGTATTAAAACATATTCAAGGACTTCCCTGGTGGTGCAGTAGTTGGGAATCCACCTGCTAGTGCAAGGGACACCGGTTCAATCCCTGGTCTGGGAAGATCCCACATGCCACGGAACAACTAAGCCTGTGTGCCACAACTACTGAGCCTGCACTCTAGAGCCCATGAGCCACAACTACTGAGGCTGCGAGCCACAACTACTGAAGCCTGTGCACCCTAGAGCCCACACGCCACAACTGCTGAGCCCACACACCACAACTACTGAAGCCCACGCACCTAGAGCCCGTACTCTGCAACAAGAGAAGCCACTGCAGTGAGAAGCGCACGCACCTCAACGAAGAGTAGCCCCCGCTTGCTGCAAATAGAGAAAGCCCATGTGCAGCAACAAAGACCCAACGCAGCCAAAAATAAATAAAAAATTTAAAAACAAAAACAAACAAAAAAGCATATTCATTGGCAAAAGAAAAACAAATGAGACAATTTATTAGAGAAATATTAAGTCTCACCAGGATTTATAATAGGGATAAGTTGGAGGAACAGAGAAGGCTGCATGGAAGAAGTGGCATTTGTAGGTCTTGAAATTGGTGAATTTTAGATGTATGGAGATGGAATGAAATACCACTGTAGGTGAAGGGATCAGTGTAACCAAACACAGAGGTAAATGTGGAATATATGTAGGACCATGTTCTGTCTAGTAGAATTGTAGAGTGAATGAAGTGACGTAATTGAGGGAAAAAATCAGTAAGGTAGATTGGGATAGGTCAGGAGTTTGAATGTTACTTTGTAGGCAGTGGGGGAATCACTGAAAAAAATCCTTTAGGAGGACACTAAAGGGTATGCTAGACTGCTAACACAAATAATCTCAAACACAATAAAAGTTTACTTAAAGGAATAAACAGAGGAGAGCAAATATTCAAGTCAGTAGGTAGCTCTCCTCCATGTGATTATTCAGGGATTTAGGCTGACAACAGGCTCTGTCATCTTCAAAACATGGCTTCCAAGGTACTCTTTCATTGCCATTACTACTCACAGGAAGAGGGGAGAGAGCATGGAGAAACAATTATGGGAAATTTTATTGGCCAGGCCTGGAAGTTGCATACATCACTTCACCCACATTTTATTGGAGGATCTTGGTCTCATGGCCACACCTATTCATAAAGAAGTCTGCAAAATGTAGCGCGGTTGAGCACACGTACATCCAGATACTATGGAAGAAGGGGAGATTGGGTTAGGGTGGATAGCTAGCACTCTCAGCCACACATTCATTTATGATGGGGTTGAGTACCCATAATGATTACATATCAGTCCGACCTATCCATTGAAACTTATCAATAGAGAGGTATTTTTGAAAAGCAATTTAAGTGAGTGGATCATCTGAATGACAAGTATTTAGCATGTTTTAGGATCTCTGAAAGGTAATAAAGAAGCATAATGCTTCTTTTCTCAAAGAGCTTACACTCAGAGAGCCTGTAATGTTATCTATATGTGGTAGTTTAAAGGCAGCTTCAAAGTAGGCAATACTTGATTTTTGACTTCTAAAAAATGAAAGCAAAATTAGAAACATGGAGGGCCAGAGGAAAGTTATTCAGAGTTAGGTAACACTATAAGCAATACCATTCAGGTGAAAATAAGCCTGCCATGGAGATCAGACTGGCTAGGTTCGTGCTGGAATCAAGAAGTAAATAAGTTTGTGTGAGGCAAGATCATGGTGAATCTTTCAAGCTTGGGAGAAGTTTGAATTTAATATGATAAGCAGGTTTTATTGCTTTTGATCAAAAACTCAGGTGAGCCATACTGACTCATGGCTGACTGACTGGCTTTGTTTATCTTTTCTTCCTTCTTCCATCCTTCCCTCCCTTCCTTCCATCTATCTGATCTATCTTCTTCCTTCTTTTCTTCCTTTCCTTTTTTCATTCCTTTTTCCTTTCATCTATCTAGAGATAGAATTCACATACCAGAAACTTCACCCATTAGTGTTTTTTAGTATATTCACAAAGCCATGCAACCATCATCTCAGTCTTAACTCCATAACACTTTCATCACCCCAGAAAGAAGCCCCACATCCATTAGTAGTTACTCCCCATTTTTCCCTACTCCCAACCCTAGGCAATCACTAATCTACTTTTCTGTTTCTATGGATTTGCCTATTACGGATATTTTATCTAAATGGAGTGATACAATATGTGGTCTTTTGTGTCTGCCTTATTTCATTTAGCATATTGTTTTCAAGGTTCATCCATGTTGTAGCGTGTATTAGTACAGTACTTCATTCCTTGCTATGGCTGAATAATAGTCCATGGTATGGATATACAACATTTTGTTCAACAATTGGTAGGCATTTTGGGTTGTTTCCACATTTTTGCTCTTGTGAATAATGTTGCCATGGATATTCGTATACAACTTTTTGTGTGGATGTGGTTTTTGATTCTTTTGGGTATTTAGCTAGAAGTGGAACTGCTGAGTTATGTGGTAACTTTATGTAACTTTAACATTTTGGGGCAATGCCAAACTATTTTAAAAAGAGACCATACCATTTTACATTCCCACCAGCAATGTGTGTGATGGTTCCAATTTCTCCACATCCTCGGTGACACTTGTTATTATCTCTCTTTTTGATTATAGCCATCCTAGTGAATGTGAAGTGGTATCTCGTTGTGGTTTTGATTTGCATTTCCCTAACATGCTTATTGGCCATTTGTATATCTTCTTAGGAGAAATGTCTATTCAAATCCTTTGCCCATTTTTAAAATTGGATTATTTATCTTGTTACTGTTGAGTTGTAATGGTTCTTTATATATTTTGGATACTAATCCTTTATCAGATATAGTATTTGCAAAATTTTTCTCCTGTTCTGTGGATTGTTTTTTCACTTTCTTGATGGTGTTCTTTGAAGCACAGAAGTTTTAATATTTGTTTTTGTATGTTTTTCATTTGTTGTGTGTGCTTTTGATGTCATATCTAAGAAGCCATTGCCTAATCCAAGGTCAAGAAGATTTAGTCCTATGTTTTCTTCTAAGGGTTTTATAGTTTCAATGCTTAAATTTAGGTTTCTGGACCATTTTGTCTTAGTTTTTGTGTGTGGTGTATGGGAAAAGCTTCAGCTTCATTCTTTTACTTGTGGATAGCCAGTTGTCCCAGTGCCATTTGTTGAAAAAAAGCAGTCTTTGACTCATTGAATTGCCTTGGCACCCTTGCTGAAAATCACTTCACTATAAATGTTAGGGTTTATTTCTTGACTCACAATTCTATTCTATTGACTTATGTTTCTGTTCTTATGCCAGTATCACACTGTCTTTTTTACTACAGCTGTGTAGTAAGTTTTGAAATTGGGAACTGTGAGTCCTTTAACTGTTTTTTTTTCCAAAATTGTTTTGGCTTTTTAGGTCTCTTGCATTTCCATATGAATTTTAGGATCTGTTTGTCAATTTCTGGATAAAGAAGAAAAATCCAACTGGAATTTTCTTAGTCATTGCATTGAATCTGTAGATCAACTTGGGGGATATTGTATATTAACAATATTAAGTCTTCTAGTCCATGAACACAGGATGTTTTTCTTTTCCATTTATTTAATTCTTTTAAAATTTCATTCAAGGTTGTTTCGTAGTTTCCTATGTGCAAGACTTTACTTCCTTTGTTAATTTTATTTCTAAGTTTTTTATTCTTTTTGACATTACAGTAAATGGAATTGTTTTCTTGATTTTATTTTTGGATTGCTCAATGCCAGTATATAGAAATACGATTGATTTTTGTATATATTGATCTTGTATCCTGCAATCTTGCTAAGCTTATTAGTTCTAGTAGATTTTTTTGTGGATTCCTTATTTAGAATTTTCTATATACAAGATCATGGAATCTGAATAGTGATATTTTTTACTTCTTCCATTCCAACCTGGATGCCTTTTTGTCCTTTTTCTTGCCTGATTGACCTGGCTATAACCTTCAGTACAGTGTTGAAGAGAAGTGGTGAGAATGCATATTCTTGTCTTGTTATTTACCTTAAGGGGAAGCAATCAGTCTTTCATCATTAAGTGTGAGGTTAACTGTGGGCGTTTTATAGATTCTTTTTATCATGTTCAGGAAGTTCCCTTATATTGCTAGTTTGTTGAGTGTTTTTATCATGAAAGGGTGGTGGATTTTGTTAAGTAATTTTTCTGTGTCTATCGAGATAATCATGTGATTTTTTTCCTTTATTTTAGTAATATCATTGTTGACCTGAAACAAATAGACCACCAGATATTTCTTCAGCAAAGATGGATTTATTCAGGATGAGCAGAGAATTGCAATTTGGGGTCTACAACCATGGCGAGCCATGGGCAAGTCCCCCAATGGCAAGGGGAGGAGAACACTTTTATAGAGAAGAAAAAGAAGTTGGAAGGGCTATAGTAAACTAAGAGTCCATGGCTTTTCATTGGCCTTGCCAGGAAAAAAGAGTCTTTTTTCTGCCTGTTGGTCTCTGCTGTAGTTGCAGGGCACGAGAGCGCCCCCTTCTGGTCTCCCAACTCTTTAATTGAGGTTTCTGTTTGTTAATTTTTTACATTGTGTATTACTTTTGCTGACTTTTTTTTTTTAGTTTATTAAAAGTGCATATTTATTGTAATTAATTTAGAACATAAAAATTACATAAAAGAAAGAAAAATCATCTATAATCCCACTACCCAGAAATAACCACCACTAACATTTTTCAGTATTTCCTCTTAGTCTTTCCATGTAATTAAGTGTTCTTCTTAAAAAGAACATAGTTCTTTTCCTAAATTTCTCTATGGCACTCTGTTATACATCATAGTATATTTCATCAAGGCTTTTTTGGGACATTAAAATTGTATTCTTGCGAATTCCCTGGTGGTCCAGTGGTCAGGACTCTGCACTTTCACTGCTGAGGGCCCGGGTTCAATCCCTGGTTGGAGAACTAAGATCCCACAAGCCACATGTTGTGGCCAAAAAAAAAAAAAAATGTATTCTTTATTTTTGTTTTATTTTGTCTCGCTTTGTTTTGTAAAACTACTCTTAACAAAACATCCTTGTGACTAAATCTTTACATACCTCCTTGTATTTTCCTTAGGACAATTTCTTGCAAGAATAATTGCTTTGTCCAAAAAAAAAATCTTTCTTAGGCCTCTCATTAACATTAAAAAAAAATTGTGATAAAATATACATATTTTAATCATTTTATAAGTAAAAATGCAGTGGCATTAAGTACATTTACAACACTGTGTAGCTATCACCACTGCCTATTTCCAGAACTTTTTCATCATTTCAAGCAAAAACTCTCCACCCATAAAGCAATAACTCCCCATTCCACTTCTCCCAGCCCCTGTTAATCTCTACTCTACCTATTATCTCTATGAATTTGCCTATTATAGGTACCTAATTTAAGTGGAATAATATAATATTTGTCCTTTTTGTGTCTGGCTTTTTTTTTAACATCTTTATTGGAGTATAGTTGCTTTACAATGTTGTGTTAGTTTCTGCCGTATAACAAAGTGAATCAGCTGTATGTACACATATATCCCCATATCCCCTCCCTCTTGCGTCTCTATCCCACCCCTCTAGGTGGTCACAAAGCACCGAGCTGATCTCCCTGTGCTATGCAGCTGCTTCCCACTAGCTATCTATTTTACATTTGGTAGTGTATATATGTAATGCTACTCTCTCACTTCGTCCCAGCTTGCCCTTCCCCCTCACCGTGTCCTCAAGTCTATTCTCTAAATCTGCGTCTTTATTCCTGTCCTGCCCCTAGGTTCATCAGAACTGTTTCTTTTTATTTTTGTTTTTTTAGATTCCATATATATGTGTTAGCATACTGTATTTGTTTTTCTCTTTCTGACTTACTTCACTCTGTATGACAGACTCTAGGTCCATCCACGTCACTACAAATAACTCAATTTCGTTTCTTTTTATGGCTGAGTAATATTCCCTTGTATATATATGCCACATCTTCTTTATCCATTCATCTGTCAATGGGCACTTAAGTTGCTTCCATGTCCTGGCTATTGTAAATAGTGCTGAAGTGAACATTGTGGTACATGACTCTTTGTGAATTATGATTTTCTCAGGGTATATGCCCAGTAGTGAGATAGCTGGGTCGTATGGTAGTTCTATTTTTAGTTTTTTAAGGAACCTCCATACTGTTCACCATAGTGGCTGTATCAATTTACATTCCCACCAACAGTGCGAGAGGGTTCCCTTTTTTCCACACCCTCCCTAGCATTTATTGTTTGTAGATTTTTTTGATGATGGCCACTCTGACTGGTGTGAGGTGATACCTCATTGTAGTTTTGATTTGCATTTCTCTAATGATTAGTGATGTTGAGCATCCTTTCATCTGTTTGTTGGCAATCTGTGTATATTCTTTGGAGAAATGTCTATTTAGGTCTTCTGCCCATTATTGGATTGGGTTGTTTGTTTTTTTGATATTGAGCTGTATGAGCTGCTTGTATATTTTGGAGATTAATCCTTCTCAGTTGCTTCGTTTGCAAATATTTTCTCCCATTCTGAGGGTTGTCTTTTCATCTTATTTATGGTTTCCTTTGCTGTGCAAAAGCTTTTAAGTTTCATTAGGTCCCATTTGTTTATTTATTTTTTTATTTCTCTAGGAGGTGGGTCAAAAAGGATCTTGCTGTGATTTATGTCATAGACTGTTCTGCCTATGTTTTCCTCTAAGTTTTATAGTGTCTGGCCTTACATTTAGGTCTTTAATCTATTTTGAGTTTATTTTTGTGTGTGTGTATGGTGTTACGGAGTGTTTTAATTTCATTCTTTTATATGTAGCTGTCCAGTTTTCCCAGCACCACTTATTGAAGAGGCTGTCTTTTCTCCATTGTACATTCTTGTCTCCTTTATCAAAGATAAGGTGACCATATGTGTGGGGGTTTATCTCTGTGCTTTCTATCCTGTTCCATTGATATATATTTCTGTTTTTGTGCCAGTACCATACTGTCTTGGTTACTGTAGCTTTGTAGTATAGTCTGAAGTCAAGGAGCCTGATTCCTCCAGCTCCGTTTTTCGTTCTCAAGATTGCTTTGGCTATTTGGGGTCTTTTGTGTTTCCATACAAATTGTGAAATGGTTTTTCTAGTTCTGTGAAAAGTGCCATTGGTAGTTTGATAGGGATTGCCCTGAATCTGTAGATTGCTTTGGGTAGTATAGTCATTTTCACCATATTGATTATTCCAATCCAAGAACATGGTATATCTCTCCATCTGTTTGTATCATCTTTAATTTCTTTCATCAGTGTCTTATAGTTTTCTGCATACAGGTCTTTTGTCTCCTTAGGTAGGTTTATTGCTAGGTATTTTATTCTTTTTGTTGCAGTGGTGAATGGGAGTGTTTCCTTAATTTCTCTTTCTGGTCTTTCGTTGTTAGTGTATAGGAATGCAAGAGATTTCTGTGCATTAATTTTGTATCCTGCAACTTTACCAAATTCATTGATTAGCTCTAGTAGTTTTCTGGTGGCATCTTTAGGATTCTCTATGTATAGTATCACGTCATCTGCAAACAGTGACAGTTTTACTTCTTTTCCGATTTGGATTCCTTTTATTTATTTTTCTTCTCTGATTGCTGTGGCTAAAACTTCCAAAACTATGTTGAATAATAGTGGTGAGAGTGGGCAGCCTTGTCTTTTTCCTGATCTTAGTGGAAATGGTTTCACTTTTTCACCATTGAGAATGATGTTGGCTGTGGGTTTGTCATATATGGCCTTTATTATGTTGAGGTATGTTCCCTCTGTGCCTACTTTCTGGAGGGTTTTTATCATAAATGGGTGTTGAATTTTGTTGAAAGCTTTTTCTGCATCTGTTGAGATTATCATATGGTTTTTATCCTTCCATTTGTTAATATGATGTATCACATTGATTGATTTGCATATATTGAAGAATCCTTGCATTCCTGGGATAAACCCCACTTGATCATGGTGTATGATCCTTTTAGTGTGCTGTTGGATTCTGTTTACTAGTATTTTGTTGAGGATTTTTGCATCTATATTCATCAGTGATATTGGCCTGTAGTTTTCCTTTTTCGTGACATCTTTGTCTGGTTTTGGTGTCAGGGTGATAGTGACCTCATAGAATGAGTTTGGGAATGTTCCTCCCTCTGCAATATTTTGGAAGAGTTTGAGAAGGATAGGTGTTAGCTCTTCTGTAAATGTTTGATAGAATTCGCCTGTGAATCCATCTGGTCCTGGGCTTTTGTTTGTTGGAAGATTTTTCTTAAATTAATTAATTAATTTTTTTTTGGCTGCATTGGGTCTTCGTTGCCGTGCACGGGCTTTCTCTAGTTGCGGTGAGTGGGGGCTACTCTTCGTTGCGGTGCGCGGGCTTCTCATTGCAGTGACTTCTCTTGTTACCGAGCACGGGCTCTAGGCACGCAGGCTCAGTAGTTGTGGCGCACGGGCTCTAGAGCACAGGCTCAATAGTTGTGGTGCATGGGCTTAGTTGCTCCGCAGCATGTGGGATCTTCCCGGACCAGGGCTCGAACCTGTGTCCCCTGCATTGGCAGGCGGATTCTTAACCACTGTGCCACCAGGGAAGTCCTGTTGGAAGATTTTTAATCACAGTTTCAATTTCAGTGCTTCTGATTGGTCTGTTTATATTTTCTGTTTCTTCCTGGTTCAGTCATGGAAGGTTGTGCTTTTCTAAGAATTTGTCCATTTCTTCCAGGTTGTCCATTTTATTGGCATATAGTTGCTTGTAGTAATCTCTCATGATCCTTTGTATTTCTGAAGGGTCAGTTGTTACTTCTCCTTTTTCATTTCTATTTCTGTTGATTTGAATCCTTTCCCTTTTTTCTTGATGAGTCTGGCTAATGGTTTATCAATTTTGTTTATCTTCTCAAAGAACCAGCTTTTAGTTTTATTGATCTTTGCTATTGTGCCCTTCATTTCTTTTTCATTTATTTCTGATCTGATTTTTATGATTTCTTTCCTTCTGCTAACTTTGGGGTTTTTTTGTTCTTCTTACTCTAATTGAGATTTTTCTTGTTTCTTGACGTAGGACTGTATTGCTATAGACTTCCCTCTTAGAACTGCTTTTGCTGCATTCCATAGGTTTTCGGTCATCGTGTTTTCATCGTCATTTGTTCTTAGGTATTTTTTGATTTCCTCTTTGATTTCTTCAGTGATCTCTTGGTTATTTATTAGTGTATTGTTTAGCTTCCATGTGTTTGTATTTTTTACAGTTTTTTCCCTGTAATTTATATCTAGTCTCATCGCATTGTGGTCGGAAAATATACTTGATACGATGTCAATTTTCTTAAATTTACCAAGGCTTGATTTGTGACCCAAGATATGACCTATCCTGGAGGATGTTCCATGAGCACTTGAGAAGAAAGTGTATTCTGTTGTTTTTGGATGGAATGTCCTATAAATATCAATTAAGTCCATCTTCTTTAATGTATCATTTAAAGCTTGTATTTATTTATTTTCATTTTGGATGATCTGTCTATTGGTGAAAGTGGGGTGTTGAAGTCCCCTACTATTACTGTGTTACTGTCAATTTCCCCTTTTATGGCTGTTAGCATTTGCCTTATGTATTGAGGTGCTCCTATGTTGGATGCATAGATATTTACAATTGTTCTATCTTCCTCTTGGATTGATCCCTTGATCATTATGTAGTATCCTTCTTTGTCTCTTATAATAGTCTTTATTTTAAAGTCTATTTTGTCTGATATGAGAATTGCTACTCCAGCTTTCTTTTGATTTCCATTTGCATGGAATATCTTTTTCCATCCCCTAACTTTCAGTCTGTATGTGTCCCTAGGTCTGAAGTGGGTCTCTTGTAGACAGCATATGTACGGGTCTTGTTTTTGTATCCTTTCAGCCAGTCTGTGTCTTTTGGTTGGAGCATTTAATCCATTTACATTTAAGGTAATTATCGATATGTATGTTTCTGTTACCATTATCTTAATTGTTTTGGGTTTGTTATTGTAGGTCTTTTCCTTCTCTTGTGTTTCCTGCCTAGAGAAGTTCCTTTTGCATTTGTTGTAAAGCTGGTTTGGTGGTGCTGAATTCTCTTAGCTTTTGCTTGTCTGTGCACTTAGTATGATTTAGGGAGCCTCCCTCCCTATGGGTGGGGTTGTGTTCCTATCTTGCTGGTTGTTTGGCATGGGGCGTCCAGCACTAGAGCTTGCCGCCCATTGGGTGGAGCTGGGTCTAAGCATTGAGACAGAGATCTCTGGGAGAGCTCTCGCCAATTGATGTTAGGTGTGTTCAGGAGGTCTCTGGTGGTCTGATGTCCTGAACTCGGCTCTCCCACCTCAGGGGCTCAGGCCTGTCAGCCGGCCGGAGCATCAAGACCCTGTCAGCCACATGGCTCAGAAGAGAAGGGAGAAAAAAAAGAAAGAGCAGTAAAATAAAGTAAAATAAAGTTATTAAAATAAAAAGTCTTTAAAAATATTATTAAAATTAAAAGAATTTTAAAAGTAATTTAAAAAAGAGAAGAGAGCAGCCAAACCAATAAACAAATCCACCAATGATAACAAGTGCTAAAAACTATACTAAGATAAACATAAAAATCAAACTAGTCAGTCACATACAGCAAACCCCAAGTCTACAGTTGCTCCCAAAGTCCACCACCTCAATTTTGTGATGATTCCTTGTCTATTCAGGTATTCCACAGATGCAGGGTACATCAAGTTGATTGTGGAGACTTAATCCGCTGCTCCTGAGGCTGCTGGGAGAGATTTCCCTTTCTCTTCTTTGTTCGCACAGCTCCTGGGGTTCAGCTTTGGATTTGGCCCCGCCTCTGCATGTAGGTCACCTGAGGGCATCTGTTCTTCGCCCAGACAGGACAGGGTTAAAGGAGCAGCTGATGCAGGGGCTCTGGCTCACTCAGGCTGGGGGGAGGGAGGGGTACGGAATGCGGGGCAAGCGTGCAGCGGCAGAGGCCGGTGTGTATTCTCCCGGGGAAGTTGTCCCTGGATCACGGGACCCTGGCAGTGGCGGGCTGCACAGGCTCCCAGGAGGGCAGGTGTGGATAGTGACCTGTGCTCGCACACAGGCTTCTTGGTGGCTGCAGCAGCAGCCTTAGCATTTCATGCCCGTCTCTGGTGTCTGCGCTGATAGCCGCGGCTCGTGCCCGTCTCTGAAGCTCATTTAGGTGGGGCTCTGAATCTCCTCTTGCGCACCCCGAAACAATGGTCTCTTGCCTGTTCAGCAGCTCCAGACTTTTTCCCGGACTCCCTCCCGGCTAGCCGTGGCGCACTAGCCCCCTTCAGGCTGTGTTCACGCAGCCAACCCCAGTCCTCTCCCTGGGATCTGACCTCCGAAGCCCGAGCCTCAACTCCCAGCCCCCACCTGCCCCGGCAGGTGAGCAGACAAGCCTCTCAGGCTGGTGAGTGCTGGTCAGCACCGGTCCTCTGTGCAGGAATCTCTCCGCTTTGCCCTCTGCTCCCCTGTTGCTGCACTCTCCTCCATGGCTCTGAAGCTTCCCCCCCGCCACCCACCCCATTTCCACCAGTGAAGGGGCTTCCTAGTGTGTGGAAACTTTTCCTCCTTCACAGCTCCCTCCCAGAGGTGCAGGTTCCATCCCTATTCTTTTGTCTCTGTTTTTTCTTTTTTCTTTTGCCCTACCCAGGTTCGTGGGGAGTTTCTTGCCTTTTGGGAAGTCTGAGGTCTTCTGCCAGCGTTCAGTAGGTGTTCTGTAAGAGTTGTTCCACATGCCCTTGTTGACTTTCCTGTTTTACCACTCTTGTATCCCTGGGATAAATCTTACTGGGTCATGATGTGTAATCCTTTTTATATGTTATTGGGTTCAGTTTTCTAGTATTTTGTTAGGGATTTTTGCATTTATATTCATAAAATGTATTGATAATCGTTTTCTTGTGATGTCTTTGTCTGGTTTTAGTGTCAGGATGTCAAAGAATGAGCTAGGTAGTGTTTCTTCCACGCCTATGTTTTGAAGAGTTAATGAAGGATTGGTGTTAATTCTTTAAATTGTGGTAGAATTGGCCAGTGAAGCCATCTGTTTCTAGAGTTTTCTTTGCAGAAAGTTTTTTCATTATTAATTCAGTCTCTTTACTTATAATAAGTATTTTCAGATTTTTCTGTTTCTTCTTGAGTTGGTCTTGGTGGTTTTTCTAGGAAATTGTCCATTTTATCTAGGTTGTCTAGTTTGTTAGCATACAGTTGTTCATTGTATTCCCTTATGATCCTTTTTATTTTTGTTAATGTTGGTAGTAATGTTCTCTATTTCCTGATTTTAATTTGAGTCTCTCTCTCTTTCTCTCTCTCTCTGTCTCTCTGTATCTTTCTGTTTTTTGTCTTTTTGGTTAGACTACCTACAGGTGTTTCAGGTTTTTTAATCTTTTCAAAGAACCAACTTTTGATTTTGTTGAGTTTTCCATATTTTTTTTCTATTCTCTATCACTTCCTGTTTGTGCAGAGCCTCAAGATTAGCCAGAGGTAAGAGCTTAGGGCTTTTTCTGTTCTTTCATGAGCATGCATACAGCTCTGGGCAGGCATGAAGCCATATCATGCACTTTGCCTTCTAGATTCCCAGGAGTAAATTAGAGCGTTCCAAAGCCCCTTTTGGATATCCCATTCCCCAGCTTTTCATTTTAACCCTTTATTAGCCTATTGTTTGGCCCAGTTGTTATCCACTGCCTCAGGCAGCCGCATGTTCAACAACTGCTTCTGATTTTTTCAAGGAAAATTTTTCAAGGAAAGGCTGTTTGCCTTGGGTGAGCTCTGTGTCAGGTCAAATAAAGACAGCCTTATGAGTGCGGTTTTCCAGGGAATGACCAGACGGGTCAAATAATGACAGTTCTCTGGGAATGGGACTTTGAAGGCGCTCCAGCCCCGTTCTGTTCCCTACCATGGCTGCTAGGTGCTGCTTTTCACCATGATTGCTGAATGTTGGTTTTTCAGGCTTCTGTAAAGCTGAGGAGGAATGGGACTTGGATGATTTAAAATGCCACAGAGCTCACTGTTTTTACTGAGATTCAACCATTTTATTAAGTAAAGGCTTCCTGAATTGCTGTAAGCTTTTGGTGCATTTTCAGAGTTCTCAAAATTTGATTTTGATGATTTTTGCTAGTGTTCTTGTTGCTTTTATAGAGGAAAGCATTTTCGGAGAGCCTTACTCTGCCATTTTCACTGATGCTCCTCCCATTATGGCTTCATGAACAGGAAAATGATGGAGTAAAAACTAAACTTGAAGTCAAATATTGTACCAAATCTGACAAAGGATTGACATACTTAATATACAAACCTATAAGAAAAGTGTTGAATTATAAAAATGAGCAATGGACATGAAAAGATGAATCACAGAAAAAAATACAGATTGATAATAAAGTTTAAAAAAGGAAGCTCAATATCAAAGAAGCTCAAATTCAAACCATGAGATACCATTTTCACTATCAAATCAGCAAAGACAATTTTAATTATTACAATTCTTAGTATTGGCAAAGGAGCAGTGAAGTAAACATTCAAATGCTATAGGTCAGAAATACAAATTGGTACAGTCTTTCTGGAGTACAATTTGGCAGTAATATCAAGTCGTTTAAAAATAATATTCAGGGGAACCTCTTAGTTGTGCACAGAGAAAGAATGATTTAAAAATGGGTGATGTTGACATGCCACGGAGCAGCTGGGCCCGTGAGCCACAACTGCTGAGCCTGCGCGTCTGGAGCCTGTGCTCCACAACAAGAGAGGCCGCAATGGTGAGAGGCCCATGCACCGCGATAAGGAGTGGCCCCCGCTTGCCACAGCTGGAGGAAGCCCTCGCACAGAAACGAAGACCCAACACAGCCAAAAATAAATAAATTAAAAATGGGTGATGTTGAGAAGGGCAAAATTTTTGTTCAGAAGTGTGCCCAGTGCCATACTGTGGAACAGAGAGGCAAGCACAAGACTGGGCCAAATCTCCATGGTCTGTTTGGGTGAAAGACAGGTCAGACTTTCAGATTCTCTTACACAGATGCCAACAAGAACAAAAGCATCACCTGGGGAGAGGAGATGCTGATGGAGTATTTGGGGAATCCCAAGAAGTACATCCCTGGAACAAAAATGATCTTCACTGGGTTTAAGAAGAAGGGAGAAAGGGCAGACTTGATAGCTTATCTCAAAAAAGCTACTAATGAGTAATAGTTGACCACTGCCATATTTATTACGAAACAAATGTCTCATGATTTTTTATGTGTACCATATTTAAATTGATCTCATGCACTGCAATTCAGATCATGAATGGCTGAGGTAATATTTCTGTCCTGATTTAAATAAGATTGGTTTGTGGCTAAATGAATATGGTCAGCTTGGACTTCCCTGGAGGCACAGTGGTTAAGAATCTTCCTGCCAATGCAGGGGACACGGGTTTGAGCCCTGATCCGGGAAGATCCCACATGCCGTGGAGCAACTAAGCCCGTGCGCCACAACTACTAAGCCTGCGCTGTAGAGCCCGTGAGCCACAACTACTGAGCCCGTGCACCACAACTGCTGAAGCCCACACACCTAGAGCCCATGCTCCGCAGCAAGAGAAGCCACCGCAATGAGAAGCCTCTGCACCGTAACGAAAAGTAGCCCTCGCTTGCCGCAACCAGAGGAAGCCTGCACGCAGCAACAAAGACCCAACACAGCCAAAAATAAATAAATAAATAAAATTTAAAAAATAAATAGGGCTTCCCTGGTGGCTCAGTGGTTGAGAGTCTGCCTGCCAATGCAGGGAACACGGGTTCGAGCCCTGGTCTGGGAAGATCCCACATGCCGTGGAGCAACTGGGCCCGTGAGCCACAATTACTGAGCCTGCGCGTCTGGAGCCTGTGCTCCGCAACAAGAGAGGCCGCAATAGTGAGAGGCCCGTGCACCGCGATGAAGAGTGGCCCCCGCTTGCCGCAACTGGAGAAAGCCCTCGCACAGAAACGAAGACCCAACACAGCCATAAATAAATAAATAAAAATTTAAAAAATAAATAAATAAATAAATAAATAAATAAATTGCTGTTTAAAACAAACATATATACCTTAATGGCATGTTGATTATTTAAAAAAAAAAAGAATATGGTCAGCTTTTTGAATTTTGATAGTAATTCTGGTTCAACAAGTACTATCACTCTTTTCCCCTTCTAAAGAGATGATTAAACTTGAATAAGAAATGTTAAACTTTTCAGGGGTATGGTGAATGCCTTCTCAAACCCTATAGGAGATTGGTTTTATATTTAGATTTCTATAACTGGTTATATTAATATATTTAAATATTGAGAAGATCTCTTCACTGTCTCATAGAACAGCAAGATTCACCTGTGTTTCAAGTTGTGTTCATTCGCCTGTTAAGGCAAGAGCTGAAGATACACTGGCAATGTCCACTTTCTCTTTTTGGTCTTAACTATGTCAATTTAATTAAAATTCTCTATCTATCTAAAATATTGCCTTTTACTTAATGAAAGGCATTTTAGTGTGGTTTATGTATAGTATCAGATAAAGAATATTTAGTACTAATTACACACACACACACAAATAATATTCATTGACCAAATAATTTAATTTCTATGTATCTTTACTGAGAAAATAGTAAACCACTTGGATGAAGATTTATATACAGAGATATTCACTGCAGTGTTATATATAATAGTGAAGAGTTGAAATCAACCTAAATGTTCAATAATAGTAGAATAGCTAAATAATTTATAGTATATTCAACTTAATAGATTTTTTACAGTCATTAAAAATACTGTTTTAGAAGACTTATTTAATGGCATTGAAAATGTATAATATAATGCTAAGTGAAAAATCAAACTTTAATATACAGTTTAGTCTAAATTTTAGAAGGGGAAAAAGGAAGGAAATACAAACACAAAAAAGTACATCAGCTTGTTAACGGTGGTGATCTCTGGGTAGGTAGGGTACAGGAGATTTAATTTTCTTCACACCTTTCCATTCTTCCCAGATTCTATACATTAAGGGTTTATTATCTTTATAATAAGGGCTATGGCCAAATGTTATATAAAAGTAGTGATCTGACATTTGTATGGAAGATAGATTAGAAGAAGGAGAAAGTTAGGGTGGTAGTGGGAATGGAGAGGATAAATAAAATCTAAAAGACATTTTAGGAATTCCCTGGCAGTCCAGTGGTTAGGGCTCTGCACTCCCACTGCAGGGAGCACAGGTTCAATCCCTGGTCAGGGAACTAAGATCCTGCATGCTGCGTGGTGCGGCCAAATAAATAAATAAATAAAAATAAAAATAAAAGACATTTTATAAGAAGAAACTCTAGGATGTGAAGACAAATTGGATGTGGCAGATAAAGCGTTTCTAGCGTGATCAAAATTAAGGTAGCAAAGAAGAGAAATCCTATTTAATAGAGGAAAGAAGATTTAGTTTCAGACACAATTGAGGATGATTGACATCTAAGGGATGTTCTCCTGTAGGTAGTTGAAAATACAGATGAAGTTTGTTTCTCCAATGTTAGTATGTCCTTCAAAGTATATAGTGTTTTTTTTAAGACTTGCGATAATTAATATTTTTTACTCCTTGAAATTAGTCTAAATTTAGAGAGGTTTTACTTATTGTGTGCTGTGTCCATGATATTACTGCTTCATTTTCCTTGAATGTACCGTGTAAAATAACTGATTAGCAAACGTTAGTCTGACTTCACCTTGTTTTGCTTTGGACTGACTCAGAGTTGTCATGTTTCCATTATGATTACTCTCATAGTTGTTGTTATTGCTGAAAATTACTATGTTTGAAGAAGAAATGTAATTATTACCCCAACAATATTTATTTTTTATTTTTCTATGAATTTTAGGCAATGAACATTTTGACTTCAGTGTTGCTTCTGTATGCAAAAGAGGAAGAAGCTTTTTGGCTTCTGGTTGCTGTATGTGAACGAATGTTACCTGATTATTTTAATCGTCGAATCATTGGTAAAAAACAAAACACATATACATATACGAACACATATTTCTTTTCTAAACAATTTATAGGCCTCTTGTCTATCCAGTTACCTATCAAATGGAAGAACTGATCAATTAAGTTGCAAAATATACAAAATGCAAGCAATATCAAAATGTCACATTCACTGACATGCTCAAGAGAAGAGCTTTTTGCACTGAACGTGATTGGAAAAATGTATTATTTAATACGTTGCTTTTTAAAAATAAAGTGCCTGGTCTGTTTCCTTATGAAATAGAAGTTTTAAGTTTACTATCTCTGTATTGTTAAAACAGTGGTGATCTGAAGCATCTGGAGCTACTGGAAAAATTTTAATAGTTTCTTGATGAGAGAGAGATTTTAATCAGCTTAAAATCTCCACTTTTATATGAATTGTAAAGATATATGCAAGCTTTGAAAGAAGGATCAAGTTCTTAGTTTGTTAATTATATAATATTTTCTTCAGTCATCAAATATTTATAGATCCATTATCCCCTACCTTAAAACCATAGGTGGTCTCCTTTGTACCCTCATAAGCCTTCTGTGTCATGGCTAGGTCGTTGATTGTATTGTCTTGTGTTATAGTTATTTGTCTATTTATCGCAAGTTCTATTAGAGATTAAACACTTTGACGATGAGACCATTTAATTAATTGGTGTATCTCTTATAGTACCTATTACAGGTTTCTGCACATAATAAAGATTCCATAAATAACGGTTCAAATGAATATGAATTGAGTTTCTGAAGTGCTTCTTGATGCATGATACTGCTAGCAGATAAAGAGATGCGTGAAATATAGAAAAGGCACTGAAGAAGTTCATAATTTAAGGAAGAGAAATGAGATATATCAGCCTACTAATAGAAGTGGGAAGGTATTGGAAACAAGTCCTTTTGAAAGGTGTTCATTTTAAAATTTCTTTTTATGTTCTCCAGGTGCCTTGGTGGATCAGGCAGTCTTTGAAGAACTTATCAGAGATCACCTTCCCCAGCTGACTGAACATATGACTGATATGACATTCTTTTCCTCAGTTTCTCTCTCATGGTTCCTCACACTTTTTATTAGTGTGCTACCTATTGAAAGTGCAGTGAATGTGGTGGACTGTTTCTTCTATGATGGAATAAAGGCCATTTTACAACTGGGATTGGCAATACTTGACTATAATTTAGACAAACTTCTGGCATGTAAAGATGATGCTGAAGCCGTGACAGCTTTAAACAGGTACTGTGAGAATCATAACATTTAAATCTGGAGAGCCCCTTAGAGCTTATGTTGTTCAAACCCCTTATTTTATAGATGAGGAAACTGAGCCCTAGAAACTTTAAATAATTTGCCCAAAGTCACAAAGCTGGTTGAATGAAAACGCTAGGCCTAAAGTCCACTCCTCTGTTTCTAAATAGAATATAACAAAAGTAAGTCAGTCACTTTGAAGTAAACCACTAGGTTATATATACATTTACACTAACATCTAATATGGTTGATTCAGTATGCTGGGACTTTCATAGTCCCAGTTCGAGCTATAAAGTGTGTAAGAGTAATTTGAGGGGGGGAAAGGTGGTTGATAATATTAAATATCCAGTGGGGGGAAATTGTTCTGGTTTTCAAGTGTTTTCAAGTGGTTTCAATCAGGTAAGCTGAGCTTTATTTTCCTGGTGCCTTTTCTGTGAATTCTATTTTGTATTGAAACACATGTGTGGGGTGTGTGTGTGTGTGTATACACTGTATATGTTAAATGAATGAATATATGAATATTTGGGTAACTTGTAATGGTGCATCAAATCCCATTTATGTACAGAATAAAGTATAAACACCTCACTCTGGTATTTAGAACTCTCAATGTTAAGGCCTCAATGTATCTTTCTTAAATTATTTCTCCTCACGTGCCTCTACATACCCTATATTCCACCCTTACTGGGCCATGTGGTATTTTCTGAGAACTCTGAGCCTATCTGCTTCCCCATGCTCTCCTCCCCACCTCTGAAGTCATTTCATCACCATCCCATTTCCCAGTCCCATGTCCTCCTAATTCCCAACCATCTTCAAATTCTACTCCCTCATAAGACTGTCTCTTGTCCTCTTGGTAGAAATTAATCTCGAACTAGGGAGAAATGAGCTGTCATTTTCTCTGCATTTTACTTCTACTGATTCTTGTATTACTGTCACTTTTGGATAGGTTCTTTGACAATGTCACTAATAAGGATAGCCCGTTGCCTTCAAGTGTGCAGCAGGGTTCAAATGTAAGTGATGAAAAAAGCAGTCATATTAGAGTGGATATTACAGATTTGATTAGAGAGTCAAATGAGGTAAGTTTTTCTTATACCATAAATATAATTACATAGCATATTTAAAATTATAGATACTATAGTTATATCTCTAGTGGTATATTAAGAGTAAGATAATAATACAAGTAAAGATGTAGTAATGTAAAATCTGACTTCACTTTAAAAATGAGTTCTATGAACTGTTCCTACGTTATATAGCCTCCTCTGCTTCAGTTTGCTTTTCATTAAATGAAACTATTCACATAGTTTTACAAATAATGACCACTTTTAAATATCTATCACTGCATAAAAAGCTGAAAAATATTCTCTTCTTAGAGACTAAGAATTTTACCAGTGTTCTTGTACTTAGTCTAGACCCATAGTAGATGGAATCCTCTCCTGTGAATATACAGAAAAACTGAAACGTGGGAGGTGACAATTTGCATAATCACTGAACAAGTTGGGAAAATAGCTAGGAATAAAACCAAGGCCTCTGAGAATAGAATCTGATGAAATTCAATTGTAAGAGAAGTGGATATTTATTATGAATGAGTATCCACTGAAATCATATTTCTTGCAGAAATATGGGAATATTCGCTGTGAAGATATATACAGCATGCGCTGTCGAAATAGGTTGTATGTGATACAGACCCTAGAGGAAACGACAAAGCAGAATGTGGTGAGTATCCACCCAATGAGGGAAAACCAATTGGAGTAACATTTTTTTCCTGAACTTCATTTAAAAAATTATCATTTCATGTGAAGAAAATAAAATAACTATACATTTGAGCTAGATTCTTGCCACAGCTTAGCTTACTGTAAATTTTTTGAGAGGAAATAAGTTATTTTTTTCTGGTTGAAACATATTGGTTTCTCCAACATGTTTTGTGTTATGTGACCTTTAATATTGAATGCTATGATGTAGGCATTTAAGCATAACATATTTGTGATGTGCTTCATCAATAAGAACAGCTGACCTACATAGTAGTCTAGGCTGCTAATATGTATTATTATCCTTGGATACCCAAGATAAAGTGAAAAAGGAATAAACAGTGTGTTTTAAGTACTCCTTTTTAGTATTTGGATGACTACATTAGAAGCTGTTAATATTGGTTGCTTCTGGTGAGTGGGATTAATAGATTTCTGGTTGGAAGAGAGAGTGTTTTACTTTGCTGTATGAATCCTTCTGTGCTGTTTGAGCTTTTATCATGAGCATGTATTGTTTTTGTAAACCTACTTGCTTAAAGGTTAAGTCCTCAGAGATACAAATCTGGGAAATTTAACATTTCTGAATACGTGCTCATTGTGAATAATTCAAACATTATAGAAATGTAAAAAAGTAGAAGTTTCCTACCCCAGGAGTAACCAACATTAAAATGATTTGGGGGCTTCCCTGGTGGCGCAGTGGTTGAGAATCTGCCTGCCAATGCAGGGGACATGGGTTCGAGCCCTGGTCTGGGAAGATCCCACGTGCCACGGAGCAACTAGGCCTGTGAGCCACAACTACTGAGCCTGCACGTCTGGAGCCTGTGCTCCGCAACGGGAGAGGCCGTGATAGTGAGAGGCCCGCGCACCGCAGTGAAGAGTGGCCCCCACTTGCTGCAACTAGAGAAAGCCCTCGCACAGAAACGAAGACCCAACACAGCCATAAATAAATAAATAAATTAATTAATAAATTAATTAATTAATTAATTAATTAAAAAAATGATTTGACATGTATCCTTCCAGATCTTTTTTCTAAATATCTATAGACATAAATGTGTATGTGGTCGGGGGGCGGGGGACAATATAGCTTTTCAAATGAGATCATACCAGTTACTTTGTTCTGCAACTTTTTTCACTCAGAACTATATCATGGTCATTACATATCGTTGCATACCTCGCTTTTCTTAATACACTGAATAGTATACCACAGTATGGGTATGCTATACTTTACATAACTATTCCTTGTTGATATGCATTTAGTAGGTCTCCCTCTCTCTCTCTCTTTCATTTTAATGTTTTTTCACTTTTACAAGTAATACCTTATCTAAACAGCATGAGTTTGAACTGCACAGGTTCACCTACATGTGGATTTTTTTCAATAAACATGTACTACAGTACTACAAGATCCATGGTTGGTTGAATCTGCAGATGTGGAACCATGGATATGAAGGGCCAGCTGTAAAGTATATGCAGATTTTTGACTGTGTGGAAGGTCAGCGCCCTTAACCCCCGCGTTGTTCAAGGGTCAACTGTATATCTAATCTTATACATTTGTAAGAGTATTTCTATAAGGTGGATTCCTGGAAGTGGCAACTGGGTCAAGGGGTGTGCCCATTTAAAAATTGACAGGTCCTGCTAAATTATCCTCTAAAAGATTTGTATCAAATTATAATCCCACCAACGGTGTGTAAGAATGCCTTTTTCCCCACACTCCCACTAGCGTCACATTTTAAAAATATTAGTGGTATTAATTCTTTGTCAGTTATATTTGTGGCTAATATTTCCCCCAATCTTGTTGTTTCTTTAATTTTTATGATGTATTTCAGAGTATATAACTTTCAAAATTTTATGTAGTCAAATCTCTTTTTTCTTACATATTGTGTGGGTTTCATGTCAAACTTAGCAAGGCCTTCCCCATATAAAATTATATAATTTATAAACATACTTTATCATATTGGCTTATAGTACTGGTATTGCTTTGTTTTTTGTTTTTGTTTTTTTAATTAATTTATTTACTTAGTTTTGGCTGCGTTGGATGTTTGTTGCTGCACGCGGGCTTTCTCTAGTTGCTTCGAGCAGGGGCTACTCTTTGTTGTGATGCGCAGGCTTCTCACTGCAGTGGCTTCTCTTGTTGCAGAGCACAGGCTCTAGGCGCACGGGCTTCAGTAGTTGTGGCTCACAGGCTTTAGGGCGCAGGCTCAGTAGTTGTGGCGCATGGGCTTAGTTGCTCCGCAGCATGTGGGATCTTCCCAGACCAGGGCTCGAACCCGTGTCCCCTGCCTTAGCAGGCAGATTCTTAACCACTGCGCCACCAGGGAAGCCCCACACTGTTTTAATTATTGTGGCTTTATAGTCCATTTTGAAATCTGGTAAGGCTTTTAAAATTCCTTTTTAATATCCATTTTAATGATGTCTTTTAAAATGTCCTTTAGTAAGCATTTATTGTTTTCATCATATAGATCTTACACATTTCTTGTTGGGTTTGTCTACTCCTATATATTTTATGGTTTTGTTACTAATATGAATGAGATCTTTTTTCCTTTATATTTTCTAATTTGTTTATTATAGTATATGTAAAAGCTATTGATTTACACATGTTGCTTTTTTAAGTAGCTGTGTTACTGACTCTCATTAATTCTAACTTTTTTCAGTTGAATTTCTGAATAGACAAGCATATCATTTCTAGTCTTAGAGTTTTGGCCCTTCCTAATATATATACCTCTTTTCAGTTTTTTTGTGTTATTGTAGTGGGTAGGACCTCCAGAGAAGTATTAAATAATAGCAGTGGAAGCAGTCTTCCTTGTCTCATTCTGGAATTTAATAGAAATGCCTCTAGTATTTTATTGTTAAGTATGATATTTGCTGTTGATTTTTGAAGGATGCCTTTCATCAAATTAAGGAGTTTCATTCAGTTTCTAGGTTAAGGGATTTGGGACATTTAAAAAATCTATATTGAATGCTAACTTTGATCAAATAACTTTTCAGTATCTTGAGGTTATATTTATTAATGTAGTAAAGTACATTAAAGAATTCCTAATATTAGACTTCTGTTGGATTCTTGAAATGAGTCCTATTTGTTTGTGTTGTATTATTCTTTTAATATTCTGCTTTGATAATTTTCCTAAATAGTTTAGCCTGGTTCTTGATATCTCTGTTAAAGTGACATTGGCTTACAGTGTGTGTGTGCTAACTTTAGTTTTCATATTAGAATTGTGCTCATGTCATAGAATGGATTTTGGAACAAATCATATTTTTCTATGCTCTGGGATAGATTACGTTTTTTGGCACAGAGAGGGAATGTACATCTCCCAGTGCCTTTGAAGTGTTTAATGACAACCCCATGTGGTGACTTGACAGATTGCTTATATAGCAAGACAGGAATATATGGAAAAAACCATAGAATATTGTTGCTTATATTTATAGACATTCAGTGGCTGTCCTTTGGCAGTTATCTCTGGATATGAAGAGATGAAGGTCAAATTACATATCAGGGTAGAATTGAGCTGTAGTCTATGTACAACTTTTTAAAAGGGCAAAATAGGTACATTTACCTTTGTTATTCCTTTAAAAAGTTAAAAAAATATATTTTATTCTGGCAGAGGGAGATTTCTAAATGGATTCAAAGAGAATTTCTATGCTGAAGTGTTAAATTCTAAATTGCTTTTAATCCTTTTAAAGTTGCGTGTTGTATCGCAAGATGTGAAATTGAGCCTTCATGAATTGGATGAACTTTATGTCATCTTTAAGGTACTGTTTCCCTTCTTTAAATGAAAAATAATATTCTTAGTAGAATTTTACCACAACCGTTCAACTATTTTATCTTTAATTACTTTAGTAGACATGTTTAAAAGAAAAAAAGTCTTATGAAGTTACTTTTTCTGATATAATGACTTTGCTTTTTTTTTTCCATTTCTTAAATAGAGAGAGTTGTTTTTTTCTTACTATTGGTGCTTGAGAGCTCCAGTATTGAAGCACCATGATCCCAGTCTGCCATATTTGGAACAGTATCAGATTGACTGCCAGCAGTTCAGAGTGTTGTATCACTTGCTGAGTCCCTGGGCTCATTCTGCAAACAGAGACTCACTAGCTTTATGGACATTCAGATTGTTGGATGAAAACTCCGACTGCCTTATAAACTTCAAAGAATTCTCCTCTGCAATTGGTAGGATGACGTCCAATAATCTTTTTTAAAGCAAAAAAAAAAGGTACCCCTAGAAATACTTAGTACTGCCTATCATTGCCAATTTAGTCAGATTTTATCAGCCTGATATCAGATTTTTTATCAGATTTACAACTTTAGCAATAACTGGACCATTTTCCAACTTTAGCAATAACTGGACCAACTTTAGCAATAACTGGACCATTTTCTCTCTTTGTTGCTAAGTCTAAATATATTCATCTCATTTTGCCCCAACCCTCCCAGAAAAGCAAGCTGTTAGATGTGGATGTTTTAATGGTTAACATGAAGGAAGAGAATGTCCTGATTTTCCCACCTTCAGGCACATGGATTCTTCAGGAGGACGTTCTCCCTCAGTAAAAATCCAACCACATAGCCTAGAAAAGTGGTAGAGAAATATTCAATGAACATTTTGTGCCTGTAGATAGTCCACCGGTTATATCATTCCTTTGCTTTTCCAGACAACCTAGCATGCTTTCTTATCAGGGATTGCCCATTGAAGAGGAGTTCTCTCCTCAGATGAAGCATAAGGGCTCATTCAAAAGAAAAAGTAAATTTTAGATTGGGATTGGGGGAGAGAGTTCAGCAGAAGAGCATTTTATTTATCCCTCTGATAAAGGGTATTTTGCTTATATACTTCAAGGAGAGAATCTGGCCTACTGGGTAGTTGTTTAACGGTTAGTTTAAGTAACAGAAAGTTTCTGAATCCTAATTCCTGGCTAGTATCTGTGTCTTAATTAATCTGTGTTGCTGGAATTGATTGAATGTTCTTTGGCTGTGATTATTTGCAATTTAATTTTATTGAACAGACATAATGTACAATGGAAGTTTTACTGAGAAGCTTAAGGTGCTTTTTAAGCTGCATATTCCTCCAGGTAAGAATTTAACAGTTGTTAGTGATGTATAGGAGTTGACTCCATTTTAACAAGTATAATTACAGAAATCATTCCATTTTAACAAATAATGTAACTTTCCATATGATATAAGGTCATTGCTTCATTGTGGCCCATGGATCATATTAGCAATATTTTTGCTGATATATAGTTACACTGAAATCCATGGAAGAGTTTCTGTGCAACAGATGGGTTCACAAGTTTCCTTCCTGTTAGTGTTCAATCAATTTAGTGATAAGTAGTTTGTGTGTAGGAACTATCTATCATTTGAATATTGTCATAATGTTGAATTTTTAGTGTTGTTTAACTTTAGACAAACGGCCAAATTTAACTTTAGACAAACTGCCAAACTTGTGAAATACTACAAGTTATTCAGAAAAATGAGACCAGGCAACAGGGATATTAAACATTTGGAAAAGGAAGCAAAATAGGGCTTCCCTGGTGGCGCAGTGGTTAAGAATCTGCCTGCCAACGCAGGAGACACAGGTTCGAGCCCTGGTCCGGGAAGATCCCACATGCCGCGGAGCAACTAAGCCCATGCGCCACAACTACTGAGCCCGCGTGCCACAGCTACTGACCCTGTGCTCTAGAGCCCATGCTCCGCAACAAGAGAAGCCACCACAATGAGAAGCCCGCGCACCGCAACGAAGAGTAGCCCCCGCTTACCACAACTAGAGAAAGCCCGTGCACAGCAACGAAGACCCAATGCAGCTAAAAATAAATAAATAAAATAAATAATTTTTTTTAAAAAAGGAAGCAAAATAAAAGCTACCATTTATTGAGCACTTGCTCTGTTGAGGTGTTTGCTTTACGTGCATTCTTTTATTTAGTTCTCATGATGTCCTTGAAAGGTGGTATTATCCTTCCAATTTTGACGATACGGAAACTAAGGGAAAGATTAAATTTGCTGAAGATCACATAGCTAATAAATTGGTTAGCTGAGATTCAAACTGAGGTCTGACTCCAAAGCACAGGTTTCTTTCTATTCTACCACACTGCCTTAATGTTACCACATCATTCCACTTTACTTAAGTATTTCCCTCTGACCTTAAGAGGCAGCCTTTCCCAGGCCTGATCCATAATTGGGAAACCAGTCTTAGACTTTAAAGGAACATTGCAAAAGTATCTTTTAGCTTAGATAGGGTGATTCACAAAAAAAAAAAAAAAGTACCTCATAATTTGTCTAAAACTACACCTGAGATCTCTTTTAGAGCCTTCCTGGGATAGCTGGGAACCATTCTTTACCAGACCAGAAATCTAAAAGCCATCTTTAACCCTTCACAAACTCAAATCACAATCACAGCATTTAAAACAAAAGACAAACCAAATAATAACTATGAAGGACTTTACATTGTCAAGTCAAATTAGAATGTCTAATATTGCCATGGAATGAATACGTTTTCAATAGAAGGATCAAAAATAGAAAAAACACTGTGTATCTGTTAGAGCACTCAACTTCGTGTTTTCCTTCTTATTAAAGATGTTTTTAAATGACTGAGGTCACGTTTTCAGAGATTCCCAAGTGCCACATTTTTAAAAATTTTTTAAAAACTTTTTATTTTATATTGGAGTATATCCGATTAACCCATATTTTTAAATTTCAACTTGTAATGGCTCTTGGAAAACTATTAAAAAGCAAGAAATTTGGAGAAATAATAGAACTCAAAGTGATCAAGTACTTCTTGTTATTTGCTATACGGTAGAGTAATACTACTTCCACATTTCTTCACATATGTCTTTCTTTGACAGGGACCCTTTGTTTGATTCTCTGCCCCCAGATTTAATTGATCTATTATAGGACTCGTTTCTGTCCCTCATTGTTATAAATGTGATTTGGGTTATCTGTTTTCAGCTTATACTGAAGTGAAGTATAAGGACCCTTCAAAGGGAGATGAACTTTCCAAGGAAGAATTACTTTATTTCAGTCAGCTCCATGGTAAATATCTGTTTTAAATTTATCTGTTTTGGGACTTCCCTGGTGGTCCAGTGGGTGAGACTCCCTGCTTCCAATGCAGGGGCCCAGGTTCGATCCCTGGTCAGGGAACTAGATCCCGCGTGCATGCTGCAACTAAGAGTCTGCATGCCACAACTAGGAGGTCCGCATGCTGCAGCTAAGAAGTCTGCATGCCGCAACTAAGAGCCCGCATGCTGCAACTAAGAGCCAGCGCAGCCTAAATAAATAAATAAATTTATCTGTTTTGATGATTAGCCACTCAGAGGTCTTTCTGGCTTAAACATTCTTTACCCAGCTACCACTAGCAAAGTTTGGGTTAATTATACCTTATACTTCTTTTGTGCTACCATAACACTTAGCACAGTCCTAAATGCATGGTAAGTACTCTATAAATATTTGACTGATTAACTAAACTACATTTTGGGTTTTGATTTATGGAATTTCTTATTTACTGGAGAATTAGAAAGAAAATGCATTTTGTTTCTACTTCTGTAGCAGAAATTTCTGAAATGTATCAGACCATTTTTTATGCCTTGTTAAAATGCAATGAAGACAATAGAATCTTTGACGACTGAAGGTCATAGCTATTATTCAAACAGTGAATACTTATCATAAATCACTGTAGGTGTAGGAGACCGGGATGAGTCCATCTCCAAGACATAATTTGGAAGTGTTATAAGCTTATTTTTGTGTCTTTTGCTTCTTTTTCATAAATATGAATGTCTTAAAGAGGGATAAGTTCTTATTAATGTATGTTTATGTTACTGTATGTTAGTGTTTGAAGCGACCTTACAAATCTTCTAGTCAAGTCCCTTAATTATATAGAGGGCACTGAGGCCCAGAAAGGAGAAGTGACTCGTGTAAGAGTTTTCAATGAGGTTTTACCACAATCAGGACTAGTAGCTCAGTCTTTTGACTTCCGGTGTGTGTGTGTGTGTGTGTGTGTTTTCCCTAATAAAAGAAGTAATACAATTTAATTTGAAGAAAATCACAAGGAAGAAAATACCACATACCACCCAGAAATAAATACTTAATATTTGGTATACTTCCTTCTAAGATTTTTTATATGGATTTTTCCCCAGTGTTCTTTTTAAAGTTCTTGAATACTTTGCCGTCTAATGATAGGAGGTCAGGTTAGCTATAATTGGTTTGCTGAATTGAAGAAAATAAAGTGTGCTTATAAGTCTTTATACAAAATATTATTTTACTTTCAAAAGGTATTTGTTAAATACTTTACAAAATGCAGTTGTCCTCTTTTCCTCTAGTTTCCAAGCCTGCAAAGGAGAAGGAAGCAGAGTCAGCAAAAAACAGCCCTAAAGGTATATGATCTAGGAGTATCATTTAGTTTAAATTATTGTTTTTGTAAATAGGGTTAACTACACAAAGGGGAAACGTGGATTCCTTTTAAAGTCTATTGATTGATTTGTCCTGAGAGCTTTTTCAGTTCCTTTGTTTTAGTTTAACAATTTCTTCTTCTTCTCTTGATACTTAAGTCTCAGAAGTTATAGAAAATACAATGTAAATGACCCGTATTTATTTAATTTTATTATTTGAAAATATTAATTTCAATTACATAAGTAATAGATAATCCTTATAAAAAGAATTTAAATGGTACAGAAATCCTCATACCCTCACCCAACTCCACCCTGAAGTAAATGTGAAAACATTTTGGTCTGTATTCTTTCCAGACCTGTTTCCATGTATAAACAAATATAGACATCTCTCTCCTTTTAAAAAAGAAACATTTCATAAATATTGTTCTACAATTTGCTTTTTTGATTTTGTAGTATATCATGGACATCTTTTCATGTCAGTACATTTGGATCTATCTTATTCCTTTTAATGGGTGCAGAGTATTCCACTGTTTGGTTGTACCATCATTTATTTCAGTAACTAGCTCAATATTGATGAACATTTAGGTTGTTTCCAATTAATTATATTGCAAACTCTTCTCCAACAAACATTTTTACACTTACATTTTATGATACTTTTGCACATATTTCTTTAGGATAGGATAAATTCATAGAGGTATGAGAATGCTGGATAACAAAGAATTTGCACATTTAATATTTTGATAGAGGTTGTCAAATTGTTCTCCAAAGGTCCATCATTCTTTTTATGTTTTTGAGTAACAGTTAGTTAAAAAATAATTGCTGAAGATCTGCTTAAATATGATAACTTCGCCAGGTTGTTCAGTATATCCTAGTTTTCTAAGAGATCTAAATAATTATTAATGAAGTCCCATTAATATCATTGTGATTAAACTCTTCAAAGGAATGAATGAATAAGTACTGTTTTGAATTTTTGAAAGAGAGTCACCATAGTATGCTATGGTAACTGCATACTAAGAACATCATATAGAAGCTATTTTAAACTTAGCGGTATGCATGAGAACGTCTACATGAAATTTACATCATGTACTGTTTAATCTAAAAGGCATCCTTCTTCCTCTAGTCCCCAGCCTTTCCAAAGTAAAAGTTTTAGTTTAACGGAAGTGGAGGATGTATTTTGAGAGCCAGTGAGTGAAATAAAAAGTATAGTCAGATCAATTTCTGGAGTAAAAAATGTAGAATCTTATATCTCAATGAAATATCTTTCCATCATAATGTTCTTTTGGGGATTTGGGAAAATATAGTGGGCTGTTCATTATGAAATGGTTTTATTCCCCTCATTGAGGAGAAGAAAAAGTTGATATTCAAGCATATCTAAGTCAATGGCAAGATGAGCTTTTGAAAAAAGAAGAAAACATTAAGGATTTACCAAGAATGAATCAGGTATAGTATTTTCAAAGAAAAATTCTGGTTTACTTGTGTATTTTTGTATAAATGAATGTGGGTGTATCCAAATCTAAAATAGCTAACATGCTATTACAAAAATAAATAATCTATGCATCATCTCTGTAAGTTTCAAATGAGTATAGAAGAGGGGGAGTAAATTTTTAAATGATTTTCTACTTTAAACATTTAAATGCATCTAGAGTTTCATTACAGTCCTCTGCTGTGACATTTGTACCTGTAGAAAAGATGTGTGTATAATATATATTTCAGTGTTTTTTATTTCCAGCTTTATTAGAAATGTTCACTTATTCAGTAAGTATTTCTTAGTGCCTACTAGATGACATGCCCAATGCTAGGTAGTAGGAATAATAATTGAAATAGGTCACACCCTAGTTCCTAATCATCTTGAACCTGCTCAGACAGTATTAATGACTACTATTGACACAATTCTAAATCCATCTCTTTCTTACATGCTATTCAGTCATTATATGTTCTTATATTTTTTTAATTAAAATCTGTTGGTATAGGGACTTCCCTGGCAGTCCAGTGGTTAAGACTCTGCGTTCCCAGGGCAGGAGGCACGGGTTCGATCCCTGGTCGGGGAACTAAGATCCCGCATGCCGCACGACGTGACCAAAAAATAAATTAAAAAAATTTTTTAAATCTTTTGGTATAGATACTGAGGATTCCCAGAACTTCACCAAAATGAGAAATATGAAATAGCGTAGTTTTTCTCAGTGGACTAGGTAATTTGATAGTTAAATAAGTACATTTTAAAATTAATCATGATATATTTATTCTAAATTTTTATTAAATAAACAGTATTACAGACTAAGAAAGAAAGAGAAATAAAACTTAAAGTATGGCACAATACATTTTTGTGAAGTTTATCTTTTTTATTTGCTTTTTATTTACATATAAACTTTTCTGGTAGCATGATTGACTTATAGGACTTTTGTGTTGGAATAGTTTCTTTTTTAATTGACAAATATCTTCTAAGAATGTCTATGGATTATCTAGAGGCAATTAGCAGACAATCCAGTTTATTTCTTTACTTGGGCCCCACCTTAGCCTTTAAAGAGAAACATGTCCAAATGGGCTCCTTAGAGCTACCTTGTACTACTAGATAGGTCCCAAAACATTCTTCCTTAAATTTAAGTCATCCTAGTGGAGCTGCCCACTCTAGCCCTTCGGGGAGATCAAGGGGAACTCATTCTTAATCTGTTCATTAAGATTGGTTAATGAATGGATGATTTACATGTAAGGAAATATGGGACTTTGCCTAATTAAAAGTACCACCTAACATTGATGGAATGCTGGCAGATACTGTCCAAGAATTATTGTATATATAATATATGTATATAACTTACTGTTATTAGGCAACAGATGAGAAGACTTAAGTGGAATTTTCTTTCATGGTTCATACCCATCTTTCTAGAATCAAGATTTATTTGTGGATTAATCATCAGTTCTTATAACTTCTGTGGTGAAGGTTATATGGTACAAATTCTAAATAGAAGACTATTCACTTCTAAGTTCTCCTGATATTTGCTAAGTCTAATATCAAATGTGATATTTCTAACTTGTGTCTTCTAGTCGCAATTTATTCAGTTTTCAAAGACACTATATAACTTATTTCACGGGGACCCTGAAGAAGAGTTATTATATCAAGCCATTGCTGTTGTAACCAACCTTTTGCTCAGGATGGAAGAAGTTGGAAGGAAACTCCATAACCCTGCGTCATCAACCAAAGGATTGTCTGGTGCAGTCTGTGCTTCTGGAGGACCCAGTGAGGGGCAAACAGAGAGCCACTTAGAGAAAGATCCCTCCTCTCTCAGGGAAGAACCTCAGTGGTCATTTGCATTTGAACAGATTCTCGCCTCTTTGTTGAATGAACCAGCATTGGTGAAGTTTTTTGAGAAACCCATAGATCTAAAAGCCAAACTAGAAAATGCAAAAACCTCTCAGCTAAGTTCTAGAACCAGGAAGTAAATCTTTTAACAGGAATTGCTTATTATAGGCATTTACCAAGATTCTCATAGGCGTCAGCTTGATTCCTAGGAGTAGGGATCAGGGATTTATCTTGTTACCAATGTATTTGAAGGTTAAAAAGAAGATATTTGGAAGCACAATGATTCATTCCTTTGTGGTGTTATCTAATTTTGATATTCTCTAATACAAATATACTTTTTATATTTCACAAGGTATGCAATATCAGGGGGAGTATGCTAAATGCTAAATGTTACCACCAGAGGGCACCACCATATCACTTTTAGCAAGGAAATTACTAGTTTGTGCTGCTATTTACATATGAATTACTGATGATTTTTGAAAATGTGGTGTTACGTTTGAGTATTAGTGATGCTGACACGTCATATTGCTAAATCCTACTTTCCAAATTGCCTCAGTCCTATTAGAATGCTTTAGAAAACCAGGCTCTTAGATCTGTAGCCTTAATTATCTAGAAGATTACCATATGGGAACCTCATTTTCACGTTATCTAACTGAAATAATATTAACTTTTTAAAGTTAGTCTCATTCAGCCTTCTAATAATAAATGGTTTTTTAATGAATTCTATCTTCTCCCTACCTGAGCAGTTCAGAAGCTGCTGACACACTTGTAGCTCTGTTACTGATAAAAATAAAGAACTCAAAACTCTGGGCCGATATAAGGAAAAACGATTTTGGATTTGGATTTGAGCTGGTTAAAGCCAGCCAATTCAGAAGGGTTAATAAACAGTACAATTAACTGTGTACAGGTCTCTCATTAGACTGAGAAATTACTTGAAATTCCGAGCACTGCTCTTTGTGGCATTTGTCTCAGAGTAGCTTGAGACTGCTTTGGTTCTAGTTTTAGATTTTGGATTTTCACCAGTCATATTTTAAGTTACATTAGATAGACTGAATTATTGTATTAGTCTGGCAAGTTCATAAAGTATATAGGCATACCTCATTTCATTGTGCTTCACTTTATTGTGCTTCATAGGTACTACATTTTTTTTTGTTTTTGGATTTTTGGGTTTTTTTGGCTGCTGTAGCTTGCAAGATTTTAGTTGCCTGCAGGGATTGAACCCAGGCCCTCGGCAGTGAAAGCGCGGAATCCTAACCACTGGGCTGCCAGGGAATTCCCACAGATACTACAGTTTTATTGAAAATGAAGGCTTATGGCAACCCTGCATTGAGCAAGTCTATCAGTGCCATTTTTCCAACAACATTTGCTCACTTTGCGTCTCTGGGTCACATTTTGGTAATTCTCGCAATATTTGGAACTTTTTCATTATTATTATGTTGTCATCGTGATCTGGGATCAGTGATCTTTTATTTTTTCTTGTGGGATTTTTTTTTTATTCAAACGGAAAGTCACAAAAATTATAATCATCCTCATCAGTTCACTCAGTCCCATGTAATTAATTTTTTTCCATCTTGATCTTTTGTTAACACTTTTATGAATTCAACAGTTTTCCATTAGAGTTCTGAAAATGCTTATTTATTCAGTTCAGCAGTATAGTCAGTTACCAGAAACCTGTACTTGTCAGAGTCTTTTCAATGAATTCCTTGAAGATGAAGCCCTTTTATAGGAACATTTTTGCAAAAGCATCAGAGTACACCCAGAACTGTCTGTAAATGACAAAAGACTTAAATGATCAGTGATCTTTGATGTTACTAATACGTCTCACCCAAGGCCTAGGTGATGGTTAGCATTTTTTAGCAATAATACGTTTAAAGTATTTACATCGTTATTTTATACATAATGCTATTGCACACTTAATAGACTACACTATAGTGTAAACGTAACTTTTGTACACCCTGGGAAAACAAAGAATTCACGTGACTCGCTTTATTGCAATATTTGCTTTTATCGCAGTGATCTGGAACCAAACCTGCAACATGCAAGGTGTGCCTGTACTTGTGCGTAATGATTGTTAAGATAATGTATAGAATTTTGGCATCTATCTAAAAAGTTGTAATCTATTTGATTTAGATGTGTAATTTCTATATACTTTATGCTGCTTATATTTCAGTCATTACAATGAAAGTTCATTTAGAGATAATGGGCTTTGTTAGCACTTTAAAGAGAAAAAACACACCTATCCAATCTTCTGTGCTGTTTCTGATAAGAACAATTTATTAATCAGTTGATTTAGGAAATTGTGGGGAGAAGTCATCCATTGGCGCTTCTTTCTTCACAAAAGACTTTGGTTTTAAGCCTTCTGACTTTTCAAATTTGAAACAATGAAAGGGCAGATATCCTTTAGGACAACCCAAGAAGTCTCCCTTTCTGGAAAAGAATTGGTATAGTCAGCCTTTGGCAAGAATCCATTGTGAACAAAGCCTAACACAGAGGGCTTCATCACCACAGGATATGTTATTTTCAGAGATATTCAAGAATTTTCAAGTTGACCCTTTGAAAATTTTGTAAATTGGGCTTGGCCAAACACTTACTAGTAGTGTCTTTAAAATGATTTTGTCAACTTTGTCTTCTCAAGGAAATTACCACTTAAAGAGATAGTTGGTAAATAAACATCTGTGCCTTTTCTCAGAAATTATTTGCCTGAAACATGTCCAAATTTTAGAGTTTAATTAATAGTTTATATGTGAACTATCACACATCTGCTATTAAGCAATGATTGTTAAATTACACTACAATAGCTCTATAAAGACACAAGGCTCTATGCTTATATACAAAGGCACTATTGCACATACTTTGTTGAACATTTTGTCAGTTGTATTTACAAAAAAGATACTTTCTTAAGAACATATGTCATTAATATTTGATGATTTTTAAATCAGAATATTGAAGATTACTTAGTATTGTATTTTAGCCTAGATTAATTAAAATTGAATACCTAAAGATTTCTGAATTGCAGAAAGATTATAAATGCAAGTTAAAAAGACGAACATTTATTTTCTGAATCTGCAGGAGACATAAGCTGAACACATGGTTTTGTAGTTGCTACCTTGTTAAGCAAATGGGTTGTTCTTAATGTTTAAAATCTTATGTAGTTGTGTCACACTGAACCAGTGCATTATACCTTATGCATTAAATTGTTATAAAGTGGCTTTACTGGTCTTTATAAAAATAAATGTTATAAATCTGTTAAATAAATATGAAGAATGGCTTACTTAAAGATCTTACTATTATTTATTATGATGTACTTTTATGGATACTTAACTCAGTTATCATCACTTGAGGACTTCCCTCCTATATTAGTTAAGGTTCAGTTGCAGAGAACAGAATTCATTCTCATTAGTTTAGGCAGGAAAAGATTTATTACCAGATATTAAGTGGCTTACAGAATTACCAAGAGGACTGACTCTAAATTGCACTTTCAAGAACAATTTCCAAAGCTATACCACAGAACCAGGCCACCAAGGGGGTTGCTAATTCTTCTGCTGTTAGGAAACTGCTACTTCCTACCCCATGATGAAAAGCCAGCGCTACAGCTGCTACTTCCAGAACCACGCTCCGCCTGCTATGATTTATACCAGCAAAACGGATGCCAAGCACCCTGCCTCTCAGCACCCACAAGCTAGTGACTAAATTGCAATAGAACCACCAAACATCTGCACAACCATGTTTACCAGCAGAAATGGCAGAAGCATAGCCCCCACCTCCCTTCTGCCATTTAAGTCTCACGAGTGTGCATCTCATTGGCCTGTAATATCTCCAGAATCTTAGTTGCAAGGGAATCTGGGAAATGTGCTCGTAGCTTTTTAGCCCCTGCAGTACAGGAAGGCACACTAAGAGGCTGGAATGGACATTGAGCACTCTATTTGCTTCCTCTTGCTGTGTAACAAATTATCACAACACACATTGTCTCAGCATTTCAATGCGTCAGGCCTCTGGGCTCAGCTTAGCTGGGTCCTCTGCTTAGGATCTCATAAGGCTGCAAAACCAAGGTGTCAGCCAAGCTGGTTCTCACGTAGAGGCTTAACTGGGGAAGAATCCACTTCCAAGCTCACTCAGGCTATTGACAGAAATCATTTCCATATGGTTATAGGTCTGGAGGCCCCAGCTTCTTGTAGGTGGTCTCCTGGAGGCCACCCTCAGCTCCTAGAGGCTTTACTCAGCTCCCAGCAACTGCCCTCAACTTCTTCAGGCTGCCCAACTTTGCCGTGTGGGCTTCCCCCAAATGGCCACTTACTTCATCAGTCCAGCAAGGAGAGTTTCTAAAGCAAGTCTGCTAGCAAGGTAGCGTCTTATATAATAAGAACCTAGGGGCAGGACAGGAATAAAGACGCCGATGTAGAGAATGGACTTGAGGACACGGGGAGGGGGAAGGGTAAGCTGGGACGAAGTGAGAGAGTGGCATGGACATATATACACTACCAAATGTAAAATAGATAGCTAGTGGGAAGCAGCCGCATAGCACAGGGAGATCAGCTCGGTGCCCTGTGACCACCTAGAGGGGTGGGATGGGGAGGGTGGGAGGGAGACGCAAGAGGGAGGAGATATGGGGATATATGTGTATGTATAGCTGATTCACTTTGTTATAAAGCAGAAACTGACACACCATTGTATAGCAATTATACTCTAATAAAGATGTTTAAAAAAAATAATATAATCTCACAGTAGTGACATATCCCCTTTGCCATATTCTGTTGGTTAAAGGCAAGTCACAGGTCCCGTGCACTTTCAAGGGGGGAGGATTGCACAAGGGCATGAGCATCAGGAGGCAGGGGTTATAGGGGGTGCATTGTAGAGTGTGTCCACCACAAGCATCTATGTTATTCACCTCTTTTCCCACGCAGCACACCCTTCTTCCCATACTTCTACATAAGAGCTAATAGCATCAGTGGTATGCTGCTGCCTGTCATAACATAAATCTCCCCCATACCAACAAAAATGCACTAATCTTCTCTCCTAAGGGAAAATCCAAGTTTCTGTTGGTCACTTGGATCCATCGATGGGTAATGTCCACTCCTCCTAATTCAATCTCAGTCCCATCTTGATATCCTGTAACGTGTGGACTACAAAAAGTTAACTACTATCAACTCACCTTATATAAAATAGTAGAGGAGAAGTAGGGAAATAAATTGATTGCTCTATATAATTATGTACCTAAAAGAAGCTATGGGTAGCTACTGCAGTCCTCATTTCTGCAACTGGTCATCAGACCGTAGTTGTGTTTTATTTATTTGTTTATTTAAATTATACAATAAATTAACTACTTTTTGGTGTACAATTCTATGCATTTTAAAGGCAGGTATGTATTCCTGTGACCATCACCACAATCAGAATACAGAGCACAATTAGAATTCCCTCACCCCATAAAACTCCCTCATGCGGTCCATCCCTTCATAGTCACCACTCTCTCCCCACCCCTAACAACCACTCATCAGTTTTCTGCCCAACATATGAAAGACCAGATTTTGCTTTCCCAGAATCCCTGCCCCTTGTAGCCATGTGACCAAGGACTGGTTAATCAGTTGCTTCTGCCTGAATTTCTCAATCTATAGCAAAGCAGGAGGGAAAGTGGAGAATACATTCTGGTGGCAGTGGTGGCATCTCCACATCAACACTCTGGTTCTGAAGTAGGACTTAAAGTGCTTGTGGATGCCCAGACTTTATCCCCCCTTATTTTGGGGGGGGAGGAGGAACTTCTTAGTGCATCTGTGAGCCCCAACAGTTCAATAAAGTCTTTTTCTGCTTTTGCCAGCCAGAATCTATTTCATTGGCTATCTGAAGTAAGATTGATACATGTGACACCAGGAGCCCTGTAGCACTGAATCCCTCGAGGTCAGGTAAGCAAATCATCCTGGTAGCTACATTCCTGGGCTTCCAATCACCGGCAGAAGGGCATTTTATCCTTAATCTCACATTATACTGCAGCTTCCATTTCTGTCATCAGAACTACACCTTTTCCGCCATCCCAAAAGCACCAAGCAGTAGATTTCCTAGCCTCTAATTCTGTTTGTCTTCCTTTGAGGGTAATGTCTTTTCTTTATGGCTGCTTTTAAGATCTTGGTGTTGCCAGTGTTCTGCAGTTTCTTACGATTTATCTAGCTTTTAGAAAAGTCATGTTTGGCATTGATTATTAAATTTTGATTATCAACTATCATTCTCTAAGACCTGCATACCTTTTGCACAGGCCAAACAGGCAAGTTAAATGAGGATGTACTAGAAATCACCTCCCACCTCACATACACACACACATCCTTCAGATCTTTGGTGGGCACTCATCTGTGTGATTTCCCCAGGGATACAGTATTGACAGATACGGTGAATTCTACCTGGCCCTTCCTACCGTAAATAGCCCTTATTACACCAGTCAGGGAGCAAAAGTGGTAGGTCTGCCAGTGGCTGAGTATTGCTATTTCAAATATTCATTCATAAACTAAGAACCATATGATGTACTTGCAGATCCTCTGGACCCATTGTAGATGGATTCAGGATAAAATTATATTTCTTAACTCCATAAGCCCTGACTCCAACCAATGGATGACCGTTGTGCTCTAAACTCTCCCCCTGCCCCCAACACTGGTCCTGGATGAATGTGAACTCATAGTGTCCAAAAGACTGAGAAGTATGAGTGTTTCCAGTTGCCCAGTGCATGGCTACCCTGGTAAATGACCACAGGCCCCCTCTGGCTAGAAGGAAAAAGGAAAGCTAGGAAGAAAATCTACAACACATGCTTATGGTATTGCCTCCTCAAGGGTACCTGGCTTTCCCTTCCAGGGCCTCTGGGTGTGTGAACTGACTCAGATCTGCAAATAGGTGAGACTCATATCGAGACGGACCCTGTGGGGCTCCTGGGCACACAAAAGCCTTCCTGTGTCCCCCATTTCTTGATTACAGGAAATAGGCTTCATTCGGCCTTCATGACCTTCCCTGGGTTCCAGGGAGCAGGTTCAAACAGTTGCTAATCAGGGAAGGGAGGGGATGCGGAGACAAGGAAGGAACAGTCAAGAGAAACAATAGTGCAGCCTTGGGGCACGGTCCTGGTTCCCCCTCGAGGGACATATATTACAATATCTTTGAGCTGTTTTGCAGATACTGAAACCACCGCTAGGTGGGAGAAGTTAACTGCTGCCCACAAGCACGTAGACCCCAGACCAGCTGGAACCAGAAGGCTGATGATGCTGACGACCACTTACCTCACCACCAACCAATCAGAAGAATGTCCACGAGCTGATCACGCCCTCTTTGAACCATTACTATAAAACTTCTCAGTACCCCATCCAGGTCGGGGACACACAGTTTGAGGGCATTAGCCCGCTGTGGCCCCCTTTGCCTGGCAAAGCAATAAAGCTATTCTTTTCTACTTCACCCAAAACTCTGTCCGAGATTTAATTCAGTGTCTGGGTACAGAGGCAGGATTCGGCTTCAAGAGGCCATGAATCTCCATCATAATAACTCAAATTAGATCTTTTTTTTAAACATCTTTATTGGAGTATAATTGCTTTACAATGGTGTGCTAGTTTCTGCTTTATAACAAAGTGAATCAGTTATACATATACATATGTTCCCATATCTCTTCCCTCTTGTGTCTCCCTCCCTCCCACCCTCCCTATCCCACCCCTCTAGGTGGTCACAAAGCACCGAGCTGATCTCCCTGTGCTATGCGGCTGCTTCCCACTAGCTATCTGTTTTACCTTTGGTAGTGTATATATGTCCAATTAGATCTTTATTCACCAGAGAGAACTGTTTTGGCTATGCAGATCAAGTAGGAATTAGTAGGTTGCTCATCTATTTCCATCTAAAGGCTCTGAAGAACAATTAGCCATTACCAAATTTCTCTGCAGGTCAAAAACTTTAGATTACTTCTCTGACCATGCTTCTGTCATGTTTACCATGCTCACCCCATCTCTGGTCATTAAGTGCTGCCGCTTGTTCTTTGCTATTCTAAGATCCCATTATTCTCATTGAAATTAGCAAATTACTTTCAGTGGCAGCATCTCTCATCTCTATTTCTGGCCTACTCAAGACTATCACTGTAGCATGTTCCAAGAGTGATAAGGCTCCTTTCATCAGTGTATTTTTCAATGTCTTGGGGAAGAGAACATCCCCTAGGTCCTGTTGGGGGACATGGTTAGGATGTAGGTATCCTACATGTATCCTACATGTAGGTATCCTACATGTATCATAAATGTATTGCAATGTTTCTACTTCCTTAAGCCTTTGGAGATCTTCCTCTACATTATACCAAGGATATCTGGCATATCAACTTCATTTACTATGGGCTAATTTTCAGCCTTGGCTTCAATCAACCAAGCAAATAGAACCACTGGCAATTGGGCAAGCTAGTAATTGAATCCAGAACCTCTGGTAAGTATTCAGGTGTTAATATATTTGGCCCAATCTAAAATTACATTCCTTCCTCCAAGGTATAGTATCCTTAAAATACATTCCCACATGTATTCTCCAAATTTCTGCCATTATAAGTTAGCAAACTTTTGCAATTTCCTCCTTCCAGTTCAGACTTATATTTGTATCCTTGGAGCGTACTGTGTTCTAACTCTAGTTATAGGTCTGGAAACAATGAGAGGTGGTAGGGATGGTACATGAGGAAAATTAGCATTCCCTCGCAAGTAACCTGAGGATGTTCAGGCAAGGCAGGACCAACCTCATCAAACTAGGGATGCTTCTAGGGCAAAGAAGTCTCATTGGTGAAGTACTTAGAGTCATCTGAATTCACCCAAACATCCTCGTTTCTATTCTGGGAGGTCTCATCTAGCCAAACACATGCCCTTACTTTCCCAAAAGTGACACCTGGAAAGGCTGTGAGTTCAATGTATATTGCAATTCAAAAACCCATAGGATAAGACTCTAATTTTCAGCTATGTGAAGCCGAATCTGGCCTCTGTGCCCCGACACTAAATTAATTCTTGGAGACAGAGTCTTGGGTGAAGTAGAAAAGAATAGCTTTATTGCTTTGCCAGGCAAAGGGGGCCACAAGGGGCTAATGCCCTCAAAACTGTCTGTCCCGACCTGGAGGGGGTACTGAGAAGTTTTATAGTAATGGTTCAAAGGTGGCATGAGCAGCTCGTGGACATTCCTCTGACTGGTTGGTGGTCAGGTAAGTGGGAGTGAGCATCATCAGCCTTCTGGTTCCAATCGGTCTGGGGTCTTTGTCAACAAGAGATAAGAGAATACAAACTTACTGTCCTCTGTTTCTTGAGCTGGGAATTTAAATCCTAAGATGATCGCCATTTTCTTTTTTTAAACCTCTAGAGCACAGTTAGAAGTTATCCCACTCCATAGTTCTTGAGTTCATCATTAGTGCCCAAATAATCTGTAGTAGCAGCTACTTGGACCATCAAGCCTTGCGTTCAATAGGCACTTCATTGTAGATGCCCACCGGTGATGATTTGATTGGTTTGCCATTATGTGTCATGAACTACCAGCATCTCATCTTCTAATACTAACAGAATTATCACTGCTTTCAAATCCAATCAGGCTATCTAATCAATTCCAGTTCCCCATTTTCTTTTCTTTTTTTTTTAATAAATTTTTATTTATTTATTTATTAATTTTTTGGCTGTGTTGGGTCTTTGTTGCTGCATACAGGCTTTCTCTAGTTGCGGCGAGTGGGGGCTACTCTTCGTTGCGGTGCGTCGGCTTCTCATTGCGGTGGCTTCTCTTGTTGCCGAGCACGGGCTCTAGGTGCACGGGCTTCAGTAGTTGTGGCTCACGGGCTCCAGACGCGCAGGATCAGTAGTTGCGGCACACGGGCTTAGTTGCTCCGCGGCATGTGGGATCTTCCCGGACCAGGGCTCGAACCCTTGTCCCCTGCATTGGCAGGCAGATTCTTAACCACTGCGCCACCAGGGAAGTCCCCCCATTTTCTGGAAACATTATTGCCTCTGAGCACTCCTGGTACTACATCCTTCATTGGTCAGGGTTCAGTTTCAGAGAGCAGAAGCCACTCTAGCTAGTTTAAAGAGGAAGCAATTTATTACAGGGTATCAATGGCTATAGAATTATATTTAGGAGGGCTGAAGAAACAGATGCTATGTTGAGCCTTCAAGAATGATTCTTGGGACTTCCCTGGTGGCACAGTGGTTAAGAATCAGCCTGCCAATGCAAGGGACACGGGTTCGAGCCCTGGTCTGGGAAGATCCCACATGCCGCGGAGCAACTAGGCCCGTGAGCCACAACTACTGAGCCTGCGTGCCACAACTACTGAGTCCACGTGCCACAACTACTGAAGCCCGCGCGCCTAGAGCCCGTGCTCCGCAACAAGAGAAGCCACTGCAATGAGAAGCCCGCGCACCACAATGAAGAGTAGCCCCTACTTGCCACAACTAGAGAAAGTCCATGCACAGCAAGGAAGACCCAACACAGCCAAAAATAAATAAATAAATTAATTAATTTAAATAAATGATTCCCTCAAGATTTGTGAGGTTATAGGAGAGAAAGTCCACTGCTCCTGACAGGAGCAGTGAGATGGCAGATGGCCACGTGCTCCTTGATATGGACTTTCTCTCCTATACAAATCTTGAGGGAAAATACAAAAATCGTCATGTACTACTTATTGTATTTTGATTTCTTTTAGAAGATGGTGAGAAGGGTGGAGTTTTTGGCCAGGTTCTGATTAGAGGCACCAGAAAGCCTGTGTGCGTTTAGAAGCAGAGAATGATTCCGAGAAACACAAGCTGTGGTACTTTTAATAATTTTATTTTTATTCCCATTACTCTCCTTTAATCTTACTTTTTATGTTTCATTCAGCAGAAGTTTTGGTCAGTTGGGATGTCTTCTACCATTTTTACTGTTGTTCTTGTGCCTGCAGTAATTCTTTTATAGATTATTTGTAATTTTTTCCACTATTTTAGAGAATTTTTTAAAATTTCCAGTATCTTTTTGGAATTTGAATAGCGTGAGTCCTTAAGGTGGTTTCTAGAAAAAGAATTCATTTTGCTAACATGCTGAGTACGTTTGGAATGGCATAATATGTTCATTATACTCATATGGGAAGGCAGCCTAGCTTTGGAGAAATAGCATGCATTGGGGATTTTGTAAGCCATTGCCAATGGCAGCTACCAAACGTCACCACCCCCAGCAATTCGAGCAAAGCTACTGCTCCAATATGCACAGTTTTGTACACAGAGCCTATTGGACAGCTTCCCCAAGTTGATTAGGAAATGGAGTATCCAGGAAAGTTGGGCAGACAGAAAAATGGAAATATTTCAGCTACCTCTAGGAGTGAAGCCACGAGCTTCAGTTCCTCCAGTAATTTACCTGAACGGCTTTTATGCCAGATCTTCAAAGGTTTCTCTCAGAAATGTCTGGGGCTTATGCCTGCTTTTTGAAAGGCAGACTATTATACTGAAGTTTCTTTCACGGGGCTTATTAAAATGCAACTCTATATAACATTTTACAATTTTCAGAGTGACTTCATCATCTAACTATTCACTCAAACCTCATTTCCAGCAAACCTAAAGAGGTTGATAGGCTAAGGACTGTCCCCATTTTAGAGATGAGGACACTTGGTCAATAGTCCAACGTATTACAGAACCTGAACAAGTACCTGAGTCAAGTCTCCTGATTCTGCCACTCTTTCCTTCCCACAACACTGCCCCTACATCAGAAACTACTAGCCATTAATAAAATCTGATATGTTTACAAACAAGGGATTTTTATTGTAAACTTTTCTTACCTATGGAAATTGTCATCAGTTTTCCAAAAGTGCTTGGTAATTAAACACGTTTCCATGGATCACTTTAAGCAGGGGACATTCTCACTGTTAGCCCGAGGCAAAGCCCCTACTCCCAGGCTCATAACTTCATGACATAGTCCCGTCACTCCTGGCCGTCCATGAAAGAGCTACACACAACTAGAAGCTCAATATGAAATTTGAATTTAAATTGAAGTTGCTCCCCAGGTCCTCAGAGGACCTCAGGGGAAGGTGAGGAAAAGGAAGCAGTACACCCTCTCTGTCCAGCGTAGACATGGGCTGGGACAAGACTCTGACCCTGGGCAAACCTTCCTAGGTGTTGTGGGTTGAAGGAGGAGATTTCATGGCTGAATCCCACCGCTCGCCCTTCTTCTCTTCCAGGCTTTCCACTGTGAAAGCTGTATGCACACAGAACTATTAGAACAGCAAGCAAAGTGTCATTTATTAATAAAAGCTTGATTCGAGAATTCAGCATACACTTGGTAACCCCTCCTCCCCTCTTTCTCTCTTTCTGTTGTAGGTTTCTCTGGTTTAACAAATGATTGGAAAACACAACTTAAGCTACTCCTTCTCCTCTGAATCTGAGAAGCTAAGGTCTTCAGAACAAATATGGCCTGTGCCAATCATCCAGAGCAGGTGGACCCAACAATATAGTCACAGAAGCATATCACTTTTCACTGTGATGACCGTGCTCCCTGGTACCCTAATGACTGATCTCAATCAGATTAGCAGCTCTTAAGCAGGAAGATCTAAGAAAGAGGTCTATCAAATACCGAAGAAAAACAAAACAAAACAAAACACCGGAATCGTAGGTGAAAAAATTTGCTCTCTGCCATGGACCAAGAGTGAAGTGTGGAGAGAGGGTTAAAAATGTTCCCTTTCCCTAATATGAGAGAGAGCACACTTGCTGTTCCACACATGTCTGTTGGGGAGGGGTTGATTTTGATGCTGCCTCCCTCTCAGGTTGCCATGGTAATGACAGAGTGAGGAGAAAGTGACAGCAGAAACAGAAATTCAGTGCCACTCAGAGATCCAGTGCTCCAGGAGGAAGTAACAAGATTCCCCTCATAGGAGAAGCAAGCTTGCCAGGGTTTCCAAGTAACATAGGGCCCGAGGAGGAGGTCTTTGGGCTCAATGATTTGTTATCCCAGTAGGGCTTGTGCTGCTGCCAGTGTCTCAGAATGAGAGGAGCCCAGCCTCTGGTACTGACACTCAGGCATTCTCTACCCCGCAGAGTCATGTCAAATGACACCGACTGCTATTATCATACTGCTTCCCTTAGTGCCTGCAAACAGGTGCTGCCATCGGGACCCACGCGGATGACACACATCAACACCTCCCAATCTTTGTACTGACTCAGGGCAGAGTTGCCCTTCTGAGACCCTGATGGTTCTGTCCAACCTGAGATGAGTGGCTAAATCAAGTTGGCTGTGAGTACAGGACAGCAGTTAATTTCTCAGCAGTGCCCGCAGCTTGGCTGGGGAGATAATGTTCATCTCTCCTCAAACCTGTCATCTGACATTTAATTGTATTATTGGCATGTGTTGGAGATGTGGCTGTCTTGGGTCACCAGTCCTAGTAACTTGCTGTCATTTCTTTTAGGAAAATAACATAGTTTGACAGTTTATTGGAGATACAGCCCTGGCCTCGGCAGAAGCAGGAAACCTGTTGTCAGAGTGCAGTGATGTGGCTTCCAAACAATAAAGCTGTATCCTGGGTTATAGACGCGTCCCATTTAGCCAGAGCTCAGGGCCCTGGACGACTGCAAGCGTTGGTGGAAAAACCCTGGACTCAACATAAGATTCGGGGGTCCAGTCTTGGCTCCTGTACTGACTTGCCGTGCAACCCTGAGCCAATCACTTCTCTTCCCATCATATTCAATTTTCTCGTTGAAAAATGGGAATATCTCATGGGGAGTAGTAAGAGACTCAAATGAGATCATGGAAGTCAAGCTGCTCTGAAGTGCAGAAAGAGCCCAGCATGTGTGTAAAGCAAGCTTACTAACATTCACAGGATAGTGAAGGGCAAAGATGTACAGTCCGAGGCACTTGAAAGTATCCCTGGAGAAAAGCAAGTGTCTTAGCCCACGTCTTGCCCACAAGCCTTAGGTAAGTGTTGACAGCGCTTCCCTCGGGGCAAGACAGCAGGCTTGGAGGCACCAGGGACCTAATAGAGCTAGATAGGGAAGTCAAGAGGAGTCAAAGATGTGGTTATTGAGGGCTTCCCTGGTGGCGCAGTGGTTGAGAATCTGCCTGCCAGGGCAGGGGACACGGGTTCGAGCCCTGGTCTGGGAAGATCCCACATGCCGCGGAGCAACTAGGCCCGTGAGCCACTACTACTGAGCCTGCGCGTCTGGAGCCTGTGCTCCGCAACGGGAGAGGCCGCGACAGTGAGAGGCCCGCGCACCGCGATGAAGAGTGGCCCCTGCTCGCCGCAACTAGAGAAAGCCCTCGCACAGAAACGAAGACCCAACACAGCCAAAAATAAATAAATAAATAAATAAATAAATTAAATCCATGAGAAAAAAAACCCCCAAAAAACAAAGTGTACCCTGCTGATAAATAATAGATCAGAAGTTTAAATCCTTGTCTACCGATGTTCAAACACAATGTCATTTCTACATGAACTCTTAAAAAAAACAAAAGATGTAATTACTGAAATGACAGCATGTGTCAAAAAAGGAAAATGATTATATATATGCACACATTAGATATATGTGTACACACACACCACACACACAGATGTATTATCTCATATCTGTAATGTGCCAAGTACTCTGCTAAGTCTTTTACATATATTGTCTCATTTAATCCTTACAATTACCCTGTTAAATTAGTATTATTATCATCCCTATCTTATAGATGAAGGAACTGAGGCTTACAGACTAATTTGCTATTTTGGCCATCATCATTTAGCTAGCAAAGAACCAGTATTTGAAACCCAGGTGTAGTGTGACTCCAGAGCCTGTTCCCATAACCACCGGGCACTAAATTGCCAGCCATAGAATCTTCCGGGTGCGTGGGCCTCCTGATCTCTTGCGTGGTGCTGTCGGTCCAGGCTCAGTTTAGAGCTCAACCACTAGGGGGCGCTGCCTCCCCTGCTGTTAATGGACAGCGGTTGAATTGCTTAGGGACTTGTGGGAGCTGGCCGTTCTCTCCCAGGGATGGAAGACTTCTGGAAGAACCCAGAGCCCGACTTCAGGTTGTTCATGGGTTCTCCCTCAACCCCTTTTAATTCACATTTGGCCCCAAGCCCCAGACGTCCCCAGTGATGGGGCTAGAAATGCCTTTGCATGACAGTTTATGTGCTTCTCTTCCATGTAGGCCACAGGAGACCAGGTGAGCTGCCTGCCCTTATGAGACTCTCAAGGGGGATGAGTAGAAAGGTAGGAGGAGCCAAGTGGTTAAGAGCCAGCACTCTGTAGCTGCACAGTCCCGGGTCTCCCCCAGCTTCCCCACTTCCTGACCTCTCTGAGGTCACTTCACCTCTCTGAGCCCCCATTTCCTATCTGTAAGCATGAGGGTAGCACACCCACCCTGCTGGCGTTTGATGAGCCTTGTTCGGGATCAAGCATGTGCGGTGCCGAACTCAGTTCCTGGCGCATCTCGGGAGAGCTGGGCCGTTGGTAGTTTCTCATTCTGGGTCCAGACCCTTCAGACAGAAGGAAGCTCACCCAGCCAGGGCCGGGTCCACACAGAGGCTGCACAGCGCTGAGGGGCGGGAACAGAAGTCCCTCATCCGCCTCTGGCCTCTGGTAGCCCTGTGCCCCAAAGAGCCCAGGCTGCGTGAGAGGCTGCCACTGCCCAGCAGGAGGCCCCCAAATATCCCTCCCTCGGTGACACCTTTCAGTGGCCCTCAGCTCTTCCTGGCCCAGAATTGTTCCTAATGTCTGAGTCACTTCCCTCCAGCTGGAATTGAAACCTTTTCTCTCCTGCCCTCCCACAAATTTAATCCTTCACCAAGCCCTGTAGATTCCAACTCCTGAAAGCACTGGGGCTCTGGAGTGAGACAGAGTTGAATACTGGTCTTGCTGCTTATCACTGGTGTAACCTGGGCAAATGCTGTAATCTCTCAAATCTTGGCTCAGCCACTGATTCATGGTGCAACCTCGAGCAGATTCCTTTACCTCTCCGGACCTCAGTTTGCTCATCCATAAAATGGGGATAATAATAGTACTTATGTCTCAGGGTTGTTGTAAGGATTAAATGAGGTAATAACGTAAAGTGCCTGGCACTTAGAAGGGGCCATGCTCCTAGCAACCTCCACGCAAACACACAAACCCAGGAACAGAAACCTAACTCTTAGTTTTCTCATTCATAAAGGGGCATAATAACGGTGTCGCTCTCCGAGGACTGTTGCGATTATAGTACTGTAGGAGATCATGGGGGTAATGTGAGCAGCAAATGCCTGGCAGAGGGTGTGGCTACCACTTCCTGAGGACTCGCTCTTTGCCAGGTTTTCTACCTGGGTTTGTGTGCTTGCCTGGAGGTTGCTACAGGACTTGCCAGCTGGGGAGTAAACCCAAAACATAGTAACCAACACCAGGCCCCCGATAGGTCCAATCAGTGAACTCAGGCCACCTAACAACTTTGTTCGGGAGGATTCACCACGATTTTACAGCAGGGGCCTGGGGCGGAGAGGAGACAAACTGCCCACTAGATAACCACACAGGTACAGTCCGCGGGGAGGGGAGAGAGGAGGGGGTTGGTAACAACCACTGGGGTCGGGGAGGGGGCTTTCCTTGCCCAGAGAAAGAGGAGAAAATAGGCAACTCTTTTAATGAGCATGTGCAGTGTGTGTGTGTGTGTGTGTGTGTGTGTGTGTATGTTATAATCAGGGACGACAGAGACGGAAGTGAGAGGGTTGAGAGCACAGAGCTGACCTTGACACCTGAGGGGAGTGGGCCTATGGAGAGAACCAACAGTGGCAGGTATTTGAACCCAGATACATCTGCCTCCAAAGCCCATGCTATTAATCATTACAATATTAATGCCTGGCACAGAGTAGGTGCTCAATAAATATTTGTTTAATGAAGGAATTTATACTGCTGCCTCTTTCTGGAAAGTTTTCTCTCTCCATCTCTACCTGGGCCCATCCTTCAAGGCCCAGCTCAAATGAAGTCTCACACTCAACCGATTTGCCCTCTTTCGGTTGCTATGGGTTGGGGGAAACGGGAGGCAGCAGTGCTGGGATGAGGAAGTATGGGGCACTAGGATGGGCCAGCTAGGGTGGAGCCAGAGGAAGGACTCAGTTTTGCAAAGATTTTTTTTTCCCCTGAGTTTGTGCACTGGATCTGAAGTTGCTACAAGGACTGGATACACCCATAACAAGGTAACTCACACTGGGCTCTGATGATTAGTCAGAACGGTGAATTCCAATCACTTAGCAACCATGTCTGGGGAAGAGGATTGGAAGCCATTTCAGGGCAGGGGACTGGGAGGAAAATGAGACAAAATGGCTGTCACTGAGCAAAGGCACATGCGCAGTATGGGGGAGGAGGGGGGAAGTCAGAGGAGCTCTTTCTGAGTTAAGAATTACTGCTCCAAGGGTTTTAGGGTGTTTAAGCCACTGGGGATTTAGGGATTTGTAATTCTATGCTATATAATACCCTAAAACCAAGGATATTGGGATTCCAAGGATTTTAAACCTCTACTACCTATGGTACAAGGACTCGAGCAATTTCTGAGATATGAAATGCTCAAATGAAATGAAACGCTGGGAGCTTAGGACCCAAAACAAGGATTTTAAACGGAACACTGGACATGTGGACATGTTAAAATACTAATCCCCCTTTGACTAAAAATCAATCTTGGTTTAACCCTTAGGTTAGTGGTTTCCAAATAGTCTTCCTCACAATCTAGGGATCTCTGAAGGTGCCTCACAGAAAGGGGGTGGAGAGAGTTCTTTTTTTTTTTTTAATCTACATTTAGTTAATTCTTTCTTTCTTTCTTTCTTTCTTTTTGGCTGTGTTTGGTCTTCGTCTCCGTGCGAGGGCTTTCTCTAGTTGCGGCAAGTGGGGACCACTCTTCATCGCGGTGCGCGGGCCTCTCACTGTCGTGGCCTCTCCCGTTGCGGAGCACAGGCTCCAGACGCGCAGGCTCAGTAGTTGTGGCTCACGGGCTTAGTTGCTCCGCGGCATGTGGGATCTTCCCAGACCAGGGCTCGAACCCATGTCCCCTGCATTGGCAGGCAGAGTCCCAACCACTGCGCCACCAGGGAAGCCCGAGAGTTCGTTTTTACTTAGAGAGGACACCAAGGTAGGAATTCTTTTTTTTTTTGATTTTTTAAATTTATTTTTATTTTATACATATTAGTGCATATATGTCAACCCCAATCTCCCAATTCATCCCACCCCCCAAGGTAGGAATTCTGTGTCTCTCAATGTGGCTCCCGCCAGGGCAGCTCCATCTTTATTTGGTTGGTATGTTGGCTTTCTGCATTCAATTCAAAAGAAGGGTGTTCCTGCTGAAGCACAAAAAATAAGTTGAAGCCACATTTGGCCTGTGTTTCTTTTTTTTGTTTGTTTAATGGGGGACAAACACTACAAAGATGCTGTGACTGGTAAACCATCAAATGGCGCCAAGGATCTCAGGTGGAGATGACCGATAAATCAGTCGTTAGTTGAACAAAACAGTCATTAGCTGACTCTAGCCTACTACTACAACTACGATTACTATGAATACTACCACTTATTATTTGCTTTTACTATGTGCCAGGAGTTGTGCTAATTACTTTGCATATATTATCTCACTGAATCCTTACAACAACCCTGAGAAGAAGCATCATGACTTTCCCCATTTTACAGATGAGGAGACTGGGGTTCAAAGTGGATAAGTAACTTGCCCAAGGTCATACAGCTAGCACATGGTAAATTCCACTTTACCTACAAGCAGAAACAGAATGGCCTAAAGGAATTAAAGTGATCAAAGGTCAACTGCCTGGCAGCCTTAATTAAGGAACAAGGTTAAATTCTGACCAATAGGTGGCACCAGTGCGTGAGTTTGGTGGCCTGTTTAAGGCTGTGTCCAATTCAGGGAAGTCCCAGTGAGGGCTCAGAACTGTAGCAGGCTGTCTTAAGCTGAGAGAGGAGAGAAAGAGAGATGGCCAGCGTTTCGCTCCTGAATCAGATAATGCTGCCCTGTCCTGTTTGTAGCTCAGCAAAGATATGGGAAGCCAGCAAGTGGGGGGACAGAGCTCGTTCTACCAAGAACTACTTTAGGAAGACCTGAGAATCTTTTTCCTTCAACATTTCCTGGGCACCTCCCTTGTGCCAGGCAGTGTGCTGTGCAAAGAAGTCATGTGGGCATATCAAACACAGTCCCATCTTACTGCACAGAAGGAGAGGTAGATGCTATGGTAGACGAGGTACTGAATGATGGGGGCACCCAGCCTGGGCTTGGGGGTCTGGGGAGGCTTCTCACAGGAAACGTGTCTGAGCTAGTCCTGTTGGATGCATGGGAGCTTATCAGATACAAAAGTGGAAAAGCATTCCAGACAGAGGATTAAAGCCACAGAGGGATTAGAAAGCATGACACATTCAAAGACAGGCAGCATGAGCTTCGAGTGTTGAGCTATGAGTCTGAAGAGACAGGCAAGAACCAGGCAATTGAACAGCCTAGAATATCAAGTTGAGGACTTGATTTGTGAATGTCTGAGTAGAGAAGTTATGGATTCTCAAGAGGACCTGTGATTTAAAAAAAAAAAAAGTCCAACAGTTGGTGAGGCAATGAAAAGCCATGATAGGGCTTTAAGCGGGGGGCACAACATGGTCTGATCTGGTGGCCAGTGTAGAGGATGAATTGCAGAGGGAAAATGAAGACTGATTGGGGCAGGGGTGGGCCTGAGGGCCTGAGCTGTGGCAGATACAAAGGGACTTGAGAAGGTAAAATTGATAGGACTTAGTAGCCTCCCAAGGCCCCTCCCCACATGCACAGGCTCATAACCAAGGCTGCACCTCTCACCTCTTCTCCCACCCCCAGCCCTGCTTCCGACTTTTAAGCTGCCCTCTGGGGGCCTTTTTGTTCCCTTTCCAAGCTGTCTTTGAGGTTTAATCAAGCCTGATTGCACAAGTTGACGAAGAGGGCCTGGCCCCATGTTGGGCCTCCCGCGGTACATTCCCATGAAGAAGGATCTGTCAACTGACCGCAGGTAGAGCAATGAAGTGGCCTTGAGCTGGTCTCTGACCCTCTCCCCATGGGTTCACAACGTGGGCAGAGTTCAGTTAAGAAATCAGTTCAGTTCCAGGAAAAAAGGTAAACATCATCTAGTTTATTTTTCTCCTGATTCATCTCATGCCAACACATAGACCCCAGTAGATAACGGCCAAAAGGGGGGAGGTCCCCAAAGCAAGTTGATTTTTTAGATGTCCCCTTCCCTTCCTGCAAGGTCCATCAGAAAGGCACCCCAGCTGTGCTTGGATCTGGTGTTGGTATCGTATCCGTGGAGGTGAAGCCAGAAGTCAGGCTTTCCATGGGGAGACAGGAGTATGTGGCCACGTAGAAGGCTGGGGAGTCAAAAAGCCCTGAAGAGTGACAGTTCCCCTCTGCGTGGCCATGCTCTGTCCTCATCTGCTCCCTGGGGGCTTCAGAAAGCAAGTCTTCCTTCCCCTAGACTTCCTAGGACCCTCTCACTGGCAACACAACAGCAGCCCAATGAGATGCCAGAGGCCTGGGCTCGCAGGCCTGTTGGGTGTAGCCAGGGTGAGCCGGTGACTTGAGGACCCAACTTTCAATCCAGAGAGCTGTGCCTGGAGATTCCTGGCTAATCGATGCCCTGAAGCCTTGCCAGGCATACCGAACCCCAATTAGACTCTGACTGGCTCAGTTGGGACAGGTCAGGAGCAGGGAGGGACGAGGAGCTGAGGCCCCGTGCGGTGCTGGCCCTGGTGCCTTCACACACCCTTCTGGCCCTTTTTCATCTGCCCCCGCCTTCTCCTCGTCCTCCTCCTCCTCGTCCTCCTCCTCCTCGCTGGCTGAGTCCTCATAGAGGTTGATGGTTGCCTGGACAGGGAAGTTCTGCAGTAAAATCTCCCCATCGCTGTACAGGTAGTCAAAGGAACGGGATTTAGGCCAGAAGAGCCTGTGGACAGAGAAGAAACACGGCCCCCACTTAGGGCGCATATGTGCAGAGGGGTCAGTAGGGCCAAGAAGGAAACCAGCCCGTAAACTCCTTCTACCTGCAGTAATGGGGTGAGAGGGAAAAGAAGAAAGGGTGCTTTGTAACAGAGCCTTCTGGATTGTTACAAAATGGCTCCAGACAGGAAGGTCCATAGCTCAGAGCTGTGGGGAGCCCCAGCCCTGGCATGTATCAGTCCTGACACTGAGCCCACCGCCCACCTCCGAAGCCCTCCAGCCAAGCATTCTCTAGCCCTGTGTCCTCCATCTCCTACTAAGGCTTTCTTCACTGACCCCTCCATAGGGGCTTAGGGGTCATTGACAATGACCCCAGGGAAGGCAACCTTGGCCAAGTCCTTTAACCTCTCTGGGCTTCTGTTTCCTGGTCTATGAAATAGTGATCGTAGCAGTGCCTCCCTCCTCCTGCCTCACAGGGCGGTTGCGAGGATTTAAAGGGCGAATGGATCTATGTCAAGTTCCGAGCCTGGTGCCAGAAGCTTACCTGACAGGGTGATGGAACTCAGAGTCAACCTTGGTGACCTCGGCACCTGTTGCCCCACCGGCAGCCTGTCCAAAGCAAAAGCTAGCATGTGGCTCAAAGTGCATGGCCAGATAACTGCCTCTTCCGTATCAGGGGTCAGCAACCTGTAGGTAAGATGGTCTAGAAGAGACCTCAGACATCTCTGGGGTCCAGTCCCCACCCCCCCAGTAAGGAGGTCTGTCCTGGTTCTAGTTGAACAACAAGTGGACAGAGTCCGGGGGGTTGTTTGCTTTCCTGCCCCTGTTCTAACACCTGTTTGGAGACCGTCCAGGGGACAGAGTTCTACTGGAGCAGCCAAGATGCAGGGGCGGAGTGGAGGTGGGTGAGAGCACCGGGGTTGGGTGCCAGGAGACCGGGACGCTAGCGCCAGCTGCACTGCGGACGTGCTGTGGAGCCTGCCCTCATCCCTCCCGCACTCCGGACTCAGATTCTTCATCTTCTAAATTGCCCCAGACACCTCAGCTCCGCCTTCCTCCCCGAGCTGCTGTGGGAATCAAAAGTGGGCAGGGCTGGGAAGGTGCTTTCCGGGGTCTGCAGCCCTGGACAGAGGTCGGGGGCTCTCTGGGAAGGGACCAGGTCAGCGTGCCTGCACGTGGTCATGTGTGTGTGCGCGAACACGTGGAACAGGGGCTCAAACTCACCAAATCCACAGGTTTCCTCACCTGCCTTGGGAAGTCATTGGTAGCAGACAGCCAGGGTCTCCAAGGACAAGCTCCTCTAGGACAAAGGGGAGAGATCAGCTGGTGGAGGGAGAAGAGACCGGGCTCCCTGAGATAACAGAAGAGGCCCGCCAAAAACGTGGCTTGGACTCCATCTCCTTCAGGAAGCCTTTCTTAAGGACCCTGAGTCCAGGTCAGGACAGATGCCCCTCCTCTCTGCTTCCACAATGTTATCACACTGTTTGGTGATTATCTGTTTACTCGCCTTAGAGCTTCTTAAGGGCAGATTTATGTTCAATCATATCTGAATCCCCAACACCTAGCGTAATGCCTGGTACACGTAGGTGTTTCCTTAAATGTTTGGTGAACGGTAAATGTTTGGAGGAATGAATGAGGGGTGGGTGAAAACTATCTTGCCCCCGCTCCAGGAAGTAGAGCTCACAGTTCTACCCTCTTCCTGGGCTGGGGAAAGGGGCCAAAAATATTTCTGGGTCCACTGCTTCCCCACTACCTTTTCCTGCCAAAGGTAGGAAAAGAGCAAATGGAAATCTTATGGGGTGGTCAGGAAAGAGACGGTCCTTCAGTCACAGGCCTCTGGGGACTTTGGACCTCTTTCCCCTCTCTGCAGCCTAGGTCATGTTCAACCCACGTTTCATGGCAATCCCCCCTTTGCCTCTCAGTGCACTGGGCAACTTGGCCCATGAGGGCCTGGCTGGTTGGCTTTCAGCTTTGCCAATGCCCACTGTCCCCAAGTCCCCTCCTGCCAGCCGGAGGGATTAGTGACGTGAAGAGCCAGTTGAGATACTGGCGCCTGAGATGGGGAGGGGGCACAGAGAACAGGGGTGCCCTGGACATCTCATTTCCTTTCCTCTCCCAGGAACCCCACTAAGACTGAGTTCAGATTGCCAAAGGCCAAGTTCCACTTACCGTTCACTTCTGTCTACTTCTTGTCCAGAGGAGAGAAGGGGCGATGGGTTTCCCAGGCCAGGGAGCACCAGGGGGCCTTGTGCTAGGGCTGGAGCTGAGGCTGGGGCTGGGGCACGAGCAACAGGGTCCATCCTTAGGGTGTCACGGCCAGGCAGGCTGTGGGGTCCTCCTATTTCTCAGAACCTCCCGCACTCTTTTGGCTTTTCCTGGGAGACCCTTTTATAAGGCCTGCCTGGTCATAAATTATTCAGGGCCGAGCAAGGATGGGCTCCCTGACGGGCAGGGGAGGGGAGGGGAATGAAGATTTAGGAAAAGGGGCTCAGGGAGGGAGAACTGTGTCGCTTGGTGTGAAATCTCTCCCAGTTGAATAAACAGAGAGTCAGTGGGGGGCGAGGGGTTCTCTTTACCTCCAAGTCAGAAAGGAAAACACAAAAGGGGCAAATCGCACACCGTTTGTGCGAATTTCCCAGGCAGTAGCAAGGCCTGAGGGGCAGGGAGGGAAGGAGGGAAGCTCGTTAGAAACCACAGAAAGTTGTCAGGCGCAGAGGGCAGGGTAGACAGGCCTTTAGCAAAGCTGGTTCCCAGTGAGAAGGCACAGCTGATCCGGCTAAGGCGAGTGAGGGACTCAGGTTATTTCAGCTCAGACCCCAAATGGAGTTGCCAGGTGGATCTGATACGGGCTGACTGCCATTAAGCATATCACCGGGGTTAAGGGAAAAAACGGAGGTTGTGGGTAGGACGGGTCCGGATGCCTGCGGGGGGTGAACCTCAAGTCTTCTTTCCGCCCTCCCGTTTACTGGTCAGTTCATTTGCAAAAGTGCCTGAATCCCCTCTCCAGCCTCAGCAGTCAGTGGTCCAGGAAAGGAGCGCGGGCAGCATTTCCAGTGTTTCCAGGTCAGAATCGGGATCTCAGAGCTCAGCTTCCAGTCCGGGCGCCAGGGTGCAAAGCTGCTGACCACCCCTGGCCCCGGGGCCTTGGCTCCCTCACGTGTGAGAGAAGGATGCGAGACCAGTGGTCCCAAAGGGCACCGTCAGCCTGAATGCTCTGCGACGGGGGCTGGATAAATGGGTACTGACCCCGGGGCAAGCCCAGCGGCTGAGCCACAGTCTCGGCCTCAGCCAGTCTTCGGGGTCTTTGCCAGAAAGTTTGCAGTTACAACTACTGGCAGGTTCCTTATGCTTTAGAGGTCCGAAAATATGCCTCCTGACCTCAGTGTCGAGCACCGGCGCGGATTTATTTAGCTTCTCGGATATTCGTCACAGCCGGGTGTATAATCGTCAAAAATTAGAGACCACCTCAATGTCCAATAATAGGAAACCAGTTACATTAATTAGAGTAAGTCCTTGTAACCGAGTACTAAGCAGGCACTCACAATCATGTTCTGGGAGGTATAATTATCGACACAGAATGTAAAAAAAAAAAAATCAGATGCTAGAATAGCATGAATAATTTGATTCAAGGGCTCTTCTTTTCTCTGTTAACCTACCCCTTACCTTCACCCCACTTCAAATTCCAGCCCCATTGTGTTCTTTGCAGCAAAGGAAAATCGGAAGCAAGCCAAATGTCTCACTTTAGAAAGCTGGTTAAATAAATCATTGAACGGTTAGACAATTTTATAATAAGATTGGCTTGGTAGAAGATTGGGAAAAAGTTAATATATTGAAGAGTGAAAAAAAGAAACCTGTACAATATAACTTAGAGGATGATCTTGGTTTGGTAAGAAAAAAAAAAGGAAAAAAAAAAAAAGACTGGTTAGAAGAAAGGAGAAAGTTGCAGTGGTCAGTCTGGGGAGTGAGATTATGGTAGATTTTTACTTCCTTCTTTAGGCTTTTCTGAGTGTTTCTAAAAGTTCTGCAAGCCCTGATACTCCTTGGGTAGTAAAAAGTAAAGACACACAAAAATAAAAAGAAAGAAAGAAAGAGATGCTTATCCACAGAGGAGAGAAAACTCCTGGGAAAATGACAGCCATTTTCAAATATCTGAGCATTAGACTGCAATAAGATTACACTTGTTCTGTGTGACTTCAAAGGTAGGGCTGAGGCCCATGGGTAGAAGCTACAGGGAGACACATTTTGGCTCAATCAAAGGAAAACTTTGCAACAGTCCAGCCAACACCTAAACCAGAGACCTGGCACTGTACCGGCCCTCAATAAACAGAGCTTTATTATATGTGGCGAAATGAGTGGAGCCTTGGGCTGGGCTAAGCTCTCTGTCCCTGAATTGTGTAAGTGCAAGCTGGATCGTGGATCCTGGATCCTGGAGTGGAAAATCTAGAGGGTGGGGCAGGAGATGGTGAGAAGGGCTGCTGGGGAGCCCGAGTTTCTATTAGTCTCTGAGGGTTCTTGCTAAATTTACCTCCAGAAGATGAAAACGTGCCTGTATTGTGTCAATACGATGGCTCAAATGAGCGCCTGAGAGGGAGCCGGGTTGAAGAGACTGGGCTGGAAGGAGATGGTATGTGAAGGAGAAAGGAGCAGACCTATTGTCACAGCCGGGGATCTTTTTGCTCTCTAGGTGGCCATGGACTCTGAAAATGGACAGGAGCGGGGAGAGAAAGGGAGAAGATGTAGCTATTCCTCCAGAGCCCAGGGCTCATTCCCAACCAACCGTGAACTTGTGTTTATTCAGCCGCAATCTTTCATGATCGGGGCTGTCCAGACCTTTCATTGCCCTGAGCAGCAATCCTCGGAGTTCCCCCCTCACGCCAGCGCTCGCATCCTTTCCCGGAGCCCAGGTAGCCTTCAGGCCTGTGTTCGTGGATCTTTCTTCTCCCTACACAGCTGCTCTGTCTTAACTACCTCCTAACAATTAGCTCAGTCTCATTCAGCTTGTGGGAGATGAAACCACTGGCCCCTGTTGGGGGCCTCTCCCCAGCCTGAAGGATTTAAGGCCTACAAGGGTTGCTGGGCAAAAATGGGAGCCTGGAGCGAGGCGGGCAGCAAGGTGGCAGGAAAGGCCTGGGACCACCAAAATGAAGCACTTCCTGTCAGGGCAATGACGATCCTACCTCTGTTTCCCCTAACAGCACTACAGTGCCTCTGGCTTTTGTCGGTGATGGCTTTGCCAGAGCATCGAGAGGGCTGGGTATCTCCTCTGGGCCAGACGCTGCTGGGCATTGCCAGGCAAGAGAATGGACTAGAAAGAGGGGCGAACACTGCCTCAAGGTTCTGACAGCCTAGGGAGGGAGACAAGACCTGCATGGGGGAAGACTTGGTCAACCTCAGCCGGGCCTGGTACCCCTCCACCACCCTGAAGCATGTTCCCTTGTCGACTCCCCAGCTCCAGTCTCCACATTCCCTGGGCCACGCTCCAAACTTCCTTCAGCTCCTACCACATTCCCGCCCCACCCTCTCCCCACAGAACAACCTCTGCTCCCACTTCCCTGAGAAAACAGAGGCTTTCAAGCGTGAATTACCTCAACGCCCTGCCCCCCACCCAAACCTGGCCTGCCTCCCCAACTTCCTTCCCCTCCAGCCCGCCCTTCTCAGGGGACAATGTGCCCCTCTCGTTAAAGGCTAATCTGTTCACCCGGGGCCGTGGCCTCATCCACCCTCCTTCTCTGGGGCCTTCCTCCAGGCCCTTCTCTTCAGGAAACTTCAGCTTCTTTATTCCAGCTCTTTCCCTCCTGATTATAAAGTGCCTGTCTCTGTCATCCCCCAGAACAAGGTCCCTCCTTCCCTAGATGTGTTCTCTTGCTCCCCTAACTTGCTCGCTTTCTCTCTCTCTCTCCATCTCTTTCTCTCTCTTCCCCTCCCTCCTTCCCTCTCTCTTTTCTTTCCTTCACTCTCAGATTTGTTGAAAGTAGAGTCTATACTTTGCCCAACTTCCCATTTATATCTCAACCTACTCCAGTTTGGCCTCAGCCCCATCCTCCTAGGGAAAGTGCACTACCAAAGGTCCCCATTGACCTCCTAATTGCCAAGTTCAATGATCTCTTTGAACTCTGGGTGGCCAAAGGCCCTGTTGGCCAAATCCTCATTTCTGAGGCTCTCCTTTCTCTTTTGGTCACTCTCTCGTGGTTCCCCTCCTACTTCTGGAACCATCCCCCTGGGTATCTTTTGCTGACCTCTCTTCCTCTGCTCAGTCCTCACATCTTTGGTTCTCAATTACAGTCCACAAATGAGGCTGAGACACAGTAATGTTTTCAGTAGGTCACAGCAAAATGGGAAAAACATCAAAAGTAGAGCTTTTCAAAAATCTCAATGTATTCAATTATAAAAGATTGTCCTTTATTCTGACATTATGCCTTTCCTAATTTTTTGGTGGCAAAATATTCTCTCTTTCTTGAAACGATGGCAATGATGGATATTAATTTATTTCTCTAATGTCCCTACTTGGCAAAATAAAAGTGTTAGTTTCTCTATGTCAGTCCCATTAATGTTTATTCAACGAAGGAAAAATTGACTCATATTTCCAGCCTGAAGTTTTCCTGATAGGTGTCTCAAACTTGTTCCAAAACCAAACTGGTTTTGTTTCCCACAAACTTCCTCTGTACCTGCCTCGATAAGCAGCATCATATTGGCCCAGTCACTCAAGCTAAAATCCTCAGCCACCAAGCCCCATTGATTGTAGTCTTCACCATTTCTCACGTTTGTCCTCTCTGTGCTCCCCACTCTCCTGGTTGTTTCTTCAGTTATGGCCTCATCCGTCCTCTCTCACCTGGACGCTCGAAGCAGCTTCCAGATAGGCTCCCCCATCCTTGACTTGGCCTTTCTGATCCATCCTCCTCACAGCCACTCCAGTGATCTTTCTATAACACAGGACTGAGTATGCTCTTCCTGGGCTTAAACACTTCCAGTGATTCCCAGTTGCCTATGGGAAATGTCCAGCCTTCTACCTCCGGTGCCCTCCATACATCAGCCACTGCAGCTCCCCTTTAGAGACCTCCACTCTATAAACAGGCCATGCCTTGCACCTGTAATCTTTTCACGGTTTAGAGACGCTGAAGGTCTCAATCCCACCCTGTATGGGACTTGTCACGGGGAACACTGTGGGTCACAACCAGTGGCAGAGCTTAAAATCGATTTAGTGGGTTGCAGACAGCATTTGAGAAAATGAATGAATAGCAGATAGAAGAGTGAATCACATGGGGCAAGGGTATATGTTGTTCTGCGAAGCTTTTGCTTTAGCCAAATATCTAGATCTAGATTGAAAGATACACAGATGCACGTCCTGGAATATGCTGTAAAATACGTTTCTTACTGTGGGTCCCAGTCTTAAAATTTGACTGCACTTGAGGGACTAGATGTTACTCTGGGACTCATTTAACTAGTGCTGTTCGTGTCAGAGTCCTTGCTCTCAAAATGGGTCTAGTCTCACTGGGCCGTGTAACAGAGGTCAGGAGAAAAGGTGATGCCAGGGAGACCTCATGGAAGAGGGGCGATTGAGTGGGGCTGGGCTTATGTGGGCAGAGAGAAGGGGAAATGTAATCCTGGCACAGGAGTGGATAGTAAGAGGGCAGAACATTTGTTAAACATTTATGTACCAGGCACTGTTCTAAGCATTTTGCATGGATTAATTCAAGTCTCACAAACAACCCTGTGAAGAAGATGCTATTTCTAGCCTCATTTATAGGTGAGATTAAGGTACTTGCCCAAGGTCACAGAACTAAAAGTGACAAAACTGGGATTTGAACTCGGGTAGTCTCTGTGCTCTTAAGCACTGAGCTGCACCCCCTGCCACTGGGGACCGGTGCGGAAAGGGGGCCGAGCAGAGGAGAGGGAGAGCCTAGGCCAGCAGGAAACCAGAGGAGGACCTAAAATGCCAGGCTGAAAGGCCCAGAACAGGTTCTGCTCTCACCTCGGGAAGGGAGATCTTACTCGTTCTCTCTAGTTTCTGCTTCTTGAGCCAGGGTCCCTGGGGTTAGGGGCAGGAGGCCTAAAACCAGAATGGGGGCCAAGTGGAGGCAAGAAGCTAGGCAGGGTCTGCTCTAAGAGAGGAGGGAAGGGGACAATTCTCTTCCTACCCAAGCCTGTCCCCAGAGCAAAGCTAGCAAATGGTGCCTGGGGCTTCTGCCCTCAAGTCCAAATGTCCCAAATGTGCCAAGTCTTGGGCCCAGCCCCTTGGGTGCCTGGGACAGGGAGTCCCCTCTGGAGAACAGTTTGTTGCTGGGTCAGCTCTCCTCCTGCGCTTTTTGCCTCTTGGCCGCCATTTGAGCCGGGCCTGTGGCCCATGTGGTGCTGGGTCTCTGGACAGAGCCCCTCGCAGCTCCCCATTTGCTCCTCATTTGGACGGCAGGGGCCTAGAAAAACAGAGCGCTGAGGAGGCAGGAGGCGTGGGAGGGAGGGTGCCTGGGAAGGTCACTCCCTCCTCCATTAAATCCATCCAGCCCCATCCCTGGCTCCTCTGGCCAGACTCTCCAGCCTCTTCTCTGAGCCAGCTTCCTTTCCCAGCCTGGCCTGAGGCCTGGGGAAGATGCAGCGATGCTGAGTTCTCAGTAGTGCATTCTCTTCTCTTTTCTTTTTAGTCTTGGCGTCCTGCAGATCCTGCGTAAGTAAACAAGAGATACCGGTAACTAGCTCCAGATGTCTTCTTGGGAGGTGGATCCTGACACACTAGTAAGAATACCCAGCACCGCAACAAAAATAGTTAACATGTATTGAGCCCTTACGATGTGCCAGGCGCTGTGCTAAGCGCTTTATTGCTTTATTATTTCATTTACTCCTTGTGGAAACCCTATGAGGTAGGTACTATGATTCCTCCCATTTAAAGGCACGCTGGAAACTGAAGCACAGCAAGATTAAGTGACTTAACCAAATAGCTAGTGAGGAACAGATCTGAGATTGGGATTCAAGTCTGTTTTGTTTCAGCGCTCTCTGAGATTTTAGAATCCAGCTGTGTGGAGAGTGCGGTCCATTTAGCAATTGCCCCGGGTGCCCCACTTCAAGGCCCGTGTGCTGCTATAGAGTTAGGCAGGTGGCAGAGGGGGGCCAATGAAAGTGGGTGACTGGTGCCACAAGCTGAGCACGTCTCCACCATAGCCATCACCAGTGCCCTGGGACTCGGCCTGATCTGTCCATGGCACCACCTCTCGACTACAAAATAGGGACAACCAGAAGTTCTGTCCGTGCTTCCTTCGTGACAGCTCTGGACTCAGCCCTCACTAGTCATTGCTACAGAATGGTTTGGCTACCACTCTAGCTCAGGTGCTTATCATCTAACGTCTATATTTTTGCAGTAGACCTTAAAGTGGAAAAGCTTGGGCTTCAGAGTTAGATGGACTTGGGAGTCTGCTCCAGCTCTAGCACTTAGCTGTGTGACCTGGGGCAAATAACTTAGCCTCTCATTTCTCAATTTCCCCATCTGTGAAATGAGATAGTAATGGCGCCTACCTCACAGAGTTGTAGTGAAGATTGAAGGAAAGAGTGTATAGATTGTTCAGCCTGACACATATTTAGGACTTAATATATGTTGGCTGTTATCATTATTGTAATTATTCTGTTTTTCCCCTCTACCACTGTGGTTATTCAGAGCATAGGCTTTGGAAGCAGGCCTGGGTTGGAATCCCTCCTGTATAGTTTACCATCCAGGTGGCCTTGGGTAAGTTAACCAACCTCTCTGAGCCTCAGTTTCCTGGAAATGAAAACAATAGTATCCATCTCACAGGGCCGGAGTGAGGATGGAATGAAATACTGTAGGTAAATTGGTATTAATTCTTTTTGTCCCACACACTTTCAGGTGTTCTCTGCATACTTGGCCAGATTCAGCTTCCTAAAGCACAGCTTCTATCCTGCTCACACACCTGCACTGGCAACCCATGACTGACAGAATAAGCCAGGCATTCACAGTTTTCCCTATAACTTCAGCCTCACTTCTGACTCCACCCAGCTTCCCCTCTCACTTCCAGCAGGCTTGTTACTACATTGGCCCTGCACATGATCATCTCTACCCCTGCCTAGGTCTGGAATGTCTCTGTCTCCCCCATGTCTCAAATTCTACCTCTCCCTTCCAGGTCCTCCTTGAACCCACACTTACTCCAGGAAGCCTCCAAGAAATCCTAATATCTGCCTACTTCCGTAGCCTTATCATCTGAGTTCCCTTCTCAGATGTGAAGCAAGGCACCCTATTGAGGTGATCAGGGGAGGGGCCGTGGCTTTGTCATCTCTCCTCCCTCCCATCAGCTCCTGGCACAGGACTGGGTACACAGCAGGCACTCATTCCATGTGAATGGAATGCCATTTGACACAGGGTAATTGGTCTGAGAAGACTAACAGATTCAGTCTAGCAGAGCCTTGGGGCTCTAGGGTAGGGTGACAAATAGCCGTGACAGGTGCACAGGCCAGGATGGGTTTCTCTGTCAGTATTGTAAGACAGAGTACACAAGATCTCAGGATGGGAGAGTTTTAGAGGGTAGCTGTTGACTTGGCTGGGACAGCTCAGGAGCAAGGCAGGTTATTAGTAAGGAGCAGCATAGCAGAGGTCCTCGGGCAGGGGGAAGCTAGAAATTACCTGGAATCCAGAAATTCTCTCCTCTTTATTCCCAGCTGTCTTCTCTATTTGACAGAACATTTCTAAGCATGTTTAAAGTTTCATCTCCACCCTCCTTTCCCTCTCCTTCCAGCCTTGGCCTAGACCAGCAGCCCTAAAAGTATGATCCAAAGACCCATGGGGGTCCCTCAGATTCGATCAGGGGGTTCAGTCATAGCTACTTGCATGATTATACTGAGACATTACTTGAAGTTTTCACTGTGTTGACATTTGCACTGATGGAGCGAAAGCAACAGTGGGTCAAAGCACCTAAGCATGGATCAACGTGGTGGCACCAAACCATATTCACGTTACTCTTCATCACTGATGTATTCCTGGTAGAAGAAATATCAGTTTCACTTAAGAATGTCTTGACTGAACAGTAAAGATGATTCATTTTTAATAAATTTCAACCCTTTGAGTACATGTTATTTTTAATGGTCTGTGTGACAAATAGGAAGGATATATAAAGCACTTCTACTGCATACTGAAGTATGATGTTGGCATGAGGAAAAGCACTTGTTCGATTGAATTGCAAGCTAAACTAGCCAGTTTTTTATGGAACTTTTTTTTTTTTAACTTGAAAGAACAACTGACAGAAAAACTATGGTTAGTCTGACTTGGGTATTGGCCAGCATTTTGTTGAAAATGAATCAAGTGAACCTGTCATCGCAAGGAAAACAATTGATAGTATCTGTTGTCAGTGATAAACTCTAAGCTTTCAAGTAAGAAGTAGAATTTTGGAAAACCTGTATCTATTACTGTAAGCTTGAGAATTTCTCAATACCCTAAGGACATTTCTGATAAGATTAGTAGTGATATTAATGAATGTGGGTTTTTATATTGTATAATCATGAAATGAGTCAACAATTGGAAGATCTGCATAACTGGGTGGACCAATATTTTCCAAATGACTAACACATGATGTTACAAAATCATGGATAATAGATCCATTCAAAGTGCAAGTTAAGCCAATGGATTTTAATGTAACCAAGTACAAAAGGTTCACTGATGTGGTTTTAGATTCAACATTGCCAATAAACATTAAGAAATTACCACTTGTGAAGTTTAGGTGTAGTATCAAAGAAGAATATCCACAGTGTATTAGTTTTCTATTGCTGCCATAACAAATTACCACAAACTTAACAACTTAATATGACACCTATTTATTATTTCACAGTCCAGGGGGTTTCACCTGAGTTCTCTGCTTAGTCAAGTTGTTGGCTGGGCTGGGCTGGGCTGGGCTGTTATCTGGAGGCCCTGGGGGGAAAAGATCTGCTTCCAAGCTCATTCAGAATGTTAGAAAAATTTAGTTACTTCAGGTTGTAGGTCTGAGGTCCCTGTTGCCTTGCTGGCTGTCATCCAAAGGCCAGTCTCTGCTCCTAGAGGCTGCCCATCTTTTTTCTCATGTGGTCCCTTCCATGTTCAAACTATCAATGGCATGTCAAGTACTTCTCATGCTTCCAGTCTCTCTGACTTCCTTTTCTGTCACTAGCCAGAGAAAGCAATCTGCTTTGAAAGGACTCATATGATTAGATTAGCCCATCTGGAGAATCTCTCCTTGTCAAATAACTAATATAATCATGGGAATGATAAACATCGTAAACACCCACTCTCAAAGGAGAGGAAATTTATACACAGGTATAAATTGAATGCAATTTATTGCAGATTGAATGCAAGAGCAGGTATGAGAATCCAGTTGCTTTTTATTCCGCCAGACATTAAAGAGATTTGCAAAAATGTAATACAATGCCGGTTTTCTTGCTAATTTTTTTGTTCTGGAAAATAGTAATTTTTCATAAATATATGTTATTTTTTAAAAAAATTTATTCATTTATTTTTGGCTGTGTTGGGTCTTCGTTGCTGCGTGTGGGCTTTCTCTAGTTGCGGCGAGCAGGGGCTACTCTTCGTTGCAGTGCGCAGCCTGCTCATTGCGGTGGCTTCTCTTGTTGCGGAGCATGGGCTCTAGGCGCGTGGGCTTCAGTAGTTGTGGCACACGGGCTCAGTAGTTGTGGCTCGCAGGCTCTAGAGCGCAGGCTCAGTAATTGTGGCGCACGGGCTTAGTTGCTCCGTGGCATGTGGGATCTTCCCAGACCAGGGCTTGAACCCGTGTCCCCTGCATTGGCAGGCGAATTCTTAGCCGCTGAGCCACCAGGGAAGCCCATATATGTTATCTTAACATGCAATGGGTTTATCATTGTGATTTTAAATTAAAAAATAGTTTAAAAATTTATCCGTTTTAATTTCTAATATGTTAAATAACGATAGAACCCATAAAAAGGAGCCGTTTTGGAGTCTTTAATAAATTTTTAACTAGTACTTTTTATTTATTTATTTTAAAATTGACATACATGTCTTTTTATATTCTGTGTGACAAAATGTGAAAAGATACATAAAATTCACTCTTTTGGGTATATAGCTCCATGAGTGCAGAGTTATACAACAACGTTTACAGTTCCAACACCCAAAATAATTCCCTATGCCACATCATTTTAGTCAACCCCTTCCCCCATCCCCAGCCCCAGGCAACCCCTAATCTGTTCTCCATCCCTATAGCTTTGTGATTTCAAGAATGTCATATAAGTGGAATCACACAATAAGAAGTCTTTTGAATCTGGCTTCTTTCACTCAGCATAATACATTTGAGCCTCATCCATGTGGTTGCCTGTATCAATAGTACATTCCTTTTTATTGCTGAGTAGTATTCCGTTGTACAGATGTGCCATAGTTTATTTATCCATTCAGTAGCTGAAGGACATTGGGTTGTTTCCTAAATAGTTTTTAAAAGTATAAAGTGGTCCTGAGACCACAAATTTTGAGAGAGAGGTGATGGTAATGGATGGTAATGGACATATCATTTTTATATGGGAAACCAGTAGACAGATGAAAGAGCCATACATTGGAGACAGGATTAGAAGGATTTACAGATCAGATGTGATGGGGGTGTAAAGGGTCAGAGAAAGAGAAAAGAGTGAAATTAAGTCTAACTCTGCAGTTTCTGGCTTAAACAGCTGGCTTTCTCAAATGGAGAAGCTGGAGGGAGGATTGGTTTTCTTTTTTTTTTTCTTTTTAAAAACTTTTTATTTTATATTGGAGTGTAGCTGATTAACAATGTTGTGATAGTTTCAGGTGCACAGCAAAGCGACTCAGTCATACATATACATGTATCCATTGTCCCCCAGACTCCCCTCCCATCCAGGCTGCCACATAGCATTGAGCAGAGTTCCCTGTGCTCTACAGTAGGTCCTTGTTTGTTAGAGGATTGGTTTTAGTTCAAAGGGAATCAAGGATACAATTTTGGACATGTTGAGTTTGAGATGCTTTTGAGATATTCAAATGGAGATGTCAGTATGTAGGGGTCTGGATTTCAGAGAAGTCTGGGCTGAAAGTGATGATTTGGAACTCATCAGACTATAGAGGGTAGTTGCAACCATAAGAGATAAATGAGACTTCCAAGAATGGAAATGCAGAGTGAGAAGGGAAGAAGTCCTAGGTCAGGCTCCTGAGAAACACTCATATTTAAAGATCTAGCAGAGGAGGAGAAGTCAATGAAGTAGTAGCCAGAGAGATAGGAGGAATATCAGGGGAGAGCTGTATCACAGAGGCCAAGATAAGAAAACATTTCCAGAAGGGCAAAGTCACTGCGGATGTTGAATACTGCATAGAAGTTGAGGAAGTTAAGGACTGAGACGTGGCCATTGGATTTGATGAGTCAGGGGTTATTCGTGACCTTGATGAGAACTTCTTGGTTTGGTGGAATAGTGGGGTTGGACTGTGTCTAATCCTGTCTGCCCTGAGCCTGACTCCTTCTCCCACACTCATCGCTGCCCCTTTGCCCCTAGAATATTTCTTATTCCTCCTTCTAGACTCCTCTCTTCATAGCACCATCTCTTCCCTCTCCCTCAAGACCTCGCTTTATACAGATCTCTCTTAGATTTTCCTCCTCAAAGACCCTGCTCCTACCTCTTCTGCTGTCTTCCCTAAGCCATCTCTTCCCAGATCTCCTTTTCCTGCCTTTATTCTCTCACCACTGACTCTTCTCCTTCACCACATACTGCTTTTCTCAGACTCTCTTCTTTCTTATCTTCTTTCACACTCTTCTCCATTCCCCCACCTATCTAGGCTCTCTGGATCTCATCAGGAGTCTTAGCAGATTACTAAATAGCCTCCTAGGCTTAACGCTGAGGAGTCACAGTCTTTGGCATGATTCCACCAGGAACGGACAGTGCCGACCTGGGGCAACGCAGCATTAGAACCTAGTCCTTCAGTGATTGCCAATCTGGTAACCACATCCTGCCCTCATCCGCCCTGGCACCTTCCCCTAAGAGTCTGCCTTTTCCTCTCCTCAATTACACAGAATCACTGTGAGCTGATAAGGCGCCCCCTCTACTACAAATTCTATCTCGCTTCAACCAGCATTTTCTACTTATCAAAATGTGTTCCTCTACGTTAGCCCAGGCTTGGGAAGTCAGCTGGGTGAAGCCTGGAGAAAGAAGATAGGAAGACTTGCCCCAGGTCACACAGCTGGGTAGAGGATTAGCCCGCTGTTCCTTCCACCCCTTCGGTGTTGTTTGTTTTCATGCCCACAGACTCCCCAGGCCCGAGCTCAGGCATGGCTGCCCTTTTAGCTTGTCCCAGCCAGCCACGGGGTAGCCCCCTGGAGAGACCCTGGCTCAGGAGCACTGCCCGGGGGTCAGTACCTCATTCACACCTGCAAGACAGTTATAGGCCACCTTGGGAAGGAGGATGACTTCTGATTTGCTTCACTGGATTCACAATAGGCAACAAATCGGACTGTTTGCTTTGATATTGCTTCCAAAATGGAGTAGAGCATGATTCTGCTCTGCAGTAGCCCAGTACACAATGTACATGAAACACTCAGGCACAGTGCCTGACACCTAGAAAGTGTTCAATGAATAGTGGCCACTGGCCTTATCATTTGCAATGAGGAATTCTTGGGAGGGAGTCAGTGTGGTATACTGGCAAGCTTACTGAACCAGACATCTAGAGGCCTAGATTTCAGGTCTAACTATTCCTGCTCAACTTGAAACGCTGGGTGAGTCATTCATTTCATCTCAGTGGGCCCAGGCTTTCTCATCTGGAAATAGTAATAGCTGCCCTACTTCTGTAATATGTTGTATTAGCCTTTAAAGCATTCACAATCTTTGACGTAGCAATTCTAATCCTCGGAATTTGTCAGTGTTATGTGCAAAGATGCTAGGTTATAATAGTGAAAACAATGGAAATCACAAAAATGTCTAATAGTTAATGGTTAAATTATATTTCCATACGATAGATTCCAGCACATCCATAAGAGAATGATGCAGATCTATTTTTTTAATTGACATGAAAACAGGGCCATGTCAATGGACCCTGTCAATGTCCTATCATTATATTATTTAGAAATGATAGAAGGTTATAGAATGGTAGGGAATAATGTGATTCAATTTTATAAAAAAATGTTCTATTCAGGTCTTCTACAGTACATCAAAATGTTAACAATGATTAAAACTATACCTCTTGCTTGTGGTATTACGGGGACCTCCATTTTCCTCTTTATACTTTATAATTTTCTGAATTCTTTGCAATCGCATCTAGTATGTTTCTAATCAGAAAAAAAAAAAACAGGAAAGCTTTTTTTTTTCCCCATTTGGAGAGGAAACCCAATTGCCGCAATCCACTCCACAGAACTTTGGAGAGACTCAAGTGACATAGACTGTGGTCTATGTGGTACTGCTGTGTGTGGTACAAAGGGGAGGCCCACCATTATCATGGCTGCCTCACTCCCACCTTGTAGGGACAAGGTCCTGCGCTTTGAAGCCACCAGAGTCTGACCCTACAGTACACATGTCTGTCCTGGGACTCAATCTTAGGGGTGGGGTAGGACTGGGGGTTCGCTGGAGAAGAAGCTGGGTGGACGAGTCTGCAGGGCTGCTGAGGTACTAGCTCACCAGGGCCGTGTTTGTGAGGCTTACTTCCTGCTGGGCCTCAGGGCCGCTAGCCAGGAACACTTAATGGGGGTTAACAGAGCCCCCTCCTCTCCTCACCCCAAAGCTGGAATGTTCCGAATTCCTCCTTGGGCCAAACCCCTCTCCCCCCAAGATCTCTCCTGGGCTCACAGAGGTCACTTCACAAAAGCTCAGCTGGAGTTTTTGACAGGAAAAACACAAAACTCACCAAAGTTTTTTTTTTTTTTAAAGTACCTCAATCTTCCACAGCCTCCAGGGGTTTAATTCTGATCTGTAATAAGTCTCTGACCCAAGGCTGAGATTTGCACATGGATTTTGCAAAGCTGCAGCTAACAATTAGAAATCCTTTATCACCTCAGCCTGGGGCCCCTTGCACCTTACTTCCCTCCCTCAGGATCTCTTCCTTCCTCTCCAGGGCCATACATCTCCTCCAAGGCTCTGCAAAAGAACTGCTTCGTAAGTGTCTCGATTCTGATTTGTTTTTAAATTCACCTAGGTGGGCTCTTGCTTCCTAGTTGTTATCGATTTGGCCCATGGTGAAGCCAGGCTGGGCCACCTTGGGTTTCTGAGGGGAGGGTACTGGAGGGAAAATTCAGGAGGCACTTGGGTTGGTAGTATTTGTTTCCTCAAGGCTACCACGAAGTTTCCAGTCTTTGAAACTGCAGGGCCAGAGGAAGCACTCTCCAAGTCAGATGATAATTTCTGGATGGAGCTTTTGAGGGCAAAAGGACTGAGACAAAGGGATGGGAGGAAAAGAGCTACAGTTTACCCCTCTGCTTAACTGTGGTGGTGGGAGAGCTGAGGAGGACGGGAAGGCTGCTCTCTCACAGCCAGTTCCAGTGCCTTCCTTGGCATGAAGGCTCAGGGAATCAGCAGAAGATGGATTTCTGAGTGAAGTCATAAAGTCTCCCCCTTAAGCCCTTAAATAACTCTCTCCCACTGGTCTCTAAGTCTGTTATTAGAAATTCCTTCTTTGAAGAAAATCCTGCTATTTGTGACAATGTGGATGGACCTTGAGGGCATTATGCTAAGTGAAATAAGTGACAGAGAAAGACAAATGCTGTAGGATCTCACTTATATGTGGAATCTAAAAAAAAAAAAAGAGCTCATAGATACAGAGAACAGATTGATGGTTATCAGAAGTGGGGATGGGGATTGGTGGGTAAGATGGGTGAAGGGGGTCAAAAGGTGCAAACTTGCAGTTATAAGATAAATAAATCTCGGGGATATAAGGTACAGCATGGTGACTATAGCTAACAATGCTGTACTGTATATTTGAAAGTTGCTAAGAGAGTGGATGACGGAAGTTCTCATCAGAAGAAAAAAGAAAAAAAATTTGTAGCTCTGTGTGGTGGTGGATGTTAATTAAACTTATTGTGGTGATCAGTTTGCAGTATATGCATATAATCAAATCATTATGCCATACACCTAAAATGAATACAATGTTATATGTCCATTACATCTCAGTAAAGAAAAAAGAAATTCCTCTTTTTGGACTGAGACATTATTCTCTTCAAGTGGCCTCTTTGAAAATGGAGTTGGAACCATAAACATTACCAGCACTTATAGCTGGAGAGGTTGTAGGTGATGTCTGTTTTCTAAGTTCTGCCTTTCTGTGTTCTCCAGCATTCCAACGTGAGAGTGCTTTACTTTGATGATCAGGACAAAAAGAAACTTCTTTTTAAAGCAATTAGAATATCTCTCAATCCAGCTGTAGTTCCCTGAGCTGTCATCAACCAACTGATGCAGAAGGAGAGGTGAACTGCTCCAGGGACAAGCTTTGCAGAAAGTAGGGCTTCAAAGGAATGGCTTTGCCACCTACTAGAGCCCTTGGGAGCTGGGGGTGAGGTGTGGAGAGGAAAGCAAGTATCTCAGATGTCTGTGAGGGGCTGTGAGACCAAGGGGTGGAGCAATGAGACTGGCTGACAGAAGAGAGCTGTGGTGGCCTCTGTCACCCCCAGAGCAGCACATCAGATCCTTCCTTGTGCCTGAGAACCCCACCTATCTGATCCCACAGAGTCATATGAAAGGTACCCTCAAATAAAGTGTACCATGCACAAGACTCTTGGAGCAAGAAGTGGGGAACGGCAGGGCAAGGAGGGGTTAATTCAGGAGCTGCTGTCAGTCTTGACCCTCCTAATCCTCTCCTGCAGTTCCAGCCCCTCCCCTAAGAAAGATTAAGTAAGAATCCTAAATGAAGCCTTCTTGCCCAACCCCTGGGCCATGGAGTGTGTTGGCCTCATGCCCAGAAGACAAGTTCAGCTGGCCAGGCCTAGAGTTCTCTGTCCCTCCAGAGACACCAGGGCTTGACTTCTAGGACGACCCCTCAGAGAGAGGAGTTTCTTTCAAAGCTGCCTGCTTCTAACAACAACTGTTCAGTCTTCTAGATTTATCAAAGTGGCTTCTTGTCCCCATTACCTTAGTTGAGACTCAAAACTTTGGAGACATTTTTCTCATCAAAACTAGGGCCTGGAGAAGTGAGGGGACTTCCACAACAGGTCCCCAGCAGAACCGAGATGAGAAGTTAGTCTTGGTTCTCAGGCCAGGACTGGTTCTCTAAACCCCCTACTGCCTCATCACACAAATCAAAGCAGAATGTAGACTGGCTCAGCACTCACCCACTAGCTATTTCATCCACCCCTGCCTTCCTGACCCTGGCTGAAAGCTGACCCCATTGGGCCATTTCTCCCAGTTGAATAAGCTCCAAAAACTTGTTCTTCCTCCTGCTCAGCTCTGCCACGTCAGACTCTTTAGAGATTCCAAGCCTCAGTGATGGCATTTTTAGAATTCTGCCTTCCCCCTGCCCCAAACCACCTTCCTACTTCCTCCTACCGAGTCAGGACTGGCTCTGGGGAGAGGCTCTCCTCTTGGGGCCACTGTCGACTCCCATGGGAAACCTAAGCCGGGCTCTTCCGTCACCATCCCAAACCCTCAAGGCAGCTCACCAACCCTCACTGAAAGCTCAGATATGGATAGGGAGTACAAAGGGAAAGTATTTAAGCCAGCTTGGGTGGGAAGAGTGGTTAAAGGAAGGTTTCTAGGAGAGGATGAGTCCTGAAGGATGACTAGCAATTACCCACGCAAATGTTGGATGGTTGAATAGCATGCTTAAGGGTTTGGAGACACAGAGAAAGGCAACTTCAGATAAGGACACACGTTCAGGTATGGTTAGATTGTGTGTGTGTGTGTGTGTGTGTGTGTGTGTGTGTGTGTGTGTGTGCACGCATTCACATTGGAGCATAAAACATGAGGGTGGAGGTTATTGGTGTGAGATGAGCCTGGAACAAAAAGCAGGAGTCAGACATTGGAGGACTTTCCTGGTTTCCAGGGCTAGAGAGTTTGAACTTCATCATGAAAGCAATGAAGAGGTCCTGAAATTTTTTAAGCATGACAAAGAGATGGGGTGATACTAATGATTCGATTTCCATTTTAGAAAGATCATTGTCTGCTGGATGGATAATTGATTGCAGGGGTGGGCAGAAGTAGAATTAGAGAGACCAATTTGAGGTGCCTATGAGATTTCCAACTGAACAAGAGATAATACAGGGTTTGAACCAAAGTCTAGGCAGTGCAGATGGAAAGAAGTGGATGCATTCAGGATGTATTTTGAAGGTAGATCTGATAGGACTTCATAACTGGTTATAGGTCAAGAAGAGGTTAGGAACCAAGGATGACTGGCTTGGGTTGCTGGATGAGTGATAGTCCCATTGAGATAGGGAACACTGTGTGAGGAATAGTTTAGGAGTGGAGAGAGAAGAGTGAATATGATTTCAACTTTGCAAAATGTTGAGTCTGAGGTGCCATTAAACCGTTCAGATGGGCTCATTCCAAAGGCAGTTGCATACACACATCTTGAGTTCAGGAGAGAGATCTGTGCCAGTTATATGGATTCAGGAGTCATTGGCATAGAGATGGAGTGGATGAGGTCACCCATGGAGGATGTAAAGAATAAGAAGAGAAGTCTAGCTGAAACCCTGGGGTGGGGGAATAGTCAGATTTATAGAGTGGGTAGAAAAGGAGGAAGTTATAGAGGAGACCCTAGAGGAATCATTTTGAGGAGCAGGGAAAACTGGGAGGGATGTTACAGAAAACGAGAAGACAGTTTTATGAAGGAGAGGGACAAGGTGAGATGACAGAGATAGGACCACTGGATTTGGGGCAAGGAAATTGTTGGTAACCTTAGTGAGACCATTTTCAGTGGAGGGCTAATGGCAGCAGCTTGCCTTCAGAGGGTTGAGCAGTGAGTGGGAGGGGGAAGAAGTAGAGATATCAGTATTAAATGGCTTGTTTAAGAACCTTGGCTTCAAAGAGAATGATGAGGAGAGGGTGATAGCCGCATAGGTAGAGTAGGAAGCTCAAAGAGAGTGGTAGGCATTTGAAGTGGTCACCAGCAGATGCTCACCAGGGACAAGTAGAAGGACTTCCAAGCAGCTCTGAAAGCCCCACAGAGATGCACAATCATGATCAGGTAGAATTGTGCCCGTTTTAGCAGTAAGAAAACCAATGGCTGGAAAAGACTTGCGCAGTGTCCCCACTGATGAGTGACAGACATGAGATTCAAGTAGATTTCCCTCCATACCTCCCGTCAAATGTTTTCTTGCCTCTGCTCTGCACCGCTTGGCATCCACATTGGCATTGTCATATCCATCACTGATGAGTAGTATTGACTATCAACCACGTGCCCAATGCTGTGGAGGCACAACAGAGGTTTCATATATGATTTCTTCCCTCAAATTGTTTAGAATTTGGTTGAAGAGACAAGATAGTCAACATATGCACAAACCTATAAAATGGTGAAACTCCGTCTCTCTCTCTCCCTCTCTCTCTCTCTTTCCCTCTCTCTCTTTCTCTCCTGTGTTCCCCACTCCCTCTTCATTTACCTTCTTTTCCTCTGATCCTCTCTCTCAATCTTCTTTCCCAATATTGCGCAGCCCTGGTCCCTTACACTGAAGTGTCATTGACTCATTTAGAAAGTCTATATCTTATAGTCCCTGAAACCTCTTTATCACTTTTATTTACTCATTAAGAGGACATTTTTGAACACTGGCTTTGGGTGTGTAATGGGTGGGTAATGCACTGTGCAAGGCACTGGAGATACAGAGGTGAATAAGATAACAGTCCTTGCCCTCAAGCAGCTCACAGACTAGTGGGGAAGAATAAGGATATAAAGAGGAGAGTGCAACATAGTGAAATAAGTACTATCTGTATCTTAGTTTTCTTATTTATACAATAGGGATTAGTACCTACCACAAGACGTTGTTGTGATGATTGAATTAACATGTATAAAGTGCTTATAATGGTCACATAGGACACACTATGTTAGTGTTGCTATTTTATTAGTAGTATTAGTAGTAGTAACATTACTATGATGGAGGTAAGTAAAGACAAGATACCATAAGAACACAGAGGATGGGAACTTGACCCAGGCTAGAGTAAAAGACATCTGAGCCCTAACGGATGAGAAGGTGCTAAACAGAGAGAAAAAAATGCCAGGCATTCCGCATAGTAGGAGCAACCTGTGGTCAGGTTTGGAATCAAAAGGCAACAGGACATGATTGAGGAACTCAAAGTAACTTAGTTCAGCAAGAGCATAGAACATGTGGAGGGCAATGGCAAGAGATGAAGTTTGACAGGTCATAGAGTCCAGACACGTTTGGACTTTATCCTTTAGCCGATGGGGAGCCAACTGGATTGTTGTATGTAGAGCAGAAACTTGATTAGATTAGTGCTGAAAGAGCACCTTAACAACAGCATGGAGAACGGATTGGAGGAGGCAAGACTGGAAATAAGACCAGTTAAGAAACTGTTGCTATAGTCCAGAGGAGAGAGGATGATGAAGCCCTGGACTGTGGAGGTAGCAGTGGGGATGGAGAGAAGGATGCCATCGATTTGAGGTATCTTCAAGAATTGGTGAGACTGTGACAGTAGAAGGTGAGCGGTAAGTGTGAGAGAGGTGTCAAGAATCACTTCCAGGATTTGGGTCTGGTGCAAGGAGATAAATAGAGGTATCACTCAGTGACCACAGGGAACCCACGGAAGAACTGTTTGGGGAGGGGTACAATGGGAGAGGTGATGAGTCTTCTTTTGAACATGTCCAATTTGAGATGCCTGTGAAATTTCCAGGTGGACATTTTATTTTATTTTATTTTTTAAAATGCATTTTATTTATTTATTTATTTATTTTGGCTGTGTTGGGTCTTCATTGCTGGGCGAGCTTTCTCTAGTTGTGGCGAGCGGGGGTTACTCTTCGTTGCGGTGCGTGGGCTTCTCATTGCTGCGGCTTCTCTTGTTGCGGAGCACGGGCTCTAGGCATGTGGGCTTCAGTAGTTGCGGCACACGGGCTCAGTAGTTGTGGCTCGCGGGCTCTAGAGTGCAGGCTCAGTAGTCGTGGCACACGGGCTTAGTTGCTCCGTGGCATGTGGGCTCTTCCTGGACCAGGGCTCGAGCCCGTGTCTCCTGCATTGGCAGGTGGATTCTCAACCACTGCACCACCAGGGAAGCCCCCAGGTGGACATTTTAAATAGGTGATTGCTCTGGAAGTCTTGAAGCTCAGGAGGAAGGTCTATGCAGATTTGGGAGTGCCAGTGGATGAATAGGAGGTTATGTCATGGGGGTGGATACGTTTGCTCAGTGACAGAGTGTACATTGAGCAAAGGATAGACTTCTGAGGAATACTCACATTTAAGAGATGATTACAGAACGAGAAATCTTGAAGAAGGCTAAAATGGAATAGCCAGCTTGTGGTGGGTTGAAAAACTAGTGGGTTGGAGGGTCTTGTAGTGGATGGAGAGAAGGATGTGCCCTTGACCCTTAGTGTCTTGAACCTTGATAAGAGTCGGGGGCGGTGAGGGGGGGACACTCATTGAACACTGCAAAATCCTGAACAGCTCTGAGATTCTAAAGGATTGACTCAGATGCCTGCCTCTTACCAAGTCCCCTGAATAAGGTAGAGAAGCTACCTTTTCCTTTGTCTCAGTGCCCCTAACAAATAGCCTAGGGAATGTCAGGGCTCCCTCCGGGCCCTGGAACAACCTTTCCTGAATCCTGAATCCTCCCACATCACCTGAGAGGCCTAGGGATGGTGGCGCAACTATTAGGAGAGCAGACAGGAAATGTCTGGGTGTGTTATACACATGGGAGGCCTCAGGCTAGCTTGTGGAGGGGGATTTGGGCAGGGCTGGGAGGACTTGAACTCTGAGAGTGTAGACAGATGCTTCGTTGCCTGCCTCAACCTGCCCTGGAGTCAACTTTCACCATGGGCAGGATGACCCAGGGCTAGAACATTACTCTCTAGGCTGCTGGAGATTCAAGAGGCCTCTAAGAACCTAGAGACCAAGGCTATACCTTAAGGCCTGTTCCTCCTACTCCGGTCTCCTGGAGTTTGGCACCGGTGTGCAATTGAGGGGCCCCGTGGCATTGTTGCCAGGTAATGCGTTAAACAGCAGGCCTTGGAGACGGAACCAGCCTACAGCCTGACCTGGAGTTAACACAGTCACCACAACCGACAATGGCATCACCACCTTCTCGGAAAGCAGCCACCTGTCTGGCCCCTGGCTTTGTCCGGCTGCCAATCTAAAGCATGTACCTACGCAGGAGCCGATGACATTTTGGCTCCACTTTCAAAGTTTTTTTTTTTCTTTCTCATGTGTTATTTCTAAAGATAACAAAGGTCAAAAGGCATCCAGCATTTTCTGGTTTCTCATAAGCTTCTGGTCAATATTTAATCTGGTTTATGGATTTTTTTAGGTCTTCTAGATGCCTTCTTGAGCCTGCTCGTGGCCACCCACAGACACTTGTAAGGAGGAGAGAAGTCGGCCTGGCACAGACACTCTGAAATGAGGGATTAGAGGCCGGGATCTAAGGAGCAAGAGCTACAGCCAGAAGACGAGGGAGCAGGCCCCTGAAGACGCATCTACTGAGAGGTCTGCCATGGCCTCTCTTGGCCTCCAACTTGTGGGCTACATCCTGGGCCTGCTGGGGCTGTTGGGCACCCTGGTTGCCATGCTGCTCCCCAACTGGCGAACAAGCTCTTACGTCGGTGCCAGCATCGTGACCGCAGTCGGCTTCTCCAAGGGCCTCTGGATGGAGTGTGCCACACACAGCACAGGCATCACCCAGTGTGACATCTACAGCACCATGCTGGGCCTGCCTGCTGACATCCAGGCTGCCCAGGCCATGATGGTGACATCCAGTGCAATCTCCTCCTTGGCCTGCATTGTCTCTGTGGTGGGCATGAGATGCACAGTCTTCTGCCAAGAGTCCCGAGCCAAAGACAGAGTGGCGGTGGTGGGCGGAGTCTTCTTCATCCTTGGAGGCCTCCTGGGCTTCATCCCTGTTGCCTGGAATCTTCACGGGATCTTGCGGGACTTCTACTCCCCACTGGTGCCTGACAGCATGAAATTTGAGATCGGAGAGGCTCTTTACTTGGGCATTATTTCCTCCCTGTTCTCCCTGGTAGCTGGAATCATCCTCTGCTTTTCCTGCTCGCCCCAGGGAAATCGGTCCAACTACTACGATGCCTACCAGGCCCAGCCCCTGGCCACTAGGAGCTCTCCAAGGCCTGGTCAACCACCCAAAGGCAAGAGTGAGTTTAACTCCTACAGCCTGACAGGGTATGTGTGAAGGACCAGGGGCCAGAGCTCGGGGGTGGCTGGGTCTGTGAAAACCAGTAGACAGCCTCCCCCAGGGCCACAGGTGAGGGACGTTGCCACTGGATCGTGTCAGAAGGTGCTGCTGAGGATAGACTGACTTTGGCCACTGGATCGAGCAAAGGCAGGAACGGGAGCTGGTGTGACAGCGTGCAGGCTGAACTGTCAAGATGCTTGTCAAGCCAGACTTTCTGTTTCCTTCATCTTGGCTCCCCATCTCCCACCCTGAGTTCCCAACCCTCAACTCCACTCCCCTCCCCCCCGAGGCCAGGCCCCAGAGTCTCCCCTTTACCTTCTGCTTTACCTGGGAATCCATCCCCAAACCCACGAATCACATGCCACTGACTGACCCTCTCTGTGATCAAAGACCCTTCCTCTTGCTGAGGTTGGCTCTTAGCTCATTGCTGGGGGATGGGGGTGGGTGGGAAGAAGTGGCGGCTTCCGTGGGCATGGCGCTAACCTCCTTCTCAAGCCTCCCTGCAAAGAAACTGATTGGCCAGTAATGGGCCCTGGAGCCTCCTCCATCCCACTCTTGTTATGACTCCACAGTGTCTAGACTGGTTGGTGTATGAACTGAAATAAAGCCATCCCACAGTACGGAGGGAACAGAGAGCAGCTGGGTGTAGAATGAGAGGGAGAGGGTGTAGCAACTGGGTGTAGGATGAGAGGGAGAGGACAGCCTCGGATAAGAAGCCGAGGACCAAAAAAAAAAGAGCAGAATCATGGCCCAGGGCTCTAGCCCCCGGCTAGAGGAAAGCACAAGGCAAGAAACTGTGGTGGAACGCTCAAGGCGGCAGCAGGCTCTGACTCTACCGAGGAACTCCCTCAGAAGCTCCAGCTCCAACGTTCACTGAAGCCCCTGCCTCCCTTTGACCTGGCTAACAACGAGGCTAAAGGGCCTACACAGTGGTTTCTTTAGGAACGGGATACTGGTTTTTGTAGAGATGGCCCTTGGCTGGGGGATGAGAGCATGGGAGCAGCTGGGGACTCAGGAAGGCACCACTCCTTGATGCTGCCCGAGAGAGAATAAGAACTTGGGTATCTAAGAAGCTGGGTGGATATGTGTGGGAACCTCAGTGGGTATTTCTATTGGGCCAGAGAGGCAGCCCCCAGAGAGTCTTCAGGCCTAACGGAGAATCAGCCCAAAGGCTGAGATCAGGCCCCCGGGGTCTGCCCACAGAGCACTGCAGAGCCTCTGAAAGACCACAGCCCCAGCTGGGCCCCCTGTCAGCCACCTTCATATTCTCTCCACCATCCTTTACCAGATATGGTAGAGCTACTAGAAGGCATCCAATGGCTCCAGCATGGAATAATCACGCCCAAGGTGCCGTGGCCCTCATCTGAGTGATAGCTGAGCTGCTGCCTGGGATTTCAGTTGAGATGGAAGAGTCGAGAATGATACCCAGGCGGCCGGTTCCAGCTCCAAGGTCTAAAAATGCCCCATTTCCCCTGGGGGGCGGGTCGGGGTGGGAGTCATGAACAAACGGAAAGTTTGAGCATGACCAGCTTCTGACAAACTCCAGTACACCTCCCCAAACCTCAGTGCCAGCAGGAGGGGCCCAGTGACTGTCTGTGACGTGCCTTTCACAGTTCTACCTTCTTGCCTATATTTAAGTTCCTCCCCTAAGCGGGAAGGCCCTCTCCCCTTAGCCAAGTCTTCCTCATGCTTGGAGAAGTTGCTCGGCACCACCTCCTTCACTGAGCCTCCTCTGACCACTCCGTCCCTATCCTACCCCTCCGTCGTCCAACCCTCAGTGTAAAAATCACTCTTTGATGCTTATCATTCACAATTTTTGATGGATACTTATCTTTCCATGTGCATGTAACTGATTTCACAAGTACATTGTAAACTCTTGGAGGGTAGGGGCCATATCTTAGACTTGTCTATATTTCCCAGACTATCTGTAAGAGTGCTGGGTACACAGTAGGTGATCAATAAACACTTGTTGATTGAGTAACTGTTTTATTAATACAAATTAATTCAGACAGGGCAGGTGTGACTGAGGGAATTGGGTGAAGGGGAGGGTAGAATGGAAATTGGCCTTTCTCCCCACTGGGTGGATAGAAAATTCAGACTTTACTGGAGACGTTAAGAAAGCAGGACACGGGGCTTCCCAGGTGGCGCAGTGGATAAGAATCCGCCTGCCAATGCAGGGGACACGGGTTCGATCCCTGGTCCGGGAAGATCCCACATGCGCGGAGCGACTAAGCCCGTGAGCCACAACTACTGAGCCTGCGCGTCTGGAGCCCGCGAGCCACAATTACTGAAGCCCGTGTGCCTAGAGCCCGTGCTCCGCAACAAGAGAAGCCACCGCAATGAGAAGCCTGCGCACTGCAACGAAGAGTAGCCCCCGTTCGCCACAACTAGAGAAAGCCCAAGCGCAGCAACAAAGACCCAGCGCAGCCAAAAATAAGTAAATAAAAAAAAAATTAAAATTAAAATTAAAATTAAAAAAAAATAAAAAGAAAGAAAGCAGGACACCCTCCCTCTCCCCAGGGAAACATTAACCTTTTCATAACATCCAGGGATCCTCCCGTCTCACAACAGTTGTTTCATTTATTTGTTAAATGGCTATGTGTTTATTCCGTTCACCTCTGAGCCACCATTATGAGGAAGGTGAAATAGATCAGAAAATCTTCATTTGGCGGATGGGGAAACTAAGGCCCACATCAGTAAAGAGATTTTCCCAGGGCCACACCGCTGGTGTTAGTGCCCCAGTCTCCTGACTCCCAAAACAGGACATTGCCGATCCAACAGTATTCACAGCCAAAACGAAGAGTCTGCCAGAGGTCCCAAGTTGTCTGAGGAAAACAATGTGTGTGGCCAGCAAGGTAACATCGGGGACACATATGCTCTCCTGGTCTCCCGTGAGGGGAATCTGGGAGAACAGGCCCAATTCACCGAGTGAACCACTTGGAACTGCCCCTCCTGCTGCGCTGGCCACTGGGCCAGCCTGGGCCCAGCTAGCTGTCCCATCCCAGGGATGCCAAGCTTACATTTGAATAAGACATGACACCTTAGCTCCAATTCCTCTACCTCTGGAGGTGTAGGAGTTTGGGAGGCCAGTGATTTGGCCCTGTTCTAACCTCACTGGGAATTAACCAAGCTTGATTCTTAAACATGTTAACTGTGGCTACACTGACAAGAATGAAGCCCTACAAGTCTCAGCTTCCCCAGTCCCCAGACCTAGCGGGCCTCAACGCACAGGAGCCTGTTATAAGAGGCACTACGCTTGCATTCCTGAGGTGGGCCTTTTTTGTTGCAGACGCTAGGACTGCAGCATCCAAGCCCATTTAGAGGGAATAGTGGCAGGTAGGAGTGAGGGTGGAGAGAAAGGGCTCTTTGGTCAGAAGTTTAATAAGAGGTCATGCCTCTGCTCTGGTACCAGGAAACCTGGAGTCCTTGACTGGGGGCCGCGGAGGTTGGAAAATGGATTTGCCTTCCTGACTCTGCTGTGCTGAGTGGGCAGCAGTCTGATATGGGCTCTGATGACCCACCACCTGGCAGCCAAAGCGCGTTCAGATCCACGATTTCACTGCATCCTCCAAATACCCCCAGTGAAGCAGGTCTTTTACAGGAGACAAAACGGAGGTCCGGACAGGTGAGTAAATTTCCTGAAGCCACAGAGTGTCAGAGTCTGAACATAAGCTTGGAAACTCTTCGCACAGCAACACGGGTCTGGGATTTTGTCTCAGAAGGTGTAAGAGGGCCCGTTGCACTTCAGATTCCTGCTGCCCTCCTGCCCCTGTCTGTCACCGCAGTGTAGGGGCTTTTGAGGAAAATAGGGCACAGAGCTTCCCTTCCTCTTAGGTTGAGGCTGGCTGAGAGGTCCTCCTTCCTTTTAATCTGGGAGGATTCTAGGGAAGGAGTTAGAAGTTCATCCTCAACTAGAAAAACTAAGGCAGACCTGATAAAGATCAACTGTTCTCTTTGGCTGGCTGAGCAAGAAAAGCCTCGCTCTAGATAGTTCCCCAGAGTCAGGGTCCAAGTTGAACAGCTTTCAGTTCACCCCATCGCCTTCCATCATAAAGTAATTTAGATTAGCCACAGACCCAGGGGATAGTGAAGGCCCTTGTGTTTATTCCCTGGCCTCATGGTTCTGACCCTTGCACAAGGAGAGATGTTTCTGCCCTCCCTCATTCCTCTGATAATGGCGTGACTCATATTTTCTCCCCCTGGGGGCCCTAGTGACCCACTGCTATGTGATCATTAATAGGGGAGGAGGAGGCCGAAACTGGCTTCTTGGTGGAAAGACAAACTCCAGCTTTCTGCGAGACCTGCATTCAGCCAGTCAAACATACGGCCAGCTCTCTAGCCGGCGAGCTACCAGCTGGCCCACACTAGCTGCGCTCTCACCTGGTGGCAGGCAATGTGCTGAAGGCTTTGAGGGTGACAAGGGTGAACAAGGTAAAATCTGTGCCTTGTAGGAGGTGGCAGTTGATCTAAGGGAGACATAAGACATGCACACCTACCTGTGGTACCAGGCGCGATATGGTCTGTCCTGTGAGAGATAAGGAAAAAGTGCCGTAAGATGGGGTGCGTCAGGGGCTAGTTAAAAACGGTTTGTGAATCCCTTCAAATCCCAGCCCATAGCAAATGAGGGTCTGGCACTGCTTGAGCTTCTGGGGGAAGGACGATCAAAAGAAACTGCTTCCTCCAGCTGAAGGACCATGGGAAATAGGGGAGAGGGCAGTGCTAAGGTGGAAACAGGGCTGCACTGCACAGCGAACCTAGGAGCTCCTTGAGTTTTCCCTCACGGGACACCCTAAGTGGCTCTAACGGCAAGAGTGACACTGGGGCTCAGCCCCTCCCCCCTCATCTCCTTCTCCTGGGCAGGGCTCCCGGAAACTGCTGGGGGCAGCAGGGGCTGTGCCCACCCAGGTAACCTGAGGCCTTTTGGCTCTGGAACAGAGGACAAACACAGACGTGGGAGAAGGGAGAGAGGAGAGAGGAGGGGCCCAGTGCTAAAGGAAGCCAAATGAGGCCTCGCAGGGTCAACTGTTCTCTCCCACTCAGCCCTAGGCTCGCGGACAGGGTATTCTTTCGTGCCTGCAGCTGCCCACTCCGGGACATGGAGGCCCCGGGCTGGGAAGCCCATGGGCTCCTCCTCAACTGGCTGAGGCCTGGCCTTCGCCTAGCCTGGTCTCGCTGCCTGGGCGAGCGGCTCCCAGCTTTGATGAGAAGTTATGTTATCTCAACGGGAAGGAGGCGGGGGAGACCTCGAACAGGAAGTCCAGCAGGTTATCTCTCTCTTTGGCCCTAAGTGATGGCTCCCCACATGCTGTGATGTGATCACTGATAAAATATTAACAGGCTGTTATCAGGCACAGCAATACAGAAGCTGTCACCTGACTATCCCTCCACCTCACACAACCTACTACCTTCCTGAGAATTGCAGCTCAGGGTTTCCTAGTTAAAACTTGCCTACAGTTCCCTGCTCTAGGCCTCACTTCTCCACAAGACAAGCTGGAGTCTCTTAGGGTTTGATGAAGCAGGAAGTCACCATACAAAAGGGCAAATCATCAGGTGCTGCTTGTCTGTCATCCTGGATGTCCCATTCCTCCAGAAGAGCGCCCTCTCACTGCTTCACAAGTCACTTCCCAGGAGGGCTTTGAAGAAGTTTCTCTTCGCAGACATGGCCTCGTGGAGAAAACACTGAGAAAACTCACGTGCTTTCAAACAGATATTAGGGAGTGTAACGGGATGTGAAACTAGATGCCAAATGAGTGTGAGTAGTGTGGCAGGCAACCCAGCGTTTCAGTGGTTAATTCCTTTTCTCCAATAGCACCTTCAGAGTCTGTGATATTTGACAAAGTTCTCTTTGCGTTGCTCAGGAGAAAGGCCAGTCACACCAAAAGTACAAAGAGAAGATGCTCTTGACTTGAATTTGTCTCTGGAATTACCCAACTGGATGCAAGAAGACGGATCGGCAGCCCCACAAAGGGTATCTGATGACATTGTGAAGACCCTGCTTCCTTGGTTTTAAAGGCACTGAACGCCCTGATTAAAAAGCAAGTATATTTTCTGGGAAGAAACATACATTCAGCCACAGATTGACCATTAACGCCAGAATTTGCACTAGTTTCTCAGTTTAGCCCTTGAAGGAGCCAGAGTGAGAAGATGAGTCTAATGAGTTAAAAAAAAAAAATAGAACACTAATTCAGAGACTACGGACACTGGAATTTGGGGGACCAGGGGACTTCCCTGAGTAACACACACACCCTTCAACTAAATGGTTCAACAGCTTTAAGAATGGAGATGAGGTAGGACTCAAGAGAAAGGCAGACAAGATGAGAAAGGTGGTGCCATCTTCCCCTTGGCAATTCCAGAGGCACCTCGTGTGGTTAATTTTACTCTTCCATGTGTAATAATAAACCAATATGTTCTCAAGTGTCACTTTCTCACTCCCGAAGAGATTTGCCCAACTCAGCACTGTCTGAGGGGGTGGTGCAAAGGAGCCAGTGAGAACACTCAAAGGCAGAGGCCAACAAGTCCAAGACCTCCTGGAGTGTAAGAATAGGATCTCGGTGGCTGTTTTGATATCAGGAAAGCTGCCAAGTGACAGCCCTGAGTGAAAACCCAGTCAAGAGGAAATGAATTTCCACGTTGTTTAGAGGGATATTCGTTACAGAGTGAACGATTTCCTGATCATGAGGGCAGTTAAACATTGTGTGGGATTGTGGAATTTTCTTCCTTGTAAATTCCTATTAGTGTGGGCTGGCTGTAGCATTTTCTTATCAAGAGGTAGAAGACGAGACTGATCGTTTTCAAGATAGTATGGTGTAGTGGGAAAAGAGCCTGGAGGCTCGTTAGCCACACACTCTAGCTGTGTAGTCTTCGGAGAGTCACTTCAATTCTTTACGCTTTAGTTTCCTCATCTGTAAAATGGGGATTATACCTGCCTCTCAGTGTGGTCATGGCATATAGTAGGTGCTCAACAAATGGTTAACTGTATTCTAAGCATAGGTGACCTAAAAAGTCGTGCCAAAGTCACACTAAAATGTGTGTGTCTTTGGGGAAAGGAGGCAGACAAAGTATATTTTCTACCACAGATCAGAATCTGCATTAGCAAGGGGATATTCCTTCCCAGGACAAAACTTCTTAAGATTCTTCCCCAAAGTCTGAATGAATACCTTGAAGATTTTGAATAGGCTTCTACTCATCAGATTCCATTAACAGAAGCCAGGGGCAAAATAGACTTGAGAAGTTGGAGAGGAAAGAGGTGGTGATGGGTCTTTGACCTTCATCCAGATTTGTAAAAATCTGAGGTGAAACAGAATCATAACCCATCACGTCCCACCGCTAGAGAAAAGCTTAGTCCAGGGGAACTGCAAACTAGGCTTAATTTCCCAAACTCAGCAACAAGTGGGGAGATTTCATTAGCCACTTTCCTAATTCATATCCTACGAAGGCTCCATTGTTAAACAGATTTAGAGCAGCCCCGCTCTTGCTGGCATTCCAAGCCCTTGGTCCATTCTGTTCCTTATGCTCCAAATCGAATAATTCACTATTCCTCAAACCTTCTTGGGTGTTCCCTTATTCACCCCACACCCCCAGTCTCGTGACTTTACTTATACTATTCCCTACACCTGGAAAATCCTCCCCACACACCTCCACCTTTCCAATCCTTACAGGTTTCTATAGCCCATCTGGAAGATCAGGCCTTTGTGAACACCTTCCTGAGCCTCTGCCTAAAGTCATCTTGCCTGTCCCTGAGGACTCAACGGGCAAATGTATGGAATGTGGCACCCAAATATTTGAACTACTATCTAAAAGTGGGTTGGGGATTTCTGGAGATTCACATCAAAACTTTGGGTTTAGATATAGAGGCAAGTAACAAAACACATTTCTCTTGCAGATTTTATTTTCCATTAGAAAATGAATGCTCTTTATGTCTCACTTAATGACTAAAGCTTTAACATACCCAAGAGTATCTAAGTCAATTCTTTCCAGTTGTGTAGTTTATTATCCAACCATGTGCCCTGACTTTGGAATCAGAAAGTATGGTTCCTGAATTTCTTCTCTGCCTAAGATAATTTATGAGTTAAGGATGTCCTTGTCACCAAGCACAAGTTATTCTTTTGGGGAAATTACACTTGACTTAGCTTGAGCTCACCCCTAGCTTTCCTGAGCATACCCCAGTGCTTTACTCCTAACACAGTACTACAGAAAGAGGTTTTAATGCATAGTACAGAACTCTGAAACATGTTCTATCTGGAGATTACTCTTGGGAGCTGAGAGCCTGCCAATTAAGCCCCTCTCTCTAAATTGTTACCCCAGATTATTTGCAGTCACTGGACTTGGGCAAGCAAATCTTCCTGTCCCCTGGGGCCTCAAAGTCTCTGAACTAGTCCTCTGGTAGGTGCCCATGTGTTCATCCAACAAGCATGTACATACAGTTGTCCCTTTGTATCTGTGGTGGATGGGTTCCAGGATCCCCATCGGACACCAAAATCCAAGGATACTCAAGTCCCTTAGATAAAATGGTGTTCAATTTGCATAAAATCTATACACATCCTCCCGTATACTTTAAATCATTTCCAGTGTATAATACCTAATTCAATGTAAATGCTATGTAAATAGTTGTAAATACAATGTAAATGCTATGTAAACAGTTGCCTGAATGAGGCAAATTGAAGTTTTGCTTGTTGGAAATTTCTGGATTTTTAAAAAAATCTATTTTTAATCTATGGTTGGTTGAATTCGTGGATGCAGAACTCACAGATTTGGTGGGTTGACTGTACTTGTACTGATTTGCTAACTTGTGCGGGGAACTTACAGGTATACCTCATAGATATTTCAGGTTCAATTCCAGATCACTGCAATAAAGTAAATATCTCAATAAAGAGAGTCACAGGAATTTTTGGTTTCCCAGGGCATATAGACTTATGTTTCCACTATACTGTAGTCTATTAAGTGTGCAATAGCATTATGTCTAACAAAACAATGTACATACCTTAATTAAAAATACTTTATTGATAAGAAATGCTAACCATCATCTTAGCCTTCAGTGAGGAACAGCAAAGATTGTTGATCACAGATCACCGTAACAAATACAATAATAGTGAAAAAGTTTGAAATGTCATGAGAACTACCAAAATGTGACACAGAGACATGATGTGAGCAAATGCTGTTGGAAAAATGACACTGATAGACTTGCTCCACACAGGGTTGCCACAAACCTTCAATTTGTAAGAAAAAAAAAAATCGCAACATCTGCAAAGCGCAATAAAACGAGGTAATGAGGTATGACTGTATTTCCTTGAGGTGTGTTCTGTCTGTCCTTTGAAAGAGGATAGCTCCTCTTTCTTCCCTTGAAATAAACTATCACTGCTCTTGGGAAAATGAGCAGAAGATTCCTCAGAATTTTTTTCCCTTTGAGTTCTCATTCTCAAGATCTGGTCTCTATAAACTTCTTCTGATTATATTCTGTAATTTTCAGTATGTTAAAATTGAAATCTAGGGAGCCTCCTTGTGATAATATTCAAATATTTGTGGTAAAGGACACCCATATTCCCTTTCTCCTTGATAGCCTAATTATCCAAATCAAAGATCAGCTAAAGAGAAACATTAGGCCTCCCATAACCTGTAGCACTTATTGTCTCCGGCTTTCACTTTCAGAATTTAATGCCCAGGATTGTTATCTACCTCACTCATACTGTATTTATCCAACCCCTTCTACAAACGAGGCACTGTTTCAGGCTCTTGAGGGAGATGCAGATATGAACAAAACACAGTTTCCATCATTAACTCGTTCAGTAACAACCATTGATCATCTACTGTATACCAGGTACCATGATAAGCTCTGGGGTACAGTGATTGGCAAAAACAGGCGTGGCCCTTCCCCTCATGGAAGTGAGGGAAGGCAGAAACTGTGTGTTGTGTTCTCCACTGTATATCACACAGCACACAGTAGGTACCCAATAAATATCTGTTGAATACATGAAATTAAACAGCCAAATATGTGACTGCAAATTGTGAGAAGTGCTATGGATTCCACAAAACAGGAAAAAGTGATAGAATTGGGTAGATAGAGAAAAATGGCTGCTGGGGAAGGCCTGTCTGAGAAAGTTGACACGCTAAGGCCTGAAGGATGAGGAAGAGTCCACCATGCCAAGACTGGAGACACAGCATTCCAAGAGAGGAAACAGTATGGGGAAAGGCTCTATTTAAGTAAGAGCCTGAACTATTTCTGTGGGAAAAGCACAGTGAGCAAGGGGAAAAGTGAGATATGAAGAGTTGCAGGAGACTAAGTAGAAGAAGCAGGCAGGGCTCTTGTAGGACATAGTAAGGAGTGTGGATTTTATTCTAAGTGCAATGAGAAGTAATGGAAGGGCGTTAAGCAGGGAGTCACATGCTCTGATTTGTACTTCTTAAAAAAAATCACTCTGGCTGTAGTGATAAGACAATTGTGGGAACAAGAGTGGAAGCAAGGAACCAGTTAGGAGTTGCAATTATCTATGGGAGATGATGGTAGTGTGGACTAAGGTAGATGTGGTAAAAATGAGCGGAGTCAAGATACACTTTGAAGACAGAATTGACCGACTTTCTGACAGACTGGATGTGTGGGACTAGAGGAGGAAAATTAAGGATGACTTCCAGGTTTCCAGCTTAAGAAACTGGGTGGGTGGAGGTGCCATTTTCTAAAATGAGTAAAATTGGGGGAAGGAACAGTTCCAGGGTGTGTGTGTCACTGTTTATTTTTAGCATGTTTTATTTGAAATGTCTGTGAGACCTAGAAGTGTAAATGTCAAGTAGGCAGTTGAATTTATTTGAACGTGGGGCTTTCTAATGGGGAACACAGGATAAGGACACTCGTGATAAGAGCCTAAGTGACACAAAACTTGCATATTCAAAGAAAATGTCGTACCTGGCTAGGTTAATCGGAGGAATTTTCAGGAAAAAAGGTGATTTTAGAGCCAAAGGAAGGATAATGAAGGAAAATATTCCAGGCAAAGGGGATGGAACACGGCAAAGATGGAAAAGGAGAAAATCTCAAGGCAGGTTCAGAAACTGAAAACTAGTTGAGTTCGGATGGAACACGGTTCGCGTTTGGAATGTTGGAAGAGTCTAGAGAGCAGGGTTGAAGCCAGATGGGAATTGGTACCGCACTCGGCGGGCAACTGAAAGCGCTCGCAAGTCGTTGAGCAGAGGCCTGACTTGATGAGGTCATTAAAAGCAATTTAGTGACAGCGAGTAGAGTAGACTGAATGAACGAGAATTGGAGACAAGGGAGGCCAGCTAAGAATCTGTCAATTAGGAAGGCATGAGGTAGTAAGGACCTAAATGTTAACTGTGGAAATGAAAAACTGAAGGAGAATTATGATTATGTTAACCTAACAGGATAGCCAGGACGAGGCGCCCACTTCTTTTTTCTTTTGCCTCCATGCTAGGTCATAACCTCTGCTAAGGCTGGGTGACACTTTTCAATCGCTCCACTGCTGCATTTAACTTTGCTTAAAGGGACCTCACGCTGGTAAGGTTTCATTGTAAACAGGTAACAGAGAGGCAGCTCTGGTACTGCCGGGAATGAACTCGCACAGGTAACTCTCGCTGGAAGGAGCATTTTGGGGTTGAGGCCACAGACTAGGAAATGGGCTGCGAGTAAGCACAAGTGGAGTTGAGTTAAACTGTTTCCCCTTTGTTCATTTTAAAGCCCAACTGCCTGACCTCCTTCCTACTCTGCTCCACCGCTGACCCGGCACCAGCCCCGCCCACATCATCTCTCTCAGGCTGACTCTCCAATGCTCTGAATTTCCCCCTGCACCACCCTCCCCTCCGCATTGTCCCTATCTGTGCAAAGTCCCACCGTTTCAAAGCCCTCATCTGGAGAACAAGTATCCCTGAGAGAATGGCTGAATGTGCTACCCGCGTTCTCAGTAAACTTATATTTAGACAACCAGGGCCTTCCATATCATGCTCTGTCCGACATGAGAGTTCAACACATGGCAGGCAAGAGCCAGCAGTGAGGCGAGGGAAGGGGGCGGGGCTATCTCTCAGCACTCATTCTACTGGTGAAGCGTGGCTCTAAGCCTCCCCCTACTCCCTTGCAGTCCCACTGGAATATCTATGATGGGCCTCCTTTTTAAAAAGTTCAAGTAAGTTTGGGAGAGTCTTCTGAAGTAACTCTGCAGAGGAGAAATAAAATGACCACCCAAAACATCCCTCCGGACTAGCTAATCCTTTTGCGACTGCTTGATCCCACCTCCTTTTTCTCCATTACTTCCTATTTTTCACTGATGGTATATTTTTATGTGTTCATTGGTCAAAGTCTTTCAAAGAGTACCTTGAACTCTCCAGAGAGTATGCACTATATAAATACAACAAAGAAATGAATAAATAAAATGGCTACTTTTAAAAGAGTGTAAATTTTACTATTTCTGATAATGTGAGATCTACCCCTCACTCAGCACTAGCCTGAAGAGTAGGTAGGTAGGTGTATTCTGAGGGATATCAAATAGATCTCGCTGCTCTAAAATACCCCCCCCCCCACTACCTTAAATCCCACAGTTGTGCTGATACACATTTTAAAAATTTGAGCCTTGAAGATTTCTTTTTCAAGAATTCCTTATTAAAATGCAAATACCACAGAGGGGGGTGGGTAGGTGGGTCATGATTTAACCTTAGTTCCCTTTACATTAACCCATCACTCCTACCAGACACATTTTTTACATTCCAGCTTTTTCCATGCTTTCTTTCATGTTATTCTTCCAGAGGTAATGCTAAATACAACATAAATTATAAATACAAAAATTACCTTATATTTTCACACAGTCTTTCATTTGATATCTAAATCCAAACCTACTCATTTTTTAAAAAAATGATTTATTTTTCCAATGTAAGAAGAATAACAGGTTTATTATAGAAAATTTGGAAAGGCAGGAAGATAGGAAGAAGAAAAAAATATCAACCATAGTCCTACCATGTAAAGAACAACCGTTGTTAACTGTGTTGTTATGCCCATTCTTTAAACAAACCTTAGTTTAGCTCCCATTACTGATGTGGTGCCTTCCTTGACCTTCCTCCCCCAGAACTTCTCTATCATGTTTGTACCACTCACTGTACAAGTCAGTTAACCTGGTGTGTGTCTTGTGTTTCCAGCTAGATTGTTAGATCCTTGACGGCTGAAACCATGAGTTATACTTCTTCACTTGTCCCCAAACACCTGGTACATTGGACCCAATATTTGCTGACTGATTTAACCTAAATGAATACAAATCATTTCAGAAAGGATATGAAATAGGCCAAGTATCTGAGTCATGAAAGTTAAAGCTTTCCGGTCACCTGGTTTGGTGACTACTGCTTTTCCATTCCTGGAACTCTTGAAAGCCTATTTAACTAGCCTCTTTCTCCACACCAAGACTGAATAAGAAGCAGACTGATTAAGAGTCAGGATTTACTCAAAGATTCTCCACGTAAGGCAAAAGGGTGAGAGAGAGACTGAGAGAGGGAGAGACAGAGGTGTTCAGAGGGAGGGAGGAAAGAAGAGGGTAGAGAAGGGGATATAGAGTATCTGGTGCTCAATCCAGTATGTGATTTGCCTCCAGCACCGTATACAGGATCCCATCCACTTGTTCTGAGTCAAACCCGATCTCACGAAGCTCCAAGTGAGGGAGGACAGAGGTAAGGAGATAGCTGACGTGGATACGCAGCCGCGTAAGCTTTGCCAAAGCCCTGTATGATGGAGTGAGGGACAGGAGAAGAGATGACATGAAGTCGTTAGCCAACAGAACAAAATGAAGCTCCTTCAAAACGGGCCTACATTTCTCAACAATTACGTTTCCATTAGCTAGAAAGAAAGAAGAAAGCACAATGCCACCAAGCACCGGGAGGTTGGCTGCAGCTCTCTAAGAAGCAATTGCTCAATCCTTGGTGGCCTAGGAATTAATTAAGGCTTCTTCCCTTATCTATGACCAGTAATGGGGGCGGGGGGGGGAGGGGTCCTAAGGGAGGCTTCCCATTAGCACTCACAAGCTGATTACTAAACCCTAGTAATTAACCTTTCTAGGTCATCTCCCTCTGGGGTCCGGTAGGAGACCTGAGCCTTCTGCAGCACTTCCAGGTGTGTCTCTGTCTCCTTCAGTTTCTCTTTTAGTTCCTGCTTTTCCTCTTTGGTTCTTTCCAGCTCAGCTTTCAGAATCTGGAACTCAGCTTGGCGATAGCCCATGTGTTTCTTGCTCCAGTACAAGCCTTCCGTCTCCTGGGTACTATAGGTCACCAATTCATGTTGGACTTTCTTGAATTCAGAATGCCAGTGATTCCTCTCCTGTTCCAGCTCCTCCACCTGCAGTCCAAGAAACAGAATTTCAATGACCCCACATACTACTGAAAGCTAAAGAGAGTGCCCCAAATTTTCCTGAATATATTCACCCTGTGATTTCTCTAAACATATTCTACTTATGGACCTTTTCAAACCCCAAATATAGGAGGGAAGCCCATTAGGGTTCACTCAATCTGAGATATACCACAGGATCATTCAATGGCTTATTCTGTTTAAAGGCCACAGAACATGAGATCATTGGCGTTCCATCTCTCTGGTTCCTTGGTTACAATGGCCTCTCATTCCTAGTGGTAAGGTGTTACTCTAACCTTTTGCTGGAACATATTCCTTTCTGCCAAAACACGTTCCAACTTTTCCGTGGTTCTCTTCAGTTCTTCTAGCTCTCTTTGGTTCTTCATCTTTGGTGTATGACGACCTCCACTCTCCTCAGAGCCTCTTCCTTTCTCCACAACAGCTGCAGCAGGAGTTGCAGCAGAGGCCACAGAAGAGTAAGGCACCGGGTTCCAGGATTCAACTGCTTTCCTCCTCTCAGCAAGCTCCTCTCTGTTAAAAGGGATCAGCTGAATGGGAGCTCCTGAATCTCTAACACCTTTTGCAACACCGACAACAGCTACAAAAGGTCCCTTGCTTACTTCCTCCTTGTTTAGGTGTGTGCTGCCTCTGTTAGATTCTTCTGCCACCAATCTTGGCATCTGATCTTCTAATTCTTCAGGGAGCAGGGAGCCCTGGTGTTGGTCTTGGGCCCCTGCATACAGAACTGAGACCTCCCTACTCTGACTGGTATTCTTGATTGCTTCTGGGTATTCTGGGGAAAGGTATGGTGGTGTGCTTCTCTCAGAACTCGATTTATCATGGCTGTTCTCCCCTTCTGGGTAGGCAACTGCTGCCTCTACCCTCCTGTAAGGGCCAGGCATGGAATAATCTAGAGGAGGTGTTGCCATCTCATTCTGTAGCCTTCTTCGTTTCTCCACAGGTTCCTCACCTAGGATCCATTTGTACTTACTGCAAGAAGAGAAAATTAAATTTTAAGCTGTCACAATACAAGCTAAGTATATTCTTATCCTATGGAGCCCCTCTTCAAATTTCCCATATTAAAACTGACTCTAGCTGTTATTCACAGATCATTTCAGATTAGGAATACATCTTTACCCCCAAACCCCAAACCCTTCACTTATGCAATTTGCTGAGACAGCAATGTGTCTTAAGAGAGAGAGTAAATCGGAAGGTATGAAGAGTCAGCATCTGGATATAACAGCACCAGGCTGACCTTGGTAAGATTTCTGAAAATAGGATTGAAGCTAACCTGACTTAGAAGCTTCCGAAAGGCAAGTAAAGGAAGAAAAACAAAAAAATACACATTCAAAATCCCCTAACACGAGAATGGAAAAAAAGGTCATAAAAAGCCTAGTGGAGTAAGTGGAGGAGACCGAGCCAGCTCGTTAACTTTAAAGTGTCACAAAAACCTTCCAGTATCAATGACTTATGCACATTTTTTATACTGCTATGAAACAACACACAATGCCTTTGCCAGCCAACTGGATTGTGGCTATTGCCCATTATCCACTTGTAAAAGTTAATTAAAACACAGGGCCCTAGTCAGAAACAAAGAAACTGAATTGGCCAATTCAAGTCATTCCCCACTTAGGGCAAAAGAATTCCCCTTTGTCAGGGCAAACAGGCACTCCCTCAGTTCTTCAGGAAAGCCCAGGACAGTGACCTCAAATCACCTTCCATTTGTGGCTGCTATATATACTAACGGTTGAAGGAACTAACAAGAAAACTGATGCCAACGAAATCCATATGCAAGTTTATATCATGCAGCACCATGGGACCCCCATTTTTATCCTTATAACTCTTGTGCTCTCTCTCCAGAAAACCAAGAAATTTCAAGGTGAAAATTAACTTTCAAATTCTCAGTGAGAGGGCTTCCCTGGTGGTGCAGTGGTTAAGAATCCGCCTGCCAATGCAGGGGACACGGGTTCGAGCCCTGGTCTGGGAAGATCCCACATGCCACAGAGCAACTAAGCCCATGCGCCACAGCTACTGAGCCTGCGCTCTAGAGCCCGCGTGCCACAACTACTGAGCCCACGTGCCTAGAGCCCGTGTTCCGCAACGAGAAGCCACCGCAATGAGAAGCCTGCGCACCACAATGAAGAGTAGCCTCCGCTCGCCACGACTAGAGAAAGCCCGCACGCAGCAACAAAGACCCAATGCAGCCAAAAATAAATAAATTAAAAAAATTTTTTTTCCAATGAGAAAGAGCCAGGCATGTTACTGGCCACCATATCTCAAGGCTGCTTGTATTTCTCTGCAATTTCTGAGAACATCTGTTAAGACATCTCAAACCTTAGCTTCTTAGAATGCCCTGAATGTTCTTCAAAACTAGTGTTCACCCAGAAATAAAACTGGTCTGTCATCTTAATAGATCTTGTTGTGTCGGCCTTAGGGGGAAAGCAAAAGGACTTAGGGGCTATGTAAGAACGAATGTATCCATCTCTAAACATGTGTAGGGCCACTCTAGGCAGTCCATTTAGCGGTGGTAATGAGGATGATAGTAAAACAAGCAGTTTGCAGGTATAAAGGAAGGGTACATGATACTAGATAGCAACAACAAAGTTTTATGAAAGGCAATTAAAGTCAAATTATCTGCCTTCTCTTCATTTTCCCACCTCTAAGGATTCTGTCTTTAATTATCCTCTCTTCTCTCCCTGCATTTCTTTTCTTTTTATTTATTTAATTATTTAACTATTGAATTATTTAATCATTCATTCATTTGGCTGTGCCGGGTCTTCGTTGTGGCATGCGAACTCTTAGTTGCGGCATGCATGTGGGATCTAGTTCCCTGACCAGGGATTGAACCTGGGCCCCCTGCATTGGGAGCGTGGAGTCTTAACCGCTGGACCACCAGGGAAGTCCCCCTACATTTCTTTTCTTTGGTAATCTCATACAATCTTTTGGCTCTAACTTCTGGAAGATATCTTCCAAGTCATTTTCCCAGCCTTGATCTCCAGTACTGAATTTCAAACTGCCTGTTACACATTTCTTTCTGGAGGTCTCACTGGTATCTCACTCGGTATGTATAAAACTGACCTTTCACCTTCACCTTCAAACCTGCTCCCTCTCCCACGTTTCCTATTTGTGTTATGACACCACCAAACTCTCAGTAATTTTATATAGTTCTACCACTATCAATACCCAAGTTCAAGTTCTCATTACCTCTCCTGGACTCTTGCAATGGCCTCCTCCAGTCTCCCCTTGTCACACCTCCAGATCACCCACTGCCAAGTTAATCTTCCTAAGGCATTGCTCTGATTATGTCACCTCCCTATTTGCAATCTTTAGTTATTGTTCCCCACAACATAAAGGTTCAGATGTCTTAGCTTGGTATTCAAGCTTTTCCCTTCCAAAACACAGGAACCATTTACTGAGCACTTACTCTGTGCCAGACAGCTCTTAATGTGTATGGTCTCACCCAATTCTCCCAATAACCCTGAGGGAGGAGGTATTTTAATCTTCATTTTAAAAAGAGGATGCTCAGGCCTAGAGAGATTAAATAACTTTCCGAAGGTCATGTAGCTAGTGAGTGGCAGAGCTGGGATATAATTTGGCCCTAGCTTTATTTCTCACTACTTCCCTTCAAAGATACCAGCCAAACAGAATGCCCCACAAATTCTCAGGCTGCTTCTTTTGATTGGAATACACTTCTCCTCCTCAACACTGCAGGTCTTAAGTCCAGTTCAAATGCCACTTCTGAATTCCTATAGCACTTTAGCACTCTCTATATAATATATATTACTTTCTACTGTGTGTGTGTGTGTGCATTGCAGGTTTCCCACTAAAGTATAAACTCCTTAACAGAAGGTAGTTTAACTAACTTGCTACATGGAGATGAGGGAACAAAATTTTGCAAATAAGAGGCAATCAAAAAAGGAACTATTATGTTAATGAAAGACAATGTGTGGATTTTACTTACTGGTTCTGTAAATACTCCTGGTTCTTCCCTCTAGGGATCAAATCTTATTCCAGACCTGTATTCACTGATTCAGTAGAGATTAATTTAGGGTTTACATAGCAGGAATTATTTTCCAACTACATAGTTTCTTCTCATTTTCTTTTTTCTTTCAGTCATATTCCTCCATTGGCTGTCTGCAGAGAAGTCAGCTGATATTTTGATAGGGATTGCATTGAGTACTCAATTTGGGGAGTACTGCCATCTTAACAACATTAAATCTGCTGATACACAAACATGAAATGTCTTTCCATTTGTTTAGGTCTTCTTTAATCTCGTTTAACAATATTTTGTAGTTTTCAGTATACAAGTCTAGCTTTAATTTCTGTTAAATTTGTTCCCAAAGATTCTATTTTTGAACCTACTATAAATAGAATTTTGTTTTAATTTTTGTTGTTCCTTTCAAAGAGCCAACTTTTGGTTTCACTGATTTTCCCTATTGTTTTTCTATTCTCTATTTCATTTCCATTCTGATCTTTATTTCCTTCTTTCTCCTTGATTTGGGTTTAGCTTGCTCTCATTTTTGTAGTTTCTTAAGGTGGAAGTTTGTTACCAATTTGAGATATTTCTTCAACTTTAATATAAGCATTTACAAATATAATTTTCCCTCTGAATACCTCATTAGCTTCAATCCATAATTTTTTGTATATTTTATTTTCATTTTCATCTTAAGATATTTTCTAATTTCCCTTGTGACTTCTTCTTTTACTCATTTGTTATTTTGGAGTGTTATTTAATTTCTACGTATTTGTGAATTTCCCAAATTTCCTTCTGTTGTTGATTTCTAATTTAATTCCACTGTGGTTGGAGAACATCCTTTGTATGATGTCAATCCTTTTAAATTTGTTGAGTCTTGTTTTATGGTCTAACATATGGTCTATCCTGGAGAATATTCCATATGCACTTGAGAAGAATATGCATTATGCTGTTTGGGGGTGAAGTGTTCTGCACATAACTGTCAGGTCCAGTTGGTTTATAGCATTCTTCAACTGTTTTACTTCCTTGTTGATCTTCTACCCATTACTGAAAGTGAGATATTTTTTTTTACATCTTTATTGGAGTATAATTGCTTTACAATGGTGTGTTAGTTTATGCTGTATAACAAAGTGAATCAGCTATACATATACATATATCCCCATATCTCCTCCTTGCATCTCCCTCCCACCCCTCTAAGGTGGTCACAAAGCACTGAGCTGATCTCCCTGTGCTATGCAGCTGCTTCCCACTAGCTATCTATTTTACATTTGGTAGTGTATATATGTCAATGCTACTCTCACTTCGTCCCAGCTTCCCCTTCCCCTTTCCCCGTGTCCTCAAGTCCATTCTCTACATCTGCATCTTTATTCCTGTCCCACCCCTCAGTTCATCAGAACCTTTTTTTTTTTTTAGATTCCATACATATGTGTTAGCATATGGTATTTGTTTTTCTCCTTCTGACTTACTTCACTCTGTATGACAGACTCTAGGTCCATCCACATCACTACAAATAGCTCAATTTCATTTCTTTTTATGGCTGGGTAATATTCCATTGTATATATGTGCCGCATCTTCTTTATCCATTCATCTGTCGATGGACACTTAGGTTGCTTCCATGTCCTGGCTATTGTAAATAGTGCTGCAATGAACATTGTGGTACATGTCTCTTTTCGAATTATGGTGAAAGTGGGATATTAAAGTTTCCAACTATTATTGTTAAATTATCTGTTTCTCCCTTCAATTCTGTCTGCTTTTGCTTCATGCATTTTGGGGGTTCTGTTGTTAGGTCCATATATGGGTATAATTTTTATATCTTCCTAATGGACTTTATCAATATGAAATGTCCCTCTTTATATCTAGTAACATTTTCTGTTTAAAGTCTATTATTCTTTGTGATATTCGTATAGCCACTCTAGCTCTCTTATGGTTGCTATTTACATGGTACGTCTTTTTTCAACCTTTTATTTTCAACCTATTTGTATCTCTGAATATAAAGTATATAGATATTATATTTGTATATGTTAAAAAAATCCAATTGGATAATCTCCATCTTTTGATTGGATTGTTTAATCTGGTCACATTTAATGTTATTACTGTTATGTCAGAATTGACGTCCACTATTTAGCTTTCTGTTTTCTGTATGTGTCATGCCTTCTTTGTTTCTTTCTTCCTCTACTTTTCCTCTTTTCATGTTATGTGCATATTTTCTAGTTTAACATTTATGAATCTAACAATACTTTACTACAATTATTACTTTACGTAATGTTATGCCTTTTGAGGAAGCTAAGAGAAGAAAGTGGAGCAAGGACATATTTATAATATTTATAGAGTTTGTTAAATCAACCTTCTTTTTCCATTTTTAATTTTCTTCACTTCTTACTGTGGATCTGAGTTACCATCTGGTGTTATTTCCTTACTCTAATACAGCTTTGCTCCCACCCACTTCTTTTATGCTGTTATCGGCAAATATTTTACATCTATAGACAAGCCCAACAATAAAATTATATTCATATATAAAATTATATACAAATATATACACATATATATGTATAATTAAATATATATATATATAATTGTTTATGCAATTATTCTTTAAATCAGTTAAGAATAGAAAGAGGAAGAAATATGCCACTGTATTGTCTTTTATAATTAATTACAGTTACCACTGCCAGTACTCTGTTTTTTCATGCAAATTTGAATTACTATTTGGTGTCACTTGCTTTCAAGGTGAAGAACTCTTTTTAGTATTTCTTGTATGCAGCTTTGCTAGAAACACATTCCATCAGCTTTTGTTTACATAAGAATGTACTTATTTCACCTTCATTTTCTAAAAATAGTTTTACTGGATTTATGATTCCTGGTTAAAAGTCTTTCTTTAAGTACTATGAATATGTTATCCCACTGCCTCCTGGTTTCCATTGTTTCTGATGAGAAGCCAGATGTTAATCTTACTGGGGTTCTCTTTTACATGATGAATATTTTTCTCTTCCTGCTTTCAAGATATTCTCTTTGCCTTTGGCTTTCAATATTTTCACTGCATAGCTGTAAATCTCTTCGCATTTATCCTATTTTGAGTTACTTGAGCTTCTTGGATGTGTAAATTAATGTTTTTCATCAAATTTGGAAAGTTTTCAGCCATTATTTCTTTGAATATTTTTTATACCTCTTTTCCTCCCTCTCCTCTTCTTCTTGTACTCCTAATTTGCATATGTTGGTGTACTTAATGATGTCCTACATTTTTCTGAGGCTCTTTTCATTTTTCTTCATTCTTTTTTCTCCCTATTCTTCAGACAGCATAATCTATAATTGCTGTATCTTCAAGTTTGCTGATTCTCCTGCCAACCCTAATGTGCTGCTGAGTCCCTTTAGTGAAATGTTCACATTAGTTATTGCACGTTTCACCTCAAGAATTTCCATTTGGTTCTTTCAAAAAATAAATTCTGTCCCTTTATTAATATTCTGCACTTGATGAAACATGGTCTCCTTTAGTTCTCTGAACATATTTATAATGGCTGCTTTGAAGTCTTTGTTGGCTAAATCCAACATCTGGGTCTCTTTAGGAGCAGTTTCTATTACCTGCTTTCCCCCTACCCCTATGTACAGGTCACACTTTCTTGTTTATTTGCATGTCTCATAATTTTTTGTTGACAATTGATATTTTAGATAATAACAGTACAGCAACTCCCACTTCCCTGAGTGGTTGTTGCCATTGTTTGCTGGGTTGTTTTTTTAGTGACTTGGCTGAAGTGACTCTATGAAATTTGTTTCCCCTGTAGTATGCTGAGTATTCTGCTCAGATTTATTCTTGATTTTTATCTTTTACCTGGCAATCTAGGAGTTACCCTGAGTCAGCATAGGCCAAAGGTTATAATTAAGCCCTCTTAGCCAGTTAGATTTTTACCCTTTACCACTGGATATATGTGTGGCTTGGAGGCTGCTATCACAGTTCAAGGAATTCATGTTTCTACCCCACATTCAGCCAGGTAGCAGTAGCTTGGATTTTCCCTCTCCAATCACCTCTGACCCCTGGGTCAGAGTAGCTTACTGTTCATCCAGTGGTTGATTAGAGGCTGTGCTTAAGTCCCTAGTACCAGTGAGGCTCCTGCTCTCTGTTGTTTGATCTGTGTGAAGCTTGGGGACTGCATTCAAGTCCACCTTGTGTCCTGAATGAGTGCGGTCTTGTGCTTATGCACAGCCTTCCTAAACGCCAGGGTTGACTATGATCCCAGGAGTGCTCTTCTTGGCTATCTTTTTGCTTGGTTCTCTCTGTTACCAAACTTATGATTATGCAGCCATTTTGCTTGTTGTAACTTGCATCAAGGAGCTATGAGTGCCCTCGTAATTGTTCGCCACTAAGATTTCCATTGTTTGTGACAATGCCCTTAGGAATGGAATTCTTCATGATCTGTTCCACACAAAGTCAGTTCTCCCTAAGCAGAACCTCTGTGCCACTGTGCAAGAGCCAATGGCAGGGACATTGGGTGGTCCACTCTCTAAGAGGGAAACCTTTTCTTTACAAATGGGTGCTGGAATGGTTTTTGGCTTGCTCCTTCTGGCATGAACCTCTGCCCTATAAGTAAGCTAGGGCTGGAGCAATAGGAGTGCAGGATTGTCAGCATGCTGTCCCTAGGTGAGTGCTTCCACCCTTTGAGTGGGGGCTGGGTGGGGGAAGAGAGACACAGTCCTCCTGAGTCTGCTTGGAATAGAGCTCCCACAAGACAGACCTGGGGGATGTGAGAAATGTCAGAGGCCTAACCTCCCAGGTGAAACCATAGCTCTAGACTAGGAGCTAGGAAGAGAGGGAGCCCCCAACTTCTTGACCACACCTACCTGGATTACAGCTTCTTGAGTAGTTACATAGCTTGGAGGGGGATGAGAGCAGGTGAATGCCAAAGACTCTTGCTGTTCTTTCTGAGATTTAATAGATTTTCTTGAATGAATGTTTCTGTACTTGCTGTATGCCCCTAGGACAATTTCTAGGAACTAGGAATGATTGCTCTGTTTTGTTTAATAATTTTTTCCAGTTAAATGGGTACTTGTTGGTGAAAGAGTTCATCACACTACTCATTTTGCCATTCTGGAAGTCCTTCTCAAAGATCATATTTTAAAATGTTAATACTGGCTCTTGAATCAATCTTATTCATTTGCAAAACTGTTTTTCTATTTCTACCTCATGCTTGTTGTTTCAAATACTCCTTTAACTATATTAGAATGTCTTCCTCCTCTCCTTCCACCATTACGATGTAATTTGGATTTTTTTTGGTTATCCTTTTAAAACATGAAATAATTAGCCTTTGACATATAGCTTACTCAAAGGTTCTCTAAATATCTAAATAAATTACAGCCACTAATTCTCACCTTTGTCTGTATGCTTATGGCTACTTTAGACCTCAGTTTATATCACTCATATGAAACCTAGCATGTACCAGGGATGTTTACATATATAACTCTGAGTACCATAAGCTCCTTCATCTTTGATTCCATCACTGCCTTAGAACACTGCTTTCATATAGTAAGCACTCAAATGTATGAAGAATGAATAAACAGAAAGGGGACTATTTCCTTTAACAGATATAAGCTGTCTCCCCCTCAAAGCTTATGCTTGCTTACATACTAGCTAAACTTACTCTTTATTGCAGGTCTTCCCCTCCCCTTGCTAGATTCGTGAGACTCACAGAGCTGTTTCCAATGACACCTCTGGAACACCTTCTAGGTCTTATAACCTACTCCACTAGAAATTTTTAAAACACACTTGGATAGTGTAGGTTTTATTTTATCTAGAGTTAAAGAGCTGTACTACATGACCCAAGGACCCTTATCAGCTTCAGGTTTTGATAACGAAGGAGACTTTTGCAACCGTTGACAACTTATTATTTCCTTAACATGGTTTTAACAAAAAACCTTGTATATTGTATTAAACTCTTGGGCACCTTAATTTTCCTCTATAAAATTTGAATCCCCCTATATGTGTAGCTTGAAAGGACATATCATTTACTGACCTTACATAAAACATATGACATTAGCATCATCGATTATCACATATCTCTTGAAAGAACACTATTCTTGAATTAAAATTACACGTAAATAGTCAAAGTACTTTGCCTGTCCTCCAGAGCCAAAACCCAACTCTGGATACAGCAGTTCTATAAAGACCCATATAGAAATCCTAATTAAGACTGATGAAGTATGCCACCCAATGGATGTACTGCCATACTGCACTCATAAAATACACACATACATAGGTTAGCATTTGTTATCTCCTCCAGGTTACCAAAATTCACTAGACAGTACCAAAAGAAACACTGAAGAGAAAGGAAAAGTGGTCACAGAAGGGAAAGGACAGCCTTCAAGAGCAATGACACCCTGATACTCCAGTGGCAATTCTGATACATGACCATCTCAAGGAGATCGAGGTAGAGAGGTAACAATGTGCTTCGAAAAAACACAGCACTTTACTGTACACCCCTCCCAACTGAAAAGGGGAGTTGGAAAACTGTGGATGGAAACAGTAGAATTGGACTCAAATCCCTGAGACCGACTAGGCTATATTTCTTACTCCCTTGCTGCATAGTTCTATCTCAGAAATAGCTCCTTCAATATGACTCGATTCAACCATTAGTTACTGAGTACCTACTCTCTTCCAAGGCACGATTCTTGATGCTTTCATACAGATTCTCACTTAATTCCTTTAGAGTTCTACTAGTTTTTCTCCTAACAGTTTACTTCTTCTTGAGACTTTTTGTTCATGCTCGGGGTGACATGGGGTTCTTTCAGTATCTACAGGGCTTAATTGTGGAAGAATCACTGAAGAGGGGACGTGCACACATAAAGAGATGTTTGTCTAGGTAAGAGGCTGAAAAGACCCACCTAAGAAGCAAGAAAGAAGGAAAGGAATCAGTAACATTGGCAGGGGCGGGGGCAGGAATCATTTTTACCCTATTATATATTCCATTGCTTTTTTCCTACAGTATGTTAAGAAAATATCCAAACTGAAAAGGGTTAATGAAAACTTCACAACCTACTATTTAACAGTCATATTATTGAGGACTATAGAAGTTTCTACCGTTAGAGAACAACTCTGTACCTTCCCTATGGCTTGGCCCTGCCCGAAGTGAGAAGCACAGTGACAAGGAGAAAGCAAGTCATAAATAGCAGTCCTGAGTTCCAGTCTCATGGCAGCATAGGGGCAGTCATACCTTTTAGTGCTTCAAATATTCCCGATATTTAAGAAAATTTCTGTTGTAAAGACTAACAAAATAATATTGATAAGGTGCTAGAAGATGAACAAGTAAATCCCAAGACTAAACTTATACTAAAAATTTACCCTAGGAAACAATGAACTAGAAGGCTTACCTAATGGCACAAACTTCTAATACTTATTTTTATATGTGGCCAACATGTGCTAGACCTATGGGGCTGCACAGGATTTCAATATTCCTAAACTTAAGGAAAGAAACAATGCTTATCTATGTAATGTTACCTTACATTTGTATAGTACATTATGCTTTTCAAAGAGTTTTCATGTCTGTTATTTCACTTACACAATTCCCAACATAATGTGAATATATAATCCATAAAAAAGCATTTGTCAGATGATCACCTCAAAAAAGTAAAAAAAAAAAAAAAGATCGACAGACTTGACATGACAGTTATAATGCTGAAAAATGGGGGATACATGCAACATACAATTCTATCAACCCAAAATGGTGTTTCTCCTTCTGAATTCCATGCCAGGCCTTAGGAAAAACAAAAACATTATAACCATACTAATTTATTTTACAGGAAAACAAACCCTGAGGCTTATTACTGAAGAGAGTCTATGTTTTTTTACCCACCTGGAAAACTGAAAAACACTGGAATCCAGAGGCTTAAGTTGAAGAGAAGGTGTTCTGCTTTCTTCTCCAACAGATGAAAGCCGGCTAGGGCTATCAATTCCCTCATATTCAATCGTCTTATTATTCAAGTCATCCATATCTTGAATAGAAGGGATCTTGAGTGGATTAGTGAATACCTAGCAAAGAAAGAAATAACTCATAAAAAATCCCAATTTCAAACTAAATACCAAAAGATGAGTCAATCCTTCTGATGCTAGGAAAGAACACTTGGCCAAATAAAAACGAACTGTTTCCTACACAAAACAAACAGCGCGCAGTAATGTACACTAGAACACTGACCCCGGGCACGTTCAGTTATAACCTTATCAACTGGACACCAACAGACCTCCCCAACTCACTTATTGGCTCCTAGAGTCATCCCACCCGCAACACAAACCCAGGCCCCCTAGTCACTGTCTAATTCTCTCTTGTGACCCAGTTTAAGGCTGGGTTTTCACTCCTATGAGCTCTGTGATGAGGGAAGGGATGGAGGGAATAAGCACTGCAGCAAGGGTCTGTGCTGGTCTTGGAGAAATGCATGCGAGAGACTAATATATATTCGTATTGCACACACACAGAGACATGCATCTGGGATCTTGTGGGAGAGCCAGCTTATGAAGATAGTATGAATGGTGAAGGTGAAGGAGTATAAAGGGGAGGTAAACTGAATGAGGACAGGGCGGTCCCAGGAAATCTCCCAATCTCTAGATCAGACTATTAAGCCAAGACATGAGGGTATGCAACCTGTTTATCAATACACCTGGGTCTTGGTAGGATATCAGAGGAAGAATTAGTATTTAATTGCCTCTATCCTCACCAGTCTGACCTACCCTGACTGAGTGGGTGGAAGGTGAATCTAACATGCTACTAGCAGATATCTCTGGGAAAGAGGGTCAAGAGGAAAATCATGCAGAAAGGCAAGGTTGGGTGGGGAAGATATATGGGTGCTATGGTGGCTGTCAGGAAAGGAGTGTCCCTGAAAGGACGGCCAACCTTATTGCACCCTTCAGCGTCCGGAGCTGGGCAACCATGTCCGAGAGACAGTGCTCCTGAAAATTCAAAACAGCAGAGTCTTTATAAAGCCAGCCAGCCTGAAAGCAGGGATGGGGAGGGGCACAAAGAACCACCCCTTCTTCCCAAGAGGAAGGAGAAAGGAATCACCCCTGAATCCTGGAAGAAAGGAGACTGAGGAAAACCAGACACTCAACAGGAGCAGCCTGTATGAGGATGGAACATAACCCTGAATATTCTGTGACACCGAATGTGACATTCACACTGTCCAGAATCAGTACTGAATCCAAATCTGGGCAATAAATGATTTGGCTTTTCTATTTTTGGTGATCTGAACATCAGTAACAGCAGATCAAAGCAAAATCAAAAGATCCAGTGAAAAAAACGACCACCAGAACAACTGGCTTGTTATTTCTACGCAGCTTTCAAGAGTGCTGCTTCCTTCAACCTATGTCCTCTGTTGGGGAAAATTTTGTGTAAGAAAAGCAAGAGGGTGGACTGTCTCTCACCTGGTGGCTCTCACTTTCCACTGGTACCTTCTTCTTCTCAACAGTTTGATCTCTAGGAGAAGATAAAAGGGCTATTTAGTTCACTCATGAAATTTCTCAGTCTGAAATGGATTACCAATTATAGACTTAGGTTATAATGTTCCTTCTAAACTAGAAATAGTGTGAGCCTTGTTGAGTAACTAAGTGTTCCTTCCTGAACTCTGCTACTGAAGAGAGATTTCAAATGCCCTATCAAAAGGTGGGGGGAAGAGGGAGAGAGGTTAAAGTCAATCACTAGTTGAGACATTCAGGAGATGATTAGGAAGAATAAAGAACTGGAAGACCAGAGAGGTGAATAGGGAAATCATTTTTAAAAAATCATCTCTCTTCTCAAAATTCCCCTGTCCTATTAGGAAGGGTCAGGCTCCTCTACTGTATGATATAGAGCACCACCTCAGGTATACTCAACTGTTTCTTAGCTTTGCTCAAGTACAGGTCTTCATCAATGAGTTCTTGTTCCTCTGGAACAGAGCACCTCCTGCAGTACAGAGAAGAAATCATCTTTCAGAAACAAAATGTGCCCTTCACTGTTACCCTTTACTTTCCTCACGACTATGACAAGGCAGGTTAACCACCCTCTAACATTACAGAGTTCAGATTCCACCCACATTATAAAACCTGTGTGCAGGATAACATGTAGCAATTCTCTTTTCAAGGCATATCATATCATTATTTTTGGTGTATATATCACCATTCTCCCAAGACACTCAAAGTACTAAAGCATAATTCTCTAGTTTTACACAGTGTTCAAGCACAAGAGAGACTTGCTTGAGGTTCCATACAAAGAGAATATTGCTGGGACTAGAACCGAGGTCTTTTGCCTCATGTACTAAGAAAGTAATTCCCAAGGTGCCGTCTAGAAGCAGGAGCATCCCTAGACTATGTGATGACGCCTGAAGAGGAAAATCAGAGGCTATGATAGAGAGCAGCAAGAAGAGACTAGGAGCTGACATTGTAAAAGGAACAGAACAGAGACTAGCAAAGAGGAGAAAAAGAATTCTATAAATGAAAAGACTAGATGTAAAGCACGAGGAAGAGAATTTTAGGAGTAAAAGCTGAAAGGAGTACTAGAAAATGTATTCAATGGACAAAAGCAATCCTAGAAATAAACAAAAATTAATAATAATTGGAAACCCTATGTTACACCCATTTTATTAGGGCACAAAGTGTCCTGGAAGGCTATGTCTCCTGGACTAAGTATAAACTGATAGCATATACAGGATTCAAAAATGAGACTTCTAAGCACTCAGTCCTACATTTTAATCACACAACCTTAAGAGATACTTAGGCACATCTGGAGACTACGGGGAAACGCTTGCTCATTACAGATCTGGACTTCATTTATTTAATTTCCTCCATTTTAAATATTTTTTTCTAAAAAGCATACTCTGGTTTAGTACCTTTTTTCTATCAGCATTTATTCTGCAGAAAAAAAGTTAAGAAAGTCACAGCTGAATTGAAGCAAACTGAGTTATTACTATCAACCTATGTGACTAAGTCATATAAAAAATATCTGTCAAATTGAAATGAATACCCATGGATATGACAGGCACTATCTAGATGTTAGCTGCTTCAAGAAACACATGGTATATTAGAAAGACAAATGTGTAAACAACCTGCATTGAATGTACAATAGGTACTACAACAGATGCAAGTATAGGAAGCATATGAAGAAAACTGTCAACTCAACCTGAAATGTAAATCCCTTGTTCTCAAGTAATTTATAATCTCTTGAAGAGCCCAAGTATATATATATGAAAACATCCAAAAAATTCAAACAGTATGTGAACAAATGTGAAGAATTAAATACCACAGGAAGCCAGAGTAAAATAACTGTAAACTACTGTCAACTGGAGAAGTATCACACAAAATACTTAAGCTTACCAGACGGATATGATTTAGATAGGCAGATGGAATACAGAAAGTCACTGTAAGCAAGTGGAATGACAGTATCAAGTCATGGAGAAGGGAATACGTATGGCATGTGTGGGGAAGAGTGAAGCCACAGGCCTGCTAAAGCAGGTTTGTGTTAAGATACAATGAATAGGTAGGGTGGGACCAGTTAGCATAGGGGCTTGAACGCCAGGGTGAAGAGTGTGGACTTGAGATGAAAAGTGTTTTAGGACACAGAGACAAATCAGGAGTGCTCTCTGACATAATACTGAGTCTTAACCTTACCTGTACTTTGGATGGGAATTATAGTAACAAAACCATCTTGCAGGTAATGTAGATGGATCAACCTTGCCAGGAAGCTTCCTCCATTTAAGACACTCATCACACTGTACCCATGTCTGGTCAGGAATCTTCCTGAATGAAGGAAAACAGAAGTATGACTGTGTATATCCTAGCTCTGTACTCTGTCTTACATTAGAAAGGCATACCCTAAAAGTGAAAGAGCATGATTTTATATATGAAATGTGTTAGAAATGTTATCGTCCAGGTGTCTAAAATGTATATATCTTGAACTTCACAGATAAAATAATGATAGGACTAGACCAGATATGGATATGAAAAATAGTAGCAAGTTTTAACATGGTGAGCTACCATATTACAGAGGTCAATAGTACTTACCTTGGAATCTTATCCTTAAGCAAACAAAAGGATAACTTTAAAATTTATTAATCAGCAAAACGTTTTATATATACTACAATATTACTAAAAAATAAGACCGATAGAATCATTTTATTTGCTTCTATCCAATCCTGTGATAGATTTGAAATGCATTTGTGAGAGTCATTGAAGCACCGTCATTAAAATGACTCCCCCATTTCCCTGCAGGCTCCCTAGTCCTCCCTTTTTTTTTCCTTTCAAGAAGTCTTTATTCATACTTAAATCAAAATCAATATTAGGTTGATATTCCCAAAGTTAACCTTAAAAAGTAACATAAATTTGATTAAATTTCATAACTAGAAATGGTGGCTCCAGTTCAACAACTGGGTTAAGTTATGAAGAGAAAATTCTTCCAGAGTTCTACTCTTAAAACACATGCCCATTCCCATCTCCTCTAGGAAGTGTAACCCAGTCACCTACACCTTAGAGTAAATTTGTTTCTCTGTAAGAGGAGATGATCATTATATAATAGAAGTAGTCAGCATCTAATATGTGAAAGTCAGACCAGAGTGGGAAGGGGGAAGGCTGGAGAAAAGACAGAAAGAGGGTAGAGACACCTAGGGCCAATTTGAAAAACATGTAATTTACACTAAAAGATTTTGTGTATGTTACATTTACACTGCTCTTATACTAGACATTTCAATAGAGTGGTATGATTCTTGTATGTCTTAGTTCAATATTTTTCTTATCTTTTTAAATGTGTTTTTTTTCTAGTTATAAAAGCAATATAAACTCATATAGAAAATACAGAAAGATATAAAAAAGAAAGTAAAAGGTGCCCATAAGTCTACCACTCAAATACAATGCCCTCTTCTTGTTCAAAACTCTGTTTTAACAAAGAGTATTCATACACATTCTTGGATATATAGCTTCCTATCTCCTAGCTACAGGCTGCTCCAGCCTTGCAACCTCTAAACTCTAAGCTCAGGCCTGACCTCTGGTGTCTAAATATTTCTGTACAGTCACTGTTTTATTTAGAGCCAGAGAAAGGAGTTTCAGCCGTAGTGGAAGGGGAGAGGAAAGGTCATATTAGCTTTGGTTTTACATGCACACACACAGAAGAGTCTCATGCAGAAGCATGCCAATATTACTCTCTTGGGGACAAGCATTAGAGACAGTAACTCCCTGCCTCAGGTTACATGCAGACCATAGTAGATCCTCCCATCCAGGCAGATAGGAGAGACTTTTAGCTTGTGCTTGCAATAAGTAGGTAGTTGAAGGGTCTATACCATATTCTCATTGCATCCTTCCAGAAGAGTGTCGTGGTTGAGAACCTGGGTTTGGGGGCCTGACTGCCTATATTTGAACATAAGTGGATCTACCACTTTCTACTTATCCAATCTTGAACAAGTTACTTAAGCTCTCAGTGTATCAGTGCCTACATTTGTAAAGAAGTAATAATATCATCTGTCTATCTCATAGGGTTGTTGTGATGATTAAATAAATACATGTAAAGAACTTAGACCAGTGTCCGGCATGTAAGTACTCAATAGATAATCATCATTCTGCCTCCAGAAAAGGTTGTATAACATACATAAACACACTCCAGCAATATACGAACATCTGTTACATTGCATTAATCACTGCTTATTTAAAAGGCAAAAAAAGGCATCTCAATTTTCATTTCTTTGAAAACCATGGATGTTGGACAGGAGTAGAGATCTTTAGAATAAGATATAGTGATATTCATACAGCAATCATGTTGCATTTAAAACAAAATTTTATATCAAACATTTGTCTGATGATTTCCATTTTTAAAAAAACATGGGTGCCTACCCCAAAATGAACCTCTAATCTTTGTCTTGATGGTATAATTGACTGTATACATGTTGTTACACATCCTATCCTCTATATTATGCTCCTTTCCTGGCCTACTAAGGCATTTCATCCTGATCCACCATTCTGTGTGTAATTTCCTGTCTTAGATTCAATAAATTCTACATTTTTTTTCTGACATGCTGGGTTCTCTACTTCTAGTCTCAAATTTCTTGGTACAGTTCCAACAATGTTCGCTAGTAATAAAGAGAAGGGAAGTTGGCTAATATTTCTGAATGCCTAACTGCCTACTATATGCCAGGTACTGTGCAAAAAAGGTTATGTCATCTAACTTAATATACTCAGAGAGGTGAAGTGACTTACTTAACCTAAGCTCAACCAACTATTAAGAAGAAGATCTAATAGACTTGTGGTTGCCAAGGGGGAGTGGGTAGGGGAGGGAAAGAATGGGAGTTTGGGATTATCAGAGGCAAACTACTATATATAGGATGGATAAACAACAAGGTCCTACTGTATAGCACAGGGAACTATATTCAATGTCTTGTGACAAACCATAATGGAAAAGAATATGAAAAAGAATATACATATGCATAACTCAGTCACTTTGCTGTACAGAAGAGATTAACACAACATTTTAAATCAACTATACTTCAATAAAATCTAAAAACAAACAAAGACTAATAGACATTTATCCATGATTTAATTTCATGATTTTTGCCTAATTATTTGAAAGTAGAGAATACACTAGTGATTTATTTAGGTTTTTAAGTAATATTCATAATTTTTATAGAACTTATGACCTGAAAGCAATTGTAATACATTAGATAGTACATTGATACAATAAAAGTTTCAAGTTGTTTATTAAAAAAAAAAGAAGAAGCAGATCTAGATTTTCAACCCAGGAGTGGCTGATTTAAATGGTCATCATCTTCTACTATATCATGCTGCCTGCAGGATAAACTGACAGTACTAAACTCTTCATATTTATGATCCAAATCACAGAAGTGTTAAACCAGAATGAAGAGGTCTAGAGAATGATGAAATTAGTACCTGTGATTTCTTATTTTTAGTTAATCAAACTTCCTTATGTGAAAAGCACCATCTTATCCCATTCCTTCCATTTGCTCCATAGACATTACCCCTAATACTTTTATATTCTAAATTTACTACTCACGGTATTGGCCTGACTATGGCTGAGGTCTCAAAATTCTCTTGGGAGGTCTTTTCCTTCCAATAAGCATTGAGCTTCTGGGCAAGGGCATTTATTGTCAACCTGAAAGAAAAAGAAAGAAACATGTCAATGTTGAGAATTTGTTGAATAATTTTGCAATCTTTAAGATGCTCCCATTTAACAGAAACCAGCAATTTAGAATATTCAGCATAGGTCTGAACATCTACACTTTCAGAAACTAGGATGGGAATGTACTGCCTTTGTAACTTACATGTCAAAATGACAAAGTCAGTTGAAAAGGTAAGATGGTCACAAGTACTAAAAAGTACTGTGTTCTCCAAATTTTAGAATCACGGCGAGGGGAGCTGACATTAGAGACAATGATAGAAGACTAAATTGCAGATAAGTTGTTGGGGAGTTATTCAATGGTCAGATGACTACAGGTAAACAACTGAGGACCAAGTTGAAAGGCAGAGGATCAAATACTGCACCCTATCTATTACAAATCAAACACTAACTTAAAAATGTCTATATAGTTCTTCTTTATCTAAATGCTGATCACAGCAGTTATAGCAGCAACAGGCAACAAAGTCCCCTTCAACCTTCTACTATATAGCTGTTAGTGGAGGCTATGCCCCAATTATGGCTCTTGCCCTTTCTCCTTTATCTCTCTTCCCAAATGAACAACAGCAGACCCAGGGTTAAACAATATAATGTGTAGAAAACCTGAATTTTACTTTTAAAAACTGCCAATTTCTAGTGACTAATTCCTATTTAATTCTACAACCCAGGATTACAACTTAATGTAGAGCTGTATACACCTGAAACACTACAAATTTAGTTTTTAGATCTCTTGACTCCCCGGATAATTCCCCAAAGGTTTTGTAGACCTCTTCTCTCCTTAAGAGGAATTCTTCCTTAACTCCACCTTACTCATATTAAATTAGATTCTGACTACACAGAGAAGATTAAATCATATATGAGTTCCCCTATAAACTCTTATTCCCCTCCAACCTACCAGTGTTCCTACCTCTATGTTTATATCCTTCCCTAAAGTCATAGATGAAGAACTATTTCTTGTTTTCTCTTAAAATTTTACTTTAAATCTACTTTTTAAAAAAGATTACATGGGATTCTGGAAAGGTGGTAGAGTAGGAAGCACCAGGAATCTGCCTCCCATCTAGACAACAATTACACTTGCAGAATCTGTCTAATGTAACTATTTGGAACTCTGGCGTCTACTGAAGACTTGTAATTTCCAGGGGAATGCTTGGATGATAGATTGGCAAATTTCAGCTCTTAGCTACCCATCTCCTACCCCAGCCCTGTGACAGGCAGCTGTGCACACATTTCAAGACCAGCTTGCAGGAGCCAGGGTAGGCAAAAAAGACCTTGTCCTCCAAATATTGGGGATCTGTGCTCTGATCTCTGTTTGCTGCTCCTGATCACAGGATAATGTAAACCCATGGTAACCACAAGGGAAAGAGCTATAAAATATACACAAAAGGAAATGAGAAGAATTTAAATGTTTCACTACAAAAAATCAGCTAAACATAAAAGACCATAGTAATACAGGAAATGAAGGACAAAATATCTATAAGGCATATAGAAAACAAATAGCAAAATGCAGTAGTCCTTTCTTATCAGTAATTGCTTTAAATGTAAATGGATTAAACTCTCCAATCAAAAGACACAGAGAGATGGGTAAAATAAAAAAATGACCTAAATATATGCTGTCTACAGGAGACTAACTTTAGATACAAAGACACAAAGAGGGTGAAAGTGAAAGGATGGAAAAGGATATTCCATGTAAACAGTAACCAAAAGAGAGCAAGGGTAGCTATACAAATATCAGACAAAATAGACTATAAATCACAGGAGCTAAAATGGTGAAGCAATCCAAGTGTTCACTGATAAATGAATGGATAAGCAAACTGTAGTATACACATACAATAGAATATTATTCAGCCTTAAAAAAGGAAGGATATTCTGACATATGTACATCATAGATGAAACTTGAGGACATTACATTAAGTGAAATAAGCCAGTCACAAAAAGACAAATACTGTATAATTTCACTTATATGAGGTACTTAGAGTAGTCAAATTCATAGAGACAGAAAGTAGAATGGTGGTTGCCAGGGGCTAGGAGGAGGTGGGAATGAGGAGTTATTGTTTAATAGGTATAGAATTTCAGTTTTGCTAGATGAAAAGAGTTCTGGAGTTGGATGGTGGTGATGGTTGCATAACAATATGAATGTACTTAGTATCACCGAACTGTACACTTAAAAATGGTTAAGATGGTAAATTTTATGTTATGTGTATTTTACCACAAAAAAAAAATTGAAAAATAAAGGAAGCAGATTATGTGGTTACCAGGGGTTGGAGAGGAGGGGAAATGGGGAGTGACTTCTAAGGACAAGGTGTTTCTTTTTGAGGTGAAGAAAATGTTTTGGAATTAGATAGTGGTGATGGTTGTACAACTTTGTGAATATACTAAAATCACTAAAGTATACATTTTTAAATGGTGACATTTATGGCATGTGAATTATATCTCAATTTAAAAAATAAAAATAAACCTCTGTTCTCATGTACTCAGGCAACAAATATTGAGGCAAAATTTACATAGAGTAAAATTTATCTTTTTAACATGTAGTTCTATCGGTTTTAACAAATGCATACAGTCATGTAACCACCACCTCAATCAAGACACCATTCTCATGTATTTTGAAACCCCATTCCTTCTTGCAAAAACCTGGCTTGACTCCACTGTTCTAGTAATCTCTTTCCTTTTACTTCCCCAATCCTGGTATGTGGTCTATACCCACTATCTCCTCTTCATTCTCCTGTCTTAATCTCGTGCAATCTAGTTTCCACCATTGCCACTACACAAAACTGTTCCTTCCCCCAACCTCATTATTCTATCAACGATCCTGTCAATATGCCAGTCTACTAAATTTGAGGCTTTGAAGTGATCTTTGATTCTTTCCTCTCCTTTATTTCCCTTATCCCATTATTAATTTAACACCAAATTTTTTGATCTTTTTTTCAGTATCTGTCACATACTTCCTTTCTCACAGCTACTCTTATTTCACACCTTCACCTCACACCTAGATTACTCAAATAGCATATAATCCTTCTTTCAATCTATCCTGCACCCTGTTTCCAGATTTATCAACTGATATAATTCATATAGAGCACTTTATAAGCCATAAAGCAGTATATAAGTGTAATGTACTATATTCTTAAGATAGAATTGTTCCAAGTCACCCCTCTACTCAAGAATACACAACGCATTCTCATTGCCTAAAGCATCAACTACTCTATCCAATGTCCCTCTAAGACAGAAGTTCTCAGACTATCTCGGTTCATGGTACCTTTAGTGTCCCAAGTTTTTCATGGCACCCTTAGGTCTAAAGAAATATGTACTGGTTCCAATTACTATTAAATGGTTATGTCCAAACAACTTAATAAGTATTTATGTACTAAAATTTAGTGCCCATTTGAAAATATATATATATATATATATATATATATATATATATATATATATATATATATTTTAAAAATATTTCTGTTTCAATCTTAAATAGCCACAATTACTTATAATGGAATGGGTATGCCTGTTGGGTATTGTACAACTACTCAAACCTTGGAGTCAAACTGGACACAACTTCCCTCATTCCTTATTCAACATTGATTTTTAGTATTACTTGCTTTTTATCACAGCAATCACAAAAAACCCAGATTCACAAAGATATGATATAATCAAGAGGAATGTGAACCTTTTTGTACCTGAAAGTGGGGTGCTACCATAACAAATACCTAAAAATGTGGAAGTGGCTTTAGAATTGGACAGTGGGCAGAGGGTGGAAGAATTGGAGGAGCATTACAGAAATTGCCTGGATTGCCTTGAATAGACTGTTAGTACAAATATGGATGTTAAACACCCCACTGGTGAGGGCTCAGAAGGGCAGAGCATGGTCGAGAAAACACAAATTCCCTCAGAGTATATCTAAATCATTGTGAACGGACTGTTAGTAGAATTATGGATGTTAAAATTGTTGCTGGTGAAGGCTCAGAAGGAAATGAGGAACATGTTATTGGAAAACTTGAGGGAAGGTGATCCCCGTCACATAGTGACAGAAAGCTTAGCAGAATTATGTCCCACAGTTATGTGGAAAGCAGAACTTGTAAATGATAAAATTGGACGTTTAGCTGAGGAGACTTCCAAACAGGCTGTTGAAAGTGTGGCCTGGTGGCTGCTTGCTGCTTATATAAAATGTGAGAGGAAAGAAATAAATTGAGGGAAGAACTGTCGAACAAAAAGGAACCAGGACTTAATGATTTTGGAAATTCTCAGTTTATCCAGACTGCAAAAGATGCTAAAATTTAGAAAGATGCTCTAGAGAAAAAGCCAAGGCAGTGGCTGGACAACCTTTTGCTAATATCTCAGGAAGATCAAAAGGTCAACGTATTCAGTCACACAATAAGCTCTCCGAAAAGATTCAACACGTGAATCAGATCTCCACCACCATCTCAGCAGAAGCCAAGAATAGAAATAGGATTATCTAGGAAAGACCTGTCAAGAGTCTCTTGTCTGACGGAGTGAATATCCATGATATATACTTGAAACCCACAAGGTTCTCGAGAATGGTATACAAGGACAAAACTGCTAGATTGGACTGAAAGGGACAGAGAGAGTATAAATGAAAGAAGGCAGTTAGACCCCCAAAACTCTACAGTTAAGAAACAGGCTGATGAAACTACTCAGCTACAAATACATGCTACCCTTCAAGAAAAAGGAAAAATGAGTCTGTGGGTGGAGCCATGAGGACAGAGAACAGAGCCTTAAATCCAGAGGGTGGAGCTGAAAGCCCCAGAAGAGTATTCCCAGGCCTTGAAATTTAGTGGAGTTAGCTTGGAAATTGCTTGGAATCTGTGATTCCTTTTTCCTTCATTTTTTCTCCCTGTTTGAACTGGAACATCTATAACTGGTATCCTATGCCTGTCCCACCATTATATTTTGGGAGTAAATACAAAAAAAAAAAAGACACACATCTGCAGATGCAGAGGAATTTTACTCCAAGATGCATCAGACTCAGAGTATCATCCATACCTGATTTAGGAGATTTGGGAATTTTGAGCTGATGACATTAAGAGTTTAGACTGAGCTGCTGTAAGAGTTGAGACTTTTGGGGATGTTGGGATGGGGTAAATGTATTTTGCATGTGTGATGTAAGTGGATCTTATGGGGCCAGAGGGCAGACTGTAGTAGCAGAATAATGGTCCTCCAAAGATGTCTATGTCCTAATCCCTGAAACCTGTGAATATATTAGATTACATGTCAAGGGGGAAATCAGGTTGCAAATGGAATTAAGGTTACTCATCAGCTGACCTTAAGATAGGGAGATTACCTTGAATTACCAACATAATCATTAAGGGTCCTTAAAAGTGGAAGAGTGAGGCAGAAGAGTCAGAATCAGAGAAGGAGAGTGATGACAGAAGCAAGGTCATCAGAGTGTTATGATGTGATGACCCAACCCACCACTGATGGCTTTGAATATGGATGAAGGCGGCCATGGGCCAAGGAATACTGGCAGCCTCTAAAAGTTGGAAAAGCCAAGGAAACGGATTCTCCCTTAGAGCCTCCAGAAATAAATGCAGCCTTGCCAACACCTTGATCTTAGCCCAGTGAGATCTATGATGGACTTCTAACCTACAGAACTCTAAGACAATATACCAGTGTTGTCTTAAGGCACTAAGTTTGTGGTAATTTGTTACGAGAGCAACAGAAAACAATTTCTATGGCATATAGGCAAGAGTCAATATCACTGTATCCCCTCGAAAATTGTAAACATCCTGTGGCTCCTCTGTGAGTTCATTATGTGCACCTTGGCACACAGTTTGGGAACTGTGGCTCCAGGACAGGGGTCAGCAAACTACAGCCTGTGGGGCAAATCCGGGCCACCGCGTGTTTTCGTAAACAAAATCGTATTGGACACAGACACGGTTCATTCCTTTACTTATTGTCTACGGCTGCTTTCCTACTACAGCAGAATTGAGTAGTAGTGACAGAGACCATACGGCCCACAAAGCTTAAAATATTTATTTCCTGCCCCTTCACAGAAAAATTTGCCAACCCCTGCCCTAGGACAGGGCCATACTCTATCCATCTGACTTCACTCTCCTTCACTCTACTTACATCCCCTTATCCCCACTCCCCATATTCTTCCCACTCTGAGTTGCTGTCACTTAGCTCACGCTATAATTCCATCCTGGAATTCCTTTCCCTCCCTTTTCTAAACCTGTATCCTTTAGGCAAATCTCAAGTCATACCTTCTACCTAAAACCTTCCCTATCTGTTCTATCAGGGAATGTTTCCTATACCATACCACTTAGTTTTGATTGATCAAACAGCAAGTTTATTGCTCTCTAAACTGTTTCGTGTCTGTGACGATCCGTCATTACAATTACACTGTGAGCTCCTCAAAGACAGCAAGCATGTCTCGAATTTCTCTGGAAAACTCCACAAAATCTAGCCACTGTGCCACGTACCAGTGAGGTGTGTTCACTTAGTATGCGTTGACTGCATTTCTTTAGCTGAAATTCACTCTAAAAATGTTGTAAGTTTGAGCCCTGATAGTTGTAGCTGAAATGTGATATCTACAACTATTAAAAGTGATATTACAAATGATTTATTTGTAGACATTCCAGCAGTATGATGGCTGGTATCTCTTATAGCGGTTTTGAAATGTATAATAAATACTCTTAGGATGAGTTTGTGATAGCAGACAACCTTCTCTAATCGCCCTCTCAAACTCCCTTATATTTTAACTAAAGACTTTTTTTCATTTAACATAAAATGAGTAAAAAGGGAAATGATGCCAGAATTGGGATGAGTTATGCAAATTTATTACCCTCAGAAGACTCTGCATGCAGGATAGTATACTAGTTTTCTGTTTTTAATAAAATGTGTGGCAGATATCAAGCTACTTAAGCCAGAAGTCCCATATGTTTAGCTGAATAAACCTACTCTCTATAGAATACCTCCATTTGGTTTCCCCTGCCATCACCTCAAACCCATCATACTGAAACGAAACATCACAAACCAAGCGTCTAATACCTCTAAAATTTAAAAGCTAGATTGGGGGGCGGCAGAGATGGCTTAAGAGGATGTTACATAATTTTTAATATCTAACATTTGGATTTCACACATCTTAACTATTCGGTTAATCACCAGAAATTATCTATTCCTTTCACTCAAGACAAATAGAATGACTTGGCTCTGAGACTTTTGTCAAACTGATGTCATTTCTAAACTTTCACTCTTGTGAGTCAAGTCCTAGTCAAAGATCTCCATTATGTGCCAGACTCATATTTAAAAGACCATTTTACTTAAACTAAGGGCAGGTAGTTATTATAATCATTGAGTAGCCCGAGTGACCAAGAACCAGTTACCTTGAAATTAATCTGGGGTTGTCATCCAAATAGTTCTCTGTCAAATACTAAACCTAAAAGTCTTATGGTTTCATATAAATTAAGGTACAACATTTAACTAATTTTATTACAGTTTTGGACACAAAACAAAAGAGATTTGGGGAAATACTTTTCCCCTACTCTAAGAAAAGATTTGCTACTGAGATTTCTAGAAAAATGACACCAAATGTCCTCATGCCTTCTTTCTCCATCCTCCCAGAACACCCTTGGCCCTTTCAAATACTTCCCTGTGCTTAGAATGTCCTCCCCCTCTTCATCCACCTAGCAAACTCCAATTTTTCCTTGAAGTTTAAGCTCAAACATATTCTGCTCTGTGAATTCCTTTAGGCATATTTAAAGCTTCTTCCCATTTGGCATACATCCCCCATTAAAGCAATTATTCTATAGGTATTTATGTTTCTTATTTACATATATCTCATCCCATTTGTTCATAGGCATCAAGGACTCTTTTTTATTTATTTATTTATTTATTTATTTATTTATTTATTTATGGCTGTGTTGGGTCTTCGTTTCTGTGCGAGGGCTTTCTCTAGTTGCGGCAAGCGGGGGCCACTCTTCATCACGGTGTGCGGGCCTCTCACTATCGCGGCCTCTCTTGTTGCGGAGCACAGGCTCCAGACGCGCAGGCTCAGTAGTAGTGGCTCACGGGCCTAGTTGCTCCGCGGCATGTGGGATCCTCCCAGACCAGGGCTCGCCCGTGTCCCCTGCCCTGGCAGGCAGACTTTCAACCACTGCGCCACCAGGGAAGCCTGGCATCAAGGATTCTTAACTTTCGTTCTTATGTCGCTAATACCTGGCACAGAGGAGATATCTCACAATACTCGATGAACGAAGGGATGTATGATCCATCCCTCCCCACAAGTTTTAAAACAAACTATTATATCCTGGCTTTAGCAACTCCCTTCTTTGTCTCCTAAAAATATCCTTGCTGGTTCAGCCTCAATGTCAAGTTCCTTTCTGATTCTTTATTGGTCTTACCTATTAAATCTAGATGCTTCCAGGAAAACACACGTTTTTCCTGCTGCTCCAATACTTTCCTCTCAATCTGTTCATTGGCTTCAAGGAAATCTTTTGGAACAAACTTCAAACTGCTGCTTTCCCCACAACATATTCAATAACTTCAGATCCACTCATCTCCTTTCATTAAGATCAATTCCAAGGCTCTTTGTTTCACCAAAGTATTTTACTAAACAACCCCTATGCTCTTTCCCTAATTTTTAAAGTTAAGGTTTATTTCAGTTGGGCTCCATACATCATGTATCAGTAAGCTTTTAATTTAAAAATCAAATCCTTTTATCTCTTATCTTGGAAAATAGATTTGAAAGGATTCTCAGTTAACTTATCTGGCTGGTTTTTAGAGATGATTTTAGAGGTTTCAGAGAACAGAATCGTATCTGAACAAACCATCAGAAACACCTCAGGTTGGGAGTGACTCACCGGTACTCCTTGGTGTACTCAAAGTCTTGTTTGTTGTAGGCAGGTTTTAAGAAATTGCACTCAATGACTCCAATTACTCCCACACCTTCTCCATGAGTTGGCTTACAAGAAAAATATTAATTTCAACACTTACATTACTGTTGACTGCCTGGAGGCACTTCCTTTTGATTCTAAACAATAATAGAAAGGTTACATAACGTTCACGGGCAAGGAGAGGCCAGTAATATCTAGAGAAACACTGAGAATGTACTCCAATAGACTGCAAGTATTACAATGAACTGGAACCTCTGGAACCTCTGGCAAATTACAGGGCAGAGATTTTCAAACTGTGATCCATAGATTTCCTAGGATTTTCCAGGGATTAATAGCCATCTCTACTTCACCCACACTACCTCCACTTTCATCTGTTTTATATTATGGGACTGCCATAAGATTTCACTTGAACAAAGAATGACAATGCTAAAAAAAAATCAAGGTTATATACTTCTGTTCTAGGGAACTAAAACCAAACTCCATCTCAAAAAAATTTAAGGATGCTATATAAATCACACTCCATTAAAATAAACCATTTTTATATATGTATGCCACCAAACAACTGCTAAAGAGAGTCAGACTTGCAGTATTATTAATTACAAGTTGATACAAGAGATTTTTGGATTTATAATCATTTTTGTATACTTTAATGGAAGGAACTGAGTCAGAGTGTAATTAGACTGGCAAACAAACAAGTTGTATAAAGATGATATAACAATGAAAAGCAATATAGGTTGAAAACTAGCTCTCCTGGGTCATATGTAACTTTGTCCTACTGTGTAATATAAAGCAGTTTATCATTCTTTGTGCTCTAGCAATCTTATCTGTAAAACAGGAATGAATGGGATACTTGCGGATATTACTACTTTAAGTTGTCATCAAAATTTTAAGATGATGGTAATATTTGTATAGTTCAGTTATAGAGTACTTTTGCATAATTTATCCCATTTAAATCTCTCAACCCTGCAAATTGTAAGATAGGCAGAGCAAGTAAAATTACTATCGTTGTTTCCATTTTACAGGTAAGGAAATTGAGCCTCAGAGAAATTAAACAGTGTAGCCAAGATTACATGGCTTTTAGGTGGAAAAGCCAGGCCTCAAAACCTGGTCATAAACCACTACATTTTATACATCTTCCACGATGCCTTACTGTCTCCCCAAGAAAATGGAAAGAGCTACCTCAAACATTAATAAACTTATACGCATGGCAGAGTTGCTGGTGCTCTAATTCTACCTCTTATTAACAGCTACCTAGAAAATGCATTCAGTAAAACTCCTGGGTTGATTGACATCTATGAAGAATGAGAAGTAGAAAGAGCTTTTGAACACAAGACAGCTCAGTGGTAACACAGAATTCCAGGATCAGATTTAACAACTATCTCAAGATGAGTAAAAAGCCATTCATTAGTCTATCCCTTTTGCAAAATTTAAATCCTCTTCCTACTCTTTTCAGCCTTCTATGACAAAGAAACTAACTACTCACCTTCACCTGGCATCCCACCTTCTCAAAAGACTTTATGAGGCGGTTGTTATGATACATCAGTACTCCAAACTGGTTATTATTCTTGCAAGAGAACCCAAAAGTTATTTTCACCTGCTTATTCTGAGAAGAAAATCATTAAGGAGACAAACACCAGGAGCTTTAGCACACAAAATTTTGCACTATATTACAGCAAAAAACATCAAACACCATTGTATGTAAACCGGTATAACCTTTCTAGAAGGCATTTTAAAAATCGGTAGCAATAGCTTTAAAAATATTCTTAACCTTTGAACAAGTAATTCTCTTTCAGGAATTTATCCCACAGAAACAGTCAGAGAAGACCATAAAGGTTTATGAGTTACAGAAATTTATCAGTGATTTATAATGGCTAAAAAAACATAAATAATTTAGATGTCTGACAACAAGGGAATGACTAAATAAATGTTGGTGTATCCACATGGTCTGTTATGCAGCTCTTAAAATTATGTCTTTGAAAAGTATTTGGGAACATTAGGAAATGTTCAGAACAACAAGTATCATCTAAAAATATATACTATAAATGTATACATAGAAAAGACTATAAGAAAATATATCAAAATACCATCAGTGATCTAAAAATTCATAAATCACAAAACGTTTCTTAACCCTTGCTAATTGCTTAATTTGCTGTTAGGTAAGATACATGGTACAACACAAATTCACACACTTACATGCAATAAGGTAAGTCCGGCTAATCATACAAAACACAATGAAAGCAAAACCATGAAGAACAAAACCACTTTTAAAGGTAAAGGACAATAAATAGTCCTGTTGTAATATATTTCATGGGAAGAAGTTAACAAGCTTGGATAAATGAAATAAAGAGAACTAAGTATTATACATAAAACATGAATAATTTATGAGTTTTTAGCAACTCCTATTTGATTTAAAAACCAAGGTAATAGAGTGAGAAAGATAAAGGAGATAGAGAAACTGAGATTTTCATTAAAACAAATACCAAGAAGTCTTCATGTCCAAATGAGTTAAATGAAAACTTATTTTTGTTACTTTTTCAAAAACTGATCTCCATTACCCCCTCTAAGTAACAAGCTACTTGCATCAAATCCGTGTGACAAGTGGGTCAGGTATGATATGAAGACATGATACGAGTGGGTACATAACAGTAATGCTTGGCTCAGAACATATAATGTTCTGGGCTCCAGAAGCTCAAATCAAATCTCAAATAAGACCCTATTCCAATGAAAAAACAAAACAGGGCAAAACTGCCCCAAACAAAAAACCAAAATTCTACACCATAAAATTAACATTTTAAAGATAAAGATAGTCAAATTCTTTCTGTTGTGTACTTTTAAATTCTAAATTATGGGGTGGAAGTACACTGGGGTAGGAGATTCCCCAAATTAGGATAAGGAGAAAGGACAAGAGGAGAGAAGAAGCCTTTGATAACTGAACTGAGGAATAAATAAGTCAGCATCTGTAATCTTTTCCCTCAGTGACTTTAGGGGAAATTTTATTAGAAGTTTCATTTTACTCATGCCTATAGTGAATTTGTTTAGCCCAAATTCTAATAGGGAAAGGTAACCAGTTTAATGGGAAGGGAGGTTGAGAAGAGCTCAGGTACGTACAGAATGCATCCATAGGAGGTACCCTGATAGAAACCCACAGAAGAAAGAAGCTGGAGGTAGAAATGTGGTATATCCTGAAACAGTAGTTGAAAGGCACTTCTTTAGACTGGCTCTGTTAAACCTATGGCACTAAGATCCTAGCTACATACAGTGATATTATAACTAATTTACCTACAGATGCTAACAATGTTAGCTCTGGCTTTGTTAAGTTGGGTTTGTTTAGGGCTTTAAAAAAAACTTTCACAGTAGACAAGGGTTGTGTTCTTCAAAAGGAGAAAATCAATCTGCTTATGAGTAACAACCATATGGCTATTTAAAAAGGGAACGGCATTTTCTAATTTTTGGTCAGGGGAATAAAGACAAAGTAAGCTAGATAATGACTTTGATAAAACAAATAGAGTGTGAACATGTTTCTTGGGCCAAGAGCTGAGCTTATTACTAGAAAATAAATTACAAGAGCAATTCTTCATAACTGCTTATGAACCCTCACCCTTTCAAAGACTTTTTTGACCCCAAAATCCATCAACAAAGATGGGCCTAATTTCCAAAGCTCATCTTAAGATTTCCTCAAGTGTCTGAAATCCATTCCCAGGGCAATGGGGCAGGGTGGAGGGTAGAAGTGAAAATGAGTAATTACTTCTCTGAGTGGCTGCCAATATGAGAAGTACCAAGAAATCCATGTCAAATCTGTTGAAGATTTATCTCACCCTAGAAAATCAACTTTTAATTTCCAATCTCCTAACTTTTATCAACATAAGTCTGGACTTGTTACAGCAAAAATCATAGTATGTCCTAAAGATGAACAAGTTCTAGTCAACATTTTGCTTATTTCAATCAATGTAGTATATATATAACAAAATTCCAGTACAAACCAAACAGTGTGAATCATTCCTTATAGCAGAGATTCTCAAACCTGGCTATTCATTTAAATAAATAAATATTTCTTATTAAAAAAAGAGATTTCAGAATCTACTGAACCAGAATCTCTAAAGTCTCAGGATGCTGTATTATTTTAATAATTTCCAGTTGATTTCTGATTAAATTGGCACACAGATTGGCATTCAAGAAATACTTCCTTAGATACCTAAAATAGGGTTTGTACTATAACACGCATTTTTGAAGTGGAAAAGGAAAGGTTTCTGTTTTTCTGTGCCAACTTGGAAATCTAATCCTGAAACAAAGAGGTCAGCTTCATGTAGTTGTAAGGATACTGTGAAGGTAGGTTTATATATATCATATCCTACATTGGCCAGGCTCTTGGCAATCATCTGGGTAGTCACCTTCTTTTGACGCAGAAAAATTTTCATTCGTGGCTTCATATATAGAATGCCACAAAATGCCTATGGAACAGTGAAGGGAAAGTTATTACACAATATTGCCAATTCTACTGACATCCCTGTTGCTACCATCTACTGACTCTGCTAGCAACTGAGATCTAATCTGGGCAAATATTTGACTCAGTTTCTATACCTTGTTATTCTAAATCAACTACCACACTAAGTGCTGCTGACTATATTAGCTACATTGTTTCAGTGGAGACAGTGAAAAGGAATCCTAGCATAGGGTCAAAAGGTTGTCAACTTTATATAACTAAAGTGAGATCTTGTTTTATAATATTTTCATGTTACAGGATATCTTACCTCTCATCGTTGAAGAAAAACCACTCTTACTCACCCGTAAAGAATACTCTGTTTCTGGCAGCTCAGAGGTAATGCCACCAGTCTCTTTTTCTTCTGTGCCAAAGTCTGATACCAGGATATCATACTGATCTGTATCAAAGTCCAACTCAGACTTTCCATCTTTATTTCTGGGTAAAAGAGACAAGTACCAATCTAACAAAAACTGGCTCCAAAGGACAAAAATGCACTAGGAACCCAAGAGAAAAGAAACAACATGAGCCAAAACTCAGATACCTATTTCTTTCCCTGACTACCAATTCAAAGGAACTACACATTACTTGCTTTGAAGATCACACAATATTTAAGGGCCTTTCCAGCCTAAACAAATCTACTAAGTTTCATAGAGGTGTGATACCAAGCACAGAAGGAAAGAAAAACAAGGAAGGTGGGAATGTCTGTGATCTGATAAATCAAATGGATGCCAGCTATCCTCGAGGCAGGATCTTAAAACAGATCCCAACTTTCTGGGTATCGTTGGGTAGGTCATTCAACATCATTTCCCCCAAATGAATAGATAGATGGATCAAAACCTACTCTTTCTAACTTTAGCAATAGTATAAGGACTACTAAGATTTCCCCAGATCTAATTCTATTTCTTAGAAGGAAAAAAAAAGGTTGTGACAGAAACAGCATATACTTGTTAGTCTTCTAGAATTATCATTTAAATATAATAGTACTCATATTGTTTTCCTTAGGACCATTTCTTCTTCTCATAATCCCTTTGGGTCACTTAAATACGGTCCATTCCAAGACCCTGGGCTACATCACTAACAACTGCCAGGGAAAAAAGGCAAGACCCATCTTTGTTACTGGAAAAAATGCAAAACAAATGATGGGTTACAGAGACAAAATACGTATCAGAACCAATGGTCCCCCAAATTTGTTCTGTGGAACAGCAGTCCCCCAAGATACTCTTAAATAAGAAATAAAGAGATAAATAAAGCCTGTATAATCAAATAAAATTGAGAAACAATTCCTGGCTCCCAGAGCCACCTCAAGCTCTAGGGATACCTCCCTCATACTGGAGGTTTCAGAAGCTCAGAGCTGCTGTGTTGAAAATGTAGCTCCTTCTTCAGGGCTGAACCAGAGCCACTATGATACGTATCCTGTATAAAGCTCATGTCACTATAATGGTATATCCTGTATTTTGCAGGATAATCCTGACTCTTGCTACCCCACCCCACTCTGAGGAGGTTCCCTGTCCTCTCTGGTGCTCGCCATTCACCATCCAAGGAAAGGAGGTCTGGAGATACATTTTTTTTGAAATTGGGAAACACTGCATTCTACATTGCTCTCTTAAACGTTTTCAATGTATTTTGAAATAACATTAGCATATTAAAGCCTCTGAGAAGTCCTGCAATAAAGCAACATGGTAAGCTTTGTTTAAGCCAGCTTTTTCCAAAGTTATTGGACCATAGAACCCTTTATTTATATAACACCTAGTACCATATAACTGAGAAACAATATACAAAGAAAAAGTCTGCTTATTGTGTTTAAATCACTGGAAATGGCTCATGAAAATGATCCTTTATAATATAAATTATATTACTTGAGGTTTTCGCAGGAGGACACAGGAAGATGTAAATTACCTTACTTTTTTTTCTTTTTAATTGAAAGTACTTTCTATATAAACCAGCATGGTTTTTATCTAAGTTTTACCCAACTAAGAAATGAGGCAAAATACTTGACCTATGGAGAAAAAAAGAAGAATGAATATATCTGATACTCTGTTCTATTAAACATAAGAGTAACACCTCTATTTCATATTAAAGATTTTTAGGTTTCAGTGGATACTGTGTTCCATTTAACATGACAAAGTTAAACAAATGACATATCCCAAAGTATTTCTATGTTATTTTATTAGCTCTAAATACATGACCTGAAGCCAGCTTCATTATAGTTCAAATGTATCTGCTTCGAAGATTTTTCCACTTCTAATCCAGCTACTCTGAAAACAGTAATACAGAGGTCCTTATTATTTAAAGATCGCGTTGCACTTTGTTACCCTAATTTCTTTCTCTTACTTCATTTTCACTGTCAAATAGGTAAAATAACTATCATTGACCTATCTCAAAACAGTGTCCGTGAATATAAAATAGATATTTATAATGGATTCTGAAGATCTTAGAATAATGTTGAACTGTCTTGATGGTAATAGCTTCAGGATATGTATGTAGGTCTCCACCTTATCAAGCTCCACGTTTTACCAATAAGAAGCACTGTCTCAAACAGAGCTGTGGTTCTAAGAAAGTTAAGGATAGGTGTGCAATGATATACAAACATGTATCAAAATTTATCTACTCTGCTTCTCTAGAGCGATTTATTAAAATATGCTCCATCATACTGCTTTTGCTTATTAGAATCTATCACTCTTGGAATACTATACCTGCGGATGTTCCAAATGAGAACACGAGTGCCTTTTTTGCCTGGGATGGCATCAAACTGGGACAGCAGGTCATTTTCACTGTTGAAAATTGAATAGTTCAAGATGGCTTCTAGGCTGGGCAAGGAATCCTCAGTAATAATCATTTTTTGTAAAACCAAGTATAGTCAAAGAAAAATTAATATCTTAAGAGGATGCTATCAGTCAGGAAGATGTCTTTTGGGTTGCCCGTTTAGACAAAATATAGACATATAAAGCATGGACATTACTGCTACAGAAGAAAGGAAAGGGGGGAAATGCAGAAAGGTTGTAGAGACAAAAACCAAAATCAGTTACGCCTGCAGAATATAGCTTCAAAGATATAATGTAAATTAAGACAGTCCTATCTATACTTAAGAAATAGTTCAAAGGCTGAATTTTTCTACTCTTTGGAAGCAATGAGTTCAAACTTTATTGCTATACTGCCTGCGTAAAGACACCTGGTGTCTAACAGAAATAATAGCTTGTCCAGGTATAGAAAAGTGAGCTATTCAGCTGTCAGAGAAGCTGATAAATAGTATGTTTCTAGGAGAGTGACGCAAATGTAACTACCCTTAGGGGAAAAAAAAAAGAGAAGGCCCTAGGGAACTTTACCACAGGAGTGGTGGGAGTGGGGAGATAGTATACAGATCCAATCGCCTAACAGTGAAAACTGCAATATAATTCTAAGATTCTGTCAATGATCCATTTACTTAAAAAATACTTAATAGGGTGGAATTCCAGTTAAATTGAAGACACCTGAATGCCTCTTTAAATATGAAAACTTTTGATAGCTGGATTCGACCTGAAGAAAGAGGTTTCTATCAGAATAGTCAGATTAGACTAATTTTTAACTAACGTTTTCCATTTCCAGAAAGGATATTGTTTTGCTGGTTGAATGGAACAATTGGTACAATAACTGCTTGGGCCTGGACACATTCCAGATAGGTCTGTGATAGGAGTCCAACAGTGAGAGTACCCCCATTCTTGGTGAAGACAAGAGCGTCCTTTCCTAGTCGCATGGAGCCTGACTTGAAACCATTACCAAAGACCCCGATGGGACGCTGGCTCTTCTTTATTACTTTATCTGTAAAGCCAAAGCTGTAATTACACAAGAAAAAAGAAATCAGAAAGGTAAAAAGCATCCTAAGATACGCAGGCAGAATGTCTGGCTTTCACATGAAGAACACTTATACAAAGTCCTTCCTTTTTTCTTCCTTTTGGTATTTCTGGGCAAAATTATTAAGTTAAAAACATAGGAAATCACTACGGGGTAATGGGACTGATCTTCCTGTGTGGTCTGCGTGTACATAAACGCTGCCGCTACATTCGAGTCACACTTTATAAATGTAAAGGCGGCCTCTTTTCACTCACAGAGAGAGCTAGAGGAGGCCATGGGGCAGCTGCCTTTCTTGTCGAGATAAAATAGCCGTGATTGCTAATAGTAAAGTTAGGGGGAGATGAAAAGGGTGGTTATCTCAGAGTATACCCTAGAGAGGGTAACAAGAGTACCAGATAACTGGCACTAGCACTAGTCAGAGGTACTAGGCTAGGCATCCCTAACCTGGTCATATCACTCTCTAGAAATCTGAAAGTCAGAGGTTATATATCTTGACAATTTCAACTATTCACTCGAAGGATAACACTTCCAGTTCTTACCCTCTGCTCCATCTGCTGGGACAGTTCATTGGAATGTGGCCAAGGGATAAAAATAGGTAGTTCTGCCTCTGAATATCAGCAAACAGCTGCAGTATAAAGTCTCCCTTGTTTTATTAAGGGCCTTTCACCGAGCCACCTCAACAATCTCTGTAGCCCCTTATGATCAGCTTAATCTGGGAGCCAGATCCTTTCCCTTTCTTATATTTTCCATTCAAACACACAACAAAATGACCGAACCAAAAAAAAAATTAAAGATATGAAATCTAGAAAATGATTATTATCTTCATGTATCTTCTCTCATTACAAATGAAACTAATTTTTTAAGGATTAGTTCTCTCTAGATGGACTAAGTTTACAATGTTGTACACTACCATTCATTCAATAAATATTTACTGAGTACCTACTATGTGCTGTGCATCATGCTAAGCACTGGAGACACAACTGTTAGTAAAAGAGACATGGTTCTTGCACTCATGGTTTACAGTCTAAGGAAGGATTTCGTATATTACAGATTAGATGCTTCTCCAACATCAATAAAATAGATGTTCTACCTGCCATGGCTGAGCAGCTTGGCCTTGGCTCTTATTCTTTTAATTGGGTTGAGGTGCCTGATTTCTACTTCCTGGAGGCCAGGGTTTGTGTTCACTTCCTGAGGAAGGGGGACCACCTTTTAATTTTCTATTTCAAAGTGTTAAACGATAATACCATTGTGTCCCTCTAGAGTAGACACTTTATAGGAGCTTTGTGTATCCAACAAATAAACCCAACCACATAAAAAGGTAATTTCTAGGACAGTAGAGTAGTTCCTTTGAAAATACCAACAGAGCATTGAGCTTCTGCAGCCTATATGGGTCTTAGCATTCCAGGAAGTAAACTTAAAGAAGTTGGTAAGATTCAGGCATTCTTTTTCCTCCTGTGGAAGAATTACCTAAAAACGATAGGGTCGTTAGGAGGGTTAAATGATACACTGTATGTAAAATATATTATAACTTATAAAGTAGTATTCAAACTTTAATTTTAAACTAACTCTAGAAGTCATTCTGAGAATTGTCATGTGCTATCCTCTACCTCTACTTGAGATCTAATGTCATATCTAAAACTCAGGGCTCTTCATAAACAGTAATGTTACCTACCATGTGAAATGGATCTATAAGGTTATTTGGACTTAAACCTACTCTAATGCCACCAAAGCTTCAATTAGGTGCTCAAGGGAAAGTGGTTAAAACAGGGAGACTATATTACTCCCTTAATTTCCTTACCTTTCCTGCCTATTCTGCCATCTAGCGTCTCTTTTTTCCTTTGTAACTATAAACTTTCATTGTGTTATGGTTTGGGGAGACTAAATGACCATATAAGGTTGAGAAGATAAGTAGTGGGGCAGGGCCAGAACCAGAAATGGAAAAGGATGAGAATAATGAGATGAGAGGAGCTGGAAGCTTAGTATGTTGGTGTTGTTATGTTATCCTTAACTCTTCCCGTGTGTTCTTTTTTATTCCACTTGCATTCCCATATTAGGTATTCTATTTAACTGAAAATCGCAGAATAGATGCCAGATACCAATCAAATAACTACCTAATATAAAAGCCTTCACAATAAATAACAGAACTGTAGGAATGTATCTTATATAGTTTGGTTAGACAGGTGGTTTCTCTTCATTAAGTAAGTCCTATTCTATCCTCTCGTGTAATAGACAACGGTGTTTACACACCAAGCGGGCTCTTTGAGTGGAATCCAGGAAAATAGCAGCTTGCTCCCGAGTTCCTTAAAATGTCAAGATTCTAGAATCTAGAGGGGTAAATTTAAATTGGGACTCTGATCAATGAAAAAAAAACCTTAGCAAATTCATGGACATACAAGGGCAGGTACTGCTGTTCCCTATAAATATACTGGTGATGTAATATGTCATATAAAATAATGAAAGAATGCTAAGCACACTGTTATTCTCTGGCTGTTGTTTTAGAAGAACAGACCTACTAGGAAATGCACTTCTGATCAGAGGTAGCAAATACCTTCAATCCATGGGTCTGTGGCTGCTTTTAATCCTTGACCTTTAAGAGAGGTTTTCCAACTTGCTGAAAAAGGCAGCAGAATATATAGACTAGTTGGTTCACACACTATCCCCATAAGTGAAAGAGAATTAACTGTGGACCTTAAAGGAATTTAATGATAGGGTTTTTCTTTTTAACTTGATTTTCATGGGATTCTGCATTTATGGGAGAAACTGTTGTTTCAGTTACATAACTATTTTATTAGCTGGAAAATATAAGAGTAGCATAGAAGTCAGAAAATGTGAATAAGATTATAACAAATGTTACAGGTCAAAGAGAATTTCTGTAGGCTTAATAATTTTGCATAGTTACCTCTTATTTTTTCCAAATACAAAAATAATATGCCTCCAAACCACAAACAGAAAAATTAATATACTTAATAATAATTTTCAAAGTTACCTCTAAAGTTCAACTATTTTAAAACAAATTGTGGTAAGTGGAATCCCTGGCTGGAAGTTAGAATTGGACTAAATAATCTCTTTTAAATAAATGGGACCTTCTAACAGATTCAAGTTTATTTTAAGATATGATCAGAAATAAAATCCAATACATATAACTATACATAATCCAGGACTCATTTAAAAAATTCTCTAAAATTGAACAGACTTGTGGCTGCCAAGGGGGAGAGGGGTAGGGAAGTATTGGGAGTTTGGGATTAGCAGATGCAAACTATTATATATACAATGGATGGACAACAAGGTCCTACTGTATAGCACAGGGAACTATATTCAATATCCTGTGATAAACCATCATAGAAAAGAATATGAAAAAGAATATATATATATATGTATAACTGAGTCACTCTGCTGTACAGCAGAAATTAACACATTATAAATCAACTATACTTCAACAAAATTTTTAAAAATTCTCTGAAATTAATTTTCAAGTATGAGGAACAACTGCCCAGCTTAAATTAGTGGGAAACGTATTTGGCATGATAATGTCAAAAAATCCTATGGCTACTGTAGTTCCTGCCTGATTTTTGGGAACAAAACATCCTTCATATCTGAACTCAAATGTCATTTCTTCATGATAGCCTTTTTTTTTTTTAAACATCTTTATTGGAGTATAATTGCTTTACAGTGGTGTGTTAGTTTCTGCTTTATAATGAAGTGGATCAGCTATACATATACCTATATCCCCATATCTTCTCCCTCTTGCGTCTCCCTCCCACCCCTCTAGGTGGTCACAAAGCACCGAGCTGCATGGTAGCCTTTTTTGATTCCACAGACTAGATTAGATCCCTCCGCTATATACCCTCATAGAAACTATACTCTTCCTTCATAGCACTTACCACTAGTGGAATAACCTATGTAGTTGTATTACTAGTCAATTATTTTATATCTTTCTCATTAAACTGCCAGCCCCTTGGCAATAAGGATCATGCCTGCCTGGTTCACCACTTTATCTCCAGTGACTCTCAGAAAAGTGCTCAGTAAAAATTTGTTGAAAGAATCTGGAACAAAAGTTGCTGCAATTATTTCGAAACCATCCTCCTCCTTCCTCCTGCCTTGTAATTGTAAGCACCAAGTCTCACAGATGTAGTTCCACAGACAAAATAGAAGGTAGTAAGATTTGTCGGGCCCACTATTTGACACCCATGTCACCGGGATAAGGTGTGGGGGGAAGGAACCAATAAGAGGATAAGTGATTTTAGAAAAAAACCTAGTACATACAGAATTAGACACATAAATATTTTGGTTCCATCCCATCTAAAATCCTCTTTTTCTTTATATAAAATATTAATTTTAGGAGATAAAAGTGAGGCTATAAGTTTAAAAATAGGGCCAACTCCATACCTTCATCAACATACTGGCAACATTCTTATCTCACTTCTAGAAGCTTTCCTCAGATATTCTTCTAATTATAAGAATCTGAGACATAAGGTACACAGATTGCTGAGTGGTAAAACATAACCAAATTTATAATTGGTTATGTCCAAATTTCACTTCTTTTCTTTGATGGATCAAAGGGATTTCCCTACAAACAGGGTTATAGAATTAGAATACCTTCAAAGAGAACTACAACCAAATGAATTTTTTCCGTTTTTATAGTTCGGAGCCCTTTCCCTCCTCCACAGAACCCCTCCACTGGTACTCATGCTTCACACGCTAGTTCAGGAAGCCTCATGGAGAGTAATCAACCTCATCTGCTAAAAAAAAGGAAGAGAGAAGGAAGGAGTTGAGGAAACACTCATCTTTTACTGAGTGATATGTGAAGATGATAAAGTACAAACTTACATTCTTAACTACAAACCTTTTAAAGTAATTAAATGAACTAACAGTGGCAAGAGAAATCTGTTATCACCAGCTTCAGCAGTTAGAAAAGAGAATTTCCTAACCTTGTAATTCTACTGCAAAACTTTCAAAGATTATGTGTATGATGTCCTCTATTTATCTTTCGTGGGGCTTGATTATACCCAGGCACGTTCATGGTTCAATCCATAAATTGTTCCAACGCCAATACTCCTGACCTAAGAGTGAATTTAAGTTAATATAAGTTTGCGAAGGTCTCAGACCAGTGAAGACCTCCAGGTTTTTACCCATGCTGTTCTTTTTGCCTGGACTCTCATCCCTTGCCCCCTGCTTCTTTACCTCATTGAATTCTACTACTCACCCCTTAGATCTCAGCTTAAATATCACTTCATCTAAGAGGCTTTGCCTGACCTCCTGGATCAGATTGGGCTCCCCTGATGAGTTATCTCATTGCATCCTATACTTTTCTATCATTATACCTATCATTTTTTGTTATGATTATTGCTTGACTGTCTGAATTGCCAGCTAGACTCTGAGTTCTGTGAGGGCAAGAAGAGTGACTATTTCATAATCTGTGTCCTGGCACATAACAGCTGCTCAATAAATACTTGTTGAATGACTAAAGGGAAAGGAAAATTATTAAGCCTTAAATAGAGTTCATGAACCCAAGACAAGAGAAAAAGAATGAAGACATCTTTACCTGAGCATTCGGTGTAGTTTATGAGGTGTCATCCCACATCCATCATCAGTAAAGGTCAAACAAGATTTATTCTTGACCTCCTCAACATCTATAAAGACCGTCCTGGCAGATACATCTGGATCTACAGCATTATCTGCAAAAGGTAGAAATCTGTGATATTAGATCTCTTTTTCTAATATTCTATTAAAATCTCTAGTTCAGTGCCCCTAAGGCATAGAAACTGTCCTTTATTCCCTTCACGTGAATGTCCCAGAAGGGAGCAGGGAGCATTAATAGTATAGGGAAAAATAGGTATGATGGCAGATGGGTTTATGAAGCTGATTTCTAGATTTCATATGATGACTGATGTGCAATCTGCTTTCTCTCTTCAAACTTCAGAGACTGTGGGAAAAATAACTCCTCCATATATCAAGCATTTTGCTCCATTTTCGTCTTATCACTTCTTGTCTTTTTAGCCACTTTACTGCTCACAAACGTATACAGTAAAGGGTGATTATGGAGAAGAGCTGAATCTGCAACTTTGGTACAAACAGATACATACCACACGCATTAGAGTTTATTGTGAAGATTTTATTTTTTACTTTTTTTTTACATCACCTCCTCCATTGAAGAACACAGATATTATCACCATCCTTGTTTATAGCCTAAGAGGCACTGAAAGAGTTACAGGTTAAAAACCAGAACACTAACTCCCTGCCTAAATCCCAATGATTGTAGTAAGCATGCTTAGAGGAGTGATTCTGCTTAGGCACTCTGTAATAGTCTTGAAGGTGAGGCTGTTTAACCCTCATTAAATGGAGAACATAGAATTAAAGTAGGAAATATATATACAGAAAGTTTCACGATTCTTTCTGAGTTAGGTCTTCACAATGGGTTAATTATTTAAGACTCCAAAGACATCCAATATAGCCATATTCTAACATATGTGACATGTCTACAACCCCAGGGGGTGCTATTGTCTAATAGCCACATCTTTTTGCCACAGGTGCCAGTTTACATAATTGTCAGTCACTAACACATGTGGTACAAAAGTCTCATTAGGGCTCACTGGCCCAAGTGGGAGGGCAGTTTGTGCAATCTCTTGGATAGGTTCCTTAAGCACTCCTGTCTTTACTAGCTGTTTAATCAAGACAAAGACCTTCCCTTCCACCTGTTTCCCTTTCCCTGGGATCCTACACTGATTTACTGATACCATGTGGCTGGGCTGAGAGATCCAGGTAGGGTTCTGGTTGTATACTCGTCCCACTATCAACGTTCAGATCATGGCATTTCTCTACTGGGAACATCCCTTACAAGCAAGAGAAGTATCGCACATATTCAAAATATCAGTTTTTATAACACGATTAACAGTATCAGTTACAACCACTTAAATGTGTGGAATGTCCATCAAATAAAACAAGACAGATTAATTTCAAGGGCCACAATGGTGTTGCCAGAGTCACTGATAAAGCTGTCACTGATTGTAACCCAAAAAGTCTTAACAGCAGAAAGGCATCACCGATAGTCCCAGAAGGGGGTTAAAAGGTCTGATATAGTCAATCTTTAAGGACTAGGTGGTGCCAAGCCTTGTGTCACGTGGTAAATCAAGTGGGTCAACTTTTGGCAGGAATTTTAAGTCTCACATGTGATAGTGGCTTTATCAGAAATACAGTGTTTTACTTTGTAATAAGAGGCAGCAGGTTTTTTTCTTTAACTGACAGAAGGATTCAGCATTGTGAAGCTGCCTACATTGTTCCAAGAAACTACTTGGCAAGCAGGCCCTGAATTGTTTTAGAACCTATCAATCACTCCTACTGGAAGAAAGCCAAGGCCATTGGGACTGATACCTTTAACTTGTCAACCAACAGGACATCATTTCTACTTTGAAAACTTTGGACATAGAGGAATTTTCTTCTAACACTTTATGAACATTCACAATTCAAACATATAATACATATCAATTCCAATTCTGCATTTATAAAACTGTACATTCAATGAACCAGCTTGCAGGCCTCTCACAAAAAAATCACTTTTATTTTTTCCCTTTTTACTGTAAATTTCACCCAAACTTTACTAGGTACTTTTTCACAGAAACATACCAAAAGAGTTTTAATACAGGCATTTCAGGAGTTACAAGGTAACTGCCAGGAGCAGCTAGACATTTTATCTCCTTGGCTGGAAGCGGGTGGAGCACGGGGGTGGCATGCCAGAGGCCAGGGTCAGCTGAAGCAGCAGGGAAAGAGAGATCAGCAGACAGGCCAGCAGCAGCAAGCACAGCTTTGCACTTACTTTCAGTTTTAAGTGGCCTTTCACTTGGCCTCAACAAATGAAATTATAATAATAACAGATTGGCCTCAATAAATGAACTTATAATAATATGGCACCCATCTGGTGGCTGGCTTCAATCTTACCTCTTGCTGCTTAACCTTCCAAAAATTTATCAACACGTAGCATATGCTATCAAATCCTATGGAATCTATCTTCTCCCATGGCCCAGCCCATCTAGCCTGTGAACAGGTAGGGCAGTGAGAGAACCCCTATTCCTCTCCCTTGGCCCACCACTTAGGTGAGAGGGTAACAGGGACACCCAAATCTGACTACATGTTGGATCTGTTTCTTGTACTTTAACCTTTGCTTTCCGCTGCTTTTGTTCACTAAAAGGATACTGTCTATACAGAATGGCCTGCCTCAGGGAAGCCTGCCTCTCTGCCTGAATGTTAAACCAAAGTGCCTTTGTTCAGGGAAGCACCCTGACCCAGTCCACCTGTGGATGGCTGCAAGAAAGAATGAACACATCCCTTGCCCGAGGCTGGCCATTCCAGGAGATATTTGCAAAACCTATGGCCTTTTTACTTTACCTCCTCATCTCTTCCCCTTCTCTGCGCTATGAAAGATACTGGCATCCAAACCCTGATAAGATGGTTCTTTTGACACCCTAGTCCGCCATCCTCTTGTTCTGCCGGCTTTCCGAATAAGGTCATATTCCTTGTCTCAACACCTTGTCTCCTGATTCACTGGCCTGTTGTGCGGCGAGCAGAGCGAGCTTGGACTTGGTAACAAGAGCTACACTACCAGATCCTGGGACGTCTTTATTCCCTAACCTGGCCCACACAGTCTCATGTGCTACCAGATCCCAGCAGTCTTATCTCTCGTAACCTGGTCCATGCTACCCTCAGTGGGAGGACTCTATCTCTAACGTCCCTCACCCACCACTTAGGCAAGAGCATGAGAAACCAGACCCCAGGGACTCTATCTTATCCCCTAACCATCTGACCCCTGATCTTCTAAAAGAGCATTGTAACTGAAGCTTCATAGCTCATCATAACCCGGAAAGCAATGAGAAAGTGTCCCATGACAGAATCCTTGGAGAGACAGGATGGCGAGTGGGAGATGGCTTTGACGCAGTGCTTCCTCCCATGCCCTCCTGTTCCAGGGGAATGGCCTATGAGGATCTTGCAAGGTTGTCAGGGCCAAGCTGCAGCCCTGCAGACATCCTGCAAGTATCTAAAACTGTGCTTGTCTAAAATTAAGGTCATCATCTTCTGATACAAGGCTATTCTTCTTCCTCTGTTTTCTCTCTCTCTCTCTCTTTCTCTCTCTCTCACATACACACACACAAACACACACACACACAGTGTCAGCATTCAAATGACCACAAGTTTGAAATTTCAAAGTCATTTTTTGTCCTCCCTCTCTCTTACCCTATACATCCTTAGGCTCTCTTACACCTTGCTATTGAATATTACTATTCCCATCGACACTTTCTTAGTTTACAGAGTTTATTGTCTCTCATCCGGATTATTTTGATAACCTCCTACCTCGTCTTTCAAAGCCACATCTCTCTTTTCTCCAGTTCATCTTATACAATGTTGCAAGATTAACTTTCCTGAAGCACAGCTCTGATCATGACATTCCCTTGCTCAGAAAACTTCAGATTAAAAGCTCAAATACCCAAGCCTCACAGTCACATTTTGGTCCCAGCCCACCTTCCTAACTTCATTCCCTGCTTGGTACTTGGAGTAAAAAAATCTGTGTTTGAGTCCTGGGTCTGCCACTTACTAAACACATAATCTTGGAAAAGTCAATTAAATTCTCTGAGCCTCTGTATTCTTATCTGCAGGATGATAATAATAATAATGATGATGATGCCGTCTACCCCAAAAGGTATAGTTAAAAATGTATTTATGAAAGCTCTATGTAAACTCTCTAAGGACCTGTAGCTTTGACTATTCATGAACTCCATGCTCCAATTAAACTCAACTACTCAGTATTCTTCATGCCTTTGTTCATGCAGTTGTTCCTTTTGCCTGGAATGCCCTCCCCTCCCCACACCCATATCCACATGTCCCAATCCTTCAAATCTCAGCTCAAATGTCACCTCTTCTCCAAAGCCTTTCCTAAACCTCCTCTTCCTGGTAAGCTGGAAGTCATCCCTCCTTCCTCTGAACTCCCACAGCACCCAATGTGTCTATCTTTGCTGATATATCACTTTCTATCTTGCAGTTATACAAAGAATAAACCTTCTGTACATGTTTTGTCTCCCCTACTAGAAGATGAACCTATGTTGTATTCATTTTTGTACCCACCACAGTGGCCTTGCCCACAGTGAGTGCTCAATAAATATTTATCGAATGAACAGTTCACTAGAAAATTAATGCATAAGTGGAGGAGAAAACTATGAAGGAAAACCTGAAATGAAAGCTTCGGATTACCTATTAACACTTTGTTCTCCCTTTTCCCTATTATTAATATGACCACAAATAGTTGTGATTTGGTTTTAAAACCTGTGTGTTTGTATGTATGTGTGCAGGGATGTGTGTGTATGTATTGGTATATAATACACATGTATACTTGCACTTATACGGGTCAGCTTGGGCTAGAATTAGGTTAATACTTAAGGCAAAAATCATATATATTCAAAATTACAAATGGAACACTTTTTAAATCACCCATAAAGTTCAGTACACAGTACAGCGTAGGTGCATATGGTTTTGCACAGTGCCACTGAGAGGGAACAACACATTTCTGTCTCTCATTTCCCACTAAGCAAATTGTTACTTTTTCCTCTCTCTTTTTTTCTTTTTTGTAAGTTACATGCACTTAGATCTCATTCCACTGGGAGTTTCCCTCAAGGCATGGTGCAAAACCTTAAAAATATAGTCCCTGTTCTCTAGGATTCAAAACGTGCCCATGTCACTTTTCCCCCTTCACCTTCTAATGAACATACATATTGTGAGCATTCTGTGTTATGGTCAAACTAATCATCAAAGCTCCCCATCACCCTTCCAAATAACTCTCCTGACCATCTCCTCCTGCTGCCCACTGACTTCTCGCCCAAGGCAATCCACACTGCATGGCCACAGCGATTGCTTAGGTTGTAACTGGGGCTCATCTGGGGAGCTTTGAAACCATTTTCAAGATTTTGTTCTGTGCTACCTTGCCCCATAAACATCTCTCCCTAATTTCAGCTTTTGAAACATTTGCAATGTGCTGCATTTTGTCCAGGAATGTGTTTCTTCTTTGCTTTCCACACAGTATTTAGCACACTGCTGCAAAAGCTGGTGTACTTGGCTTCAAGGGATCAACTGAAAACGCTTTAAAAGCAAACATCGGTGGAGCGAGAGGTTAAGTGCTCAGTATTCATTCCAGCGGTGTGAGGGCGCTCGTGGACCGCGGACCCAGCCCTCTGCAGTCGCAGGGAGCCAAATGCACTCGTGTCATCTCTTAAGAGATGTCCCATCATTCCCAGACTCTCTGGTCCCAAAAGTTAAATAACTCCGTCTTCCAGACCTTTCTTCATGCCCCTTTGCTAGCTTGGCGTCCTCCGTCTGTCGCCGGCCCCCGTGGAGCCCAGCTGCCTCAGGGCCCGATATTTTTATGCATCTCCTTTTGATTATTAACTAAGCTATCCTAAAGTGCCCGGAACATCACGAGCCAGAGAGAAAAACCACACGGGAGTCCTAACTCTTAGGACACACCTTGTTTCTTCAGCTTAATCCGCGGAACCTCGTCCCTGGCGACAGAGCCGACCCCCTCCTCCGCCTGCGGAGCCGGGGCCGGTCCCGACGCCCCCACCCCAGCCCCGGCCCGCCCCGCGCGGCTCCGCACATTCCTCTCGCGTCCGCGGCACCACGTTGGCACCGCTGCCTCGGGCGATCGCGGCCAGGCCCGCCCTCGCCACTCACCTAGCAGCTCCGCGATGGCACTGAAGGGTCGCGTGTGGCTGCTGGAGTTGCTCTGTAGGTAGCGGGGGCTCATCTGGGGGCGAGAGAAGGTCCCGTCCCGCGTGAGGCCTCGGCCCGCCGGGCCCTCCCCGCGCGACCCCCGCAGCCCCGGGACCCGCGCGCGCGTCCGCCCCCTCGGGCCCCCGACCTACAGTGCTCAGGCGGATCCCAAAGGCCTGCGGGCCGCCGCCCGGCCGGGCCAGCGCGCTGCCCGGCGCGCCAGGGCCCGCGGGGGCCCCTCGGTACAGGAGCATTTTTTTGGCCGCCACGATACTCGTTTGCCGCCGCCGGACTCCTCGCCCGGCCGTCCCGGACTGGCCCTCGCTCGCTCCCGCTCGCAGCTGGCGGCGGCCGTCCGGGACTGGCCCTCGCTCGCTCCCACCCGCAGCTGGCGGAGGCGGGGCGCGCTCCAGCCACCTGTCCGGGGCGGGAGGGGTGAGGCCGGCAGCGCCGCGCGGTGGCCCCGCCCTGTCAGCACCTCTCCCGACCCGCCGACTGCCGGGCCGGCCGCGGGGCCGTACAGAAATATGGCGACCTCCTGACAGCCGCTCCTTGATCCCCGCCCCTAATTAATTCTTGGCGTTTGCCATAGGCCAGGCCGCCGAGCGGGAAAGCGCGGGGGGAGGGGGCGGACGCGTGGGGAGGGGCGGGAATGAGGCGAGGGGAGGGAGAGGGTGTAGGGATTTCTGGAACAGAGTCCCAGTTAGGCGGTATGACTAACGGGCAGGATAAGACAAGTCTTACAAGTTCTAAAGACTATAGTTTTGCTATCTGGGGAGATAGCAGGCTCGCGTGATGGGAAAGCATTCGGACTATTTTGCCTCAAATGCCTCCAGAAACAGCCAGAACTTTCCAGAAGGCAATTGGCAAATCAACTTCAAAGCTTTGCAAGCGCGCAGGGAGGCTGTTTATAAAAGGAGAAATTGGAATGCACTTAAATACCCCAAAGTAGGGAATGGGTTAGGTTATGCAGTATCCATAAAATGGAATACTATGCAGTTCTTAAAGGCCGTATTTGTGGATGAAAATTTATTCATGTGGAAAATATTCATGAGGGAATTAAGGAAACAGGAGGTCACCACATATTGTGTAACGTGATACCTTTTTTTATTGGAAAAACAAGTACATTTATACATACATATGCATACACACACACACACACACACACACACACACGCACACTACAATGAGAAACACCTGAAATGATATATTTCAAGATGATATCTCCAGGTCTGGAATTATGAATTTTTTCCCTTGTTTGTATTTTCTAGTTTTTGTACTATTAAACACACACTTTGATTACAGAGAAGAGATTTTTATTTTTTTTAAAAAATATAACGTTCCCTGGTACCATTATTTGACCATTCCTCTGTGATATTTCATGTTGTTTTCCATTTATTTATTTTTGGCCAATGGAAAAAGTGCTGCCTCAGACATCCTCATGTACAGATCATGAATTTCTGGTGCAATTATTTCTACAGAATATTGTTGTGTCTAATAGCATGTGTGTGATTTACTCTTAACGAATACTGTAAGATGGAGGCTTGCCCTCCCAGAAGCAGTTAGCGATTTTACCCGTTCATAGCACTACATGGCTTTGATCTTTTAACTTTCTGTCAATCTTTTGAATAAAAAATACTATCTCCTTATTGTTCTAATTTGCATTTCCCTTTCAGTGTAGTTGAATATCTTCTCAAATGTTTATTGTATATTTATATCCTTTGAGCATTATTTCCCCCATTGGGTCCTTTGAATTTGTCTTTTTTTTTTTTTTTGGCGTCTTAAAAAATTTTTTAAATACACAAAAGTACAAAGAATGACAAAATGAATTCCCAGGTACTTATTACTCAGATTCAAAAACTGAATCACTTTACTGTACACCTGAAACTAACACAACATTGTAAATCAACTATATTTCAATAAAAAAATTTAAAAAAATTATCAGGGCTTTTCTATATCTGCTTTATATATTCTTTTATTTTTTTATTTCTGTATTTTAGAGCAAATTTCAAACAGCATGTCATTTTCCCCTATATACTTCATTGTCCTCTAAAAATATGGACATTTCTAAGATATACAGCCACAATGCCACTTTTGCACTAAACAAAATTCATAACAGTTCTTTGATGTTCTCTAATACCCAGCCATAGTCTGATTTCCTCAATTATCTCAAAAAATGTCTTTTTACATTTGGTTTGTTTAAATCTAGATCCAAACAAGAGGCACACATTGTACTTGGTTATGTGTCTTAAATCTACTTTAATCTAAAACAGTCTTCCCTCTTTTTCTTCCTTCATTCTATTGAGCTGTTGAAGAAACCAAGTCCCTTGTACTGTTGAATGTCCTACATTCTCATTTGTCTGTTTACTTATTTTTGTTGTTACTTAGGTTGCTCCTCTCATTAGAGGAATAAAGTTGACATAACTATAAACCAGAAGTTGGCTCTAAAGGCTTCAGTAGATTCCACTACAAAGTTTTTTAAAACAGGAATGCTCAGAGATGGTGCTGTGTACTTCCTATTGCAACACATCAGAAAGTACAGACTGTCTAACAGTCAGTGGTGTTCAGATTGATCAGTGGGTTCAAGCACAGGCAGCTTGAACGTTCCATTATAAAGTTTCCCATCGATCTTTTACTTTGTAGTTTCATCAGTTGATGTTCATTGCCTGAAAAAAATATTTTATTAGGGCTGCAAAACAATGACAAACTAATCTCATCATTTCTTGTAATTTATTAACTGGATCCCTCTGTACAGAATTTCTCCTCATCAACCAGGGCTATTTGGTTACTCTGAAATACAATTCACATAGGAAGGACAGGATAAATGCTTAATTCTTTACTTTTAATTGAGAATTCTTAAAGAGTTGGTGCCTGTGTTGGATACTGTGATGTGCCAGCCCATCTCCCATTTCAATAAAGGACTTTTTTTAAAAAAATTTATTTATTTATTATTTATTTTTGGCTATGTTGGGTCTTCGTTTCTGTGCGAGGGCTTTCTCCAGTTGCGGCGAGTGGGGGCCACTCTTCATAGCGGTGCACGGGCCTCTCACTGTCGCGGCCTCTCCCGTCGCGGAGCACAGGCTCCAGACGCGCAGGCTCAGTAGTTGTGGCTCACAGGCTTAGTTGCTCCGCGGCATGTGGGATCTTCCCAGACCAGGGCTTGAACCCGTGTCCCCCGCACTGGCAGGCAGACTCTTAACCACTGTGCCACCAGGGAAGCCCAATAAAGGACTTTTGGCCCGAGGTGCAGAGAGCACTTTTGGAAAGCTGCCTCTGTTAGCCCCTTCAGGGATTGTCTCAGGTACAGAGAGTTGCCTCAACTCAAGGTCACAAAGTTTTCTGGGGCAGCGCACAGTGACTGACCAAAGAAAGGCTATAGAGGCTTGACCATCTCAGCTCAACTTGGGATAATTCGGAAGGGTCATTGTAACTCCAGATCTCTCTGTGGGGTTGGCAGAGGCTGCTGTTAGGTCTACAGTGCAGCTCAACTTTCCCCTCTGCCCAGGACTGCTCCTTCCACAGGTGTTATTCCGAAAGACATCTCTTAATAAGCATCTTGCATGCTACATTCTGTCATAGAGTTGGCTTCCTGGGGAACTCAAATTACGACACGAAACTGATTGTTATCCGGGAAAGTCAGCACTTAGATGGGATTTGGGAGCTAGATCACTCACTGCCCAGTTGGCAAGGAGGACCACATCACAGAGGGGTAGGTGGATCACAGAGAGCCCCCTGCCACAAGGTGGCAGTCCTATTATTGTTAAGACTTTCACCGGGTGGTGAATTTGGATGGTATACTGGTAGAAGGGGAACATATGATCTGGTATGATATATCAAGTATTTGAGAAACAGGGTGAAAGGGTAGCTATAAGACCAATAGAATTTGGTGGTTACCGAGCTCCAAAGAAGATTAAATTCCCAATGGAGACAGGTTTGCTGTGCCAAAATCAGGATGCTTCCTGGGAAAGAATAGGACCCTGACATACAGTTTGGGGATATCTAGATGGATGCCACCAAAATCTTGAATCCCCAGATTTCCCTGAACCCTCTGAGCCTGTAGAATTGGCCTGACTTCCCTACTAATAGTCTCCCCACCCCTTACTTGGAGATGATGCAGAGCTTCTCCTCCACAAGACAAAATGTACCTTCACTTCCCCTCCCGGCCACTAGGCCTATAACAAGGGTTAAGGCACAGCATGAACATGCTAGGCTTGATAAGGGAGGAAAGTAACTGTGCCCCAAGGAGCTGCATGGCCTAGCCGGCATAGATCGGCAGGAGCTAGAAGAGTGCACATAAAATTGGATTCTAAGATGGCTTGAACAAGGGAGCTAGACTATAAAGTTGGAAAAGGAGAGTTTATCAATGTAGGAACACTCCCCTGGAAAATAGGTTTTAATACCCTGGCCAGGACCACAAGAGTTGGTGCAAACTCACTACTAGGACAGCTCCTAGAGGTATAGAAAACATGATGATCCACACTAAGTGAGGTCGAAATGCCAGCATTGCTATGGAAATAGTGGAATAAGGGATGAAAAGATTCAGAAGTGAGCATATTGGCGCGGACATACTGAAAAGACTGGAAAACTCAAACAGAAAGGCACAGGATACACCATTTACCACGGCTCTGAGGAACATGCTGCTGAGAGGGCTACCGGCACCACTAAGAAATTGAATGGTGGTTCTCCTCTGTAGGTTTGGCCTGTCCAGAGGAGAGGCCATTACAGTAGGCTCACTATGGCAGTGGACACTGTAGGGTTCTGAAAAGACAGAGACCCTATGGCTGAGTGTAACCATCAGAAGTCAAGTGGGTGCAATTATCATAATGCGTGCAAGGTTGGCGGAGAGGTTGGTGGAGAAGTTGGTGCAGAAGCCCGAGGAGCCTGAAGGGCAGTTATGGAAACCGTAATATAGGACATGGCATCCTAGGGGAAGGGTAAATGAACAGGGACAATAAGTGTCCATTCTGTGGCCATCATCAAAAAATCTACAAACAATAAATGCTGGAGAGGGTGTGGAGAAAAGGGAACCCTCTTGCACTGTTGGTGGGAATGTAAATTGATACAGCCACTATGGAGAACAGTATGGAGGTTCCTTAGAAAACTAAAAATAGAACTACCATACAACTCAGCAATCCCACTACTGGGCATATACCCTGAGAAAACCAGAATTCAAAAAGAGTCATGTACCAAAATGCTCATTGCAGCTCTGTTTACAATAGCCACGACATAGAAGCAACCTAAGTGTCCATCGACAGATGAGTGCATAAAGAAGATGTGGCACATATATACAATGGAATATTACTCAGCCATAAAAAGAAACGAAATTGAGTTATTTGTAGTGAGGTGGATGGACCTAGAGTCTGTCATACAGAGTGAAGTAAGTCAGAAAGAGAAAAAGAAATACCGTATGCTAACATATATATATGGAATCTAAGAAAAAAGGTCATGAAGAACCTAGGGGCAAGACGGGAATAAAGACACAGACCTACTAGAGAATGGACTTGAGGATATGGGGAGGGGGAGGGGTGAGATGTGACAGGGTGAGAGAGTGGCATGGACATATATACACTACCAAATGTAAAATAGATAGCTAGAGGGAAGCAGCCGCATAGCACAGGGAGATCAGCTCGGTGCTTTGTGACCACCTAGAGGGGTGGGATAGGGAGGGTGGGAGGGAGGGAGATGCAAGAGGGAAGAGATACGGAGATATATGTATATGTATAGCTGATTCACTTTGTTATACAGGAGAAACTAACACACCATTGTAAAGCAATTATACTCCAATAAAGATGTTAAAAATAAATAAATAAATGTCCATTCTGGTGAGGTTTTAACCAGCACCCTTCTGTCCGGACCGAGCCTCCATAATCTTCCTTGCACAGTGACCCACTGCCATTTCTCCCTCTCAGCCCAGCACAACACTTTTGAAAGCCTTGTTTGGCCCTCACTCTTATTTGGCTCAAGTCTTGGAACTTCTAAAAATGCCCATTTCCTGGCCTTCTTTTAAGGCCTGTGGTCCGTCTGTCTCCCTTGCTGTGGGGCATTGTGAACGCTGCACTAAGTATTGGCCTGTTTACTACTTGGGGGATTTGATACTTAAACAAAAGCTTTGTGTCTTCCCAAGTACTTGGCCTCCTGATTGTTAACTGGGGGCAGAGGCCTCCTCTCAGCCCCTCTCCAGCTCCCCAAGACAGAGGGGCGATCCGGAGGGGCCCAGGGAACTGTTGAAAGTCTAGGGTTTGGTCTCCTTTGGGCCTCGCTGCCACTGTACAGCGATAAACAGAAGCAGCAAAGGAATCCCTACAAATTCCGTCACTGTGGCTCCACCGGGCTGTAAACAGGCCATAATGCGAGGTTCCACATACTTCACCACCAAACAGGCTGCGGTGGCAGCCGACACATGGTGAGGGGGGACTCCAGTGAGCAGATCCTGCCGGTGGGCACAGCGTAGGTGCCAGTTGTGAACCCCTGGGTCTTGCTGCAAAATGAGGAGCAGGAAATGCATTAGCAGGGTGTGGTGGGCCCTCTGACAATCCCTAGCACGCTCTCTCTGTCTTGGGGCAGAGCTTTAGTCCTCAAGGCCAGCCTCACCTGGTCCAGGGCCTTGGGTTCCAAGCCCTGAGCCACTGACATGATCTCTTTTACTTCAGCCTGGTGCAGGCTGAGTTCCCCTAGCCACTGTCCCAGGCAGGTGGAGGAGCCTGGAGGAGCCAGGAAGGCACCTCGCATTTCCTCCTGGCGGATGAACCTGTAACAGCTCTAACTGTCCGACGCACGCATGTACTCATTACCATGCAGGGCGCTCCTGGCGCACGAGGGGCATTTCTCCTAGCACCCTTTGACCCAGTCTCTAAGGTCACTTGTCCCAAATCCCTGGATGGATGTTATAGAGAGAGAGCCTAAGAGGAATCAGTGTGGGAGGTCAGCCAGGTGTGGTAGAAATGTCGAAAGTCAGAAGACATGGGCTCCTGTCCCGAATCCACTGAATTGGCCTGTGACCTTGGGGAAGCATCACGGGCTGTGTTCCCAGGGAAATAGAGTGTGACACAGAGCTTCGCAGGCAGGAGGATTCTTGGGGAGCAGGAGCGGGCAGAGGAGGAAGTTGAACTGTGATGCAGACACAACATGGGGAGCTCTGGAGCCGGCATGATCCCTCAGAGATGTCCTAAGTTATGGTAAAGGAGCCAGGGCTTTATGTCCCTGCGTTGACCAGTCACTAGATGCAGGCTGCCACCTGGGATGGGTGCACAGCCTTGGTCACGGTGGCTCTCTTCAGCTGAGGGTCATGCCCGGTGAGGGGCTGGGCTGTGTGCTGTCCATCACCAGCAGGCCCTTCAGCTGGGGAATGAGGGCTCCAGCACGAAAGGGTAGGGGTGGAGCTGGGCGGTACCCCACAGCATCCTTCCAGCAAGTTACTTCCCTGCTCTGGGCCCCAGTTTTCTCATCTGTCACATTCCAGCTCCAGGGCTCTGTGATTCCACCCCCTCTGCTCTGACCCCCAGGACTCCCCCTCACCAGGCCTCTTAGGCTACACCCAATTTAGCATCCCACCCCTGCTACAATGTTTGCAGCAGTTCCTCATTGACTATGGTAAAGTACAAATTCCTCGGGTGACTTTCAAGGCCCTTCACAATCTAGTCTTGACCTATCCCTTCAGCCTCCGTCCTCATTACTTACTCTCCATGGCAGATATTTTGTTTCTATCACGATTTCCCTGAAAACACTCTCCCTCCTTCCTCTGCTCTTTCAATAAGGATGCATTTGTGAGCAGGGTATAGTGGAAAGGGCTTTGGAGCCAGACCTCAACTCAGGTCCAGCTCTTATCAGCTGTGTGACCTTAGGCAGGTCACTCAAGCTCTCTGAGGCTCAGTTTCTTCATCTGGAAAAATGAAGACTTTTTTTTTTTTTTTTGTATTGACGTCTTTTTCCATTTGTTTGTTGTGAGAAGCAAATGAGGTAACATATGTAAAGGGCCTACTGCAAAGCCTCTTCCCTTTGTTGAAACAGCTGAACGTAAATAATATCATCCAATGATTAGTTTCAAATATATTTAGAATGAGTAAATGCTGTATATAATTTGGTGCTTTTCTCACTAATCCTTAACAAAAATCTAGTCACTCAGAATTTTTAGTCTGGTGCCAAGTAAATACCCAGTCTCTGCTCAGGCTGCTCCTGGTCTGCATCTTTCTCAGCAGCCTCTCTGCCTCAGTCATAAGAACACAGAAGCCTTTTTATTCTCTTGGCCAAGAGGCATCAGTCAGCATCACCTGGGAACTTGCTGGAAACTCACATTCTCAGCCACCACTACCCTAGACCTAACATTCAGAAGCTCTGCGGGTGGGACCCGCAATCTGGCTTTTCCCAAGCACTCCTGCCCCAGGAGACTCTGATGCATGCTCAGTTTGAGAACCACGCCTGCCCTGCAGCCTGGGGCTCATCTTAGGCCACGTTCCCTCGGGCTTATCAGCGCTGCAGATCTGTCTTCCACCCAGAAAGAGGGAGGCATGACTTGGCAGGAGTTAGACAACTCCAGAAGAGACCAGGCCTTTGACAGGAGGTCCCGCGCGTAACCTGTGCTTTTTGGCCACTGTAGGCTCCCCAGGAGCGGGTTGCTGAGCTCTGCCCGCTGAGCTAGAGCCTCCTGCAGGGCACACGGGGCAGTCCTTGCCACTGGGCCAGTCTTCCCAGGACCAGAGACTCCTGACCTTCAAGCCTACTCAGCACAGCCCCTAAAGCAGTGGTTCTCAAAGTGTGGTCCCCAGACCAACAGCATTAGTACCGCCTGGGAACATGTTAGCATGAAAATCCTCATGCCCTGCCCCAGACCCATAAGTGATTTTGATTCAGGTTCAAGTTTGAGAACCACCGGCCTAGACTTTGCAAACTAGTTTAACTTCATTTGCTTTTTCAGCTGCCCCATTCTCTGGCTACTTCTTTCTTCCTTACTACACGGAAGATAAAAAGGGAGACAAAAACATATTGATAGAGAGGATATACAAAACCTTGTTTCCTAATTAGAAGGAATTCCCTTTCCACTTTACTCTTTGAATTTATCTGTTCTGACCAGTCGTTTCAAATAGGACCCATGGCTGGTCTAACTCGATTTACATTTAGTACTTATTTCTCCAATGGCTCGTTGCTAGTGGTAAAAGCATTGGCACATGAAATAGAACATTTGGAATACAATATGAATAAGCATTTTTGAACAGAGATTTAGTTTCATTGCAGCCACTGGCATGATGTGCTTTACAGCTCTAATTTCAGTTCCAGTTGTGAAGACTTGAGAAAGGCAAACAGATTTCAGAAAATAAATAAAGAAAATAAAGGGCAGAGATGGGGGAGATATACTCTCCAACTGTCATATCAATTAGAGATCTAAAGAGATCTAGAGAGCTAAATTAGGCAGTTTTATAGCCAGGGGAACAGGGAAACGCAGTGCTGGAGCATAATTAAACTGTGGAGCCCTCACCGTGGAAGGAGGGGGCTGGAGGACAGCAGGGTTGACTGAGGGCCTGGATAGGAGAGACCAGGGACGGGAAGGGGCTCTGAGGGAGAAGCCCAGAGGGCAAAGCAGGGGCTCAGACCTACGGGCCAGTGGCACAGAGGACTAAAGGACTTCCCTTCCCAGAGTGATGGCTCCGCAGACTTCTTGCTGGGAGAGGAATCGGCACTCCCCCAATGTACCTGCCAGTCCGAGGGAGGTGGCAGGAGCAAAGTGCTAAATGGGCCTCCTGATCTCCCTCCCAGTGCCCCCAGGACTCCCCCCTCACCAGGCCTGTGCAGCTCCCTCCCTTTTCCCAGTTATGGGGAGCGTGGCCGCTTTCCTCCAGCTCAATGCCAGGCATCAGCCCTTCCTTCAGGAAGGCACTCTCCTTTCTGGGCTTCGTTGGCTTCTAAGTGAAATCTTTCTCCTCCTTTCTCTTCCCAGGGTCTTATCAGAGGCCTGAGCGGACCTGCCCCAGGACTGGTACCTCGGTCAGCACAGAGCACACGTGTGTCTGTGATTGTGATTTCCATTTTCCCATCGTGACAAACCTGGGCCGCACGCCCCCTAGCTCCGACCTGACAAGGTTCCCAGAGCATCCCAGGGGAAAGGAGAGGGAAGCTGCAGCTACCTGGAGGGGCAGGAAGGGGGCACGTATGGCGGGGGGCCGGCTCTCCAGACCAGGCAGGAGTGTGCCGTTAGCACCCGAAGCTGGCTCTCCCTGGAGAGCTCACGGTGCCAGCTGGCCACCATGCCACAGTTGGTCAGCTGTGAGTCAAGGAGATGTGGTCCCTGGGTACGTGGGGTTCAGAGGGCAGAAGGCACTTGTCTAACCTATGGGCAAAGGACTAGATGAGTAGCTTGTTAGCTCACCCAGGTGGGGCTAGTCCCAGGTGTGTGTGTATGTGTTGCGGATGGGAGGTACTTAAATGGTATGATACACAGGGTTATATGCATTTGTCAAAGTCATCAAATGGTACACTTAAGATTTGTACATTTCGCTGTATGAAAATGTTACCTAAAACAGGAACTGTAAACAGTGATCTCTAATGCTATGCATGCTGAATTTTTTCAGCAGATGTGTCCTGATGTTTGCAGCTTACTTTGAAATGCATCCAAAAATTAAATGGCTTGATACATGGATAGAAGAACGGATAAATATGCAACAAAGCAAATAAAATAAAATGTAAAATTTAGAATCTAGTTGGTGTCTACGTGAGTGTTAACTGTATCATACTTTAAACTTTTTGTAAGTTTGAAATATTTTCCATAATGGAACAGTGGGAAAAATAATGTTGTATTTGGCATGGAAGTGTGGAAGTTAGTGTCATTCTTAAAGATCTAAGCATGCAGAGGTGTTAGACTCTGTCACATCTATATTTAATTCACCAATCTGACCCTTAGGGAAAAAGAGCTAGATCTTGGAAAACAACAGGCTATTGTAAATTCAACCAAGTAGTGGTCCTAACCTCTGCCACTGTGCTAGATGTAGGATATTCGGTAGAGCAGATTAGCACAGCCTCAGGCACATGGTATGCTGCCATTAATTTTCTGAATGTGTTCTTTTCTACACTATTCAGAAAAGAGGATCAAAAAATGCGCAGATTCACATGGGACAGACCACAATGTACATTTGTGATTTTGTTACAGGGCTACGTTGACTCTCTTGCCCTTTGTCATAAAATAGTCTGAAGGGATCTGGGTACCCCACAGGACATCACACTGATCCATAAAGAAATCATGCTAATCAGTCTGGATGAGCAAAAAGTGGCTTGCACATTGGTGGCCTTGGTGATAGACAGTCACAGCACGGGAGATAAATGCTATGATGATTCAGGGGCTTGTCACATCAATACATTTCTTAGGTGTCCACTAAGGTTAGGGGCCCACTGAGTAATCCCAGCCAAGGTAAAGGACAAATTATGACACTTTGCACCTCTCACCACAAAGAAGAAAAGTGCACTATCTGCTTGGCCTCTTCAGGTTCTGGAGGCAGTATATTTCTCACTTGGGAATACTGTTCTGCCACATATGCTGGATGATGTGAAGACTGGCAACTTTGAGTGGAGGTCAAAGCAGGAAGTGCTCTGCAGCAGTCTACACTACAGTGCAAGCAGCCCTTTTACTTGGCCCTGCGACCAGAGTACCCTATGGTATTAAAGGTCGTAATGGTGGGAGAAGCTGCTATGTGGGATTTATGGCAAATCTCACAGGATAATCACAGTGCAGACTCCTGGAGTTTTGGAGAAAGGCCATGCCTTCTTCAGAGAATTATATGCCTTTGAAAAACAACTCCCAGTGTGCTGCTGGGTCCTGGTAGAAACAGAGCAAGCTGATCATGGGACACCAGGAGAGTATGTGGCCACAGCCGCTCATCTTGAGCTGGGTTCTGTCTGACCCACCAAATCCTGAGGGCAAATGGACCTAACAGGAAGCTCTTATAAGGAAGCGATAAATCCAGCACAAGTAGGACCAGAGGAGTCAAGTAGCTCTACGAGCAGGTGGCCCAGACTCCCATGTCATCCACCACTCTTTCACTAGCATCTCTTCCTACGCTCACACTTATGACATATGGGAATATCCCTTGTGACCAGCTGACAGAAAAGGAAAAAGCCTGAACTTGATTCACGGATGGATTGCTATGGCACGTGGGTGTAAGCTGAAAATGAATGACAGCCACACTCCAGCCCCACTCATGATGGCTTTGAACGAAGGTGATGAGGAATAACTCTGAAGGGCCATCCTAGTTGAGACTATCTTTGGGCCTGCAGCTCAGCTGTACTCCTCGCTCTGCCCACTCCTGCTTCCTGCTTCGCCCTTCCATAGGTGTTGATCCAAAGGTTACTTAACTAACATGCTGCTTACCAACACCATCTCGGAGTCCACCTCCTACCACAACAGTGCCCTTCTTTTCAAACTTCTCAGTGTGTAAGACCTCTTCGTATATTAGGAATATTAACCCTCTGTTACATGTGTTGCAGATATTTTGTCCTAGTCTGTCTTTTGCCTTTTAACTTTGCTTACAGTGTCTTTTGCAAAACCAATAATTTAGTTCCATTTTGTAATTGAATCTGTTAATCTGTCCCTACACCTACCAAAAGGTAATGACGTTGATGTATAACCATTAACCTGAAAGGGTAACCATGGCGTATTGTTAAGAGATAAAAGCAAGTTGCAGAATAATATATAGAGCAGCATTTATCAAACCCTTCTGATTATAGAACTCATTAAACTTCTTTGAAAGCTCAGATTCAGTAAGCTTAGGGTGGGGCCCAGGAATCTGTATTTTAAAGACAAAGCGAGTCTATGATCAGATTCATTTTTTTTTAAATTTTTTTGAGACTTTATTTTTTAGAGCAGGTTTAACTTCACAGCAAATTGAGAAGAAGGTAAAAACTTTTCTCATATACTGTCTTCTTCCCACATATGCACAATCTCCCCCATTGTCAACAGCCCCACCAGGGTGGTGCATTTGTTATAGTTGATGAACCTATGTTGATACGTCATCATCACCCAAAGTCCATGGTTTACATTAGGGTTCACTCTTGGTTCTGTACTCTCACACGTAACCATCTTTGTAGTATATCATACAGAGTACTTTCCCTGCCTTAAAGATTCATTTGGATGTAAAATATCACTCCATGTTTGTAAAGAAAATAAGGGGAGAAGTAAGTCTCTATTTGTGTGTGTGTACATACTATATGAGCATAGAGAAAAGTGTATAAAGATACACCTCAGATTAATGTCATTTTTCAGTGGAAGGAGCTAGAAGAAATAAGGAAATTATGTCTTTATATACTTTTTCATTCTTATTGCAATGGGTATTAACTAATTATAATGTTTTAAGAAATCCAGTAAATATTAAAGCCATTTCAAATTGCCTTGTTATCTTTTGAGAGAATACTGTGAAGAAGAAAAAGAAGCATTCGGAAGAGTTGTCTTAATTCTTAGCTAAGCATTCTCTGCACGCTCCACCACAATATCAGGAATTTCCCCTCTATTAGGGCAGCTAAACCTGGCCAGTGGTGGATGAGGTTTACACCTAGGTGATCATGAAATGGTTAACAGAGTTTCTATGTTGTTAAAATTTTGGTTCACACCAAAAATAGTTTATACAGGTTGTGTAACAGCTGCTGTTGCAATTATGTCTAATGGAAGGTTTTGATTCACACCAAAAACACTTACATGTGTTTTGAGTGGCTAAAACTTCTGGTTTCCAAGGAACTAACTACACAAGTCTCCCCCCTGGGGACTCTGAAATCATCTTTCTTACTTTTGCCTGGTTCACTGCCTTGGAAACATTCAAAACAGATTGCTGATCTGCTTCTAGGCACTGAGATTTTGAGACTTGCTTGTCCCTTTTATTCAGAAAAAATGTTTTTCTGATTATACAAGTAATTACATGCTCACTGTAGAAAATTTGAAAAAGACAGAAAAATATAAAAAGAAACAAGAATCACTCATAACCCTACCACCCAGAGGCAACCACTGTTAATCTTTTGGCATATTACCTTCCAATTTTGTTTCCGTGAATTTTTCATGTATTTGAGCCCATCCTGGGCATATAATTTCATATACTGCTTTTATCATGTAATGTGATAAAATAAGCAATTTCCAACAAACCATACTTTTACAAGATTCCATTTATATAGATGTGCTCGATCTACTCCACTATTCCCCTTTTATTCAACATTTAAGTTGTTTTTATTATTTTGCTATCTTAAGTAACATTGAAGCTTTTACCTCTAGGTATGTCTGAATTTGAAACCATTGCCCATTTCTAATGCTGATGAAGGTGTTGCCTAACTGCTATACTCCAGTAAGGTACTTAGAACTTCTCACCTTGTAATCATCACAGAGACTTCTAGGATATCTTAAGCCCATCAGCTGAGAGGCAGCTCTCCTGAAAATAGGGGACAAGGAAATAAATGAAATCATAGTTCCAATGACAGAAAGGGCAAATGTGTTATCTTAAAACCCAAATATACTGAAATTCCCTAACAGTGACAACACTGGTATCCTTTGTATTCAGCCACAACTCCTATGTATCTATTTCTGCGTTGTGCTTTGTTCTTATCTGAAGTGTTCAGTCAAAAAAAAAAAAAAAACAACAACAACAACAAACTTTTCCATTCTGTTTGTTCTGGCAGAACCCTTTCAAAGGGAGGAGGGCCAAAAGACACCTTGCCTAGTTGAGCCGTGTGTTGCTAGCTGAGCTAATGCCATAAAAGAGATTTTGCTAAAACAGTTTTAAAAAAATCATGCTGGCAATTTAATTAGGACTAAAGACCCATGAGGTTTGGAAGGACATAGATTTTCTCATTCTAATTTCACACCTCTTCAAGTTCTTCTCAAAAATAAGACCATAGTTGCTTTAAAATACTCCAGAAAAAGAAGTTTGGCTGTGTGAAAAAATAGATGAAACAGGATTAGTGAAATGTTGATAATTCTTGAAACTAGATGACGGGTATGGGTTATATTATTCTCTCTATTCTTGGGTATGTTTGAAAATTTCCGTAATAAAGGAGAGAAGACAGAGAGAGAGACAGAGAGACAGATACAGAGAGAGAGAAATGGAGAGATAGAGAGTATTAAAAGACATCTAATAATTAAAAGTAAAAAACAAAAAGAAAAACCATAAGACCCCTATGCAAAAGGTAACATTTAATCTTGTTTAATTTGGAATTTTCTCATCTGTAACTCACTTTCTACAATAGCTAGGAAACGACACAAGCAGTTTGAAGGGGGCACATTTTGATTATGTTGTTTCTCACCTATAATAATCTAGCTATTTGTGATAAACAGGAATCCTTTTGGTCCCTGTATAATTGATGAATTGATATTGCATTGGCTTAGAAAGTGTACTTTGATTAATTAGTACTGCCTTTCACACCTTGCAGAAGGGAAAGGTAGATGAATGTGACTGACTAATTTTTCAAAGGCCAACTAGCCTCACTATCATCTGCTGAACACACAAAGCAGACGTTCCAGAAGCATGGACAAAGTATGGCCTTTGAGTTGACACGTGGCCTCCTTTCGATGCTGGCTCCCTTAGTAGAACCAGTTATTCTACCCAGTTTGTCCAAGTATCTATCCCAGCATCCGGCATCTGACATCATGATATATCCCTCTACTGGTTTTTCTTCCCCTCTAGAATGCCAGCTATTTCGAAGTCAAGACTGTGTCTTATTCAGTTTTTGTTTTCATAGTACCTGGTACAGTCTCTGGAAATGGGTAGGGAGCATAAATGTATGCTAAATAAACAAAGGAATAAATATACAAAACGACTGGAACAGATGGAGGATTAGGATCTAGCTTATATATATTAGTTGTTACAATCTTCAGAAAGTTCCTTAACCTATATGAGTCTCAGCTGCAAAATGGGAATGACAATGCCAAGCTTTCGTACTTCACAGTGTTATTGCTAGACTCAAAATCAACTTAAAGTAGTGCATATGAAAGTGTTTTAGAAACTAAAAGGAGGGAAGGCCACCTGTGTTGTGTTAAGGAGCGAGGCTGTATAGCATGGTGTTTATGGCTGCTATCATTGGGTTACTGTGAGAATAAAACGAGGTGATATAGGTAAAATACTTGGCAAGGTACCTGGGACAAAGTAACCTTTCCAGAAATGGAAACAGGGAAGATGAAAAGGTCCATGCAGTGAGGGTGGTAGAACTATATGGGAGCTGGCAAAATGGACCAGACGTCCTTTAAAATGACCACTTGACCTCTCTGACGCTAAGGAGAGCAATTTAGAATCCTCTAATGTCTCAATAACATCAAACCCACACACAATCTCTGTGGCTAGCTGGTGCCCTCACTGGGCCTGACAGTGGCCCCTCCAGGTGTGCATATATACGTATGCGTGTATATGTTTGTGTGTGTGTATCTGTATATATATGTGTATTTTTAGGAATGTATGTGTGCTGGGCCTGACGACAGCGCCAAATGAAGCGCACGTCTCTGTGTTTGCCTGTGTGTGTATTTGTGTGTGTGTGCGCCCCTGTATGTGCATGCCTGTATGTGTCTATGTATACATGGGCTATGCATGTGTGCTAGTATTTGTGTATATGTTTGTATGGTGTGTATGTGTATATGTCAATGTGTATATTTGTGTGTGTATGTGTATCTTGATCAGAGCTGGTCACCTCGGCTGATCTGAGTGGAAGGGTGACGAGAGGCTGCAGGCCCTGCGGATCCCGGGCTGGATTAGGCTGCAGCCCTGTCAGCGGGGCTGCAGAGTGGGTGGTGAAGCGCTGGTGTGGAGGCTGGGGGAGGATTCTCAGCGTGGCAGGCAGGCCTAGCTGAGGCAGTGCTGAGCGGGGGGCAGAAGACAAGGAACAGAACATTTGGAGGTCAGGAGCTGCGGACAGAAAAAGGGGAAGTCACAGGCTGGTGAGAGCCTTTTGTGCAGGAACAGGTCTTGTCCTGGGACCTTCCACTGATGGGCATGGGGGGGAAGGGGAGAAACAGCAGAGTGCCCAGGGCCCAGAGGGGTCAAGAGTCACATCTGCAGCACTTTCCAAGGTCTACAGAGCTCTCACAGAATAGCACCCTGGGAGTTGGAACCTAATGCTAATGAAACTGGATATGACACTGAGGGCTCAAACCACATTTCGCTTCAGTGGGACGCTGAGCAGGGGTGCAAAGTCACCCTCTCTGGAAAACAACTTCAACCTGAGGATAATTGTAGCTCCAAGAGCTATACATTCGAATAGCCCAATGAGCCCTTTCCCTCAACTCATCTGTGGATGATTTCACTGTGTTCACTTTATTTCAGAGACCTGAAAACCTTATTTAAAAGCTGAAAACATTATTGAACTTCCAAGTCAGAGATTTCTGCCTGCCTTATCTTAGATTATATATGACACCCAAGAGAAAAAATAGCAAAGGACTCAAGGAACATTAAGTTCTAACTTTAGTTGGAAGGTGAGGAAAGTTGTTGGTGATAAGGGGCCCTTTATAAAAAGATTTTTTTAAAAGTCCATAATGTCACCTCCCAGATAATTCGTATGGGGGGAAAAAAGTAACTCATATACAAAGTTAGAAAGTTCAAACACAGCAAGGTAGGTTATGAAAACTGGAAGCCTTCCCTTCCCTTCCACTAGCACCTCTTCCTGGGGATGACTACTTTTTATCAGTTTCTTATAGTTCTTCCCAGAAAAACAATACTCATTTTATTCAACTCCTTAGCACCGTTTGTCTTATAGGTGATCGACCCCTCCTCCCGAAAACGTTTATTCACTTAGCTTCCAGGCCTCCACACCCCTTTGTTCTCTTCTTACCTCCTGGGAGGCACCTTCTCAGTCTCTTTTGTTGGTTCTTTCATCTTTCCCACACACCCTTGCCCAAAGCAAACTTGATGATATTCTGCTTCTTTGTAACCTGGAACTAGTAAATGCAGACATAGCCATATCCGGCTCTAATGAAGGCAATTGCATTCTGAGTCCAAAGGCTTACAAGCTATCTACGGTACATTGTTTTCAAAGATGACCATGATAATCTCTCCAGTCCTGCAGGCGCATTTCTGAATTTGCTGCTCCTCCCACCAAACAAGAGTCTATTTTCTTTGTCCTTGAATCTAGGCTGGCTCTGTGACTGGATCTGACAAATAGAATGCGGCAGAAGTCATGTACAATTTCTGAGACTAGGCCTAAAAAAGGCAGTAGTAATTTCCATTGTTGCCCTTTGGGGAGCTATCCTACTGGAAAGAGAAGCTACGTGAAAGAAAACCAAGACATGCCACCCAAGAGTCAGAACCAAGATCCCAGGCATGTGAGTGGGGCCATCTTGTGTCCTCCAGCCTCAGTTGAGCTGCCCCAGCTGACACTATGTGGAGCAGAGGCAGCCTCCTGAGCCCTGCCTGAATTTCTGAGCCTCAACATGGTGAGCAAATAAATGGTCATTCTGTCGCTACATTTTGGGGTTGTTTGTTATGTAGCAATTGATAACTGAAACAATAGTGCAAAGAATCCATATTCAACCAACTGAACATTACTCTGACTATGGCCCATAGGTGCACGTCCACCCATTTTATCACAGCTAGCCAGACGAGCCTTGAAAAAAGGAGGAATCATTTTCAATTAGTGCAGACAGCAAACAGAATGACTTTTCAGTCAATCTGCGCTCTTCAAAGTAATCAAAGACAAGTTCTTAAAAGTCAAAGATCTCAAAAATACTTTTTGATGAGTTCATTATATTCTGTTTAGTCCAAGTTAGAGGTAAAAATAGCATATTAACCAGGGGCTGTGCTGGGCATATTACCGGTCCCAACACATCCAATCCCACAACAACTCACTTTAAATAATTAATGTTATTCCCATTTTACAGATGAGAAAACTGAGACCTAAGTTAACTAAGTTGTGCTTGAGGTCACACACACAACTGGAAAAAGTTGGAGGAGAGAATTGTATTCAAGTTTTCTAACTTCAGCTATTCCACACTCTTAACCAGTATGCATTTTACTTCTCATTCATTAAGAAGGTCCTTAGGGTGTCAAGACTGTGCTATGGTGAAAGGTAGGTCAAGGTGGAGGGAAAGGAAGAATCATAGCAGCCTCACCTTGCCCCTCCCCACCGTTGTCCTCACTGCCCACTCCCATCCCTAATGTCAGAAGGAAAATTCACTATCTCACCTTCTGTATACAAACTAAAACCCACAGTTACATTGGCCCCAGGAAACCATTGATCTACCAGTCCTGTAATCAATCAGACAGAATTCAAGTGCTTATGTATACTTAGGAGACATGTATAAGAATATTCATGATAGCACTGTTTTGTGACAGCCAAAAACTAGAAACAGCCAGAATGTCCATCAAGTTAGAATGGACGAATTGTGATATATTCATATGATGATATACTATACAACAATAAAAGTGTACCAACTGCAGCTATCTGCAACAACATGGTTGAATCCCACAAACAATGTGAAGTAAAAAAGATAGTCGCAAAATAATACAGACAATTGCAAGTATGTAAAGTTCAAACATCTGTAAAACAAAACTGTGCTGTTTAGAAATGCTTATATGTAAGATAAGCATATAAAAAAAGCAAAGAAATGATGATCACAACGGTCAGAATAGGAGTTACCTCTAGGATGGGTGGAAGAATGGCATCAGTGGGGTGGGGGGCAGGGAGGCAGGAGAAGCGAGGGAGTCGGGGTTACCAAGGGGTTCTATTTCTTGTCCAGGATGGTCCTTATATGGGTGATAGCTTCATAAATGTTCTTTTAAATAACAGTTCTCTTCTTAATGTTTCTGTTTTATTAATGAAGTAGAAAGCAAGGTCACCAGCTGGGATTGAGGATGAGACAGGAGGTATTGAAGATTTGAGAAGAAGAAAACGGTATGAAAGAAACAAAGACATTGAAGAGTGAACAGAATTGGGAAATATAGTAGTATTTTTCTTATTCTTTTAAGAAATCTTTTCAATTTCTCCTGATTTATTATGCTTTTTCTCTCATATGTAATGTTATTTTATTAGCTTCAATATACTATACTATCAATATATGTAGTTAATCCAACACTTAAATTATGTTATTTAATATATAAAAATTAATTTGAAAAGCATTACTATCAATCATTAAAATACAGCATTAAGATAATAGTCAAAATACATTAGTTATTTATTATTTCACTTTGAGCTTTAGAAAAGCTGAAGTAGTTTATATTTAGGCAAAAATACATAGAATTCACACAGGGCTTGTATGGTGGCTTTTTATTCTTTTCCTTTCAACTTTTTACACCAAGCATCTTTAGTATTACATCCTACAATTCATAATTGTTTAAACAGATATAGGTATTATTACCTCTCTATTTTATTAAGTCTTAAAATCATTATTTAAATTCAGAAAATATATTCACATTGAGGATCACAACACAAAATATTAATGTTGAATTTTTAAAGTATTAGAGAATAATTACATTCTTAAACATGACTCAGAAAATTTTAATGGAAATAGTAGCTCTATATAATTCTACAATACCACATGAGTTTTTATATGAACCAATTTATAAAAACAATTATTTAAATTATAATACATTTTAGTTGTAAACCAATCTTTATATTATAATACATAGTTTCAACTACCAACTTACATAATGTAAATGTAGTAAATTTAAACAATTACCAATTGCTGCAGCTCAGCTTGCACTATCTGCCATACCAGTTGTGGGCTTGCTGCTAAGTCGTAATTATAAAAGTAACTGAATGGTGACCTGAGCAGAAATGGCAGAGTAAGGACCTCTGAAAATTCTCTCCTCCATAAAACCAATGAGAATGCTATAAAAAATGGTCAAGGTAAACTTTCTTATAACTCTGGAAATTAGTCAAATGCTTGAAACAATCCAGGGAGCACTTATTCATGAAAAATGGCTGAATTTCATTAAGAACAATGAGCTTTGTGGCATTTTATCCTGCCCCATTGCCAACCCTCTTTCCTCATTACCATGGTAGCCTTCAAAACCAACAGTCTCACCATCTCAATGAAAATCAGCAGCCTAGTGGCCAGCTGGAGCAGGTAGATGGGGTCGAAGCTCCTATAAAGCTGCATGCCCAGATAACTGTCATTATTTGCCCTGTCTGAGAGTTCCCTGTGCTATAAGCCCTCAAAAGGCTTCTCTCTACTTGACCTGACTCTGATCTCATCCACTATGAAAAGCCTTTTCCTTGGGAGCATTTGTCAAAAGCCATCAGTGGTGATTGTTCAACATAACAGTTGCCTGAGGCAGCGACAAGAGTTGGGGCAAACTGTTCAAAAACTTAAAAAAGAAAAGTTGGAGGGCTTCCCTGGTGGCACAGCGGTTAAGAATCCACCTGCCAACGCAGGGGACATGGGCTTGATCCCTGGTCCGGGAAGATCCCACATGCTGCGGAGCAACTAAGCCCGTGCGCCACAACTACTGAGCCTGCGCTCTAGACCCCACGAGCCACAACTACTGAGCCCGCGTGCTACAACTACTGAAGCCTGCTCGCCTAGAGCCCGTGTTCCACAACAAGAGAAGCCACCACAATGAGAAGCCCGTGCACCACAAGGAAGAGTAGCCTCCGCTTGTCGCAACTAGAGAAAGCCTGCACACAGCAACAAAGACCCAACGCAGCCAAAAAATAAATAAAAATAAAAAATAAATAAATTTAAAAATAAAAGAAAAGTTGGAGAAATAGATATATAAGGGAGCTTTGAAGAGTGTCTATATTCCTGGGAATCTAAAAATTCACGCACATGTGTAGGGCCGTGTACATGTCCAGGGCTGTGCAATCCCAAGGAAAGACCTGAGAAGGCTGTAAGTTCTCACCTCTGGCTGACCTTGAGGCTCTGCATAAGCAGGAAGTGAAGCCCTGGCTGGGTATCAAAAGTATGCCCCAACATGCACATAGAGCCCCATGGCAAAGGCTGGGAAACTTATTGCTTCCAGGCATTTAGGGAAATCATTCACCAATCACTACCTGACCACTGAGCTAACTGAGCAGAGACTCCAGTGGCCGCACATAACAAAGAATATAGACTTTACAGAATTAGCTCAGAAAAGTCGCTAAACAAACAACAAATCCTGTGGAGGGAGGGATCTAATTTTCAGAGTTGCCACATTATATTATTTAAAATGTCTAGTTTTCAACACAAAAAAAATGAGGCATACAAAAAAAGGATGGCTCATATATAGAGTAAAAAGCAGTTAATAGAAGCAGTCCTTGAGGAAGCCCAGGCATTGGATTTCCTAGACAGACTTTAGACTATTTTAAATGTATTGAAGTAACTAAAGCAAACTATGTTTAAAGAACTAAAAGAAAGTATGAAAAGGATGTTACACCAAGTACACCATATGATCCAGCAATTCCAATCCTAGGTATATATACCCAAGAGAAATAAAACATTTTGTCCATACAAAAACTTGTGCATGAATGTTCATAGTAGCATTATTCATAAGAGCCCAAAGTGGAAACAACCCAAATGTCCATCCACTAATGAGTGAATAAACAAAATATATTACAGCCATACAATGGAATATTTTTCAGTTATTAAAAAGAAATGAGGTTCTGATATATGTGATAACAAAGATAAACCTTGAAAATAATATGCTAAGTGAAAGAAGCCAAAACAAAAGACCACATATTTTATGATTCCACTTATATAAAATGTCCATAACAGGGAAATCTATAGAGACAGAAAGCGGGTTAGTGGTGATTAGAGTTGGGGTATGGAAAAGGGAATGGGGAGGGGAATGCTAATTGGTATGGGGTTTCTTTGAGGGGCAAAGAAAATGTTCTAAAATTGTGGTGATGGTAGGTGAATTATATCTCAATCAACAAAATAATAGTAATAATTACATGGGCAGAACCCTCAACAAGGGCAGGGTTTCTTGGAATGCCATAAGTAAAAACAGGGCTTTAGATACCAGGGCCTTCTTGCAACTGACTTTGCCAGTGTAATGCCAATTTCCACCAATACCACCTCCACCATCCCAAGATTGGAAAGAGATTCTGGCTCAGGGCAGAACTGATAGCTTTCAGAAAGTATTTCTGCTAATCATTACCTATTATGAAAGGGTAAGGTATAGAGTCTCACTAAGGAAAGGGGAAGTACACCCTATTGGAATTGTAGATTCTAGTCAGTTCTTTGTTAATCCTAGAGCTGTAGAGTCCTGTGGCTTCACTGGATCAGCCCAGCCACTTGGCAGGTAAAGTATAGTCATCTTTACCAGTGGGGCTGAGGCCCAGGAGACAGTAACTTGCCAGAGTTAGCTGTGTGCTGTGGAGTGGAGAGTGCCAGGGTTCAGCTGAGTCCAGAGTGAGCTAGGATTTGGATCTTGGTTCTCTGCTAACTGCTTGGGAAAAATAGATGTTTTCAAACAGTTCAGTAGAAAATGGCCCCTAGGCAATGAGCCCTATGGGAAATGAGAGGAAGTTTTTAGACCAAAATGGATAAGAACAAAGGGAAGAAAAGCATATTTTTTGTTGTAGCAGGAAGAACCCTAAATAGTTGGGAGACATCAGCTACAGTCCAGCCATATGAACTCAGGAATGCCATAGTACTTTTCTGGGCCTACTTCCTCATAGGTAAAGAAAGCAGGCTGAATGGATTATATTAGTTTTTTCTCCAACATGTTTCAGGGAACTCTAGGATGTCATTATGGACTAAATTATGTCCCCCCAGCCCTCCAGATCTATTTTTTGAGGCCTTAATCTTCCATGTGACTGTATGTGGAGATAGAGCCTACAAAGAGGCAATAAAGGTTGAATGAAGTAATAAGGTTGGGGCCTTAATTCAATAGAACTGGTATCCATATAAGAAGAAGAGACACCAGGTCTCTCTCTCTCTTTCTCTGTCTCTCTGTCTCTCTGTCTCTCTTTCCCTCCCTCCTTCCCTCCCTCCAAGAGTGCACACAGATGAAAGGTCATGTGAGGACACGGTGAGAATGGGGCCATCTACAAACTAGGTAGAGAGTTCTCACCAGAAACCAACCCTGACGGCACCTTGATCTTGGACTCCTAAGCCTCCAGAACTGTGAGAAAATAAATTGCTGTTGTTTAAGCCACCCAGTCTGTGGTATTTTTTTATGGCAATCTGAGCTAATACAGGTATAGTTATAGGTGCATCAGTTCATAACATTTTATTTGACTTAATTTTTTAAAAGTTTCTTTTAAAAGCTTAATAAAAGTCACGGATACAGTTATGTGTCATAGGCCAACAGTGTTAGAGACCTCTGATTTTTATTAAATTCTGCTGCCAGGTTAGCTCATTTTTGGAAAGACCTTTGAATAAAGCTTCTTTTCCTATCAGCTTAAATGAAGAGTATAAGGCTGTTTCAGAGTAAGCTGTTTTAAATGAGTGAGTCACTAAGCACAGATTTAAGGAGAGGGGATATAGATCCTGCCTCTCAAATGGTAAAAATGTGAAATAATTTGCACACATCTTTTTAAACCACCACAATTTTATAAATATTTTTCTGTGTGAATCAGTATTTTCTCAAAACTGTGCAAACAAATACGATAATAAATTCAATCCTGCACCTGAGAAAAAGAACCTTGCAATAGAGCAATTTTACCAATGATAATAGATATATCATAAATAGAAGATTAATGAAATGAATCCAGGAATGTATTCAAAACCATTATATCATGACCCAGAAGGATTTACACAAGAAATTTGAGATAATCAACACAAAAGAATCTTCTTACATTAACTGCGGTAATCGCTAGATGGTGAGAATATGTAATTTAATTTTCTTATTTTTGCTTTTTTATATTTTCTAATTTTACTGCAGTGCATGTGTACTGCTTCTATAATAACAAAAGGTTATACACTTTTTGTTTGTTTGTTTGTTTTGTTTTGTTTTTTTTGGCCACACCACATGGCATGCAGGATCTTAGTTCCCCGACCAGGGATCAAACTTGTGCCTCCGGCAGTAGAAGCACAAAGTCTTAACCACTGGACCGCCAAGGAAGTCCCTATAAAATTTTTAAAAAGACAATCTGGGAGAAAACTCATACAAAATTTATATCAGATAAAAGGCTAATATTCCAAATACATGAAGAATTTTTAGATAGAGAAATAGAAGACCAGAAATTCTATAAAAATTGTTAAAAAAGACATTTATAAAAAGAGGTTAAAATGCCACTTAAACATATTAAAATGTGTTCAACTGAACTCATAAGAGAAATTCCTTTTATTTACTTATTTAGAAAAGAATTTTAGAGCAGTTTTAGTTTCACAGCAAAATTGAGAGAAAAGTACAGAGATTTCCCAAATACCCCTACACCTGTACAACCTTCCACATTATCAACATCCCATATCAGAGTAGTACATTTATGATGATTGATGAACCCTCATTGACAAATCATAATCACCCAAAGTCCATAGATTACATTACAATTCACTCTTGGTGTTGTATATTCCACATCCTCATCAGCATTTGGTGTTATCAGTGTTCTAGGTTTTGGCCATTCTAATAGGTGTGGAGTGTGTAGCGGTATCTCATTGTTATTTTAATTTGCATTTCCCTGATGACATATGATAGAGCACCTTTTCACATGCTTATTTATCATCTGTATGTCTTCTTTAGTGAGGTGTCTGTTAAGGTCTTTGGCCCATTTTTTGATTGGGTTGTTGGTTTTCTTATTGTTGACTTTTAAGAGTTCTTTGTGATTTTGGATAACAGTCCTTTATTAGACGTATCATTTGTAAATATTTTCTCCCTGTCTGTGGTCTATCTTTTCATTCTCTTGATATTGTCTTTTGCAGAAGAGAAGGCTTTAATTTAATTCAGTTTAGCTTATTTCTTTCATGGATCATGCCTTTGGTGTTCTATCTAAAATTTTACTTCCATACCCAAGGTCATCTAGCTATTCTCCTATGTTATCCTCCAGGTGTTTTATCATTTTGCTTTCCATGTAAGTCTATGGTCCATTTTGTGTTAATTTTTGTGAAGGATGTAAGATCTTCATTTTCTTTGCATGTCCAGTTGTTCCAGGACCTTTTGTTAAAAGACTGTCTTTGTTCCATTGTATTGCCTTTGCTCCTTTGTCAAAGATCAGTTGACTATATTTATGTGGGTCTACTTCTGGGCTCTCTATTCAGTTCCAGTGATCTATTTCACTGTTCTCTCACAAATACCACACTGTCTAAATTACTGTACCTTTAATACTAAGTCTAGAACTCAGGTAGTGTCAGTCCTCCGATTTTGTTCTTCTCCTTCAATATTATTTTGGGTAGTCTGGGTCTTTTGTCTCTCAATATGAACTTTAGAATCAGTTTGTCGATATCCGTAATGTAACATGTTGCAATTTTGATTGATATTGCATTGAATCTATAATCAAGTTGGAAAGAACGGGCATCTTGACAATATTGCATCTTGCAGTCCATTATCATGGAATATCTCTCCATTTACTTTGTGCTTCTTTGATTTTGTTCATCAGAGTTTTGTAGTTTTCCTCATACAGATCTTGTGCATATTTTGTTAGACTTATAAGACTAAGTATTTCTTTTTTTTTTAATACTATTTTTATTTATTTATTTTATTCATTTATGGCTGTGTTGGGTCTTCGTTTCTGTGCGAGGGCTTTCTCTAGTTGTGGCAAGTGGGGGCCACTCTTCATCGCAGTGCGCGGGGCCTCTCATTATCGCGGCCTCTCTTGTTGTGGAGCACAGGCTCCAGACGCGCAGGCTCAGTAATTGTGGCTCACGGGCCCAGTTGCTCCGCGGCATGTGGGATCCTCCCAGATCAGGGCTCGAACCCGTGTCCCCTGCATTGGCAGGCAGACTCTCAACCACTGCGCCACCAGGGAAGCCCTAAGTATTTCTTTTTAAGGGGTGCTAATGTAAACGGTATTGTTTTTTAATTTCATATTCACCTTGTTCATTGCTGTTATATGGGAAAGCATTTGACTTTTGTATATTAATTTCATATTCTGCAACTTTGCTATGATTGCTCTTTAGTTCCAGGAGGTCTGTGGGGCTTTTTTGTGTTTTGTTTTTTATCAGTTATTTGTTATTGTGGTGGTGGCCGATTCTTTGGAATTTTCTACATACATGACCATGTCATCTGTGAAAAAAGACAGTTTTATTTCTCCCCCCCAATCTGTTTACATTTTATTTCCTTTTCTTGTCTTGTTGCATTAGCTAGAACCCCAGTACAATGTTGAAAAGGAGTGGTGAGATGGGACATCTTTGCCTTTTACTTGATCTTAGTGGGAAAACTTCAAGTTTCTCACCATTAAGTATGATAATAGCTGTGATCTTTTGTAGACATTCTTTATCAGGTTGAGAAAGTTCCCCCTTATTCTTAGTTTACTAAGAGTTTTCATGAAGAATGAGTAATGGATGTTGTCAGATGCTTTTCCTGCATCTATTGGTATGATCATATGATTTTTTTTAGCCTGTTAATGTGATGGATTTACATTAATTGATTTTGAACCAGGCTTGCATACCTGGGATAAACCCCACTTGATTGTGGATGTATAATTCTTTTTATATGTTGTTGGATTTGATTTACTAATATTTTGTTGAGGATTTTTTCATCTATGTATGTGAGAGATATTGGCCTGTAATTTTCTTTTCTTATAATATCTTTGCCTGGTTTTGGTTTTAGGGAAATGCTGGCCTCATACAATGAGTTACAAAGTATTTCCTTTTCTTCTATCCCCTGAAAGAGATTGTTCAAAATTGGTATACTTTCTTCCCTAAATATTTGGTAGAATTCACCAGTGAACCATCTGGGCCTGGTGCTGTTTTGGAAAGTTATTAATTACTGATTCAATTTCTTTATAAGATATAGGCCTATTCAGATCATCTATTCCTTCTTATGTGAATTTTGGCAATTTGTGTCTTTCAAGGAATTGGTTCATTCATGTAGATTATCTAACTTTGAGCATAGGGTTATTCATAGTATTCCTTTATTATCCTTTTAATGTCCATGAGTGACTGTTGCAATGTCCCCTCTTTCATTACTGATATTAGTAATTTGTTCTTCTCCTTCAAGAGTGTCCTTTCTTTTTTTTTCTTATTTAGCCTCACTTGAGGCTTATTGATTTTACTGATCTTTTCAAAGGACCAACTTTTAGTTTCATTGACTTTCTCTATTGATTTCCTGTTTTCAACTTCACTGATTTCTGCTCTAATTCTTATAATGTTGTTGATGTGATATGGAGCCAGGGTTCTCACTAAGGAAGAAGGGAAGTTACAAATATGGAATAAGATAGGCAAGAAAAAAGAACCTTGTGGGGATGTATTGGAATTAAAGGAGTCAGCATGATTTCTAAAATACATCTATGCATATGTGCATATATGTATATGTGTTTGTGTCTGTGTATATGCATATTAATACTTCCTACCACTAACCACTGAAAGAATTTAGAAGCAAAGACACCCCAGTTGCAAAGGGCAGACCTAACATCCTGGTCTTTGTCTCTAATACAATTTCCCATTACAGGGAACCAGGGATCTTTGGAAAAATGGCTGATTTCAGGGTTTGCGCAGGAAATATACAAGATGAGTGTGGAATACCTTGTTATGTGCCAGAAAGTAAGGCATATATGATTTTTTCCCCTCACTTATCTGAGAGTTGCATACATCATGGCTCTTTACCTCTAAATACTTCCGTGTTTATTTCCCAAGAACAGGACTATTATCTGACATAATTACAGTACAGTTATCAACTTTGATAAATTTAACATCGATACAATATCTAATCTACCATCTGAATTTCAATTTTGTAAATTAACACAATAATGTTCTTTATCTTTATAGCCATACTTTCCCTCCCATACAAGATCTGGTCTAGGATCAGGTGTTGTATTTCTTTGTCACGTCTCTAGCCTCTTTCAACCTGGAACATTCTCATAGCTTTTCTTTTTTTTTTTTTGACATTCATTTTTTTGGAGAATAATCTCTCCCTCCTCACTTTTTAAAATAGAACATTTCTTATTTGGGGTTTGTTAGATATTTCCTCATGATTAGGTTCAGGTTATGCATACTCCGCCGGAATACTACATAAGTGAATACTACATGTGTTCAGAGTACTGCATCTAGAGGAACACAGTGTTCATCTGACACTCACAGGTGATGTTAATTGTGATCACCTGGTTTAAGTGTTGCCTGATTTCCACGCTACCTAGTTACTATTTCTCCCCTTGCAACTGATAAGCACTCTGTAGAGAAACCCTTTAAGACCATGCATATGTCCTGTTTCTCTTGAAATTTCCCCCTAGATTTAGCATCCACTGATGATTCTTACATAGCCAGGCTTTATAATGGTACACACGATATCTATAAATACTTTTATATGTAACCATCTGTAGCTATATTAAGTTAAACATAAGTTATTATTGATGTTGCTGGCTCTAATTCCATTACCACATGACATAGGTCATTCTAGAATAGTCCCCTTGATGATCTGTAAATTTTCACTCCAACAGTCAGAAATCTGGTTCCCACCATTTGTCATCTATTTACTTAATTGTTCATTTTCAGGTACATGTATAGCACTTTCAGAATTGTTAACCCATTCCTGATGGGAAACAACTTATTTTCTAGAATACAATACTTAGGTGTAGTTTATTTTGCCTTTAGTCTTACAGACTCCATTAAGTTCCAAAGTTATTTAGGTTAGCACCTCCCACCCCCTCAGAGAGGTTGTTTCATACAGTTGTAATACAGTTAGATTTTCTTGTCACAGTCTGCATTATTCTGGGGATTTCCTGAACTCATAAGTGATTTTTTAAGTTTGCATACATTCAGGTTGACCCTTTGCGTTGTAAAGTTCTATAGGTTTTGACAAAAGTATAATGTCATTATTCATAATTACAGTATCACACAGAGTAGACATGCAGTCCTAAAAGTCCCTGTACTCCACCTATTCATTCCTCCCCCACTCCCTATGAACTGCAGACAACCACTGTTCTTTTTACTGTCTGTATAGTTTTTTCTATTTCCAGAATGTCATATAGTTGGAATCATACAGTATGTAAGCTTTACAAACTGACCTTTTTAACTGCATTTAAGGTTCCTCCATATTTTTCACAGCTTGATAGCTCATTTTTTTAATCACCGAATAATTTTCCACGTATGGATGTACCACAACTTGTTTATCCATTTATTTAATGAAGGGCCTCCTGGTTACTTCTAAGTTTTGACAATTATGAATAAAGCTGCTATAAATATCCATGTGCAAGTTCTTTTGTGCACATACGTTTTCAACTCATTTGGGTAAATACCAAAAAGCATGATTACTGGATCATTTGGTACGACTGTGTCTAGTTTTGTAAGAAACCACCAAACTGTCTTCCAAATTGGCTGCACCATTTTGCATTCCCAACAGCAATGAATGAGAGTTACTGTTGTTCTACATACTTGCCAGTATTTGGTGTTGTCTTTCTATTTTTTTAAATAAGCATCTGCTAGCTATATTTTGAAGGTCAAGGAAATTCCTCAGGATAATTGCATTTTTGCTTTGAAGTTATCCTCAGTCTCCCAACACTCAAGGAGGAAAAGATAAGAACTCTCCTAGTGCTACTTTATAAAAAAATCAATTAATTAATTAATTAATTAATTTTTGGCTGCGTTGGGTCTTCGTTGCTGTGCATGGGCTTTCTCTAGTTGTGGCAAGCAGGGCTACTTTTCGTTGCAGTGTGCGGGGTTCTCGTTGTGGTGGTTTCTCTTGTTGCGGAGCATGGGCTCTAGGCATGCAGGCTCAGTAGTTGTGGCGCACGGGCTTAGTTGCTCCACGGCATGTGGAATTTTCCCGGACTAAGGCTCGAACCCGTGTCCCCTGCATTGGCAGGCAGATTCTTAACCACTGCACCACCAGGGAATCCCACGGTACTAACTTTTAATTAATTCCTTGTAACCTACATTTAAACCTATTATGATTTATTTATTTCAAATACTTGTGAATCAATGTTCAAATAAACAGAATACTGATTTAATAAATGCCAAGTGATGTAAATGATTCAAAAGACATTATAAAAAGTTAAAAGGCAAGACAAACACACACAAACGGTTTCTAAAACCATAGAATAAGGTTACACACAGAGTATATAAAGAGTGGCAACAAATCAACATGACAAACAGTCCAGTAGGAAAATGATCCAAGGGTGTAATTTGGTACTTCATAGAAGAAAACACCCAACTGGGGCTTCCCTGGTGGCGCAGTGGTTGAGAATCTGCCTGCCAATGCAGGGGACACAGGTTCGAGCCCTGGTCTGGGAAGATCCCACATGCCACGGAGCAACTAGGCCCTTGAGCCACAACTACTGAGCCTGCACGTCTGGAGCCTGTGCTCCGCAACAAGAGAGGCCGCGATAGTGAGAGGCCTGCGCACCGCGATGAAGAGTGGCCCCCGCTTGCCACAACTAGAGAAAGTCCTCGCATAGAAACGAAGCCCAACACAGCCAAAAATAAAATAATAAATAAATAATAAATAAATTTTAAAAAAAGAAAAGAAAACACCCACTGGACAAGAAGCATATAAAATATACTCAACCTTGCTAGTAATCAGGTAAATGCACATTAAAACGATTGCTCATTTTACAGTCATCATTGAAAAAAATCAATGTCTGATAACATCAAGTGTGGTGACAATGTTGGGAAGTAGGAACTCACACACTTCTTGTGGGAGTGTAAATTTGTTCAACCACTTTAGAGAGTCATTCAGAAACTCCTGATAAGCATTCCCTAAGGCTCAGCAATTACACCTCCAGGGGTTAGCACTCCCTAAGGGTCAGTAATTACACTTGTAGGAGTGTGTATATAATCTCTAGATTACAGACAGGGGATGCCACTGTGAAAAAGTGAGTAATGCAGACAAGTCACTAGGTAATTACAACATAGTGTGATCAGTTCTAAAATGAAAGCAGTGCAAGATGCCATTGGAGTATCCAAGAGGAAAAATCTAATGCATTTTCCAGATGAGAAAATTGAGACTTAGGTTAACTTATGCTCAAGTTCACATAGCTGGGAAGAGTTGGAGGAAGGAATTCCACTCAAGTCTTCTAACTCCAGATATCCTACATGCTTAACTAGCATGCCTATTATCTCTCATACATTAAAAGCCTTCCCTATTTAAAATAAGCCTGTTATAGCCTTAAATTGTTCTTTAAACTTACCCAAGTGTGAATGTGCAGATTTCTTCCTGACTGAAATCTATTAGTATAAGGTATTTTCATCCTACCTTATTATGACTAGATTCACTGTTCTTCTCTCAATGTGCTCAAAGTGTTTCCATACTGAGGAGTACAGGATGTAATGATACCATAATCTCAGCTTTGTATAGCAGAGATTCATTCCATTGGAGAATTTTTATATATTAAGGGAGTATCACAAATATGGCAGGTATTATAGCAAATATATTTGGGTCTCAATTCTGGGAGTCTATATGGGATTCTCTAGGGAAGAATGGCTCTTTTTATTTTGACAAAACATATTTCCAGCAAAGTATGTAGCTCTGGGGGGCATGCATAGTGCCCCTGATAGAATAGGGGACTCCTCACTGGCCATCTACTGCAAGCCATACTAACTCTGTTGATCAGTAGGGAGATATAGGTCTTCAGCAAATCACCTCCAAACCTAATGGTCTAGTAACATTTATTCCTAATTGACATGATGTAAATGTCATGTCCAGATGCCAGTTATAATGACACATTTCTAGCACTTGTCTCATCCCTATCATATCCACCTGGACCACTGATTATTTTGTGAATCTTTCATCCTGGTTTCTCTTTCAGCTTCCCATTTAAAAACACATGAATCAATAGACAGGATGTGTTCATTAATTTCAGCTGTGTTTTCTTTTCTGTATGTCACTGATATCCAAACTCACTGAGTTGAGTGCCAGGAGTAACTGCATTATTGAAATTTGTGCTCAAAGTTTTATTTGGTCAAAAAACATAGTCATGCAGGATTCCATCTCATCTGACACAGAAATTATAGAGACGATTCCTGAGTGGTTGACTCTGTGACAGCCCTATGTGAGAGGCCAAGGAAGATGAGTGAGAGATAATGAGTGGCTGTGTATTCAGGAAAAAGAGAAATAAGGTTTGAAAATTCCATTTCTGAAACTGGTAATTCAGGTGGGTGGCATTTTAAATCCTGTTTAGGATTCGCTTGTTATTTGCCAGAAGTACGAGTGCCTTTGGAAAAAGGGTTTCTAAGGGGTAAATGGATTCCTTGAGGTGTATGATCGGAAGAACACTCAACATTTGCAATGCGGAGCATGTTGTCTCTGTCTTATTGGATTAAAACCAAGGAAACGAGGCTCAATCAAGTGGGTTGTGGAAGGAAAGTGGCTGGCTGTAAGGATACATGCGGAGTCAGGATTCAAATCCCATTCTTTTGGGGTGAGGCCTGGAGTATAGAGCCTAGACATTCTGCTCTTGAGTTCCCTATAACTTTCACAGACCCAAATCTGCTCTTCCTTTCCAGCATCTGCTGTGTCTGAACCTACGTCTCTTCCTTAAGAGTCTGTCTTTCATTTGACCCCATCGCTCCTTTGTGAGCCTCTGTGTAGGTTTACCTTCTGTTCACAAAAAGAACTGATCTCGATGTGGGAACTGGCTCTGCTCCAAAGGCCAACACAGCTGTGCAACACCTCTGAAGGGAATGCAGCCAGGTTCCCAGAGGAACTGTCTCTATTCAGTGTCTGAATGCCAACAAAAACTAGCAATTCAGTCTAAGATGTTCATGAGAGGCTGATTGAGCTGGTTAGCAGACAGGCACCCATGGGGATGGTTTGGGGAAGAGGTTGGGAACATGGGCTTTGTGTTCCAATCCTGGATCTTCTTGACCTCTTTTAGACTCATTCTAACAGACATAGAAAGCAAACTTACGGTTACCAAAGGGGAAAGTGGTGGAGGGATAAATTAGGAATTTGGGATTAACAGATACAGACTACTACATATCAAATGGATAAAAAACAAGGACCTACTGTATAACACAGGGAGCTATATTCAATATCTTGCAATAATCTATAATGGAAAAGAATCTGAAAATATATATATACATATATATGTATATGTATAACTGAATCACTTTGCTGTACACCTGAAACATTGTAAATCAACCACACTTTAATAAAAGAATAAAAATTACAAAAAAAAGAGCAAAAAAAAAAAAAGAATCTACTTAGAATTCAATCACTTACATGCAACAAATTATGGTCGTTTTCCATCATTATTGTTTGTCTCGGTCTTGTGGTTTCATGGAATTTAAGATGTTAGCTGTTCCTCAGCAAAGTGTGACACCAACTGGCTTTTCCCATTCCTCTTGGAAGACTGTGTCCAAAGTCTTTACAACTCCTAAAACTGACCTTGAGTCCAATGAAAGCAGCCCGTGATGATGGCTTGTATGTGACCCAAGCCAGCTCTCCTAGGTAGTGGGGCACCCACCCTTCCACATGCCAACATCACTTTTACAGACAATGCCCCTAATTTCTCCAACTCTAATAGGAATTCTGAAGCTGATCAAATCATAAAGCTATAGTTAGTAGGGGCATAGGGAAGTTGTGGATCTCCTCAAGCTTTTTGTGTGTGAGAGAGAGCACCTATTTTTTTATTTTTACTTTTTGAGAGAGAGCAATTTTTAAATTGAGACTCAAATAACACAAAATTCATCATTTTAATGTGTACAAACTTTTTAGCATATTCACAATGTTGTGCAATCATCACTACTATCTGATTCTTTTTTTTTTTTTTTTGGCCACACCGTGAGGCTTGCAGGATCTTAGTTCCCTGAACCTGGGGCCACAGCAGTGAAAGCGCCAAATCCTAACCACTGGACTGCCAGGGAATTCCCACTACTATCCAATTCTAAAACATTTCCATCACTCCAAAAAGAAACATCTTACCTCACTCCCAATTCCCTCTCCCCTCATTCTCTAGAAACCATTAACCTGTCTATCCTTACAGATTTGCCTAGTCCGGACATTTTATATAAAGAGAGTAATACAATATATGACCTTTTGTATCTGGGTTATTTCATTTAGCATAATATTTTAAAGTTTAAGCCATGTTGCAGCATGCATCATTACCTCATTCCTTTTTGTGGCTGAATAATATTCCATTGTACAAATGTGCCACATTTTGCTTATCCATTCATCAGTTGATGGACATTTGGGTTGTTTTCACTTTTTATCTGTGAAGAATAACATTTAATTCTTTGTGAATGTAGTCCATTCTGCTCCCTCTGGTATTGGGAATGTGGGATGATATTTTCAAGGCTATCCTCAGTGGGAGGGTGGCGATAGGGCTACAGCAAGTTAAAACACCACAAAATATGATATTCTTACTGAGAATCCGTGGTTTTTCTTGAATAAATACTCCCCATGTTGCTGAAAGCCTTTGGTCAGTTTCAAGATTTCCTAAAAAGTTTACTCTGTTGGTTTTTGCATTTTATCATTGTTTTTATGGAGTGGCAAAATTCTGGGGTTCCATTTTTTGCTGACATCCCACATCATGTTAAATAAAAACAGTCCACATCTGCCTGAAGAAGATTTGATGACTGGACAAGTCAAAGAAATCAAGTTCTTTTGTTCTCAGGATGCAGATGCCCCTGGTATCATAGCCCTTTTTACTGTAGGGTTGGTAATAAGTTCAGCTTCATCTCATGCTGTAAATCCTACTGGTACAAGCCCACAGATAACAGCCTTTATTCAGCTGGCATGAAGCACTAGGAAAGGGATGACAAATATGACCAGCCTGAGAAGCCCCAGAGCTCAATTTTGAACAGGGAGTAGGCAGGCCAGCAACCTTCTCCAGGACACAGGCTATTGCTGAGACCTGGCTGACTCTGAGCCTCTTAGGAAACTGCTGAGTCATAAAGTTGGCTCCATTAATAAGTGAATTTCAAGCGAAGAACTGAGGACATGTCATCAAGTCAGACATGCAAAGGCACACAGCAACTCTGTGGGAATGATAAGGCATATATTTTGGACCCACACTCACATCAACAGTCTCTACGGAATTTATCTGGAATCAGCACTTGGCTGAGAATTTATAAAACTAAAAATATAGAGGGGATTTCTGTGGAATATACTGAGCTGAATTTAAGGACCAGGGCCCTAAAATTCTTCTTGGATTTTCTTCAGGTTCTTTGCAAGTGAGTAAAGCAACTAGAAACTATAGGAAAAACCAGAAAGGTGTCCAAGTGTATTGCATGATTTTAGGCAATGGAGGCACTGGGCATGGGACTGACATTGGACATGCAGAGATAAGACTATAACCCAGCAAACCACTTAACCTAGAAGTGGTGAGTATTTAGGTAGTCATCATAAGGTAATGTTGGGTTTTGGTTTTTAAAATTTAGAATCAACACATAAACAAAGCATGGAAGACTTAATCTGGTTACAAAACAGAATACAATGTTAATTTTGCCAAGACGATAAGCTGGTATGTAGCAGGAAGGTGGGGGTGAGGTAAGAGCCTGGGTACCAATATCTTCATTTCAAAGAGTGGGAGATAGTAGATACTGTTAAGAAAAAATGAGACAGGAAAATTCAAGTATATTATTTACTTTACAAAGACCAAAAATAATAAAACATTAAAATTAAGAATGGGGTTAGTGACTGAAATCATCATGGTTCATAGACTCACAATGATATCATAATTATGATATGTAAAATTGACAAATTTTTAAAATGGAAGAATAGATATATGGTTGATCCTTGAACAACATGGGTTTGAACTGAACAGGTCCACTTATACGTCGATTTTTTTCAATAGTAAATACTACAGTACTACACGATCCGCAGCTGGTTGAATCTGTAGATGTGGAACCACAGATATGGAGGAACCACGTATAGGGAGGGACAACTATAAGTTATACGTGGATTTTCAACTGTGTGGAGGGTCGGTGCCCCTAACCCCTGCATTACTCAAGGGTCAATTGTAGAATTAAGAGTTATAAAATAGACACCAGAAGAACTAAAAAGGGAAATAAAAACTCTAGGTTGTGGAGCTGGGATTGTACAGTGGTGGCTACTTCCTCAACTATGAATAAATATGTAGAAGTAATGTATGCATAGTTTTTAAAATTAATAAAACAGAGAGGTTTAAAATGAAAACCAGATACACACTTTTAGCCATTTCTTCTCCTAGTGATATTTTGATAATTTATAAATTTTAAAATAAAATTAAAATAAATAGTAGGGCAAATATACAGATTGTTGTATATTTACACAATAAGATACCTTATAGTAATGGGAATGGAAAACATACAACTACATCCAAAACATGGATGACTCTTAGAAACAACACTGAGTTGAAGAAGCCAGACACGAAAAAGCACAACCTGTATTATTTCACTTAGATAAAGTACAAAAACAAGAAAAACCCATCTGAATTGTTAGAAGCCAGGATAGTGGTTACCTTTGGGGCAGGTAGTGACAGAAGAGAGTACAAGGAGGATTCTATGTATGGGTTGTTCTGTTTCCTCATCTGGTTGTCAGTTACCAGACATGTTGTCGATTGGGCATACAATAGTTATGCTTGTTTTCATATGCATGTTATACTTCAGTAAAAGCTTAATCCTCCTCCTCCTCCTCCTCCTCCTCCTCCTCATCATCATCATCATCATAGTAACAGATAATACTTAAATGGTGTTTACTATGTACCAGTCACTGTTCTAAGTGATTCCACATTCATTAGGATTATACCTTAAAAGCAATGAGGGTATACTTGTAAGAAATGCTTTTACCCTGATCTTCATGTTGCTGGCTCCTTCCTGCCACTCAGCTCTAAGCCTAGTCTCAACCACACTGCTTTATTTTCATTTATTATTTATCACTTATCACAACTTGAAAATTTTTTCCTTTTCATTTATTTGTTGATAGTTTGCTGCCTACCCACTCTAGAATGTAAGAAGCTCCATGAATACGAAGATGTTCTCTCTCTTCTCCACTTCTGTATCTTCAGAGTCTAGAACAATGTCTGGCACCTAGCAGGTGCTCAATACACATTTACTGAATGACTATATGAGCCATCAGATCTCCTATCTAGTTCCTCTTAATCCTTAAACCATATTTGAGCCAGAGTGGTCTATCTAAAGCATAATTTAGATCAATCATTTCCTGCTGGGAAAACTGGACAGCTACATGTAAAAGAGTGAAATTAGAACACTCCCTAACACCATACACAAAAATAAACTCCAAATGGATTAAAGACCTAAATGTAAGACTGGACACTGTAAAACTCTTCGAGGAAAATGTAGGAAAAACACTCTTTGACATAAACCACAGCAAGATCTTTTTTGACCCACCTCCTAGAGTAATGAAAATAAAAATAAACAAATGGGACCTAATGAAACTTAAAAGCTTTTGCACAGCAAAGGAATCCATAAACAAGACAAAAAGACAACCCTCAGAATGGGAGAAAATATTTGCAAATGAAGCAATGGACAAAGGATTAATCTCCAAAATATACAAACAGCTTATGGAGCTCAATATCAAAAAAACAAACAACCCAATTAAAAAATGGGTGGAAGACCTAAATAGACATTTCACCAAGGAAGACATACAGATGCTAAGAGGCACATGAAAAGCTGCTCAACATCACTAATTATTAGAGAAATGCAAATCAAAACTACAATGAGGTATCACCTCACACTGGTCAGAATGGCCATCATCAAAAAATCTACAAACAATAAATGCTGGAGAGGATGTGGAGAAAAGGGAACCCTCTTGCACTGTTGGTGGGAATGTAAATTGATACAGCCGCTATGGAGAACAGTATGGAGGTTCCTTAAAAAACTAAAAAGAGAACTACCATATGACCCAGCAATCCCACTCCTGGGCATATACCCTGAGAAAACCATAATTCAAAAAGAGTCATGTACCACAATGTTCATTGCAGCACTATTTACAATAGCCAGGACATGGAAGCAACCTAAGTGTCCATCGACAGATGAGTGCATAAAGAAGATGTGGCACATATATACAATGGAATATTACTCAGCCATAAAAAGAAACGAAATTGAGTTATTTGTAGTGAGGTGGATGGACCTAGAGTCTGTCATACAGAGTGAAGTAAGTCAGAAAGAGAAAAACAAATACCGTATATTAACGCATATATGTGGAATCTAGGAAAATGCTACAGATGAACCTATTTGTAGGGCAGGAATAGAGACATAGATGTAGAGAACAGACATGTGGACACAGGGAGGGAAGGGGAGGGTGGGAAGAATTGGGAGATTAGGTTTGACATAAATACACTGCCATGTGTAAAATAGATAGCTAGTGGGAACCTGCTGTATAGCACAGGGAGCTCAGATCGGTGCTCTGTGACGACCTAGATGGGTGGGATGGGGGGGAGGGAGGTCCAAGAGGGAGGGGATATAGGTATACATATAGCTGATTCACTTCATTGTACAGCAGAAACTAACACAACATTGTAAAGCAATTTTACTCCAGTAATAATTTTAAAAAACTTACAAGCATACCCTCATTGCTTTTAAGGTATAATCCTAAGTCTTTACTATGACTTCATTCATATTTATACTTTGGTAACCTTGGAGGCCTCATCTTTCTTCATTTATCTCCTCCCAAGATAGTTCTGCCATGCTGAACTAGTGTCACTTTCCCTAACACACTAACTTGCTCATATTCAAGTTTGCGAGCCTGGGGTTCCTTCTGCCTGGGGTGTTCTCACCTTGCTTTTCCTCCTCCTCACCTAATTAACTTTGCAGCTTGATGGCTTTAAGTTAGACATCACTGCCTCTGAGAAGCATCCATGATCCAGACACGGTGGGAACTTCTCCTAACTGCTTCCACTGAATCCTCAAATGTCATACACAGTGCTCAGGTGGACACAAGGAGCAGACGCACAGCTCTCTGCTCTACTGAAATCCTGGGGAGAGCTGTGCAAGGGCCAGATGCAGCTGGGCACATTGGGTCTGTGCTCTAGCAGAGGGAATCAGGCCCCTGTTGCTCTCCCTTTTTTATAGAGCAAGTGAGAGAGCAGCCTTGTCAGAAGAGCAAAGAGAGCTCAAGATTTGACACCAAATGACCTGCGCTTAGGTGTCAGTTTTCCTAGGAGTTGCTGGTAATGCCAGCTTCTCAATACCCAAAGGCCTTGGGGGAAGTTGAGGTCATGTGCAGTCCCTCTCACTGAGGGGAGAGGGATCCCAAATAACTCATCTTCAAGCAATCTTAAGAGGATTCCTAGTATCGTTCCTCTCACCACTATTTTAGTAATTATCATACTGCATTAAAATTGAGTGTTTACTTTGTCTCGCCAACTAGTCTGAGTGACTTTTGGGGCCTAGGTCCATATTATTGACCATTATTGTCTCCAGCACCTCGTCGGGTTTTACATAATTCTGTTCCTTTGAATGAATCAATGAATGAATGAAATGCCCTCTGAAATTACACTTGGAAGGAGCTGTCCAACTACCTTACTTAATAGGCCCCACCTATTTACATGTATGTTACTGTCTGAGCCTTTTGAAGTATACCCCGGTGGTTGGAAAACCTCCCTAAGAGCCAAATGAGAAAATCTCAAAGCTGGCAGAACTCCTTGGTATTATCAAAGTGGAGAATCACGTTCCCTTGACTCACTTGTGTGAGTGTGTGTGTGTGTGTGTGTGTGTGTGCGTGCATCCATCGTTCTTCACTGGCTTCAGTCATGATCACAGAAAAGGGGAAAACACTTGTATTGGAACTTGAATTAAAACTATATCAGAAGTCTTGCTAACTCTAAGCAGAGTCTCTGAAGGCATTAAGATAATATAAAACATTGGCATATGTAATGCAACAAAATCTCCCTTATGAATAAATATAAAACTTTAAAAAACTTCTCTAAGCTTTTTTGGAACATGCTGATATCTTTCTAGATGTTTGTTGGATAAATTATAAAGCCATAGCAACAGAGGAATTATTTATTTTAATACAGCAGCAGATTTCTGAATGGTCCCTCCCTTATTACTGTGAAAACTCCAACCAGACCTATTTTCCCCTTCCTTCTGGGTGGAACAGAACAACATATCCCCTTGTAGGGAGGGAGTCCTTTCATCTGTGTATTGCTTTGACTCCCATATGGGTTTCTCCCAACCCTGCTGTAAATCTAAGAGTCCCCCAAGGACCTAATAGATAATTCAAGCACTGCTTATGCTGAAGGAGGAAGCATAGATCAACAATAATACTTGGAGTCTAGTCAATTGCAGTGAGGAGGATCATGGAATTACTCAATAGGAGAAGTAGTATGTGAATATTAAGGCCCACCTTAAAGAAATGTCCCATTTGCAAATTGGCTAATGCGACCTATCCTACTTCATATAAATTCAGGGATTAAAAAGGACAAAATTGATTTTGTTCTCTCTTGAGAAAAATTTACACATATTTTCAATTGTGTTTGGTGTGGAGAAACACTGAGTTAAAAGTAATGAAAAAACTTCAATTGAATATTTTTTAAAAAACAACATGTTATTGCTCCATGAACTCAATTGCTTTTAACTTAAAACTCAGTTAAATGAACTTAATTGTTTTTAAGTGTCTGATGACACTGTTCTCTTCACTTGGAGAGATTTTGCTCTCATTAGTCAGAAATGGGCTGATTTCTACAACATCTATCTTAGTACAAGCCTACCACAAATAACCAAAAATAACTTATACTTGGTGAGCATTTTCTTTGGAACACATACGTGTTTATCATTGCAAATATGTAGATTCGATCAAATTGCCAAATAATGAAGAGCCTATAAATAAATTACTCTAATCAGGTGGTGATATCTCAAAGTACTGCTCCTTAGAATATGATTCATAAAATATCTAAATATGTCATCTAGAGACACCTGCAGAAAATATCAAAATACATCATGACTAGTACATGAGGGGGTATCTGCCTCGACACATATATGTACACCTGCCATTGAATTGGACTTACACAATGTGGTAAGAAGCAGGGATCTCTTACTCTCAGATATTTGTAAGGGGAGGTGACCAGGAATAACTTACTCTCACCAAAATGTTAGAGATTAGTCATACTTGATCCAGGTCTTTTTGAAGAATATTCTGCAGGAAGACACACAGAGTACTTAAGCACCACAGGGACTATTCTCTTTCGGCACAAAAGTTAGCTTAATGCATCTCTTTCAAACTAAACACTGGTTGGAAAGGCTGAATTTTGCAGGGAGAGACCACCAGTTTCTAAGTTTTACCACTGAGAATGAACCATTCTTTTTCTTAACCTGGCTGTGCACAACGTCTGGGGGACTTTCCTTCTATGATTTACCTATAAGTAGTCAGTAGAAACTGACTAAGGTATCTGGCCTGGAATAGGTACATGTATGCTTATATTTTTAAACTATTGGAATTTCAGTTAAGTCATTTTTTTCTAACCACCAGAGAATCTTAAATATCAAAGTGAAATAAATATTCTCTTTTCTGGTTTATAAGACAGGGAACTTATTGTATAGATTCAATGTTTACCCTGTCCATCCATGTACAATGATTATTTAGAAATGGAAATCACAGCCAAACAGATAGTTAAGTGACAGAGATCATATTTGGGTCTTGAAAAGTTGTTTCCCCTAACGAGCCTGGTGTTCCTTGGGAATAAGTTGGCACTTAAAACACTTCTATACCACACTTTATAGTGTGTATAATTTCAAGTACAATCAGTCATAGTTATTTGGGTGTACCTTACCAGCAAATTTTCAGAGCTGTTTTTGCTTTTTCCTACAGCAGGAGAATGGAGCCCAATAATATATGTTATTTATAAGGTACGTTTTTCTTTCCCCAATAGACATGGTTCTTTTCTGACTTTGCACTCTCCCTTTCTCCACTTTCTTACTCTGTAACCTTCCCCTAATCTTTCCACAATTGCACTATGTAATAGTAACACCTTACAACAACCTTGGACCCAGAATTGTCCCCCTTAAGCTCCTCTTGGCTACTTTCCAAGCACACAGTGAACTGCTGTCGTCAAACGGTCTTGGTTTCTTCTTTCTACTTCCTTTGCCATGTGCTTAATGCCAGTTGGTTTTATCATCAAGCTTGTAATTAAAACCCTCCTTCATTGAATTTATAGCCTCTGCACCTCCCTGAGCAGTACATTCTTTCTGATCCTTTGAAAGTGATTCTCCTGATCTTGTAGCACTGCTGAATTTCTTGGATCCTCAAAATCTGCATTCATGTCCACCAGCTGAAGGCTGGAAGGACAGATACTATGACATCTTCCAGGACAACTTCAAGGCTGAAGCCTCTAAGAAGAAAGGGCCACTTCCAAGCTGTAGGTTCATTTCTTTCGATAACGACAGGGTTATATTGCTTTCTAAATATGGTTGGAATAACAACAATAGCCACCAATATGTGACAGGATCCCCCGGTAGCCCTTCCTCTTATTTCAGTTCCACCAGCGCATCCCCTAAATAAATGCAAGCCCACACGTCTTTAATAAATTTGCATTTCTGGTAGGGAAGAGTCTTCTTCCCCTACCTTCTCTTTCTCTCCTCTTCATATGGGCTTGAGACAGGTAGCACATCAACATATCAGCAAACTGTCGGCAATATCAGCGAAGGGTCTGTTTATTTCACAGATCTCTAAGAATCCAAAACATCTATATAAAATCTTCTCGGGTGGGGAATTCAAGAGTGGAAATGTAGGGGGTAGGAGCAAGACTTAAGAAGATCTCCTGGAAGTGGAGGAGACAGGAGAGAAAGGTGGGACTCCCTAATGCCCATTGAAGGAGAATTTTGGACTCATTGATGATTTGATGGGGAAAAATAAAGCCAGGTTCGTCACATCCCCTTGACTCTGTGCTAGAGTGACTGGCTAGCGGTAAAATCTGATTCCTGGTAATGACCTTCCTTATACCTTCCCAAATGCTGTTTCATAAAACGAGGCTATATATTTTTTACCAAATATATTGGTGGAACCAGGGAAAGAGTTTATATCATGCACCTTTATGAAATTTCAGATAGTTGTCAAACACTCTGTTTTTCAATGAAGAATTCTTCTCATGTTATCAATCCTTTCTTCTCCTTCTTCACAGAAATTATTTTTCAATACTACCGCAATTATCCTTAGATACCCAACTCATCCTCATCTTGGTGTCCCACTTAGCTAAATAAAAGACTAGTGGTTAAGTCAAAAAGCAACAATCTACTCTTGTTAAAAATCCATGCCCCCATGAGAATCTTTCCCTCACCCTACTGGCTTTTCAAAGTACTTTATCCAAGAAAGATGATTCCTATATATCTTACACATCATTTTATTGAAATGTTACTGCAGTGCTAGGCCTTTTATATACATGTATAATATTACATGTTCAGATTTAGTAGAGAATGCCAGACGACTTTCCAAAGTGGTTGCAACAATTTACATTTTTACCAGCAATATATGAGAGTTTCTGTTGCTCCACATCCTCATCATTTGCTATCATCACCCTTTAATTCTGACATTCTAGTGGACGTGTAGTGGTACATCATTGTGGTTTTTATTTAAACTTCCCTGATGACTAATGATGCTGCACACCTTTAAATATGTTTATTCTTCATTAATGTTTTCTTTTATTAAGTGCTTATTCAAGTGTTTTGCCTATTTTATCTATAGGGTTTTCTCTCTTTCTTACTGATATTTAGTGGTTCTTTGTGTATTTTGTATATGAGTCCTTTGTCAGTTAAAAATTTTGCAAACATATCCTACTCTTTTGCTTACCTTTTCACTCTCTTAATGATATAATTTGATGGTCAGAGTTCTAAATTTGAATGTATTCCAATCTATCAATCTTTTCATTTAATGGTTAGTGTTATTTGTCCTATTTGAGAAATCTTTGTTATTCCAATTTCATGAATATATTCTACTATGTTATATTCTAGAAGCTTTACTGTTTTACCTTTCACATTTAGATCTACAATCCACCTTGAAATTATTTTTGTATAAATGTGAGGTTGAGGTCAAGATTCATTTTGTCCTTTATGGATATTCCATTGACCCAGAAGGATTAATTTAAAAAAAATACTTCTCATTACTCTGCAGTGTCACCTTTGTCATAAATCAAATGTCCATATATGTGTGGGCTTATTTCTGGACTCTGTTCTATTGCTCTACTTGTCTACCCTTTTGAAAAGACCAAACTATCTATTAATGTACTTTTGTAAGTCTCGCTATCTGATGGCATCAATCCTCTTTGTTCTTCTTTAGGATTGTCTTGGCTGTTCTTGGCTCTTTGCACTGCTTTGTAGAGTCAGCCTGTCAATTTCCACAAGAGAAGAAGAAGAAGAAGAAGAAGAAGAAGAAGAAGAAGAAGAAGGAGAAGGAGAAGGAGAAGGAGAAGGAGAAGGAGAAGAAGAAGAGGAAGAAGAAGAAGGAGGAGGAGGAGGAGGAGGAGAAGGAGAAGGTGAAGGAGAAGGAAAAGGAGAAGGAGGAGAATGTACAGAGATTTTGATTGGCTGGATTGCAATCTATAAATCAATTTGGAGAGAACTGACATCTTTAAAATATTGAATCCTCCAGTCCATGAACTTAGCAAATTCCTCCATTTGCTTTCTTCTGTTTCAACGTTTTTCAATAATATTTTGTAGTTTCCTGTGTAGAAGTCTTGTTTGATTAATTCCTAGGTAGTTTATGTTATTGTGAATGGTATCTTTTTCAAATTTTCATTTACAATTGCTTTTTGGTAGTATATTGAAATAAAACTGATTTTTGCACACTGAATTTTTAAAATAAATTTATTTATTTTATTTATTTATTTTTGGCTGCGTTGGGTCTTCTTTGCTTTGCATGGGCTTTCTCTAGTTGCGGCGAGCGGGGGCTACTCTTCGTTGCGGTGCGTGGGCTTCTCATTGCGGTGGCTTCTCTTGTTGTGGAGCACGGGCTCTAGTCACGCAGGCTCAGTAGTTGTGGCACACCGGCTTAGTTGCTCCGTGGCATGTGGGATCTTCCCAGACCAGGGATCGAACCCATGTCCCCTGCATCGGCAGGCGGATTCTTAACCACCGCGCCACCAGGGAAGTCCCGCACATTGACTTTTTACCCATTGAATTTGCAAAATTCACTTATGAATTATATTTATCTATAGATTCTTTTGTGTTTCTACATACACATTAATGCAGTTAATACATTTTCATAAATATGTGTGTATGTGTATATGTATATAATTCAAATATCTGCTGTGAGACTGCAGCAAGGGGGTGCCTCACATGTGACTAATCTATCAGCTTTGGTTTCCACTCAGCAGGCACTCTGTGCTTTCCTCCTTTTCTGGATCCCCTTTGTCTACATTTGCTGCCTGTAAAGCTACTTAGAAAAGCATCACCACTGACACCACCTATAGTGTCAAGTAGGCTGTCTCTAGATGCTTCTATGATGCCCAGTCTTTGGTGTATCAGAACTGTACATGGTCCCATGAAGAGGTAAAGGGCCTCCCTGCTCTGTGTTACACTGTGTTGTCTGGATTCTAAAGCCAACTTGCTTGTACCCAGAGTTTCAGAGCCTTTCTCTCTGGCCACGCCCGCCCATGCAGCTTGTGGGATCTTAGTTCTCCACCAGGGATGGAACCTGGGCCCGGCAGTGAAAGCACCAAGTCCTAATCACTGGACCACCAGGGAATTCCCCAGAGCCTTTCTTGAATGTTCCCTGCAACTTCTAGCTTTCTCATCCTCTCTAACCACAAGAGGTCACTCAGTCAACAGGGCTGGGGACACATTCTATATCATCACCTTTATCCTCTTTCTTCATCTCTTTTGGTCCTCTCCCCATAATTAAAACAAAACAAAACCCTCTCCTAGTTTATGAATGTAGGCAAATGGACACTGGATTGTGCAAAATGGAGGGTGGACAGGGAGCTCATTATACTATACTAACTGCAGCCAACATAAATTTTCCATTATAATTTCACAACAGTAAAATCTACAGTCTTTTGATTTACTTGTCCCTTCTTAGAATGGTGTGTGTGTTGGGGGTGGAGGAATGTGGGTACAAATACACAGGAAGTAGGATAATGGAAGAGGGCTATTTTATTTTATTTATTTATTTTTAATTTTGGCTGCATTGGGTCTTCATTGCGGCGCATGGGCTTTCTCTAGTTGTGGCGAGCGGGGGCTACTCTTTGTTGTGGTGCGTGGGCTTCTCATCGTGGTGGCTTCTCTTGTTGCAGAGCACGGGCTCTAGGAGTGTGGGCTTCCGTAGTTGTGGCTCGTGGGCTCTGGAGCACAGGCTCAGTAGTTGTGGTGCATGGGCTTAGTTGCTCCACAGCATGTGGGATCTTCCCGGACCAGGGATCGAACCCGTGTCCCCTGCGTTGGCAAGCAGATTCTTAACCACTGCGCCACCAGGGAAGTCCCAAGAAGAAGACTATTTTAAATGCAACTGTAAATAGACTAAAGAGACTGGGATTCTTTTAACACGATAACTCACAGAAGTTATGTTCAAATGCCAGATTGATGGGGATGGCTTCCTTCACCCTATCTTCCTTCTACACAGATTTAAAGATCTTTCCATCTTCCATGAAAAAACTAGATGGAACAAATGACAAACAACCTGGGTCAAAATCTAAAGCAAACAAAATGTAGGAGCTCAGAAGAGGAAAGCACAGAGGTTTAAGAGCAGGAGGGGTCTGTGGAGGAATGAAGGTAGAGATAATACTCCAAAAAAGGAAGAGGTTCCCTAGGAGAAAGGTGACTATATGAGTGGATCTAAGAATCAGGACAGGATTCAACACACTTGTAGTGGAGCAGACAAGACGAGCTGCAGAGTGTGGAAAAGCTACTTCCAGTTCTCCCGCAAGGGGAACACTCTCCTGCACATTCTTCTGGATTCTGAGCATGTGGCTGATTGGCTAAGAGTAAGATTTGTCTCTTTGGGAACGCATTTTATTGTGCTTTGTTTTGGAATTCAGGGCACAGTAAGCAACACTTACCAACTCTAAGAGTATTTGGCTTTGAATGGCTTCCAGGGAAGCTGCTGTGTTGGCAACATTAAAAAAATTTTTTTTTACCAGTTTATTAACTCACAATTTCCATGGGTCTTTAGTCAGGCACAGTTCGACTGAGTCCTCAGTTCAGGGTCCCACAAGGCTGCAATCAACATGTCAGTCTGGGCTGCTATCTCATCTGAGGCTCATAATTCTCTTCCAAGCTCACCGCTGCCAGAATTCAGTTCCTTGCAGCTATAGGACTGAGACCCTTGTCCTGTCTATGCTTTGACTTTAGTGCAGTGAAACAAATTTCAGATTTCTGACCTCCAAAAGTTCTGGAGGCTGCGAGTCCCAATCAAGGTGCCAGCATGGTAGAGTGAGGGGGCCCTCTTCTGCGTTGCAGGCTTCCTCTTGTATCCTCCCATGAAAGAAGAGGTGGCAACATTTTTCATTGAACGCAGGGAGAATTTTCACATTTGACCCTGGTGCCCCTAGTCATTTTCAGCCTCAAGCTAGATCCTATGTCTACAGTTCTTTCCTTCCCCAAATGGCTAATGCCATCATGAGAAACTCTCACAACCATGGGAATAGCATTCTTGAGGTATAACCAATTTTTTCCATTGCCCTTGCACAGGGTATCATGTAATATACCATTAACCAGTACTCATTTATGCTATCCTTCAAGCAAAGTATTTATTCGTCTGGAGATAGCTTATATAGGTTTTTTCCTAGGAAACCTTTGGTTTTTCCTTTAACTCACCATTTTAGCTTGCATTTTGTCCATTGTCCTTACCTCCTAGTTGGAACATTGACAAGCTGCCGTGACCACAGAGTTGATCGCCACCATAGACCCAGTCTCTGGAGGCAGCCCCAAGCTTTTGGTGATTTTTCACTCAAGTGTCCTGCACTTTGAGAGCTATAGATTGTCCTGAACCCTTCATTGGAGATAGTTTAAATAATCTGTTGGTATGTGTTATAAGAGACAGCATCAACATCTTAATCTTGAGCCCAGATTTATAGAAAATACTGTATTGAATAATAAAATTGTTTTATTAGTGCTACTGCTGATAGCACTTAGCTTAGCATTGGTAAGTACCTAGATCAGCAGTACATCTGAAAAGGCACAACATAAACATACTCTCTGTAAGAGCCCATTTTAAAGTCCAGTATTCTATTCTGCGAATAAGAAATTGAGTTTCACCTTCAGGCAGACTTATAATGGCAATAGCTATAATCCTCAGTTCTTCATCCCTCATGATCCACAAGAGGCTAAATTGTTTTCCCCACCAACTGTCCCAAGAACAGGTCTAAATTTGCATGTGAAATGACTAGGCTTTGGGCTGTAGAAGTGTCTTCATACCCAAGGAATCTGGGTGTATCAAGTAACATCTGCCCCCCCCCCCTTCTGAATCCTTAGTCAAAGATTCACTCTTTTAAAAATTACTTGCCATGTACTCAACTCTTTTCCTTTCCTTTTCTGATACCTCTCACGACTTGCAGAATAATACCTTCAGGAAGTGCTAAAAGCCATATTCACATACTCTTTCCTTTTGAATAATTACCAGTCACTGTATATATGCTGACTGAATGTATGAATTAATGGAAATATAGTCATTATATATTAAGTGAAAAATCAAGTTATAAGACATGCACAATATCCTTTCTCTGTATAAAAAATCATATATATTTGAATATGCCTAGATGCATGGAAAAAAAGTCTGCAATTATACACAAAAACTTTTTAATAATAGTTTGCCTCTAGAGGATTTAAAAAAATTCTTTACTCTTTACATTTATTATTGTTTTGTTCTTTTCCACCTTCCTTCCTGCCTTCCTTCCTTCCTTCCTTCCCTCCTTCCTATCTTCCACTTCTTTCTTTCCCTTCTTTATTCTTTCTTTCATTTTTTTCTTTCCACCACAATCATGTAGTACATTTCTAAATAAGCTTTTTTATTTTGGAATAATTTTAGATTTACAGAAAAGTTGCAAAATAGTATACAGTTTCAGTTTCTCTTAATGTGATCATTTTATATTACCATGGCATATTTGTCAAAATTAGGAAAACAACACTGGTCATTATTAACTAAATTCCAGACTTAAATAATATTTTACCAGTTTTTCTACTAATTTCATGTTTCATTTCCAGGATCCAATCCAGTATACCACATTGCATTTAGTTGCCATGTCTCCTTAGTTGGCTCTGGTCTGTGACAGTTTCTTTCCTTGTTTTTCATGACCTTGACAGTTTTGAGGAGTACTGGTCAGGTATTTTGTAGAATATCCCTCTATTTGTGTTTATCTGATATTTTATCCTAATTAGACTAGAGTTATGAGTTTTTGGAAAAAAATACCATAGAAGTGATATGTCCCATTGCATTATATTGAGAGTACATGATATTCAACATGATTTATCACTGCTAATGTTAACATTGATCTCTTGGGACTTCCCTGGTGGCTCAGTGGTTAAGAATCCACCTGCCAATGCAGGGGACACAGGTTCGATCCCTGGTCTGGGAAGATCCCACATGCCCCGGAGCAACCAAGCCCGTGCACCACAACTACTGAGCCTGCGCACCACAACTACTGAAGCCCGCGCTCCCTAGAGCCCATGCACGACAACTACTGAGCCCGTGTGCTGCAACTGCTGAAGCCTGTGCACCTAGAGCCTGTGCTCTACAAGAGAAGCCACCGCAATGAGAAAGCCCGTGCACCACAACAAAGAACAGCCCCTACTCGCTGCAACTAGAGAAAGCCCACGCACAGCAACAAAGACCCAACACAGCCAAAAATAAATAAATAAATAAATAAAAAAAACAAAACAAAAACATTGATCTCTTGCTTAAGATGGTGTTTCCCAAGGTTCTCCACATTAAAGTTTGTTTTTCCCTTCCCAGGTATGTCTAAGTTTTATAATAAAATAACTAATAATACATTTTCAAATGTAGAAAAAATTATGCCAAGGACCAAATGGCTCCCTGCAGATTAGTGGCTTCCCAACCTGTCCAGAGCCTTTTTCAGGAGATTCAGACACTGAATATGTTATTTCCCAGAGAACAGAGGAATATGACTTACTGGAAATTTATTTTTTATTTACTTTTCTGACAAAATTAAATTTCACTCATATCCTTTCTATGCTTCCCTCAGGAATATAGGACTTGCTTTGTTGAAGCAGTTTGAGTAGTAATGGAAAAAGAAAGTTTCCACTTTGTTTTACAGCAATCTAAAAAGTGATGATTTGAACTTGATATTTGGAAGTAGCTTGAAGTGTTCTGTGAGGATCCTAGACCACAGCTGCGCTGAATGCGCTTTTACACTTAGGGTATGGTATCATAGAATGTTTTTCTGTTACTTTCACAACTGAAATGAGAGCCCAAGGCCTCATTCTGGTTGAAGTTTAAATTTAAGTAATTAATGCCTTTGTGGGGAAATCGCTCTGCTTCCCTAAAGGAATATAGAAAAGTGGCATTGTTCCTTGGGTACTGCAATCTTTTAATTTCAATCACAAAAAGAAATGATTTGTTTTTTGGTTTTGTTTCATTTTGTTTTTGTTTTTGCCAAAGAATACTGTATAGCATTTAAAAGCATAAGCTTGTTCTCGATCCATTATTTACTATTTGTGTAGGTCTCATAATGTTTCTATGATTTAGATTCTTCATCTGTAAAAACTGGAATAATAAAAAAAATAGTATCTACCTCAGAGTATGAGGACTATTGTCTTCCTTTTGAATTGACATTTTTGTCATTACAAAATGTGCCTCTTTATCTCCAGTAATAATTCTTGCCTTAAAGACTACTTTGTCTGACATTAATATAATCATGACAGCTTTGTTGTTGGTGGTGGTGTTTGCATGGTATATTTTCCATCCTTTTACTTTCAATCTATCTGTATCCTTATATGTAAAATGTCTCTTGTAAATAGCATTTAGTTTGTTTATATTAATGTAATTAATAATATAGTTGCATTATTATTGTTTTCTATTTGTCTCCTCTGTCCATTGTTTCTTTGTTCCTCTTATCCTGCCTTACTTGGGATTAATCAAGTTTCTCATTATTATTATGCTATTTTGCTTATACCATTTTCTAATGTTTTTAGTGGTTATTCTAGGGCAGTATTTCTCATCCAGGGGTGATTTTGCTCCCAGAGGACATTTGGCAATGTCTGGAGATATTTCTGGTTGTCACACTTGGTGGCGGGTGCTAGTAGCATCTACTGGGTAGAGGCCAGGAATACTGTTAAAACTCTCGCAATACACAAGAGAGCCTCCCACAACAAAGAGCTATAGAAGAGTGACAAGGCTGAGAAATCTTGCTACAGAGGGTTAGAGACTACATCATGCATCTGTAATTTATTACAGTTTACCTTAAATTAGCACGTTGCAACTTTATGACAAATGCAAAAATTATACAACAGTAGAGATCCATTTATCTGCTCCCATCCTTTGTGCTCTTATCATATATTTCACTTCTACATACATTCTACCGCAAGGCACTGATATTATTGCTACTTTAAATAATAAAGTTTTACAGATCTTCCTCAACTTATAATGGGGTTCCATACAGATAAGCACATCATAAGTTGAAAATATCATAAGTCAAAAATGAATTTAATACACCTAATCTACCGAACACCACAGCTTGGCCTAGCCTACCTTTAACGTGCTCAGAACTCTTATATTAGCCTACATTTGAGCAAAATCATCTAACACAAAGCCTATTTTATAATAGTGTTGAATATCTCATGTAATATATTGAAAACTGTACTGAAAGTGAAAAACAGAATGGTTGTAGGTGGAGCTTGCTGCCACTGTTCAGCTTCAGGAGAGAGTATCATATCAAACATTGCTAAGTCATTTGATCATTGGGAATGATCAAAATTCAAAATTTAGAGTATGACTTCTACTGAATGCTTATCACTTTCACACCACCATAAAGTCAAAAAGTCGTTAAGTCAAACCATCCTAAGTTGGGGACCATCTGTATATTTACCCACATATATACCCCTTCTGCCCTTCATTCTTTTCTGTAGTTCTGTTCTTCAAAGTAATAGTATAATTTTCTTTAGCCTGAAAGAATTAGTATTTTTTATAGTGCAGCTCTGCTATCAATGAATTCTCACAACTTTTGTTTGTCCAAAAACATCTTTTTAAAAATTTTTATTTTATTTTTTATTTTTTAACCCTTTATTTTATATTGGAGTATAGTTGATGAACAAAGTTGTGATAGTTTCAGGTGTACAGCAAAGTGATTCAGTTATACATATACATGTATCTATTCTTTTTCAAATTCTTTTTCCATTTAGGTTGTTACATAATATTGAGCAGAGTTCCCTGTGCTATACATTAGGTCCTTGTTGGTTATCCATTTTAAGTATAGCAGTGTGTATATGTCAATCCCAAACTCTGTAACTATCCCTTTCCCACTGGTAACCATAAGTTCGTTCTCTAAGTCTGTGAGTCTGTTTCTGCTTTGTAAATAAGTTCATTATATCATTTCTTTTTAGATTCTGCATATAAGCAATATCATACAATATTTCCCTTTGTCTGACTTACTTCACTCAGTATGACAATCTCTAGGTCCGTCCATACTGCTGCAAATGGCATTATTTCATTCTTTTTAATGGCTGAATAATATTCCATTGTATATATGTGCCACATCTTCTTTATCCATTCCTCTGTCGATGGACATTTAGGTTGCTTCCATGTCTTGGCTACTGTAAACAGTGCTGCAATGAATGCTGGGGTGTATATATCCTTTCAGACCATGTTTTTCTCCAGATATATGCCCAGGAGTGGGATTGCAGGATCATATGGTAGCTCTATTTTTAGTTTTTTAAGGAACCTCCATACTGGTCTCCATAGTGGCTATATACCAATGTACATTCCCACCAGTAGTGTAGGAGTGTTCCCTTCTCTCCACCACCCTTTCCAAGATTTATTGTTTGGGGATTTTTTGATGATAGTCATTTTGACTGGTATGAGGCAAAAACATCTTTATTTCACTTTCACTTTTGAAGGATATTTCACTGGACATAGAATTATAGAGTGGTAGTTTTATCGCAGTTTTTTTTTTTACTTGTTTCCTCCATTTATTACCAAAATATTTAACATTTTAATTTACTTTTAAAATTGTGGGTTTTAATACATGTATTTTTAATAAATCTATTACACATACAAAAGTCAAAACATGCAGGGGACCCTCTCAGGTTGCTCCTAACAAACATCCCCAAAATGGATGTTGGGTGCTATGTGTTCAGGTTAGAGCACCAAACCCTTTTCTGCTTTTCAAACACTGGGAAGGAAAGGAGGAGGCTTGTAATGGCTAAGCTACATAACTCCCAAAGGCAATAAAGATTTAGGATTGGTTAGAACAAGCTTTTATTTTTTTTATTTTTTTTAATTGGGGTATAGTTGTTTTACAATGTTGTGTTAGTTTCTACCATACAGCAAAGTGGAGTTCTCTGTGCTATACAGCAGGTCCTCATTAGTTATCTATTTTATACATATTAGTGTATATTAGTGTATATATGTCAATCCCAATCTCCCAATTCATCCCACCCTCCCTTTCCCTCTGGTGTCCATACACTTGTCCTGTACGTCTGTGTCTCTATTTCTGCCTTGCAAATAGGTTCATTTGTACCATTTTTCTAGATTCCACCTATATGCGTTAATATACAATATTTATTTTTCTCTTTCTGACTTACTTCACTCTGTATGACAGTCTCTAGGTCCATCCACATCTCTACAAAAGACCCAATTTCATTCCTTCTTTTTTTTTAAATTTATTTTTGGCTGCGTTGGGTTTTCGTTGCTGCACGTGGGCTTTCTCTAGTTGCGGTGAGCAGGGGCTACTCTTCGTTGCAGTGCGTGGGCTTCTCATTGCGGTGGATTCTCTTGTTGTGGAGTGCAGGCTCTATGCACGCAGGCTTCAATAGTTGTGGCTCGCGGGCTCTAGAGTGCAGGCTTGGTAGTTGTGGCTCACGGGCTTAGTTGCTCTGTGGCATGTGGGATCTTCCCAGACCAGGGCTTGAACCTGCGTCCCCTGCATTGGCAGGCAGATTCTAAACCACTGCTCCACCAGGGAAGCCCTCGTTCCTTTTTATGGCTGAGTAATATTCCATTGTATATATGTACCACATCTTTATCCATTCATCTGTCATGGGACACTTAGGTTGATTCCATGTCCTGGCTATTGTAAATAGTGCTGCAATGAACATTGTGGTACCTGTGTGCTTTTGAATTATGATTTTCTCAGAGTATATGCCCAGTAGTGGGATTGCTGGGTCATATGGTAGTTCTATTTTTAGTTTTTTAAGGAACCTCCATACTGTTCTCCATAGTGGCTGTATCAATTTACATTCCCACCAACAGTGCAAGAGGGTTCCCTTTTCTCCACACCCTCTCCAGCATTTATCATTTGTAGGTTTTCTGATGATGGCCATTCTGACCAGTGTGAGGTGATACCTCATTGTAGTTTTGATTTGCATTTTTCTAATAATTAATGATGTTGAGCATCTTTTCATGTGCCTTTTGGCCATCTATATGTCTTCTTTGGAGGAATGTCTATTTAGGTCTTCTGCCCATTTTTTAAAAATTAATTAATTAATTAATTAATTTTTGGCTGTGCTGGGTCTTCGTTGCTGCACACGGGCTTTCTCTAGTTGCGGAGAGAGGGGGCTACTCTTCTTTGCAGTGCATGGGATTCTCATTGCGGTGGCTTCTCTTGTTGCAGAGCATGGGCTCTAGAGCACAGGCTCAGTAATTGTGGCACACAGGCTCAGTAGTTGTGGCTCACAGGCCCTACAGCGCAGGCTCAGTAGTTGTGGTGCACAGGCTTAGTTGCTCCACAGCATGTGGGATCTTCCTGGACCAGGGCTCGAACCCGTGTCTCCTGCATTGGCAGGTGGATTCTTAACCACTGTGCCACCAGGGAAGCCCCTTCTGCCCATTTCTTGACTGGGTGTTTTGGTTTTTTGATATTGAACTGCATGGGCTTTTTGTATGTTTTGGAGATTAATCCTTTGTCCATTGATTCGTTTGCAAATATTTTCTCCCATTCTGAGGGTTGTCTTTTCACCTTCTTTATGGTTTCCTTTGCTGCGCAAAAGCTTATAAGTTTCATTAGGTCTCATTTGTTTTTACTTCCATTACTCCAGGAGGTGGGTCAAAAAAGATCTTGCTGTGATTCATGCCAAAGAGTGTTCTTCCTATGTTTTCCTCTAAGAGTTTTATAGTGTCCAGTCTTACACTTAGGTCTTTAATCCATTTGGAGTTTATTTTTGTGTATGGTGCTAGGGAGTGTTCTAATTTCATTCTTTTACATGTGTCTGTCCAGTTTTCCCAGCACCACTTATTGAAGAGACTGTCTTTTCTCCATTGTATATCCTGCCTCCTTTGTCATAGATTAGTTGACCATATGTGCGTGGGTTTATCTCTGGGTTTTCTATGCTGTTCCATTGATCTATATTTCTGTTTTTGTGCCAGTACCGTACTGTCTTGATTACTGTAGCTTTGTAGTATAGTCTGAAGTCTGGGAGCCTGATTCCTCCAGCTCCATTTTACTTTCTCAAGATTGCTTTGGCTATTCGGGGTCTTTTGTGTTTCCATACAAATTGTGAAATTTTTTGTTCTAGTTCTGTGGAAAATGCCAGTGGTAGTTTGATAGGGATTGCATTGAATCTGTAGATTGTTTTGGGTAGTATAGTCATTTTCACAATACTGATTCTTCTAATCCAAGAACATGGTATATCTCTCCATCTGTTTGTATCATCTTTAATTTCTTTCATCAGTGTCTTATAGTTTTCTGCATACAGGTCTTTTGTCTCCTTAGGTAGGTTTATTCCTAGGTATTTTATTCTTTCTGTTGCAATGGTAAATGGGAGTGTTTCATTAATTTCTCTTTCAGATTTTTCATCATTAGTGTATAGGAATGCAAGAGATTTCTGTGTATTAATTTTGTATCCTGCTACTTTACCAAATTCATTGATTAGCTCTAGTAGTTTTCTGGTAGCATCTTTAGGATTCTCTATGTATAGTATCATGTCATCTGCAAACAGTGACAGTTTTACTTCTTCTTTTCCGATTTGGATTCCTTTTATTTCTTTTTCTTCTCATATTGCTGTGGCTAAAACTTCCAAAACTATGTTGAATAATAGTGGTAAGAGTGGGCAACCTTGTCTTATTCCTGATCTTAGTGGAAATGGTTTCAGTTTTTCACCATTGAGAACGATGTTTGCTGTGGGTTTGTTGTATGTGGCCTTTATTATGTTGAGGTAGGTTCCCTCTATGCCCACTTTCTGGAGAGTTTTTATCATAAATGGGTGTTGAATTTTGTCCAAAGCTTTTTCTGCATCTATTGAGATGATCATATGGTTTTTCTTCTTCAATTTATTAATATGGTGTATCACATTGATTGATTTGAGTATATTGAAGAATCCTTGCATACCTGGGATAAATCCCACTTGATCATGGTGTATGATCCTTTTAATGTGTTGTTGCATTCTGTTTGCTGGTATTTTGTTGAGGATCTTTGCATCTATATTCATGAATGATTTTGGTCTGTAATTTTCTTTTTTTTGTAGTATCTTTGTCTGGTTTTGGTATCAGGGTGGTGGTGGCCTCGTAGAATGAGTTTGGGAGTGTTCCTCCCTCTGCAATTTTTCGGAAGAGTTTGAGAAGGATAGGCATTAGCTTTTCTCTAAATGTTTGATAGAATTCACCTGTGAAGCTATCTGGTCCTGGACTTTTGTTTGTTGGAAGATTTTTAATCACTGTTGCAATTTCATTACTTTTGATTGGTCTGTTCATGTTTTCTATTTCTTCCTGGTTCAGTCCTGGAAGATTATACCTTTCTAAGAATTTGTCCACTTCTTCATGGTTGTCCATTTTATTGGCATATAGTTTTTTGTAGTAGTCTCTTATAATCCTTTGTATTTCTGCAGTGTCTGTTGTGATTTCTCCTTTTTCATTTCTAATTTTATTGATTTGCGTTCTCTCCCTTTTTTTCTTGATGAGTCTGGCTAATGGTTTATCAGTTTTGTTTATCTTCTCAAATAACCAGTTTTTAGTTTTATTGATCTTTGCTATTGTTTTCTTTGTTTCTATTTCATTTATTTCTGCTCTTTATGATTTCTTTCCTTCTACTAACTTTGGGGTTTCTTTTTTTGTTCTTCTTTCTCTAGTTCTTATAGCAGTTTAAAGATGTGGTTACACTATATCTTGGCATCCATGGATTGTGTTGTATTGAGGGGTATGTTGTTAGTATTATTTTCACTTCTTTGAAGACAACTTGCCTTTTCCATCCTCTGGCTGCTTTTAGGTTTTTCCCTTTATCCTTGATTCAGAGGTTGGACTATGATGTGCCTAGGTATGGTTTTGTTGTGTTTAAACTGCTTGGGGTTTACTGAGATTCTTGGATCTATGAGTTGATGCCTGTAATCATTTTGGGGAAATTATCAGACATTACCTTTTCAAATATTTTTTTTTCTGCCTCATTCTCTTGCTCTTCTCCTTCTGGGATTCTACTTACACGTATATTAAACTGACCAACAATCTCCCACATACTTATTATACTTTTTTCTCTTCTTTCCATTATGTTTTCTTTATGCTTCAGTTTGGGTTGTTTCTACTGAACTGTTTTTGAATTCACTATTCCTCTCATCTGCTATGTTCAGTCTGCTAGTACAGGGGTCCCCAACCCTCGGGCCGTGGACTGGTACCAGTATGCTGCCTGTTAGGAACTGGGCTGCACAGCAGGAGGTGAGTGGCAGGCGAGTGAGTGACGCTTAATCTGCCACTCCCAATTGCTCCCCATTGCTTGCATTATCACCTGAACCATCGCTTGCCTTACCGCCTGAACCATCATCCCCATCACTCGCATTACTGCCTGAACCATCCCCTCCCCAGGCCATGGAAAATTTGTCTTCCACAAAACCAGTCCCTGGTGCCAAAAAGGTTGGGGACTGCTGTGCTAGTAAACCCATTCAAGGAATTATGTTAATTGACATGATATACACAAACATAAAATTAATAATTTTAAGGTGTATAGTTCAGTGGCATTTAGTACACTCACAATGTTGTGAGACCACTATCTTTAGTTTCAAAACTTTTTCATCACCCCCAAATAAAACCCCATGAATTAGTCTCTCTCCATTCCCCCCTTCTCCTAGACCCTAGCAACCAACAATATGCTTTCTGTCTCTATGTATTATCTATTCTGGGTACTTCACGTATGTATAATCAAACACTATGTGACCTTTTGTGTCAGGCTTCTTTCACTGAGCATAATGTTTTGAGGTACAAACATGCTGTAGCATGTATGAGTGTATCCAACATCTGGATTACCAGTGGGTCTACTTCTATTGACTGTTCTTCCTCTTGATATGGGTCACATTTTCCTGTTTCTTTGTATGCCTCATAATTTTTTGTATGCTCAACATTGTGCCTAAAGTGACCATAGAGTCTTTTGCCAATGTTTTTTTCCTCCCAGAGAGGGTAAGTTCTTTTCTTTGTCAGGAAAATGAGTAAGAAGCTAATCATCTCAAACCAGTTAGGAACTGAGCTAGGTTGGCATTGAGTTGTTGTTATAATTCTGCTTAGTTCTAACTACAAGTCTCAAGGGCAAAATTTGAAAATAGATCCTTCCCTTTTGGTAGAGGACCTTTTTTCTACCTAGACTTTTCTACCTCTGTTCATTTTCCTCCATTCTTTCTGTACCTCAGACTATATATTTTCAACCATTATGTCTTTTTTTTTTTTTTGCTGCATTGGGTCTTTGTTGCTGCACATGGGCTTTCTCTAGTTGCGGTGAGTTGGGTCTACTCTTCGTTGTGGTGCACAGGCTGCTCATTACAGTGTCTCTTCTTGTTGCAGAACATGGGCTCTAGGCACACGGGCTTCAGTAGTTGCAGCACGTGGGCTCAGTAATTGCGGCACATGGGCCCTAGGGTGCGCGGTCTTTAGTAGTTGCGGCACGTGGGCTTAGTAGTTGCGGCACACAGGCTCTAGGGTACGTGGGCTTCGGTAGTTGTGGTGTGCGGGCTCAGCAGTTGTGACTCATGGGCTCTAGAGTGCAGGCTCAGTAGTTGTGGCACATGGGCTTAGTTGCTCCGTGGCATGTGGGATCTTCCCGGACCAAGGATTGAACCCATGTCCCCTGCATTGTCAGGAGGATTCTTAACCATTACACCACCAGGGAAGTCCCTCAACCATTATGTCTTAAAGATTACTGAATCTTTCTTCTGCCTGCTCATATGTGTTGTTGAACCCCTTTAGTGATTGTACTTTTCAGCTCCAGAATTTGTTTGGTTTCTCTTTATAATTTCTCTTTATTGATATTCTCTATTTGGTGAGACATTTTTCTACTTATTTCCTTTGTTTCTTTGTGCATGGTTTTCCTTAGCTTTTTGAGCATATTTAAGACTGGTATTTTAAAGGCTTTGACTAGTAAGTCCAATTTCTGGGCTTCCTCAGGGGAAGTTTGCATTATTTTTTTTCCTGTGGACCACACTTTCTTGTTTCTTTGCATATCTCATAATTTTTGTGGAAAACTGGATATTTTGAAAAGTATAACATTACAGCCCTGAAGAACAAATTCTCCTCCCTCCCCATAGTTTGTTGTTGTCATTTGTTGTGTGTTAGTTGTTTACTTAGTGATTTTCTAAGCTATTTTTATAATGACTGTGTTCTTTGTTGTGTGTGGTCACTGAAGTCTCTGTTCTGTTAGCTTAGTGATTTCCTTAAATATCTGAAACAAAAAAAGCAAAACAAAGCAAATAAAAATAGTGTCTTGGTCTTTGTAGTTTTACTCTAAGTTGAGGCACTCCTTCAATGCTTAGCCAAGGCATTTACAACTCTGCCTTAGTCTTTATTTCCCCTTTGCACAGAGGCTAAAGATCAGCCAAAGGTGACAACTTAGGGTCTCTGTAGTCTTTTCTGAGCATGTGTTTATTCCTGAGCATGCATGGTCTTCTAGATCCCTCAATATATGTAGGAGCTTTCAAGGTTCTTATGCCCCCCCCCAACTTGTACCTTCTTCCCAACCTTGCCTCAAGCAGCTGCAGCTGCTATATGCTTTTAAATGTTTTTTAAAATTGCCACTCAAGATAAAAACCACAATGAGATGCCACCTTACACCAGTTGACAAATATTTTTAAAAAGAAAAAAAAAAGTTTTGGCAAGGAAGTGGAGAAACTGGAACACTAGTACCCTGTTGATGGGAATGTAAAATGGTACAGCCACTGTGGAAAACCGTTTGTTGGTTCCTCAGAAAGTTAGAAATGAATTACCATATGATTCAGCAATTCTTCTTCTGGGACTATAACCCCCAAATTTAAAGCTGTGCCTTGAAGAGATATTTGTACACTCATGTTCATAGCAGCCTTATTCACAATAGCTAAAAGGTAGAAGTGATGCAAATGTCCATTGATGGAAGAATGCATAAGCATTATGTGGTATACACATACAATGGAATATTATTCAGCCTTAAAAAAGGAAGGGAATTCTGCTGTATGTCAGAACATGGATGAAGCTTGAGGACATTATGCTAAATGAAATAAGCCAGTCACAAAAAGGCAAATACTGTGTTATTCCACTTATATGAGGTACTTAGAGTCATCAAATTCATAGAAATATAAAGTAGAATGGTGGTTGCCAGGGGTTGGTTGGAGGGAGGAATGGGGAATTATTGTTTATAGAGCTTCAGTTTTGCAAGGTGAAAAGAGTTCTGGAGATGGATGGTGATGGCCCCAAAAATATGAATGTGCTTAATACCACTGAACTGTACACTTAAAAATGGTTAAGATGGCATATCTTATGTTATGTATATTTTACTACAATTTTTTTTAATTGGGGAAAAATTGCTGCCCAAGTGGAGACTCCACTCCTGAGAGTTTGGAGACAGGGGATGGCAAAACAAAGGCAAGTCCCTTAGCTGATCCATTAGTGAGCAATCAGGCAGGTCAAAACACAAAACCACGACTCTTTGAGAACAAGTTCTGCATTTCCCACTTTGGCACCAGTAAGCTGGCCATTCCTTGGTTGTCACTGAGTTGTTGATTGGAGGATGGTAAGCAGGTAGGTAAAAATGTCATAACACTATCTTACTAAAACTCTTTCTTCATCAAGCACCACCCTGGTTGTTCAAAGTTTTTATTAGATTTTAGAGTTCAAAAAAGTTGATTTTGACAGTTTTTGCCAGCTTAATCATTGCATTAGTGGAAGGATAGACCCCTGGCTTTCCCTGCTCCTCCATTTCTGGTGACATCACTCACAAGAGTTTAATTTTCTTCCTAACTAATGTGAAATGTTATTAAAGGGTTTTAAGCCAATTAGTTACAGGATAAAATTTATATTTTAAAAGATTCCTCTCTTTGGTCTTTGGAGACTGAATTGTAAAGAGGCAACAGTGGAAGAAAGGACACCAGTTAGGAGGCTTATGTCATAATCTATCCAATTATGAATTGCACTAGGGTGAATTGGATTAGTAGTAAAGTTGGAGAAAATGGGTGATTCTTGGTATGTTTTTGAAATTAACTTTTGGAAGTAATCTCCAGGATTACTTATGGATATATGTGGAAAGTGAGAGGAAGGGAGGCATGAAGAATGGACTTAGAACTCAGATGGCAATCCCATTTACTAATGAGGGAAAGACTAGAAAAATGATGGGTTGGGGGAAATAAATATTCAAGACTTCTATTTTGGACACGTTACATTTGAGATAGCTTTAGACATTCAAGTGGCCTTGTCAGGGAGTCAGTTGGATTATAAGAATCTGGAGTTCAATAGAAAGGTCTAAGCTGGAAATAAACAGTAGATTTGTGAGTAATACACCTATAGATAGCAATATAAGTCATGAAACTAGTTGAGAGCTTTCAGGGAGGAAAAAAACTCAGAAAAGAACAGGCTAGGGAAGGAGACCTGGAGCAGTATAACATTTAGAGAAGCATAGAAGAAGCCATAAAGGAGACTGAGAATTTATAAAGGAAACAGGAAGTAAACCAGGATTGTGGTGTTATAGAAGTCAAGAGAATAGAATGTTTCAGAGGAGAGGGTTCAAGATCATGTCATAGAAAGATTCTGAACTCACCTCATCTCATGGACACAACAAATCTACAACTTCATATGGAATAATTCCTCCAGAGAGGGACCTGAAAACTGGGTTAACAGAGCCTTCACAACAAAGGATAAAAGGACAGCATTGAGATGGGTACAAGAGACAAAGATATGTTCTTGCCAAGGAAAAAAGCACACCCTAGCCATAGTGATCCACAATTAGGAGTGATCACAAAAGTACAGATTGTTTCCCTAGGGAGTGAGGGATTTGAGCTCCACATCAGGCACCCCAACCCCTAGATCCTGCCCAAGACAGATGAGCCCCTCAAACACCTGGCTTTGAAAACCAATGAGGAATATGTCCAGGAAAAACATAAAACTACAGGGAATGGAAAACTGTGTCTTAAAGGGTCCATGCACATACAGAGTGAAGTAAGTCAGAAAGAGAAAAACAAGTACCATATGCTAACACATATATATGGAATCTAAAAAAAAAAAGGTTCTGAAGAACCTAGAGGCAGACAGGAATAAAGACGCAGATGTAGAGAATGGACCTGAGGACACAGGGAGGGGGAAGGGGAAGCTGGGACAAAGTGAGAGAGTGGCATGGACATATATACACTACCAAATGTAAAATAGATAGCTAGTGGGAAGCAGCTGCATAGCACAGGGAGATCAGCTCAGTGCTTTGTGTCCACCTAGAGGGGTGGAATAGGGAGGGTGGGAGGGAGATGCAAGAGGGAAGAGATATGGGGATATATGTATGTGTATAGCTGATTCACTTTGTTATACAGCAGAAACTAACACACCATTGTAAAGCAATTATACTCCAATAAAGATGTTTAAAAAAAAAAAGGGCCCATGCACAGGCTCACTCAACCAAAACCAGCAAAATAAAAAACCCCAAAACCCAACCCCCCCCAAACTGCACCCCCCCAAAAAAAACAGATTTAAGAATTGCATGGATCATAAGTGAAGGGAACCCACTTATGAATACTGAAGCATCTGCCAGAGAGACATAAATCAGTTGGGATGCTACATGGGAAATGGGACATTGGCAGAAGCAATTGATGTGATCTCAGGCTACCTTGCTAATGCCAGTGCTGGTGGGCGCCATTTTGAAATTCTCCTTCTACACTGTGAGCACCAGTGGGCACATCCAGTTAAAGGCTCCACCCACCCCTGCATCTTAGGCCTCACAGCCAGCCAAGTCACAGCCATGTCAACCAGTGCATGCACTAGCCACAGCTGAGTCCTGTAGCCAATCTGGGGGCAACCATGGCCACCAGTGTACTGTAGCAGCTGCAACCAGGCTTCACAGTAAGTCCAGGGGTCAGCCCCACCCACCAGCAGACTGCAACAGTAGCTGCAGCCTTGCCACAAAAGGAGAGTATATTCAGCCCACATAGGAGACACTACTTCAGTGCCTGGCTCTGGATTGTGCCTCTAAGCCCTATAGGACATCTTCTAAATAAGGCCAGTCCTTCAAGACTGGAAAAGATAGCTGATTTACATAATACATAGAAACAAGTAAAGAGAATTAGGCCAAATAAGGAGACAGAGGAATATATTCCAATAGAAAGACCAAGATCAATCTCAGAAAAATAGTTAAATTAAACGGAGAAAAGCCATCTACCTGATAGAGTTCAAAGTAATGGTCATAAAAATGCTCACCAAACTTGGGAGAAGAATGGATAAACAGAGTAAGAACTTCAACAAAGAGATAGAAAATACAAGAAAGTACCAAACAGAAATTATAACTGACATGAAAAATACACTAGAGGGGTTCAATAGCAGACTGGATGAGGCAGAAGAACAAATCAGTGAGCTGGAAGACAAAACAATGGAACTCACCCAGACAGAGAAACGAAATGAAAAAAGAATTTTAAAAAGTAAAGATACCTTAAGGGACCTTAGGGTCAACATCAAGAATAACATTCACATTATAGAAGTCTCAGAAGGAGAAAAGAGAGATAAAGGGACAAAAAACTATTTGAAGAAACAGTGGCTGATAAATTCCCAAATCTAGGGAGGGAAACAGACAACCAGATCCAGGAAGCCCAGAGAACTCAAAATAAGATGAACCTAAAGAAACATACCAAGATACACTGGTAAAAGTTAAGGATAAAGAAGGAATCCTAAAAGTAGCAAGAGAAAAATAACTTGTCATGTATAAGGGAAACCCCATAAGGCTATCTGCAGATTTTTCAGCAGAAACTTTACAGGCTAGAAGGGACTGGCATGACATATTCAAAGTGCTGAAAGGAAAAAAACTTCCAACCAAGAATTCTCTACCTGGAAGAATTATCATTCAGAACTGAAGAAGAGATCAAGAGTTCCCCAGGTAAGCAAAAGTTAAAGGAGTTCATCACCGCTAAACCAGCCCTTCATGAAATGTTAAAGGGACTTCTTTAAGCTGAAAAAGAAGTGGCACTAATTAATAAGGAAACATATGAACGTAAAAATCTCACTGGAAATGGTAAATATATAATAAAGGTAGTGGATCAATCATTTATAAAGCAAGCATAAAGGTTAAAAGACAAAAGCAGTAAAATTAACTAAAATTACAATAATTACTTAAGGTATGCATAAAATAAAAAGATGCAAAACGTGTCATTGAAAGTATAAAATGTGGTGGGGGGAGAAAAAAAGATAAAGCTTTGGAATGTATTTCAAATTTAAGTTGCTCCCAGCTTAAAACAGGCTACTATTTACATAGGATGATATATGTGAACCTCACAGTAACAACAAGGACAAAAACCTTATAGTAAATACACAAGAAAAAATGAGAAAGGAATCTAAATATAACACTAGAGAAAATGACCAAATCACAAGGGAAGAAAGAAAGAGAAAAAGAAAGAAACAGGAACTACAAAAACAACCAGAAAACAGTTAACTAAATGGCAATAAGTATACACCTATCAATAATTACTTTAAATGTATGTCGACTAAATTTGCCAATCAAAAGACATAAAGTGGCTGAATGGATTAAAAAAACACCAAGACCCATCTATACAAAAGACTCACTTCAGAAGAAAGGACACACACAGACTGAAAGTGAAGGGATGGGAAAACATATTCTATGCAAATGGATATAAAAAGAAAACTGGAGTAGCTGTACTTGTATCAGACAAAACAGACTTTAAAACAAAGGCTGTAACAAAAGACAAAGGAGGGTGTTATGTAATGTAAATGGGTCAATCCAGCAAGAAGATATAACATTTATAAATGCACCCAACAGAGGAGTACCAAGATATATAAAGCAAATATTAACTGACTTAAAGGGAGAATTGAATAGTAGGGGACTTTACCACCCTACTTACATCAATGGGTAGATCATCCAGACAGAAAATCAATAAGGAAACATCAGACTTAAATGACACATCAGAGCAAATGGTCATAATAGATATATAAAGAACATTCCATCCAAAAGCAGCAGAATACACATTCTTCTCAAGTACACATGAAACATTTTCCAGGGTAGATAACATGGTAGGTCACAAAACAAGTCTCAATATATTCAAGAAGACTGAAATCATATCAAACATTTTTTCCAACCAGAATGGTATGAAACTAGAAATCAATCACAAGAAAAAAACAGGAAAAATTACAAAAAACGTGGAGATTAAACAACATGCTACTGAACGACCAATGGATAATTGAAGAAATCAAAGGATACATTTAAAAAATATCTGGAGACAAATGAAAATGAAAATACAACATACCCAAATCTATGGGAATGCAGCAAAAGTAGGGCTAAGAGGGAAGTGACAGCAATGCAGGCCTACCTCAAGAAACAAGAAAAATCCCAAATAGATAATATAACTTTATAGCTAAAGGAACTAGAAGAAGAACAAAAGAAGCCCAAAATTAGTAGAAGGAAGGAAATAATAAAGATCAGAGTGGAAATAAATGAAATAGAGACTTAAAAAAAATCAGAAAAGATCAATGAAACTAAGCACTGGTTCTTTGAAAAGATTAACAAAACTGTAACTGTAACTCAACATAATAAACGCCATATATAATGAACCCGCAGATAATATCATACTCAATGGTGCAAAGCTGGAAGCTTTTCCTTTAAGGTCAGAAACAAGACAAGGATGCCCACTCTTACTACTTTTATTCAACATAGCATTGGAAGTTTTAGCCAGAGCAACCAGGTAAGAAAAAGAAATAAAAGACATCCAAATTGGGAAGGAAGAAATAAAGCTGTCACTATTTGCAGATGACATAATACTATATAGAGAGAACCCTAAAGACTCCACCAAAACACCGTTTGAACTAATCAATGAATTCAGTAAAGTCACAGGATACAAAATCAATATACAAAAATTTGTGGCATTTCTATACACTAATAATGAACTATCAGAAAGAAAAATGAAGAAAACAACCCTATTTACAATTACTTCAAAAAGAATAAAATACCTAGGAAAAAATTAAACCAAGGAGGTGAAAATCCTATACACTGAAAAGTATAAGACACTGATGAAAGAAGTTGAAGAAGTCACAAATAAATGGAAAAGATATTCCATGATCACAAATTGAAAGACTTAATATTGTTAAAATGTCCAGACTACCCAAAGCAACCTACAGATTCAGATATCACTTTCAAAATTCTAATGCCATGTTTCACAGAACTAGAACAAAAAAGTTCTAAAAATTTATATGGAATCACAAAATATCCCGAATAGCCAAAACAATCTTGAGAGAGAAGAATGAAACCGGAGCTATCATGCTCCCTGATTTCAAACTAACCTACAAAACTACAGTAATCAACATAGTATAGTATTGGCACAAAAATGGAGACAAAGGCCAATGGAACAGAAGTGAAAGGTCAGAAATGAACCCACAGATGTGTGGACAATTAATCTGCAACAAAGGAGCAAGGAACATGCACTGGAGAAAGGATAGTCTCTTCCATAAATGGTGCTGGGAAAACTGGACAGTCACATGCAAAAGAATTAAACTGAACCATTATCTTACATCATACACAAAAATTAACTCAAAATGGATTAAAGACTTGAATGTAAGACCTGAAACCATAAAAATCCTAGAAGAAAACACAGGTGGTAACACATTGACATTGGTCTTAGTAATGTTTTTGTGGATCTGACTCCAAAGACAAAGGAAACAAGCAAAAATAAACAAGGGACTACATCAAACTAAAAAGCTTCTGCACAGTGACGCAAACCATCATCAAAATGAAAATGCAACCTAATGAATGGGAGTAGATATTTGCAAATCACATTTGCAATAAGGAGTTAATATCCAAAAAGAACTCATGTAACTCAACAACAACAAAACAAACAATCCAATTAAAAAATGGGCAGAGGATCTGAGCAGACATTTTTCCAAAGACATACAAATGGCCAACAGGCACATTAAAAGATGTTCAACATCACTAATTATTTGGGAAATCCAAATCAAAACCAAAATGAGATATCACCTCACACCTGTTAGAATGGCTATTATTGAAAAGACAAGAAATAACAAATGTTGGAGAGGATGTGGAGAAAAGGGAACCTTCATATACTGTTTTTGGGACTGTAAATTGGTGCAGCCACTATGGAAAACTGTATGGAGGATCCTCAAATACTTATGAATAGAACTACCATATGACACAGCTATTCCACTTCTGAGTGTTTATCTGAAAAACATGAAAACAGTAATTCAAAAAGATAAATGCACCCCTATGTTCATTGAAGCATTATTTACAATAGCCAAGATATGGTAACAATCTAATTGTCCATCAATGGATGAATGGATAAAGCAGATGTGGTATATACACACAATGGAATATTAGCCAGCTATAAAAAAGAATGAAATCCTGCCACTTGTGACAACACAGGTGGATCTTGAAGGTCTTATGCCACGTGAAGTAAGTCAGATGGAGAAACACAAATACTGTATGATTTCATTCATATGTCGAATCTAAAAACACACACACACACAAATGAACAAACAAAATAAAACAAAAACAAACTCATAGATACAGAGATCAGATTAGCAGTTACCAGAGGGGAAAGGGGTTGCAGGGGTGAGTGAAACAGGTGAAGGAGGTCAACTGTATGGTGATGGATGATAATTACACTTGTGGTGGTGATCACTTTGTAGTATATACAGATATCAAATTATAATGCTGTACACCTGAAATATATTTTTTAAAATGAGAAGAGTGTTTCAAGAAAGAGGAAGTGGTAAACTGCATTGAATGCAGCTGAGCGTTTGAGATGAGGACAGAGAAATTACCACTGATTTTGCAAGATGGATGGGAGAGGTGTTACCAAAGATGTGGTAAAGAACAGTGTCTTATTGAAACAGATTTAGGAGAAAATGGAAGTGGAGACCATGACTATAGAGAACTTCAAGAAATTGTGCTGAGTGGAGTAGAGAAATGGAGCTATAGTTTGGGAATGTGAGGTATTGCAAGTTTTTTTTTTTTTTTAATAAATGGGACATACTGTAACATATTTATATGCTGATGGGAATAATAGATTGGTGACACAGACAGTGTAATTTCTTGTGTTAAGCCTTGAGAAATCAGGGGACTGGAATCCAAAGTATAAATAAAGGGGATGGCCTTTGATAGGAGCAGGGGTACTTCACTGTAATGATAATCTTACATTTATTGAGCTCTTAGTATGTACCAGATACTATTCAAAACACCTTACAGGTATTCATTTAATCCTCAGAACAACCCTATGAAGTAGGTACTATTACTACCCTCATTAATTTTAAAAATGAAAAAACTAGGGCGTAGCAAATTTAAATAACTTAAAGTCACACAGCTAGTAAATTATAGTCAGTATTTGAACATGGCATTAGATCCCACACTCTTAACCACAATGGAGGAAGCTAGAATGTAGGCACAAATGTAAGCAGACAGTAGATTTGGTGATAAAAAGATGAAGTCCTCATGTGATTGCTTTTATTTTCTCAATGAAATATGAAGCAGGGACTTCCCTGATGGTCCAGTGGTTAAGATTCCACGCTCCCAATGCAGGTGGCCTGGGTTTGATCCCTGGTCAGGGAACTAGATCCCACATGCCGCAACTAAGAGGCCGCATGCCACAACTAAAGATCCCGTATGCCGCAACTAAGATCTGGCACAGCCAAATAAATAATTTTAAAAAATATATGAAGCAAAGGTCCATATCAATATGTATAGATCAGTCTCATTCCTTTTAATGCCAACATGATATTTTATCATATGGTTGTGCTACAATTTGATTACTTAACTAATAAGTCCCCTATTGAGGAACTTTTAAGTTGTTTCAAGGTTTTTCTTATTACAATACTACAAAAAAATATTCTTGTGCATATATATATATGAGCATATTTATAAGTATTTCTGTATAACGGACTTCTAGATTTTTTAGATCTTCACAATTAAATTTTTAAAAGCTACTGCTGTATATTAACGCATGTATGTGGAACCTAGAATAATGGTACAGATGAACCGGTTTGCAGGGCAGAAGTTGAGACACAGATGTAGAGAACAAGCGTATGGACACCAAGGGGGGAAAACCGCGGTGGGGTGGGGATGGTGGTGTGCTGAATTGGGCGATTGGGATTGACATGTATACACTGATGTGTATAAAATTGATGACTAATAAGAACCTGCAGTATAAAAAAACAAAAAAAAACAACTAATACTAAACTTTCTTTGGGTTATTTGTATGGAAATACGTTAATATAAATGTTTCAGACATTACATGAAATTTCTAAAAATCTTATATGTTCTGGTATAATGTTATAAGTCATAATTCTAGTTATTACTTTAAAATGTATATCTCAGAAATAACTAAATTTCCTTGTCAATTGCATTATTATGAACTTTCATCAAATCTTTAACCGTGGTCATTTTTAAGTCTTTTGTCATTTACAGACAGTTCTGGGTGTACTCTGATGCCTTTGCAAAAATGTTCCTATAAAAGGGTTTCATCTTCAAGGAATTCATGGAAAAGACTCTGACAAGTACAGGTTTCTGGTAACTGACTATACTGCTGAACTGAATGAACAAGCATTTTCAGAACTCTAATGGAAAACTGATGAATTCATAAAAGTGCTAACAAAAGATCAAGATGAAAAAAAATTAATTACATGGGACTGAGTGAACTGATGAGGATGATTATAATTTTTGTGACTTTCTGTTTGAATAAAAAAAAAATCCCACAAGGACTCAGAGGCAAAAAATATACAAACCAATTTTCACTGCAAAGTAAAGGACCTGTTACAGTGGAGGATTACTGGACTGAATGTCAATACTACGACATAGTATGAGTGTGTTTCGTGTTTGGTAATTGCAATCATTGTTGCTTTTGTTGTGGTCATCCATTTACAATGCTTGGTGTCAGTTTATTTATCTCTTGTAAAAATAAAATACAGTGTGTGTGTGTGAAAAAAGAAATCGGGGGTTGCCTACATTTAGTGCTGAGAGCTTTCCTTTTTCCTGTATTCTGTTTTTGTTTTTTTTTTTTTTTCTGGGTAGACAAACTATTCTTCACTTACACTAAAACTTTCTTATGAAAGATTATTTCTTTGCTGAAATTGTTTGGTTTAGAGGCCATGTAGATTTGCTTATTTTGTTTATACATCCATGCTTTGTGAATAAATCTGCCATGTTTTATTACCTAAAAAAAAAAAAGATACTGCCAAATTGTCCTCCTAAAGGGTTATACTTATTTATACTCCCATCCAATGTGTATGAGAGTGTCTATTTTCCATACCCTTGGAAACATTTGATGTTATCAATCTTTATAATACTAACCTTCAGACAGGTTATACAAACATGACACCTAGTGCCCAGATCTTGGTTTCTAAATACCTTTTTTTTTCCAATAAAGGGAACTAGGGCACCATGTAGAAATGGTTGATTCTATCACTGGGGTAGGGAATACACACAAGATGAGCCTGGAACATCTTGTAGTGCCAGAAAATAAGGAAGTAATCAAAAAATGGGGACATGTCAAAATGACATAGAAGCTCCCAATGGTCAAAGCTGGAACAATTTGAACAACAAAACAATGATAGTATTAGGTTATAAGTCATAGAATAAAATAAACATCCATTAGTCTATGCTGTTATAAGTAAATGTGTAAATAAATGGGAGAGAAGGGACATCTTCCTCAGAGAATTTCAATTAATACATACAGATAAAATGGAAGAAACAGAAAATCACCATTAGGTAAACACCACAGCAGTAATTGTCACCATAAGAACCACTAATGAATGCTAAATTTGGTGGGCAAAAGCTATGATGAGAAACAGAATATTTGAATGGTCTCAATGTATCTTCCTACAAGATATTCATTAATTATAAAGAGGAAAATAGTAACTTTATAGTGAAGCATAGCAGACAGTACCTTAACCAAATGATCAAAGTTAACATCACCAGTATTAAGACATGTCAGCATCAGGTATCTCTTGATATGATGCACTAAAACAGACACAACACCATTTTGGTGGTATTCTCACCAACAATGCATAATCTCAATCTAATCATGAGAAAATGTCAGACAAACCCCAATTAGGGGCATTCTATAAAATAACTGACCAGTGAGAACTGTCACAATTAGGAACAGATTAAGGATACATGATAATAAAATGCAATGTGGAATCCTGGATCATAAAAGGACATTAGTGGGACAAACAAAAAATCAAATAAGGTCTGCACACTAGTTAATAGTACTGCATCAGTATTATTTTCCGGGACTTCCCTGGTGCTGCAGTGGTTAAGAATCCGCCTGCCAATGCAGGGGACACGGGTTCGAGCCCTGGTCCGGGAAGATTGCACATGCCGCGGAGCAACTAAGCCCGTGTGCCACAACTACTGAGCCTGCACTCTAGAGCCTGCGAGCCACAACTACTGAGCCCATGCACCACAACTACTGAAGCCTGTGCACCCTAGAGCCTGTGAGCCGCAACTACTGAGCCCGTGTGCTACAACTACTGAAGCCCGTGCGCTCTAGGGTCCACCTGCCACAACTACTGAAGCCCGCACACCTACAGCCCGTGCCCTGCAACAAGAGAAGTTACCATAATGAGAAGCCTGTGCACTGCGACAAAGAGTAGCCCCTGCTTGCAGCAACCAGAGAAAGCCCTCGCGCAGCAACGAAGACCCAACACAGCCAAAAAAAAAAAAAAAGATTTTCATAGTTTTGATAACTGTACTATGGTTACGTAAGATGTTAACATTGGGGAAGCTAGGTGAAGGATATATAGGAACTCTTTTACTATTTTTGTGACTTTTCTATAAATCTAAAAAGGTTTTTAAAAAAGATGCGGCAAAAAAAAAGAGAGCTAATTGTCCTAATTTGTATTACTACTCTGAACATTTTTCTTAGTTTATCAGTCATTTATATTTCAGTTTCTCTATAAATTTTCTTTTCATTTACCCACTTTTTAGTTGGATTCTTGACTTCTGTATATTAAGAAAACTATATGCATTCTATGTTATGGAAATTAGCTCCTGTGTGTGGCAAATTATTTTCCAGTTTGTCTTTTGATTTTTTTTTTATGGTGGGTTAGTGTGTATATGTGTATATAGATTTTTTAAACTGATGATTTCTGCTGACCTGTGGACAGAAAATAAGGAATAGTAGCCAAGTGGCTTTAAGTCTTCAATAGTGATCAAAAGACCACAGAATAGGAACAATACTTTATGGAAATGACTTTGAGAAACTTTTTCTTTCTTCCATTATAAGTTACATTTATTTAAACATTTACATACAGTAAAATTCGTCCTTTTTGGTGTACAGTTCTAGGAATTTTGACAAATGCATACACTCATGTAATTATAATCAAGATACAGATAATTTCCATTATTAAAACAAATTCCTATGCTACCTTTTTGTAATCAGTCTCTCATTTTTAACCTGTCACCCACTGATTTGTTCTGTTCCCATAGTTTCATCCTTTCCAGAATGTTATATAAATGGAATCTATCAGTAAGTAGCCTTTTGAGTTTGGCCTCTTTCACTTAGCAAAATGCATTTGAGATTCATCCAAGTTGTTGCATGTATCATAGTTCATAATAGTTTTTATTGCTGAGTAGTATTCCATTGTATGGATATATCACAGTTTATCTATGCACCAGTTGAGGGACATCCTCCATTTTTATTTTCCTCTATTGTTAATGGTCTGCAGGTCTAGTAAAGGGCAGAGGTGAGATTTTATACCCAACAGGAAGAAGTTTCTTCTGAAAAGTCCAGCTTAGAAGTATGCTCCTGGGTAACATGTGCAAGAGGTTATACCAGTATAACTTACTTCTTGTCCTTTAAACTATATTTAAAATTGGAGTTAATCCTAAGTGAGCAGTATATCAAAGGAATAGATGTTTGTCCTGAGTATAGTTAGATGATATCCTCAGAGCAGGCCTGACAAATATTCTGGAAGCCAAGTCACTGGCAGAATATTAAAATTTTCTTTATTTAAAAAAATACTGAAAAAAGTAAAAATCAGCCCAAATCACACTTTAAAAATTTTATAAAGCAAGTCCTCTTTCAGCCTATCCAATCCCACCTCTAAAAGGTTTACAGTTTGGTATGTGTATTTCCCAGCTTTTTCCTAAGTTTATTCAGAAATATCTATATATACATATACCATACATACGCAAATGCTTTTGTTTATAAAAAAGTATTCTATATATATATATGTGTGTATATATATATGTATATGTATATATATATATATATATATACACACACACACATATATATATAAAACTTTTTAACTTATTAAAATATCCTGGACATCATACAGGTCAGAATGCATTAATAGATATATCCCATTATTTTAATGCCTGTATAGTATTCCACTAAATGGATGTGCCATAATTTATCCATTCTCATACTGACGGACATTTAGGTTATAACCAGTATTTGTATGTGTGTGTGACTTTATTAAAATATAATTCAGATAAGATAAAATTCACCCATTTAAAGTGTACAATTCATGATTTGTAGTATATTCACAGAGTTGTACAATCATCACCACAATTTTAGAACATTTTCATCAAGTTCTAAAGAAACCCCCTACACTTCAGCTATTACCCAAAGCCCTAAGCAACCACTAATCTACTTTCTGTCTCTGTATATTTAGACTCATATAATATATAGTCTTTTGGAGTGGCTTCTTTCATTTAGCATGTTTTCAGGGTTCTTCCACGTTGTAGCATATATCAGAAGTGTTCCATCCTCTTCTACTTTTTGGAAGAGTTTGTGAAGAACTTGTATTAATTCTTCTTTAATGTTTGTGAGAATTAATCTAAGAATCCATTTGAGCCTATGCTTTTCTTTATGGATATTTTAAAAAATTACTAATTAACCACTTTACTTATTACAGGTTATCTTCAGATTTTCTTTGTCCCCCCCCCCAATTGGTTTCAGTAGTTCGTGTATTTCTAGGAATTTTTCTATTTCAAATAAGTTACCTAATTTATTGGCATAAAATTGTTCATGGTGTTCCCTCATAATTTTTTATTTTAAATTTTTATAAGGTTGGTAGTAATGTTCCCGCCTTCATTTCTGATCCTAGTAATTTGAGTCTCCTTTATTTCCTGGTCAACCTACTGAAAGGTTTATCACTTTTGTAGGTCTTTATACAGAACCAACTTTTGGTTTTGTTGACTTTTTATTCTCTATGTCATTTATTTATCTAATCTCTTATTTCCTTCCTTCTGCTTTTTCTAGTTAGTTTCCTTCTCTTTTTCCAGTGTCTTAAGGTGTAAAGTGAGGTTACTGATATGTTATCTTTCTTCTTTTAAATTATAGGCATTTGTACTTATGCATTTCTCTCTAAGCATTGCTTTAGGTGTATCCCAGAAGTTTTGGCATTTTGTGTGTTCATTTTCACTCATCTCAAATTAATCTTGTAATTCCTTCTTTAACCCACTGGTCATTTAAAAGTGTGTCTAATTCATATTTGTGTTTCCCAACTTTCTGTTATTGATTTCTAACTTCATTCCATGTGGTCAGAGAACATACTTTGCATGGTTTTAATCCACTTTAATTTATTGAGGTTTGTTTTATGGTATGTGATATGGTCTATCCTGGAGATGTTTCATGTGCACTTGAGAAGAATGTGTATTCTGCTCTTGTTAGGTGAAGTGTTCCATAAGTCTCTTTAAGGTCTAGTCGATTTATAGCATTGTTCAAGTCTTCTATTCCCTTGTTCATCTTCCGTCTAGTTCTTATTGAAAATGGGGTACTTAATTCCCCAACTCTTATTGTATACTTTTATATTTCTCCATTCATTTCAGTTTTTGATTCATGTATTTTGGTACTCTGTTGTTAGGTGCATGTGTGTTTATAATTGTTATATCTTTCTGGTGGATTGACTTTTATCAATATAAGATGTCACTCTTTATCTATAGTGACATTTTTTGTTTTAAAGTCCATCTTAAATAGACTTTAGATAATAGTATAGCCACTCCAGCTTTCTTATAGTTGCCATTTGCCTGATATTTCTCTCTATCCTTTAATCTTCAGTCTGTATCCTTGAATCTAAAGTGTGAATCCAATGAATAGCATAGAGGTAAGTCTTGTTGTTTTTTTCCAGTTTGATGATCTCTGCCTTTTGATTGGATTGTTTAATCTATTCATATTTATTATTAATATAGGTGGACTTACGACTGCCATTTTACTGTTTCTTTTCTATATGTCTCAAGATTTTGTTTCTCCATTCCTCTTTTTGCTTTCTTTTGCATTGAACATTTTCTAATAAAACATTTAAATGTCTTTAATATTTTCACTATATATTTTTAGTTATTTCTTTAGTGGTTGCTCTAGGGTTTACCATATACATCTTAACTTAATTGGCTTCAGCTATATACTAACTAAATTCCAATGAGATATAAAAACCTTATTCCTATATAAACCTATTCCTTTTCTCACTTTCTGTGGTATTATTGTTATTATCATTATTATTTCTACATTACAAACCCAACAATATATCATTATAATCATTACTTAATATAATTTTATGTCTTTTAAAGAAGCTGAGAGAAGAAAGAGCAAGTATATATTTACAACTTTTTTATATTAACCTTCTTATTTACCATTTCTTATTTTCTTCATTCGTTCCTGTGGATTTGAGTTACCATTTTAGAGTCATTTCTTTAATCCAATACAGCTTTGTTTCCACCCACTTCCTTTGTCTTGTTATTGGTAAATATATTACAGTTTTATATGTTATAGATCCAACAATGCAACTATATACATATTGTCTTATAAAATAGCTTTTTAAATCAATTAAGAAAGGAAAAATGTATTTTGACTGTCTTTTATAATTACATAATTACCTTTACCCATGATAATTTTTTAGATGTGTAGATTCAAATTACTGTCTGAGGTCACTTGCTTTCCACCTGAAGAACTTCCTTTAATATCTCCTGTAAGTCAGGTCTGACAGCAACATAGTCTCCCAGTTTTTGACTATGTGAGAATGTCTTTATTTCGTCTTCATTTTTGAAAAACAGCTTTATTGAATACAGGATTCTATATTGACAGTTTTTTTCTTTCAGCACTTTGACTATGTTTTCCCACTGCCACCTCCATTGTTTCTGATGAGAGGTCATCTATTACTCTTACTGAGATTCCCTTGTAAGTGGCTTCAGTTGTCTCATGTTGCTTTCAAAAGTTTCTCTTTGTCTTTGGGTTTTAGCATTATTATGGTATGTTTGTTGATTTCTTCTTGTTTATCCTAATTGGGGTTCATTGAGATTCCTCAGATGTGTAGATAATGTTTCTCATCAAATTTGGGATGTTTACAGCCATTATTTATTGGAATAATTTTTCTGCTCCTTTCTTTCTCTGATTTTCCCATTACAAGTATGTTGGAGTGCTTAATGAATTTCCATTCTTTTTTCTGATCTTCAACCTGGATACAATTATCCCATTAAACATCACAACCCAATGAGGTAAGTAGTATTATTATCCTCATTTTTATAGATGAGAAAACTGAGGCTCAGATTAAGTGACTTGCCAAGGTCACAGAGTGGTAAGTATGGCTGTGAAGTTCAAACAGGTCTGACTCCAAAGTTTGTACTACTTCCTCTATATCATATCATCTTTCTATTCTCCAGCAACTACAAACAAACAACTGGGGGATTTGGGGTAGGCTGCCTCTCTTCTAGAGAGCTCTTTCTTTCTACCCCTCTTTAGTATTCTTTGCTAGTATGTTCCTCTTCTAAAATTAATATATCTAATCCCTAACATGTAATAGACAATGATTCTATGTTTATTGCTTTGAATTCAATCATTACTCAATGGTAGCTAGCTTAAATGACTATGAGAACATTAATGTTTTGATCTAAATTCTTTCATTAGAAAAAACATAAAGCTATTTGAAGACAGTGATAACTTATAGGGAAATGTCCATTAAATATGTCTACTAACTTATGAAAACTACCTACTGCTACTGCTGATAGGTCTCATTCAAGAGCATTTGCTGATGTTTAGGCCTGGAGTCTTGGTCATTTATTTACTAGGAAAATAAAATTAGGGACAAATGGGCTCTAGAGATAAATATTTCAACACTTAATTAGTTTTTTAGTTTTGTATATATAGGAGGCAGTGACAAATATTTAAGACCTCATATAAATTATAATGATTAAAAAAAAACCCTTGGAAGTAATCCACTGTAATTTATCCTGAGAAAATGATACTCTTTATTCCTTACCCTCCATACTCATTATATTGTCTATTCTAGAGAGTGTTTGATTATAGAAAATGTTTTCTACCAATTCTTTCCAAAAGCTGAAAGGGATTTTAATTCAGTTTTCTCTCCCTCAGTTAGCTTCTCTTCTTCAATTCCAAATAAATTGCTATCTATATACAAATCCTAGATCCTAGATTCTGATGCAAGAAAGACCTCCTGGGACTCACAATCTTTATGTCTTCTAGCTGCCACTGATTTCTGTAGTATTATCTGTAGTAGATGATATTAGAGAAGCATCCTGGAGATCTGACTGCTGCTTTTTGTTCTTTCCAAATTCTATCACCAATATTTTCCCACGTAGTTTATATCCATTTACTAGACGCAATGCTTGCCATGCTATTTCTGTATCTAAAAGAGAAAGAAAAAACATCAGTTTATATGTGGCTTAATCGATTTTATTCCAAGTCTAGTTTATGTTGTTTTGCCTTGGAGTTCAGTGTAGGCTATAAGGCCACGTAATTATTTGATTTTATTGTGTTTTCTACAATCTCAAATTTGTAATAACTCAGCAAGATTAAACTAATGGCTAAGAATAACAACAATAAAATCTTAAAATGGATATTTGAGAGCTTTCTCCTAATTCAATGATATAGGTAAAGAAACAAGGATACAGACAGTGTGCTTAAGAGGGTTAAGCTATAACTAATAATACACAAACCTCTATCTTAGATAACAGATTATAAGTACTGTAAGAATGAAATCATTTTCAAAATGGGGAAGACAAATAAAAGAAGTTATCATGGTATTGAGGATATTTTGCTACTTTTTCCTTTTGATCAGAGAGTGGTTGTAGGAGCCCTCATTAGGATAAGTAAGTTTAAGAATGCTTGCAGGCATATGGAAGCTTGAGGTGTAAGAGTATATAGCATATAGCAGGAGGATTTGATTTATGGGTCTCAGAGCCTGGATGTGGGAAATTAGGAAGGAATGGAATTACTGCCTAGAGTCTGTGAAATCGTAAGTGGACAAGCAATGTTTTTAGATTGAACCAATTTATGTCTCATATATGTATGCACTACAAATTTTCAAATGCATGTATAATTACTAAAACGGCTATTTATTTAGAAGTACTTAGTGTATAGAGCCTTTTTATTACATATCTTTTCAATTAATGGATCATATTAGGTGGGGGTGCATGAAGTAATTTTATAAGTTTAAAAAGGGTTCTCACACTTGAAAAGACTAAAAATCACTAGTGTTGAGGATCCACAAACCTTTAATGAGATAGGAAAGATGGTACAATGCTGTATGAAAAGAATGCAGGGGAGTTTGGCACTGCTCATGTGTAAAAGCACTTCCCTTTAAATAGATTACTAGGCTGTATATAAATGATGATACTTTAGGGATAATAAAAGGCACAGCTCCTACCCAGCCCCCACCAAAAAAAGAAAGTCTGGTCTGTCATAGAAACTGAAATTCCTATACAGGTATAACTTGTTTAACTGTACTTTGCTTTATTATGCTTTGCAGATATTGCAGTTTTTTCCCTCAAATTTAAGGTTTCTAGCAACCCTGCACTGTCAGATGACGGCTAGCATTTTTTACCAAGAAAGTATTTTTAAATTAAGGTATGTACATTGTTTTTTTAGACAAAATGCTACTGCACACTTAATAGACTACAGTATAGTACAAACATAACTTTTACATGTGCTAGGAAACCAAAAACTTCATGTGACTTGCTTCATTGGGATATTCACTTTCTTGCAGTGGTCTGGAACTGAATCCATAATATCTCTGAGATATGCCTGTATTATTTCTCCCTTTGGTTTAGGATACTGAAATTATGTATTAAGATGCAAACAATAGTTAAAAGAATATATCACCTACTAGCTAATTATGAATTACTAATGAATTAGCATAATATAGCATAATAGCATAATATCTTGCAGTCTCTTAGTCCTAATAGGGCATAATGCAAGTACGAGTGTTCTGATCAGAATACCAATATATTAATAATTAACATAATTATAACTTGGACTAGAAATACTATTTTCAGCAAAGGGAAAGTAAATTTTGATGGCGTGAGTAGGAAGCGCCAAGACTGAGGAACAGTCAGGACAAAGGTGTAAAGTGGTCGTGCACTGTCAAAGGAGGAGAGGAAGCACAGAAGGGAAAGTAGAGAAAAATTAAAAACATGTTTTCCTTAGTTCTCTTCCCTTCCTCCCATGTGCTTGTCCAAGCACATGCTTCTCATGTGCTGTAGAGAAATCAAAGCGCTATATCTAAACGAGGGGATAAGTAGTCACTAATGAACTTATGCTACAACTGAGTAATTATCCAGATGAAGCTACTTACTGGGAAAAGTGATAAAAGCCTGCCCCCTCATTCGTCCAGTCATCATTCGGAATTGAATTGGAGGTCCTTTCTTCTCCTGGAACCGAGCGAATAATGAGACAAGATCTCCTTCGGTCACCCGAGGGCTAAGGTTCTTCAGGTATAACACCTAATATAAACCAAGAATCACCAGAAATATCACATTAGGGAGGTAAGGCAACTAGTTAATTGTAGTAGGAATTAGTTAGTTTCAGATAAAGATGGTGGATTGAATGCATGCATCTAATTTCAATCCCTCCAGAAAACTCTCCAAAAACTACAGAGACTTTTTTTTTTAATATAAACTGACAAGGTAAAGAAGAACAAGGAAAGGAGGCAATAGCAATATTCTGGAAGCTGGAAAATAACTGAATGTGTGTACTCAAGAAAGCTGAATCTTAAACCAGCAGTGGGGAAAGCCAGGAACTAACCCAATCTACACCTAAGAATCCTCAAACAGTTTAGGAACTGATATATTCAGGGGTCTCTGGAAATGGATGTAAAGAGCTGGGGTTAAGGTGGGTAGGTTGAAAACTCTTTAAAAATAGGTTAGATCTTTAAACACCTCCCCTATAATATGCTACTGGGTAAAGACCACTCCCAATCTTGGTGAATACTGGAGGTTCATTCTTTGAACACAGGGAGTACTAGATACAGTTGAGGATGTGAATACTGTTCCTAAAAACTAGGAGATTAAGAGAATTAATGCATTCTGAATGATGAGGATACCCCAAACACTTCCTCCCATTTGGCTCCCACAATGCTGGTGGTACCCTCCCATGCAAGAGTTTTGAAGTCTTCTCTGGGGAATCTGATTACCCCAAGAGGAAAGATCTAAAAATGCTGATTTGGGATGGGGAATTTCTCCAAGAAATGGACGAGCCAGATGACTTTAAGTGAAGCTCAAAGTCATTAAGGATCACTCATTTGCTCAGAGCTTCCAATCTGTTTTTGGCCCCTACTCATAAATATGAGCACAGATTATCAGGCATCTGAGAAAAGCCTCTAATGTGAAAGAGAACAGAACAAACAAAGAAATGAAAGCAAATGGGAGAAAACAGAAACTATGCAAGGACCAAAAAAAAACTTCAAAAAGCCATCACTAATACCCTCAGAGAAATAAGAGAAAATATTCCATCTATTACGAATGGGATGCTATAAAAAAAAGAAATATTCAAGAAAACAAAAAAGAGCTCTTAAGTGTGATTGAACTTAGTTCTTATCGGCTTAAAATAGATTGTTATAAGATGTTTTGAGTAAGTTCCATTGTAATTATGAAGAAAATACCTATAGAGGATACACAAAAGAAAATGAGAAAGGAAAAAAGCACTTCACTACCAAAAATTCATTGAAATACAAAGGAGGACCTCAAGAAAGAAAAGGAGCAACAAAAGAGCTACAATACAGAAAACAACTAATAAATGGCAATAGTAAGTCCTCCCTATCAATAATTACTTTACCTATAAATGGATTAAACTCCCTAATTAAAGACGTAGAGTGGCTGAACAAATAAAAACCAAGATCTGACTATGTGCTGTCTGCAAGAAACTCACTTTAGATTTAAGGCCATACATAGGCTGAAAATGAAAGGATAAAAAAATAAATTCCATGCAAATTGTAACCAAAAAAGAGCAGGGTTGGCCATGCTTATATAAGATAAACTAGACTTTAAGTCAAAAACTTTCAAAGGAAACAAAAAAGGATATTATATAATGATAAAAAGGTCAATTCACCAGGAAGATATAACTATTATAAATATATATACACCCAACATCAGAGCACCTAAATATATGAAGCAAACATTGAAAAAACTGAAGGAAGAAACAGAAAGCAACACAATATTACTAGGAGATTTCAATACCTCACTTTCAATAGCAGAAGAAAAACTAGAAAATTCACAAATTAGTGGAAACTAAACAACATACTCTAGAACAACTAATGGGTCAAAGAAGAAATCAAAAGGGAAATTAGAAAATACCTTGAGACAAATGAATATGAAACCACAATATACCAAAATTTATTGGATGCAGCAAGATCAATACTAAGAGGGAATTTTATAGCATTAAATGCCTAAATTAAAAGAGGAGAAAGCTCTCAAACAACTTAACTCTATACTTCAAGGAACTAGAAAAAAAAGAACAAACTAAGCTCAAAGTTATCAGAGGGAAATAATAAAGATTAGAACAGAAATAAATGAAATAGAGATTAGAAAAATCATAGAAAAAAATCAACCAAACTAAGAGCTGTTTTTTAAAAAGATCAACAAAATTGACTAACTTTAGTTAGGCTAAGAAAAAAGAGAAGACTCAAATAAAATTAGCCGTGAAAGAGGAGTCATTACAATGGATGCCACAGAAATAAAAAAGGATTATGAGAGACTACTCTGATAATTACATGCCAACAAATTGGATAACCTAGAAAAAAGGATAAATTCCTAGAAACATAAAACCTACCAAGACAAAATCATGAAGAAATAGAAAATCTGAATAGATACATAACTAGCAATAAAATTGAATCAGTAATCAACAAAGAAAAGCCCAGGACCAGATGGCTTCACAGGTGAATTCTACCTAACATTTAAAGAAGAATTAATACCAATCCTCCTCAAACACTTCCAAAAAACTGAAGAGGAGAGAACACTCCCAAACTAGTTTTATGAGGCCAGCATTACCCTGACCAAAAGCAGAAAAAGACATTACAAGAAAAGAAAACTACAGGCCAATATCCCTGATGAATACAGATGCAAAAATCCTTAACAGAAAACTAGTAAACTGAATTAAAAAGCACATTTAAAGGATCATACATCATGACCAAATGGGATTTATCCCTGTGATGCAAGGATGGTTCAACATATGAAAATCAGTCAATAAGATATAACATATTAACAGAATGAAGGATAAAAATCACAAATCATCTCAAAAGACATCAATGGACAGATATTCCAGACAGAAAATCAATAAGGCAACAAAATGACACAATAGAACAGACAGACTTAATTGATATTTTCAAGACATTACATCCAAACAAAAACAAAAACAAAAAACACCAAATCAAACAAAACAACAACAACAACCAGAATACACATTCTTTTCAAGTGCACACTGGAACATTCTCTAGGACAGACCACATACTAGGACACAAAACAAGCCTCAACAAATTTAAGAGGCCAGGGATTATTTCAAGCATCTTTTCTGACCACAACAGCATGAAACTAGAAATCAACCACAGAAAGAGAAACGAGAAAAAAAATGATTACATGGAGATGAAACAACATGCTATTAAAAAAGCAATAGGTCAAAAACAATGAAATCGAAGAGGAAATTAAAAAATACCTTGAGACAAATGACAATGAAAACACAACCATACAAAATCTATGGAATGCAGCAAAAGCAGTCCAAAGAGGGAACTTCATAGTGATAAAGGCCTTCCTCAAAAACAAGAAAAATCTCAAATAAACAACCTAACCTACCACCTAAAAGAATTAGAAAAAGAAGAACAAACAAAACCTAAAGTCATCAGAAGGAAGGAAATAATAAAGATCAGGGATGAAATAAATAAAATAGATATCAAAAAACAATAGAAAAAATCAATAAGCCAAGAGCTGTTTTTTCAAAAATGTAAACAAAATTGACAAACCTCTGGTCAGGCTCAACAAAAAAAGAGAGAGAACCCAAATAAATGAGGAGAAATCACAACTGATACTGCAGAAATACAAAAAAAACATAAGAGAATACTATAAACAATTATATGCCAACAGATTGGACAACCTAGAAGAAACGGACAAGTTTCTAGAAACATACAGTCCACCAAAACTGAATCAAAAATAAATAGATAATTTGAACAGACCAATCACTAGAAGTGAAATAGAATCTGTAATTGAAAAAAACTCCCTGCAAACAAAAGTCCAGGACTGGATGTCTTCACTGGGGAATTCTACCAAACATACAAAGAAGAACTTATATGAATCCTTCTCAAACTCTTCCAAAAGACTGAAGAGTAGGGAACACTACCAAAGTCATTCTATGAAGCCACCATCATCCTGATACCAAATCCAGACAAAGACACTACCATAAAAGAAAATTACAGGCCACTATCTTTGATGAACATAGATGCAAAAAATTCTCAACAAAGTATTAGCAAACCAAATTCAACAACACATAAAAAGGATCATACACCATGATCAAGTTGGATTCATCTCAGGGTCACAAGGATGGTTCAACAAACGCAAATCAACCAATGTGATACACCACATCAACAAAAGAAAAGACAAAAAACACATGATCATCTCAACAGATGCAGAAAAAGCATTTGATAAAATTCAACATCCATTCATGATAAAAACTCTTATCAAAGTGGGTACAGAGCGAACATATCTCAACATAAGAGAAGCTGTTTATGACAAACCCACAGTCAACATAATACTTAACAGTGAAAAGGGAAAAAGCCTTCCTACTAAAATCTGGAACAAGACAATGATGCCCACTTTCACCCCTTCTATTCAACATAGGACTGGAAGTCCTAGCCACAGAAATCAGATAGTAAAAAGAAATAAAAGGTATCCAAATTGGAAGGGAAGAGGTAAAATTCTCATTATATGCAGATGACATTATACTATATATAGAAAACCCTAAAGACTCCACACAAAAACTACTAGAACTGATAAGCAAATTCAGCAAGGTAGCAGGATACAAGATTAACATACAGAAATCTGTTGACTTTCTTTACACTAACAATGAAATATCAGAAAGGGAAAGTTAAAAAAAAATCCCTTTAAAAATTACATCATCAACATCACTAATCATTAGAGAAATGCAAATCAAAACTACAATGACGTATCACCTCACACCAGTCAGAATGGCCATCATCAAAAAATCTACAAACAATAAACGCTGGAGAGGGCGTGGAGAAAAGGGAACCCTCTTGCACTGTTGGTGGGAATGTAAATTGATACAGCCACTAGGGATAACAGTATGGAGGTTCCTTAAAAAACTAAAAACAGAACTGCTGTATGACCCAGCAATCCCACTACTGAGCATATACCCTGAGAAAACCATAATTCAAAAAGAGACATGTACCACAATGTTCATTGCAGCACTATTTACAATAGCCAGGACATGGAAGCAACCTAAGTGTCCATCAACAGATGAATGGATAAAGAAGATGTGGCACACATATACAATGGAATATTAGCCATAAAAAGAAACGAAATTGAGCTATTTGTAGTGAGGTGGATGGACCTAGAGTCTGTCATACAGAGTGAAGTAAGTCAGAAAGAGAAAAACAAATACCATATGTAACACATATATATGGAATCTAAAAAAAAAAAGGTTCGGATGAATCTAGGGCCAGGACAGGAATAAAGACGCAGATGTAGAGAATGGACTTGAGGACACGGGGAGGGGAAAGGGTAAGCTGGGATGAAGTGAGAGAGTGGCATTGACATATATACACTACCAAATTTAAAATAGATAGCTAGTCAGAAGCAGCTGCATAGCACAGGGAGATCAGCTCGGTGCTTTGTCACCACCTAGAGGGGTGGGATAGGGAGGGTGGGAGAGAGATGCAAGAGGGAGGGGATATGGGGATATATGTATACATATAGCTGATTCACTCTGTTATACAGCAGAAACTAACACAACACTGTAAAGCAATTATACTCCAATAAAGATGTTTTAAAGAAAAAAAAAAGACGAGTCAGCAGTTTCTTCTGATGGATCTCATAAAGGGATCACAGTATCCTTAACAACATCCTGACAATGGTCATGACCATGAGACATAGAAAGTTAGTAGAATTACATGTAAGTTAGTTAATAAACGGTTCCTTTCTAAAAAAAAAAAAAAAAAAAAAAGAATAAAGCTATGGATAAACAACAAGGTCCTACTGTATAGCAAATATCCTATCCCACTATATTTGATATCCTATGATAAACCATAATGGAAAAGAGTATGAAAAAGAATGTATATATATATATATATATATATATATATATATATATATATATATGAGTCACTTTGCTGTACAGCAGTATTTAACACAACATTGTAACTCAACTTTACTTCAAAAAAAAATAAATTAAAAAAAATAAAAATAAATAAAAATTGCATCAAAAAATCAAATACTTAGGAATAAACGTGACCAAGGAGGTGAAAGACTTATATGCTGAGAACTATAAAACGCTGATAAAGGAAACAGAAGATGATTTCAAGAAATGGAAAGATATACATTGCTCTTGGATTGGAAGAATTAATATTGTTAAAATGGCCATACTACCCCAAGCAATCTACAGATTTAATGTGATCCCTATCAAATTACCCATGTCATTTTCCACAGACTAGAACAAATAATTCTAAAATTTATAAGGAACCATAAAAGACCCAGAATTGACAAAGCAATCCTGAGGAAAAAGAACAAAGCAGGAGGCATAACCCTCCCAGACTTCAGACAATTACAAAGCTACAGTAATCAAAACTGCGTGGTACTGGCACAAAAACAGACATATAGATCAATGTAACAGAACAGACAGCCCAGAAATAAACCCACACATCTACAGTCAATTAATCTTTGACAAAGGAGGCAAGAATATACCATGGAGAAAAGACAGTCTCTTCAGCAAGTGGTGTTGGGAAAGCTGGACAGCTGCATGTAAATCAATAAAGTTAGAACACTGCCTCATGCCATACACAAAAATAAACTCAAAATGGCTTAAAGACTTACATGTAAGACAGGATACCATAAAACACCTAAAAGAGAACACAGGCAAAACATTCTCTGACATAAATCGTACCAATGTTTTCTTAGGTCAGTCTCCCAAGGCAATAGAAATAAAAGCAAAAATAAACAAATGGGACCTAATCAAACTTATCAGCTTTCACACAGCAAAGGAAACCATGAACAAAACTAAAAGACAACCTACGTACTGGGAGAAAATATTTGCAAATGATGCGACTGACAAGGGCTTACTTTTCAAAATATACAAACAGCTCAAAAAACTAAGTAACAAAAAAAAAACAACCTAATCAAAAATAGGCAGAAGACCTAAATAGACATTTCACCAAAGAAGACATACAAATGGCCAATAAGCACATGAAAAGATGCTCAACATCGCTCATTACTGGAGAAATGCAAATCAAAACTAAAATGATGTATCACTTCACACCAGTCGGGATGGCCATCATCAAAAAGTCTACAAATAATAAATGCTGGAGAGGGTGTGGAGAAAAGGAAACCCTCTTACTCTGTTGGTGGGAATGTAAGTTGGTGTAACCACTATGGAGAACAGTACGGAGGTTCCTTAAAAAACTAAAAATAGAGTTGCCATATGATCCAGCAATCCCATTCCAGGGCATATATCTGGAGAAAACTCTAATTCAAAAAGATACATGTACCTCAGTGTTCATAGCAGCACTATTTACAATAGCCAAGACATGGAAGCAACCTAAATATCCGTCAACAGATTAATGGAAAAAGAAGATGTAGTATATATATACAATGGAATACTACCTAGCCACAAAATAGAATGAAATAATGCCATTTGCTGCAACATGGATGGACCTAGAGATTGTTATACTAAGTGAAGAACGTCAGACAAAGACAAATATCATATATCACTTATATGTGGAATCTAAAATATGATAAAAATGAACTTATTTACAGAACAGAAATAGACTCACAGACATAGAAAACAAAGTTATGGTTACCAAAGAGGAAAGGCAGGGAGGAGGGATAAACTAGGAGTTTGGGATTAGCAGATAGAAACTACTATATATAAAATAGATAAACAACAAGATCCTACTGTATAGCACAGGGAACTATATTCAATATCTTGTAATAAACTATAATGGAAAATAATCTGAAAAATTATATACAGTAAGTCCCCTACATATGAACGAGTTCCGTTCCAAGAGTGTGTTCTAAGTCCAATTTGTTCATAAGTCCAACAAAGTTAGCCTAGGTACCCAACTAACACAATCGGCTATTTAGTACTGTACTGTAATAGGTTTATAATACTTTTCACACAAATAATACATCAAAAACAAAAAAATAAAGAAAACATTTTATACCTTACAGTACAGTACCTTGAAAAGTACAGTAGTACAGTACAACAGCTGGCATACAGGGGCTGGCATCAAGTGAACAGGCAAGAAGAGTTACTGACTGGAGGAAGGAGAGGAAGTGGGAGGTGGTAGAGCTGAAGGATCATCAGCAATAGGCGATGCAGGGCAAGCTGCAATTTCACTCATGCCTGACGTTGATGGCATAGGTTCTGGTTCCTTGCTGGATTCAGTTCTATCTACCCTCTTAAAAAAATGATCTAGTGATGTCTGGGTAGTAGCTCTTTTTTTCTCATCATAGATGACACGGTAGCACTGGATTGCATTCTGAACGGCTGCTGCAACCTTTGTGTACCTTTCTACGTTTGGGTCCTGTGCCTCAAAAACTAACAGTGCCTCCTTAAATAAAGAAAATCCCCTTGCCATTTCCTGCATCGTGAATCTCTTCAGTTCTTCAGTTACTTCTTCCTCTTGTCTTTCTTCGTCCCTTCTCTGGGCCTCCAATTCCATCAGGTCCTCATTAGTAAGCTCCTCGTGCTGCACAGCAAGGAGTTCAATGAAGTCATCCTCTTGCAGATCTAGCTCCAGCTGCTCGTTGAGGGTCACTACATTGCTGAAGACCTCTTTGGACTCCTCATCCACCTTCTCAAATCCACGAAAATCGTGAACAAACTGTGGGCCAAGGTTCTTCCAAACCCCATTCATGGTGACGGCCATAACCTCACGCCAAGCAGTCAATGTTTTTTATGGCCTTGTAGATGTCATAGTCCTTCCAAAATTGTCGCCAATTTGTTCCTGATTCGTCACTCACCTTTACTGCCTGACGAAAAGTGTGATGTAAATAATATTTCTTGTAGGTTGCTATAACTCTCTGGTTCATAGGTTGGATGAGCGATATAGTATTCAGTGGCATATGCGCTACTGTACTTTGATGTTGGGATGAAAGTCGTCCATGAATGGGGGTTGGCTTGGAGCACCGTTGAGCAGCAAAAGAATGTTGAATGGGACATCCTCCTCCAAGCAATATTTCTCTACCTCCGGGATAAACTGGTGGAAAAACCAGTCCTGGAAAATGGCCTGTGTAACCCAGGTTTTGGGGTTACTCTTCCACACAATAGGAAGAGAGCCCTTGGCTATGTTTTAAGGGCTCTTGGGTTCTCTGAATGATAAACTAAGAGAGGTTTCAGCTTCATACGCTGGAAGCACTGCCACCAAACAACAGAGATAGCCTATCCTTTGCTGCTTTATAGCCTGGCATCAACTTTTCCTCCTTACTGATGTAACTTCGGTCTGGCATTCTCTTCCAGTACAGTCCTGTCTCATCCACATTAAAAACCTGCTCGGGTAAATACATACCTTCATCGATAATTTCTCGAAACATTTCAGGAAATTCCCAGGCAGCTACTGTTATCTGCACTCACTGCCTCGCCACTTACTTTTACATTGTGAAGGTTGGCTCTAGCCTTGAACCGATGAAACCAGCCATGGCTGGCATTAAAAGATGCGCCCTCAGATTCTTCGCCATGTTTCTTCTTCAAGTCTTCATAAAGGCTTTTAGCTTTCTCTTAAATCAGCATTAAGCTGAGTGGGACTCGACGCAGATGCTGATCCTGCATCCACACACTGAGAAGTTTCTCCATCTCCTCCATCACTTTTCCACGCTTCTTTGATATTATTGTTGACGTCATTGGCACAGCAGACTTCACATGTTACATGATCTTGTCCTTGTTCTCTAAAATCATGCTGATGGTTGAAAGATTCATGTTATAAGAACGAGTGACATCTACCATTGTTTTGCCTCACTCCACTCTCTCAGTTATTTTCACTTTTGTTTCCATCGTTATCATTTGGTGCTTCTTAGCAGTACCAGCTACATCACCACTGCTTTTATGCTTGCTTCCGGACATCCTGGGCTTAAAATAAAGATACTGTACTACTGTACTCTATACACTACTGTAAAGTACACAAAAGCACAATCACTTGTAGAGGATGCATGCATGTGACAATGTAGGCCAGACATGTGAACTTACGTGATTGGACATGTGAACGCACGTTCGCATCTCTGAAAGTTCACAACTTGAAGGTTTGCATGTAGGGGACTAACTGTATACGTGTGTGTGTGTGTGTGTGTGTGTATAAAAAAAATGAATCACTTTGCTGTACACCAGAAACTAACACAACATTGTAAATTATACTTCAGTAAAAAAAAACCTAGAAACATTAGAAAAAAAAAGAAATTGAAAAAGACACAAATAAATGGTAAGACATCCCATATTCATGGATCAGAAATATTAATATTGTCGAAATGTACATACTACTCATAGTGCTCTACAGATTCAATGCAATTGTTATCAAAATCCCAGTGACAGGGACTTCTCTGGTGGCACAGTGGCTAAGAATCTGCCTGCCAATGCGAGGGACATGGGTTCGATCACTGGTCTGGGAAGATCCCACATGTCGCGGAGCGACAAGCCTGTGCGCCACAACTACTGAGCCTGCACTCTAGAGCCCTTGCACCACAACTACTGAAGCCCGAGCACCTAGAGCCCATGCTCTGCAACAAGAGAAGGCACTGCAATGAGAAGCCTGCACACCGCAACAAAGAGTAGCCCCTGCTCGCCACGACTAGAGAAAGCCTGTGTGCAGCAAAGAAGACCCAACACAGCCAAAAAAAAAAAAAATCCCAATTACAAATTTTATGGAAATAAAAAAAGTCCTAAAATTCATATGGAACCACAAGAGACCCCAAATCAACAAAGCAATCTTGAGGAAGAAGAACAAAGTAGGATGTGTCACATATCCTGATTTCAAACTACAGTAATCAAAACAGTAAGGTACTAGCATAAAAATAAACAGACATATTGACCAATGGAATAGAATAGAGGGCCTAGAAATAAACCACACATTTATCGTAAACTGATCTTAGACAAGGAGGGCAGGAATACACAATGGGGAAAAGACAGTCTTTTTAATAAATGGTGTTTGGAAAACTGGATATCCAGTACAAAAGAATGAAATTAGATGTTTCTCTTACACCCTATACAAAACCCAACTCAAAAGGAAGTAAAGACTTAAAAATAAGACATGAAACTCTAAAACTCCTAGAAGAAAACATAGAAAAATCTTGACCCTGGCCTTGGCAATAATTTCTTAGATATGCTGTGAAAAGCACGAGCAACAAAAGCAAAAACAGACAAGTGTCATTACATCAATTCAAACCAATATGCACAGCAAAGGAAACAATCAGCAAAGTTAAAAAGCTGCCTACAGAATGGGAGAAAGTATTTTCAAATCATATATCTAATAAAGGGTTAATATCTAAAATATAGAAGGGATTCCTGAAACTCAAAAGTGAAAAAAAAAAAAAAAGATGTGTTGGTAAGGATGTGGAAAAATTTTAACCCTTGTACACTGTTGGTGGAAATGTAAATTTGTACAACCACAATGGAAAACAGTTGGAAGATCATTAAAAAATTAAGAATAGAACCCACATAATCCAGCAATCCCACTTCTGGCTATATATCTAAAAGAACTGGAATCAGAATCTGGAAGAAATATCTGCATTCCCATGTTCACTGCACCATTGTTCACAATAGCAAAGACATGGAAACAACCTAAATGTCTATTGACAGATGAATGGACAAAGAAAATGTGGTGTATAAATACAACAAGGTATTATCCAGCCTTAAAAACGAATAAAATCTTGTCATTTGCTACAACGTAGGTGAACTTGGAAGACATGCTAAATGAAATAAACCAGAAACAGAAGAACAAATACTACATGATCCCACATATATCAGGAATCTAAAATAGTCAAACTCATAGAAGCAGAGAATAGAATCGTGCTTACCAGGGGCTAGGAGGAGGGGTAACTGAGGAGGTGTTCATCAAAGGGTATATAGTTTCACTTATGCAAGATGAGTAAGTCCTATAGATCTATTGTACAGCAGAGTATATATAGTTAACAATACTGTACTGGATACTTAAAAATTTGTTAAAAGGATAGATCTTACATTAAATATTCTTATCAAAAGAAAAAATGGAGGGAGGAAATTCCTGGAGGTGATGGTTAAGTTTAGGGCATTGTATTGGTGATGGTTTCATGGTGTATATTTATCTTCAAACCTACCAAGATGCATACATTAAATATGTACAGCTTTTTCTGTATGTCAAACATACTTCAATTGAAGAAAAACTTAACCAAGGAAGTGAAGGACTTGTACATTGAAAACCACAAAACGTTGCTCAAAGAAATTAAAGACAACACAAATAAACTCAAAGATGTCACATGTTCATGGACTAGAAGTCAATATTATTAAAATGTCCACACTATCCAAAGTGGTCTACAGATTTAATGCAATCCATATCAAAATCCCAATGTTATTTTTTGTAGAAATAGAAAAACAATCCTAAAATTCATAAGGAACCAGAAGAGACCCCCAAATAGCCAGAGCAATCTTGAGAAGAACAAAACTGGGAGGCCTCACACTTCTTAATTTCAAAATATATTACAAATCTAGAATAATCAAAACAGTATGATACTGGCATAAAGACAGACATGTAGACTAATGGAACAGAATAGAGAGCCCAGAAATAAACCTACACATATACAGTCAACTGATTAATAAGGGAGGCAAGAATACACAATGGGGAAAGGATAGTCCCTTCAACCAATGGCGTTGGGGAAAGTTGATATCCACATGCGAAAGTATAAAATTGGCCTCTTATTTATATCATACACGAAAATCAACTCAAAGTGGATTAAAGATTTAAACATAAGACCTGAAACTCTAAAACTTCTAGAAGACAATATAGGGGAAAAACCTCATGACACTGGCCTTGGCAATGATTTCTTAGATATTACAGCAGAAACACAGGCAACAAAAGCAAAAATAAAGTGGGACTACATCACTAAAACACTTCTGCACAGCAAAGGAAACAATCAGTAAAGTGAAAAGGCAACCTACGGAATGGGAGAAATATTTGGAAACCATATATCTGATTAGAGGTTAATATCTAAAATATATAAGGAACTACCACAACTCAATAGCAAAAGACAACTTGAAAAAAACAGGCAAAAGACCTAAATAGGCATTTCTTCAAAGAACACATACAGGAAATAAGTGTTGATGAGAATGTGGATAAATTGGAACCCTTGTGTACTTTTGGTATGAATGGAAAATGGTGCAGCTCCTACAGAGAACAGTATGGAGATTCCGCAAAAAATTAAAAATAGAACTACCATATGATCCAAGAATCCCAGTTCTGGTTACTTATCCAAATAATTAAAATCAGAATCTTGAAGAGATATCAGAACTCACATGTTTACTGCAGCACTATTCACAACAGCCAAGAGGTGGAAGCAACCTAAATGTCCACCACAGATGAATGAATTAAAAAGTGTGGTATATACATAGAGTGGAATATGATTTAGCTAGAAAAAAGGAAGGAAATCTTATCATATGCTACAACATGGATGAACTTCGAGGGCACTATGCTAAGTGAAATAAGCCAGTCACAGAAAAACAAATACTGCAAAATTTCACTTATATATGGTATCTACCGTAGTCAAAGTCATTGAAGCAGAAAGTAGAATGGTAGTTTCCAGGGCCTGGGAGGATGAGGAAATAGGGAGTTGCTGTTCAGTGGGTATAAAGTTCAGTCATGCAAGATGAAAAGTTCTAGAGATCTGCTGTACAACACTGTGCCTACAGTTTACAATACTGTAATGTATACTTGAAATTTTGTTAAAAGTAGATCTCAAGTTATGTGTATTTTATTGCACTGGAGGAGAAAAAAAGAGATACATTGGCTAGCATAAGTTATATGCTTTATAGCTTAAAAAAAAACGAGAAAAATTCGGACAGGAGCAGCAAAAGCGAAGAGCTAGAAAACAGAGCCTGCTTAAATGACTTACCATTGAAACATATGAGTAAATATATTAAACATTGCAATCAGCAGTAGACTCTTTATGTCTCAAAGCCTCTGAAGCTGGATGTTCACATATTTAGCATTTAACCACACTCATATCTTAAAGGCAAGGGCATAGAATAACTGACTTGTGATTCACTTAAGTAATTTCAGGTGATCCAGAGTTTTGGCTCTGAAACACTCATTATGAAAGCATCATCAAATTAAATAACCAGAGAAAGGGAGAGGTATGTGAAACATACTGCAAGTTTCTCACCAAGTAGGAAAGATCCATACTAAGATTATTCCCTTTGATATGAACATTTTTTAAAAAATCAAGAGGACTTCTGGTCAAGGTGGCTCGGTCACTTCTTGCTTGGATGCATCTTCTCTGTTCCAAAAATATACATACATACATGCATACATACATACATACACATGGGTATGTATGTATGTATATGTCCACAACATATATATATATATATTCATATATACAAAGATACACACAAAGATACAGCTAGGCTCAAAAACAAGATAAATATTTCTGTGAAAGAGAAAAACAGAAACTCCAAGTGATAACAGAGGATGAAGCTCTTCCTGGTATCCCTCTGCAATAAACAGTGTTGTTTTGTATTTTTTGAACTTTATATATATGGTATTATACTGTATGCGTTTTCTGCAGCTACTTGTTGAAATTTTTTTAAAAAATACTTCATTTTTAGAACAGTTTTAGAATTACAGAAAAACTGAGAAGTTAGTACAAAGAGTTCCCATACACCCCACACCCAATATCTCCTATAATTAACATCTTACATTACTATGGTATGTTTCTTTAAATAAATTAATTAATATTGATACATTATTATTAACTAAAGTCCATAGTTTATTTAGATTTCCTTAGTTTTTCCCTAATGTCCTTTATCTGTTCCAGGATCCCATCCAGGATATCATAGTACATTTAGTTTTCATATGTCTTTAGTCTCCTCCTGGCTGTGGCAGTTTCTCAGACTTCTCTTGTCTTTAATGATCTTGACATTTTTGAGGAGTACTGGTTGGGTATTTTGTAGGATGCTCCACTACTAGAATTTTTTTTTTAATTTATGTTTTGGCTGTGCTGGGTCTTCATTGCTGCATGCGGGCTTTCTCTAGTTGTGGTGTGGGGGGGCTATTCTTCATTGCAGTGCGTGGGCTTCTCATTGTGGTGGCTTCTTTCGTTGCAAAGCACGGGCTCCAGGCGCGCGGGCTTCAGTAGTTGCAGCACTTGGGCTCAGTAGTTGCGGCACGCAGGCCCTAGAGCATGCAGGCTTCAGTAGTTGCAGCACATGGGCTCAGTAGTTGTGGCGCACGAGCTCTACAGAGCGCGGGCTTCGGTAGTTGTGGCGCATGGGCTCAGCAGTTGCTGCTTGTGGGCTCTAGAGCGCGGGCTCAGTAGTTGTGGCGCACAGGCTTAGTTGCTCCACGGTATGTGGGATCTTCCTGGACCAGGGATCAAACCAGTGTCCCCTGTATTGGCAGGTGGATTCTTAACTGCTGGACCACCAGGAAGTCCCCACTACTAGAATTTTTCTGATGTTTTCCTATGGTTATATTGTGGTTATGGATTACTAGGAGGAAGACTACAGAGAAAAAGTACAATTTTGATCACATCATATCAAGCATACATACTATCAACATGATTTATGATTGATCTTCGCTTCGATCACCTGAGGCAGTGTTTGTTGGGTTTCTACACTGTAATGTTACTCTTTCTTTTTTCTGTATTTCCATACTGTACTCTTTGGAAATAAGTCACTAAGAGTAGCTCAAAACTAAGAAGTCAGGAGTTATGCTTCCCTTCCTTGAGGTGGAGCATCTACATAAACTATTTAGGATTCTTCTTCATGGGATATTTGTCTCCTCTCCCCCATTTATTGATTCATTCAGTCATTTTATTATCAGTATTGACTCACAGATATTCTATACTTTGGGTTATAATCCAATATTAATTTACTTAGTTTGTTGTACATTCCCTGTTTTTGTTTGTTTGATAAAGTATTTTTCCTCCAATTTTGAATGATTGTTCTTCCTGGATACAGAATTCTAGGTGGGTGTTTTTCCTTTCATCACTTTAAATATTTTACTCCACTCTCTTCTTGCTTGCATGGTTTCTGATGAGAAATCCAGTATAATTATTATCTTTGTTCCTCTATAGGTAAAGAGTTTTTCTCTGGCCATTTTCAAGATTTTCTCTTGGTCTTCAGTTTTCTGTGTTTGAACATGATATGCTTAGGTGTATTTTTTTGGTATTTATCCTACTTTGTATTCTTTGCTTGGATTCTGAATCTGTGGTCTGGTGCCTGTCATTAATTTTGGGAAATTCTCAGCCATTCTTACTTCAAATATTTCTTCTGCTCCTTTCTTTTTTTCTTTTTCTTCTGCTCCTTTCTTCTTCTGCTATTCCAATAATGTGTATGTTACACCTTTTGAAATTGTCCTTGGATATTCTGTTACATTTTTAAAGTCTTTTTAAAAAAATTTTATTTATTTATTTATTTATTTATTTTATCTTTGGCTGTGTTGGGTCTTCGTTTCTGTGTGAGGGCTTTCTCTAGTTGCGGCAAGCGGGGGCCACTCTTCATCGCAGTGCGCGGGCCTCTCACTATCGTGGCCTCTCTTGTTGTGGAGCACAGGCTCCAGACGCGCAGGCTCAGTATTTGTGGCTCACGGGCCCAGTTGCTCCGCGGCATGTGGGATCTTCCCAGACCAGGGCTTGAACCCGTGTCCCCTGCATTGGCAGGCAGATTCTCAACCACTGCACCACCAGGGAAGCCCCTAAAGTCTTTTTTTAATCTCTTCATTTTAGTTTGGGAGGATTCTATTGACGTGTCTTCAAGCTTACTAATTCTTTCCTTGGCTGTATGCAGTCTGCTCATGAGCCTATCAAAGGCATTATTTCTTTTTCTTTGTTTTTTTTTTTTTTTTGGCCATGCCGCATGGCTTGTGGGAATCTCAGTTCACTGACCAGGGACTGAACCTGGGCCATGGCAATGAAAGCCCAGAATCCCAAGCACTAGGCCACCAGGGAACTCCCAAAGGCATCATTTCTGTTATAGTGTTTTTGATTTCTTGCATCTTTCTAGAGTTTCTATCTCTCTGCTTACATTATCCATTTGTTCTTGCATGTTGTATACTATTTCTAACAGACTCTTTATCATATTAATTATAGTTATTTTAAATTCCATATATATGATCATTCAAAAACCTATGTTGTATCTCAGTTTGGTTCTGATGCTTGTTTTGTCTCTTGAGACTGTGGTTTTTCTTTTAGCATGCCTTATCATTTCTTTTTTGTTGAAAACCAGACACGATGCATAACATAATAGAAACTGAGATAAACAAGTTATTGGTGTGAGGTTTTATGTGAATCTGGCTAGAAGCTGGGTTGTGTTTAATGTTTACTCTTGCTGTAGGTGTCAGAGGTTTTTCAATTTCCTCTAATGTCCTTGTTTTTGTCTCCCTTGTTTTCTTTGGGTTTCCCTAAAAACGTCTTAGAGTCTGAGTCTTGCAGGTCTTTTGACTGTAATCCACAGTTAACATACTGAAGCCCTGCTGATGTGGTAGTAAGGTGTGGGGTATGGGAAAACATTCTGCAATCCTATAATTAAGTTTCAGTCTTTTATTGTGCCCATGTACCCAGCCTGTAACCTTCACAAGTATTTCACAGCTTTTATTCTCTTTCTCTTAGATGAGACAGTAAGGCTAGAGGAGCCTGGAGTTGGATAATTTCCCTTCTCCCACACTAGAGAAGGCTTTGGTAAAGTTGTTTTACTTGCTGGATAGCTCTTTGTTAAGTAGAAGCTCTGGATGTATTTCAAATTGATTACTTTTCCTGTCACCATGCCAGGATCAGGAGACTTTTTCTTGGCTCTTCACACTGAGAACCCAGTGGAGTTCCTGGAGGTAAAAGTCATGAAAATGTGGGGGCCCCCATAGACTGTGGCCCCCAGGAGTTTGTTACTCAAACACTAATCTACACTCTGCTTCCTGCAATTTGTCAAAGTTACCGCTTAAGTGTTCCTACCAGTTTATGGCTCTAGTGCTTTCTGCTCCTGATAAGCAGATCTGGGCTGTCATTCTTTGTAATTGCCTGTCTCTCCAGATTTCAGGGTTGCAGTTTGCTCTCTGATGTCAAATCCCTGATGGGTCCAAGAAAAGTCATTGATTTTTAGTTTGTTCAGCTGTTCTTCCTGTTGTAAGAGAGCAGTGATGACTTCTAAGCACTTTACATGTTGGCACTGAAACCCAAAGTCTGCAACAAACTTTTTTCATTCAATACTGTTTGTGAGTTTCATCCACGTTGATACCTGTAGTTGTATTTCATTCATTTTTTCTTCTGTATAGTATTCTTTTTTATGAATATACCATGCTTTATCCATTCTCCTGCTTATGAACATGTATGTTGTTCATAAACAATGCTACTATGAGCATCCTTATAACATCTAATGTGCATGTGTAAGAGTTCCCCTAGGATAGATACCAAGAAGTGGGATTACTGACTTATAGTGTATGAGCATCATTCATTTTACTAGATATTGCCACAATGTTCTTGAAAGTGGTTGTACTCATTTATATTCACCCAGCGGTATATTAAGAGTTCTTACTGTTCCATACATTCACCAATACTTGGCACTGTCAGGCCTTTAAATGTATGCCAACATCCTGGGTGTTAAATGGTATCTCATTATAGTTTATTTTGCATTTCTTTGATTACTAATGAGACTTTATAAGTTAACTGTCCATTCACGTTTTCTCCCCTGTGAATTGCCTGTTCATATCTTCTGGCCATTTTTATTGGGTTGTTTCTCTTTTTCTTACTGATTTGTAGGGAAAGATTTCCTTAAAATGTCTCAAAAAGCACAAACCATCAAATAAAATACTGATGATTTAATTACGTTACAATGAAAGACTTCTGCTTAACAAAAGACATCAGAAACCATGTTAAAAATATGTTACTCACCAGGTGCAGCAAGGGTTTGTATCCAGAATTTTAAAATAAAATCTATAAATAATATTGAAAACTAAATAATCAAAATCTATAAATAATATTAAAAACTAAATAATCAAATAATGGGCAAAGAAACAGAACAGGCAATTCATAGAAGGTTCCTGAAAGACTAATGAATGTATGAATACAGGCATAACTTCATTGGAAATCAGGAACATGCAAATTAAAACCATGAGATACCTTTCAAACACATTAGACTGGCAAAAATAAAAAGTCAAAAACGTTAAAGTCTTAGCAAAGATGTGAAAGAGATTTCTTAAACCCTGCTCATGGAGGTGAAGATACACATACCCTATATCACAGTAATTCCACTCCTAGATATGTAATATATAGAACAGTGATTCTTAAAATGTCACTCTCAGACCAGCATCATCATCAGTATCTCCTGGGAACCTGGAAATGCAAATTCTCAGGCCCTACTCCAGATGTATAGAACAAAAAATTCTGGGGGCGGAACCCAGCAATCTGTGTTTTAACATGCCTTCCAGGTGATTCTGCTGCACACTAACATTTGAGAATCACTGCAATAGAGCAATATTTTTCTGGCCTTTTTGACTGAGATCTACAGGAAGAAATGCATTTTATATTCTGGCCCACACAGATATCACACACACACATATTAAACAAAAGCTTCAAGAAACAATAATTATCCTTACTACTCTATGGAATGCACTTTGATATTTTCTATTATATTTCATTTCTTTCAAAAACTGCTGGTTGTGACCTACTAATAGTGATATAAAATTTGAAAACCTGTCCTAGAGAAACTCCTGTACATATGCAACAGGAGGTATGTACAATAATGTTTGCTGCAGAACTGTCTATAACAGAAAAAATGAAAAGAAAAAATCTTCAGGAGAATGGCTAAATGAATTATAGTATCTTTCTACAACGGAATACTACATAGTTCCTTATATCTAGAAATAAGTTTCAAAAACATGTATATTGAGTCAAAAAAGCAAGTTGTAGAAGGGTATGTAGAGTATGATATCATCTATATATTTTAAAAATATATAAAACTATATGTTGTTTATGAATATATATAGTAAACATATAAAAACACCGATGGGAACGATAAATAGCAAATACAGGATCGTGGGTACCACTGGAAAGGAGAAAGAGAAATGGGATTGGTGAGGGATACATGAAAGTCTTCAGGCATCTCTATAGGGCCTTATTTTTTTTAAATTAGGCAAATATGGAAACTGTTAAGAATTGATAGAGAATTCCCTGGCAATCCAGTGGTTAGGACTCTGCGCTCTCACTGTCAAGGGCCTGGGTTCAATCCCTGGTCAGGGAACTAAAATCCCACAAGCTGCGTGGCATGGCCAAGAAAAAAAAAAGGCAAGAATTGATAAAGATGGCTGGCTGGGTACAAAGGTTTTTGCTATATTATTCTCTGTAACTTTTTATAATGAGTAATATTTCATAATAACAAATAAATAAAAAGCTACCCTTGAACATCAAGAATATATTAGAAATGCAATCATTCAAAGGAAACTGCTTTAATATTCCTTACCTACGATACCTTTTTAAAAATTCAGGGACAGCCAGAAGCTAACATTATTTTTTTGGTTTTGTTTTTTAAATTAGACGCAATCAAGTATATACTCCAGGGGCTTGTGTTGCTTCTTTGAGTGACATGATAATGAAATTTTCAATTCTGTATGTAACATATACCATGAATGTGAAATAATGTTCTGATCAACAAAACAAGGATTATTTACAACTTTTCTTAGATATTTGCCAATTCCTCAAGGCTTAGAGGCCCTGTGCTTTCACTTTGCTGCTTAGCTATCAGCAACTTAAGTCATATGTCATATAAAAGCCAGGTGGAGCATTCTGAAGAGAAAACTCATGTGGTAATAGTAAACCCTACTCACAACCAGGCACCATGGCTACCAGATATGGTGTTACTATGAATACTACTTGATTTATTACTAGCCTAGGAAATTAGAGGTTACTTTTTTTCAGTTGAGGGTTTCTAGTGGGTATGGACTAGAGTCTGATCAAGATTTCTTTAAAATTCTAAGGGTAGCATAAGACCTTAGGAAACCACAAAGAACATCACAGGAAATATGTTACTTATATAGTCAGAGCTACTTATATAGCAGAGAATGAATAGTCAAGGTCAAGGAAAAACACAATCACTGTGCCTATGTCATGATTCTTTGGTATAATCAAAGCTAATATAAAAGTATTACTTTAGGTAGAAGTAAATAAAAATGAAAACAACCCATTTTTTTTTTCTTGGTTTGGCCTATACCTTGTTTGGCTCCCCTGGATTATATGAAGAAAACATAGGAATTTTTCGGATCTCTTCCTCTGACAAACGATTTCTCTGGATCTCATCTTCTGGGACAAATTCTATTGGCTGCGTCAGCTTCTTAGGCCCCGTCCAACACTGCTCAGGTGAATTATCAATAACTTTTGCCACATGGAGACTGGGACCTTTACCCTGTGCTGCCTGTTTTCCCTTGTCCTGGAGTAATGACGGGTTCTCAGCTGTGCCACTATCTCCCACTGATGTAGCTGAGACCAGTGAGTGGGAAGCAAAGGGTTCACCTCTCATTAGTTGGAACTCTTCAAGACGTTTTTTCATTATCATCTCTTGGTAAAAATTTTCCAGGTTGTTCATGGGATCACCTTTGTTCTTCTTTTGGGGTTCATCTGGATCAAGACAAAGAGATAGGGAAGTTCTACAAAGCCTACCAATACAACCTTTGACAAATTAATAAAAATTAAAATTTGAATCTCAGACAATGAAACTCTGCTGGGGCAGGTGTTTACAACCTGTGAAAAATGACAATAATATATAGCTATGTTATTACAGTGCATCTTGGGCAAGGCTGGGCTTATGGTAAGGCAAGTGAGGCACCTGGGGTACAAAATTTGAGGTGCTCACTCTCAGGGTCATGCAAGTACATGCATCTAACTGATAAAGACATTTGAAAAATGTAACTAGTATGGCATTATCACACTTCACAAAATTAATAATAATTCCTTAGCATTATCTTCTACTGAGTTCATATTCAAATGGCCCTGATTTTCTCAAAGATATCTTTTTACACTTGGTTCAGGATCTAAACCAGCCATTGGCTGCCATATCTTTTAAGCCTCATTAAAAAAAAAACAAACAGTGCCCCTTCTTTCCCACCCCTCCAACCTGTTTTTTCCCCCATCCCATTGATTTATTAGAGAAACCACATCATTTGTTCATAGAACAAATGAATTTGACTGGCTGTTCCTCATGATATTATTTAACTTGTTCCTCAATCCCCTCTATTTCTTACAAACTGGCAGTTAAATCTAGAGCTATGCTTTCATGTGGCCACTAGCCACATGAGTCTATTTAAATTAATTTTTAAAATGTCAGTTCCTCTGTTAAATTAGGAATATCAAATGCTCAACAAGAACATGTGGCTAGTGGATACCATACTGGGCAGAACAAAGACCATTTACATCATTGTAGAAAGTTGCATTGGATAGTGCTGATTTAGATTTGGGTTCAATATTTTTAGGCAAGAATCCTCCATATATTATATAGATGTGTATTTCCTATTACATCATATCATAAGGCACATAATGTTTAGTGGTTCCCTTTTTAGTGATGCTAAAATTGATCAGTGGATTCAGGTGGTGTTAGTCTGATCTTTCCATTATGAAGTTTTCCCATTCACATTTCACCTAAGGGGTTTTGTATCTATTGATGACCATTGCCTAAATCCATTAATTTATTAAGAGTTGTAAAATGGGGATCCCCTAATTCTATTATTTATTTTGTACTTATTATTTCTATTATTTCTTCTGTATTTATCTGGAATTCTATAATGGACTTACCGTCATCAACTACGTGGTTTCCCTACATACAGTTCATACAGCAAAAGCAGGATAAATGCTTGATTTGTTTCCCATTATTTACCAACTATAAAAGTAATGAGTTGGTACTTTAAAAGTGTTAAAAATGATTATTTTTAGTATAATTGTGAGACCTGTATTTTCATATATTTGATGTGTTTCAATTAAATGTAGTCATTCTTTTTAGTGGTCAAATTATCCCACTCAGGACTAGTGAAAGTCCCTTAAAATTGGCTCCTGTATTGCTTTCCAGTTTTCTGGCACAGCAAGATGTCTTAAGCTCATCTTGTATATTTCCTGACTCAAAGCTGGAATATTTCTCTAAGGACCGCTGGCTCCTGTTAGTGGGAAATAGTGTTTAGAAACCACAATACGTTGCTAGTTCTGTTCCTAAATGTTGAGTTGTTGTTGCTTCTAGGCCTTTTCAGTGAACAAAGGTAGGAAAATTTTTACGAAAAATAAATCATAAATTCATACTGGTATTTCCACTTCAAATTTAAGATTACAAGGTTTTAACTCAAACTCGTTGATTTTTGATTTGTATCTCTTTTCACATGTGCTTAGGAGCCAATAGGCTCCTAATGATATTAACAAAATTAACAATTAACAAAATTATTTATTAGCTTTTTCCTACAATATATAGAATTTTTAAATGGCAGTAACGATACTAATATGGTTATCAACAATACTAATATGACTATCAACAACAAAACTACTTAATACAGTTTTATAATTCTTTGCAGTTACTTTTGACCTTAAAACATATCCCATTAGGAATATACAAATACTGTTTCGAAGTCATTTTAAATAATTATTTTCTCTATATGGTTATGCTACCAACTTTATTCATAGTTAGGCTCATTTGCTTCAGGCTGTTTATAAATTTTAAGGATTGATTTTTTTTCCCTTTTGATTAAATTTTTAAATTGTGCAAAACATTTACATGGGTCTAAAGTGAAAACTGTGTTATACAGTACCTTCACAGAAGTCTCACTTCCACCTCTGTCCCCTTCATCCCACTCCTTTCCTTCTCCATAAATAATAATTTTATTAGGTTTTGGTTTTACGGTTCCATTGTTTCTTTTTTGAAATATAAGCAAATAGGCACAAACACACCACACATATATATGTCTGTGTGTGTGTGTGTGTGTGTGTGTGTGTGTGTGTGTGTGTATATATATATATATATATATATATATAAAATTCATTATACCCCCTCTCCTACATAAAAGGTAACTTACTTCACTGTTCTACAACTTACTTTTTTGCACTTAGCAATATATCCTGGTGATAATTCCACATTAATGTATAGAGCTCTTCCCTTTCCTTCTTATAGCTGCATAGTACTTCATTGTGTGGATGTACAATAGTTTATTCAACTACTCCCTTACTGATGCACCTTGGTGTTGTTTCCAGTCTTTTCTGCTATTGTGAATAATGCCTTGACAAACAGCCTTCTGCATACAGGATTTTGTATTTTCTCATTATATCTTTGAAATAGATTCCAAGAAGTGGCATTGCTGAGATAAAAGGCAAATGTGTATGTAATTTTTCTATACATTGCTAAATTCCACTCTGTAGGAATTGTACTATTCTGCATTTCCACCAGCAAGGTATAAGAATATTTATGGAAGGATTTCTTAAGACCCAAAAAGCATTAACCATTAAGGAATATATCAACAAATTCAACTACATTAAAATTAAAAGCTTCTGTTCATCAAAATATCCTAAACAGAAAACTCACAGAATGGAAAAAGATATTTGCTATACAAATAACTGATAAAGAACACAATCATTAGGAAAATGGGCAAAAGACAGAAAAAGGTGCCTCGCAAAAGAGGAAATACACTGGCTAATAAATATATGCAAAAGTGCTCAATATTAGAATTCAGGGAAATACTAATTAAGAAGGGAATACCATATTGGCAAAAAATAAAAAAGAATACCAATACCACATGTCAGTGAGGCTGTAGAGCAAATGGAGCCCCCATACATTGCTGGTAGGAATGTGCAGCCACAGTGCAAATCACCATGACATTACCTACTAACGCTGAATATATGGTCATAGTATGACCCATCAATTCCACTCCTACATATATACCCTAGAATAATTTGGGCATAGTGCACCAGAATACAATAATAAGAATATTTAGATCAGTACTATTTATAACAGGCCTGAAACTAGCAAAAATATAAGTATCCACCTAAGAAGAATCAATTATAAAATTGTAGTAAGTTTATATAATGAAATCCTATACTACAACAAAAGTGAACAAATTTTGGTTACATATGACCAAGTGGATAAATATACTAATGTATATACTCAAAAATATTTATTCAGTGACTATTATGATCCAGGTAGCATTCTAGGTTCTTGGGACACATTAATAAAACAAAGATCCCTAACTTCAAAGAACTAAGTAAATTATATGGTATGCTAGAAGGTTATGAGTGCTATGAAAAAGAAAAAATACAGCAGCATAAGGGATAACTGGAAGGGCTAGAAGGTGGTGCTAGTGTTGGTTGCAATTTTACTGTTGGTCTGAGTAGGTTTCATTGAGAAGGTGACATTTGAGAGAAGCCTTACAGAAAGTGAAGTAATCTATCATCCTGATATTGGAGTGAGGGCTCCAAGGTGGGAGTATGTTTCAAAAAATTTTTAAAGTCTGAAATCATACAAAGTATTTCTCTGACCATAATGGAATCACATTAAAGATATACTGCTAGAAGAAATCTAGGAAAATATAAATATCTGGAAATTAAACAACACACTTCTAAATAACCCATAGGTCAAAGAACTTCCATAGGAAATTTTAAAATATTCTGAACTAAATGAAAATGAAAACACAACATAACATTTATGGATACAGATAAAACAATGTACAGAGCTTTAAACACCTATATCAGAAAAGAATGGTTTCAAATCTATAATCTGAGCTTCCAACTTAGGAAACTAGAAAAAGAGCAAACTAAACACAAAGGAGAAGGAAGAAAATAATAAAGATTAGGGAATCAGTGCAACACAAAACATTAAAAATAAAGAAAAATCAATGAAACCAAAAGCTGGTTCTTTGAAAAGATTAACAAAATGGCAAACCCTTAGCTAGACCAACCAAGAAAATAAGAGAGAAGACAAAAATGACTAAAGTCAAGAATTAAAAGGGAGGCATCATTACTGACCCTATAGAAATGGAAACGATTAAAAGGGAACACTAATCATAACTTTAGGTCAACAAATGAGAAAGCTTAGATGAATGGACAAATTCAAAGGAAGATATAAATGAACAAAGCAATCTCAAGAAGAAAGAGAACAGCTGAAAAACCTATAATAAGTAGAGGCTGAATTAGTAATCAACAAACTGCTCACAAAGAAAAGTCCAGGTCCAGATGGTTTCATTTGTGAATTCTATCAAATATTTAAGAAATAATATCGATCCTGCACAAACACTTTCAGAAAATAAAGGAGGAGGGAATATTTTCCAACTTATTCTATTATGTCATTATTACACCGAAACCAAAGCTAAGGAAAGACATCACAAGCAAAGAAAACCACAGACCAATATCCCTCATGAAAAGAGACACAAAAATCCTTAACAAAATATTAGCAAGCTTAATCCAGCAACACATAAAAATGATTATGATGATACACTTATAAGTGGATTTATCCCAGGAATGAAAGATTGTTTTCACATCTAAAAATCAATTAATAAAATATGTCATATTAACAGATTAAAACTTTAAACCACATGCTCACTACAGTAGGTGCAGAAGAAGCAGTACACAAAATCCAACACCCATTCATGATTTTCAAAAAATCCTCAAATAACTAGGAATAGAAGGGAACCTCTTCAACGTGCACGTGGTAGGCACCAAAGATGTCTGCATCCTACATCCTGGGATCTGTGAAAATGTCTCATGGTAAAAGGAACTCTGCAGATGTGATTAAGTCACTGATTATGCAGGTGATCCCAATGTAATTTACAAGGGTCCTTATAAGAAGGAGAAAGAAGAGTCAGAAACAGTAGGAGAGGTAGGATGGAAGTAGAGGTTGGAGTAATGTGAGGAAGGGGCCATTAACCAAGCAATGCAGGTGGATTCCAGAAGCTGGAAAAGGCTCTCCTAGAGAACCCCAGAAGGAATGCAGCCCTGTGGACATCTTGATTTTAGGACTTTTGACCTCTAGAACTGTAAGAGAAAAATTCTGTGTTGCTTTAAGCCATTAAACTTATGGTAATTACAGTACCCATAAGAAAGTAATATACTGCTAAAGAGCATGCACAAAAACCCTAGAGGTAAGATCATAGTTAATGGTTAAAAACTGAATGTTTTCCCCCTTAGACTGGGAACCAGATAGGAAAGGAAAAAATAACTGTCTTTATTCATAGGCAACATGATTGTCTATGTAGAAAATCCTAAGGTACGCACTGAACTACTATAACTAATAAAAGAGTTTATTCACAGAATACAAGATGGTTATACAACTGTATTTCTATTTATTTACATATAACAATCAGAAAATGAAATAAGAAAAATTCTATTCATAATATCCTCAAAAATTAATAAAATATTTAGAAATTAGTAAAAGTATATATAATCTGAAAACTTCAAAACATTGCTGAAATAAATTATAGAAAATCAAAATAAAGGAAGCATTCCATATTCATGGATTCCAATATTCAATATTATTAAAACAGCAATTTCCCCAAATTGAATTACAGATTCAACACAATCTGTATAAAATTCCAGCAGGCTTTTTTTTGTAGAAAAATTGACAAGCTGCTTCTAAAATTTACATGGAAATGCAAAGGACCTAGAATAACCAAAGCAATTTTGAGAAAAAGGAACAAAATTGGAGGAGTTACACTATCTGATTTTGAAACTTACTATAAAGGTAAAGAGATTCAGAGCGTAAGGATAGGCATATATACAGTATAGGCATATAGATCAATGGAACCAACATGAGTGTCCAGAAATAAACACTAACATTTATGATCAACTGATTTTTCTAAAAAAGTGCCAAGACAATTCAATGGGGAAATAATAATCTTTACAATTAACAATGCTGGGACAATTGGATATCCACATACAAAAATATGAATTTTGATCCTTTATCTCACACACAAAAATTAACTCAAAATGAATAATAAATGTAATTGTAAAGGCTGAAACTATTCTAGAAGAAAACATAGGAGAATATCTTTCTGACCTTGAATTCAGCAAAGATTTCTTAGATATGATACCAAAAGCACAAGTCATAAAAGAACAAATTAATAAATTGAACTTCATTAAAATTAAAAACTTTTGTGCTTCAAAAGACACCATTAAGAAAACAAAAAGAAACAGACTGGAAGAAAATAAGTGCAAAGCATATATCTTGTAAAGGACTTGTATTCAGAATACATAAAGAACCCTTACCACTCAACACTAAGAAAACAAACAACCCAATCAAAACTGGATAAAAGACTTGAATAGACATTTCATCAAAAAAAGACATATGAATGGCTCATAAACACATGAAAAAGTATCAAGATTATTTGTTACTACAGAAATTTAAATTAAAACTACAATTAGATAACAGTACACACCCACAAGAATAGCTGAATAAAAAAATATGCAATAACAAGTGTTGGCAAGGATGTAGAGAAGTAGGAACGCTCATACATCACTGATGAGAAAGTAAAATGGTGCATCCATTTTACTTGGAAAACAGTTGGAAACACTGGAAAACAGTTTGGCAGTTCCTCAAAAGTTTATACATAGAGTTACTGTATGACCCAGAAATTCTATTCACTCAAGAGAAATGAAAACATATCCACACAAAAACCTGGACATGAATGTTTACAGCATTGTTCATAATAGCCCCAAAGTGGAAACAATCCAGTGTCATCAAGTGGTAAAGGGATAAACAAAATGTGGTAGATCTATACAACGGAAAATTATTTAGCAACAAAAAGGAATGAATTGCTGATACATGCTACAACATGAGCAAACTTCAAAAACATCATGCTACCTGAAAGAAGCAAAATTTTAAAGATCATGTATTATAAGATTCTACTTATATGAAATATCTAGAAATGACAAATTTGTAGAGACAAAAGGTTTGGGGTAGACATGGGAGTTATTTACCACAAACGGGTTCAAGGGAATTTGCAGAGTCATGGAAAAGTCCTAAAATTGGATGTAGTAATGACTGCACAATTCAATAAATTTAGTAAAATGCACCTAATTGAACACAATAGGTGAATTTCATGATATGTAAATTATATACCTAATAAAGCTGTTTAAAAATTAAGAAAAAAAACCTATTCAGTTTCACAAAATGTTAGAATAGAAAACAGAAAATATACATTAAAGAACAATTAAATGAATGAAAATATATACCATATTTACATTCCAAGATTTGAAGATTCATACTATAAATAAGTCAATTGTCCTTAACTGATTTCCTTGATGGAATCTCAATCAAAATCACATGAGAGAGAGAGTATATGTTTGTGTGTGTGTGTGTGTGTGCGCGTGTGCATGTGTATGTAGAACTTGACAAGCTGATTCTAAAATTTGGAAAGGCGAAGTACCAAAAGTAGATAAAACTCTTTTGAAGAAGAACAAGGTGGAAGGAATTGTTCTTCTGCTGTACCAGGTATCAAGACATTAATACTGATATTGTAGTGATATTGATTTTGTAATAGCTAAAAAGATCAAAGGAACGAAAGTGCCCAGAAGAACACCCATGCATATATGAATACCTGATATATGACAGAGCTGGACATACAATAACAGTGCGGGGACAACATTTTCAATATATGGTATTGGGATAGACGGTTATCCATATGAAAAAAAAGAAACTGGAATCCTTACTTCATATTATACACATAAATCAATCAATTTAATGACTTAAATGTAAAAGGAAAAAAATCATAAAGCTTTTAGAATAAAGGACAGTATTTTCCTGAGTTCATGTAAGGAAGGATTTATTAATCAAAGCACAAAATGCACTAAGGAGAAAGGAAAAATTAATAAACTTTATTACATAAAAATGAAGAACTTTTATTCATAAAAAGAAACCATAAAGGCAGTGAAATAATAAGCCAAAGAATGGGAACAGACAATTTCAACATATATAACCAACAAAGAGCAAGTATCCACAATGATAAAGAACTTTTTAAAATTTATAAGAAATGCATGTAAGATTAGAGATGAAGTTTAGAGACAGACTATTCATGACATATAATCACAACACCTTTCTAGCTCCCTCTTCTCTGTAGCAGTACTGAAGGCAAGTAGTTATCATTGAGATCTGCCATATCTACCATAGGGCTTTGGGGCTGAACTACTGCTTTGATGCATACCTAGAGTGACCTCTGAAACAAGACTGCATCTGGACACAGATAAAAACAGATGGAAAGACATTCATGCAGGAAACAGACATTTCTACATTTGCTAAAAGGGCAAAAGAATTGAACGGCCATTTCACAAAGGAGGCTATCCAAATGGTCAATAAATGTCTGAGAAGGTTTCCAACCTCATCAAGAAAATGAAATTAAAATCACAATGAAACAAACAACATAGACCTGGACTCCTGAAAAATATCAATGTTCTGAAAATCAGACAGACAGACAGAAAGATATGTGCAGGTGCGCGCGCGCGCACGCACACACATACACACACACAGAGAGTCAGCGGAACTATTCTAAAGCAAAGTAAATGCAATGTGTGATGCCTGATTGCATTCTGGATTTAAAATTGAGAAATCTAATTACAAACTCTATGTTAGATCATATTAGTGTGATAATATTAAATATCTTAAGAGTGATCATAATACTGTGATGATATAGGAGAAATTTTGTATTCTTAGGAGATACATAATGAAGTATTTAGGAGTAAAACTTCTTAATGTCTCTTACTTTCAAACAGTTTAGTGATAAACCACATACACACACACACACACACACACACACACACACACACACACACACACACCATTCTCATGTAGATGAAAAGAGATGTAAAGCAAATGTGGCAAAATGTCAACAGTTGTTAAATGTCAGTGAGGGGTATGGATGTACTATTCTTTCAATTTTTCTCCATGTTTGAAATTTTAAAAATAGAAGGCATGGAAAATAACACTTTACTAAAGACTAAGAAAATAAAAAGCAATATAAATGAATGCTAATTATTAAGAAAGGGAAAAAAGAATACAATGAAATATAAGCAAATACCCATCAGATTAGAGTCTGACAATACGCAGCATGGACAAGGATATGGAGCAACCTGAACCTTCACACATGGTTGGTGGAATTTTAACTTGGGACAATCCCTTTAATAGATGTAAAGAGAGTTTACATCTATTAAAGCTGAAGATGTATGAACTCTTCACCCCTCAATTCCACTCCTAGACCCTGAGAAACTCCTGCACATGTGTCCCAGGATACATATACAAGAATGATCACAGTAGCAGCACTGATACTTATACCCCCACAAATGGAAACAACCCACGTGTCCAACTACAGTAGAATGGATAAATAAAGGTTGGTATGGTCAGATAAAGGAATACTATACTGCAATGAAGAGGAATGAACTATGGCTACACATTGCAATATGAATAAATCTCACAAATATAATGTTAAGTAGAAAGAAAGACCCAATAGAATACATATTGTAAAATTCATTGGTATAGTGCTTAAAAACTGGTAAAACTGAACACTGTTTAGTGCTGTATGTATGGGTGGTAAAAATACAAAGAAATACATAGAAATTACTATCACAAGTCTGGACACTGGTTATATCTGATGGGCAGGGGGTTGTGATTTCATTTTTTTTCATAGTTATAATTTTTTTATTTAACTATAGTTGATTTATAATATTGTATTAGTTTCAGGTGTATAGCTTCAGATTCTTTTTCATTATTGGTTATTACAAGATATTGAATATAGTTCCCTGTGCTATACAGTAAATCCTTGTTGTTATACATAGTGGTGTGTAGATTCTATATCCAGCAAAAATTATCCCTCAAAAGTACAGGAGAAATAAAGATTTTCTCAGACAAACAAAAACAACTTACTCTGCAAGAAATGTTAAAAGAAGTTCTTTTGGGAGAAGGAATATAATATAGGGGCAAAACTTAGATCTACATAAAGAAAGGAAGAGCATTAAATAAGGAATAATATAAGGTAAAATCAAATATTAGTTTTCATTTTCTTAATTGATCTGAACAGTAAGTGTTCAAAATAATAATAGTAACAATGCGTTGTGTGATTATAGCATAGGGGTAAGTAAAATCAACAGGGATTGTGATTTCTGAAGGGCATATGGCGACTTTTGGAGTATTGGCGATGTTTTATTTTTTGATCTGACTGAACATATGTTTTACGTACTCTTTGTCATGATCCTTTTCATTATCCCTTCCAAATTTATGTTCACCCAGAACGTCAGAACGTAATCTTATTTAGAAATAGAGTATTTGCGTATATAATTAGGTAAGACGTGGTCATACTGGATTAGAGTGGGCCCTAAATCCAATGACTGGTGTCCTTTTAAGAAGACCATGTGAAGACACAGACACACAGACACACAGGGAGGATATCATATGATGACAGGAGCAGAGACTGGAGTGAAACATCTATAAGCCAAGGACTGCCAGCAACCACTAGAAGCTAGGAGAGAGGCGCGGAACAGATTCATCCTCACAGCCTTGCCGACACCTTGATTTGAACTGGCCTCCAGAACTGTGAAAGAATAAATTTCTGTTGCTTTAAGCCATCCAGTTTGTGGGTTTTTGTTACAGCAGCCCTGGGAAACTAACACCTAAAACTGTAGAAGTGGTTTTGGAATTGGGTAATGGATAGAGGCTAGAAGAATTTGAAGTGCTTGATAGCAAAAGACTAGTTACCTTGAAGAGACCATTGGTAGAAATAGGAATGTTTTTTTCTTGAGATTTTTTTTAACATCTTTATTGGAGTATAATTGTTTTACAGTGGTGTGTTAGTTTCTGCTTTAGAACAAAGTGAATCAGCTATACATATACGTATATCCCCATATCTCCTCCCTCTTGCATCTCCCTCCCATCCTCCCTATCCCACCCCTCTAGGTGGTCACAGAGCACCGAGCTGATCTCCCTGTGCGATGCAGCTGCTTCCCACTAGCTATCTATTTTACGTTTGGTAGTGTATATATGTCCATGCCACTCTCTTACTTCGTCCCAGCTTACCTTTCCCCCTCCCAGAAATATGAATGTTAATACTAGTTCTGGTGAGTGCTCAGAAGGAAGTAAAGAGGGCAGTAGAGAAATCTTCTATCATCTCAGAGAATACATATATCATCATGAACAAAATGTTGCTAGAGATATGAACATTAAAAGTGCTTCTGGTGAGGCCTTAGAAGGAAATGATGAACATGTTATTAGACACTGGAAGAAAGGCGATCTTTATCATAAAGTGGCAGAAACTTGGCTGAATTCAGTTCTGCTGTTGGGTCGAAAGTGTAAGTTATAAATGATGAACTTGGATATTTAGCCGAGGAGATTTCCAAGCAAAGTGCGAAAGATGTAGCCTGGTTTCTCACTGATGCTTATAATAAAATGAGAGAGGAGAGAGTTAAATTGAGTAAGTATCTGCTTAAAAAGGAATCAGCACTTGATGATCTGGAGAATTCTCAGCCTATCTAGACAGCGTGCTCTGGAAAAAGGGCCAATGGTGTGGCTGGACAAACTTTCACTGAAGAGATTAGGTATGTGACTCATGGATCAAATCAACCATCTCAGAAGCCAGGAATAGACAAGGGGTTATCCAGAAATGATCTGTGAAGAACCCTCATATCTAACGGTGTGGATCTCTTGACATACACAGGAGACTGACAAGGTTTTTAAGGATTTTATACCAGCAGAAACAGTGCCAGCCTGATGTAAAAGTGACAGAGACAGGGTAAAATGAAGGAAGGTAAAATGAAGTCACAAATGCAAAAGCCAGAGAGGGTGGGGCTGCAGCTGCCCTGGTAGGCTAAGATGGTAGGGCTGTCCCAGAGGACCCAGAGAGCAAGGCTATCCCTGGCGCCAGAGGACAGAGCGTTGAAGCCAGAGCATTACTCTTAGGCCTTGAAATCTAATGGAATTTGCCCTGCTGGGCTGCTAACTCGCTTTAGAACAGTAACCCCTTTATTCCTTCCTTTTTGCCCTTTCAGAATGGGAATGCCTACCCTATGCTTGTCTCATCATTGTATTTTGGAAGCAGACAACTTGTCTAGTTTCATAGGTCTCTGGACAGAAAGGAATTTTGCCTTAGGATGGAACATACTCAAGAGTCTCACCTACACCTCATTTAGATGATTTAGATAATGAGATTTTGGACTTTTTGAGTTGATATTTAGATGAGATTTGGGACTTAGACTTGATGCTGAAATAGGTTAAGACTTTGGGGGATGTTGTGATGAGGTGAATGTATTTTGCACGTGAGACAGATATGAATTTGTGGAGGCCAGAGGGCTGACTATACTGGGTTGAATAGTGTACCCTCAAAATTCATGTCCATCCAGCACATCAATATGTGACTTTATTTGGAAATAGGGGGTTGGCCGACGTAATTAGTTAAAATGAGGTCATACTGCATTAGGATGGATCCTAAATTCAAAGACTAGTGTCCTTAATAAGAAGGCTATGTGAAGACATAGAAACATAGACACACAAGGAGACTGTCATGCAATGACAGAGGCAGGGACTGAAGTGATGCATCTGCAACACCAAGGAATGCTGGCAGTCACCAGAAGCTAGAAGAGACAAGGAACTATCCTCCTCTAGGACCTTCGGAAAGAACATGGCCTTGTCAACAACTTGATTTCAGACTTCTAGCTACCGTGAAAGGATCAATTTCTGTTGTTCTAAGCCACTAGATTTGTAGTTATTTGTTATGGCAACACTAGAAAAATAATACAGTTATTTTAGAAAACTCTTTCAAGAAATTTTATTTTATAGACAGAAGGAAAAATTATTGATACGCACAATATCAATGAATCTCAAAAACATTATGCTGAGTTAAAAGGAGCCTTACACAAAGAATATATAGTGTATGGTTTTGGTTATCTGAAGTTCTAGAACAGGCAAAACTAATCTATAGCATAAAAAAATCAAAACACTAGTTGCCTCTAGGAGAGTGGGATGGGAATTACTGAGAAGTATGGTGGAACTTTCTGAGGTGACGGTAATCGTCTATGCGTTAATAAGGGTTAGGTTACACAAATGCAGTGGTGTGTTGAACATGGTCCAATGATTGTGTGCATCACTTCCCGACTCCATGTTCAGTGATAACACATTGGTAGCTTGAAATTGGCCATGGTGGGAATGTGTACATCATTAAAACTGGCAGATGATACATATCAGAGTCTCTTTTTCTGGAGAGCTGGCTGTTAAACATTTACCAACACATCACTACAAAGATGTATACATTGGTTAAAAGTCAGCAAATGAATACTTAAGATGTGTGCATTTCATTGCATGGAAATTTTATATCAAAAGAAAAAAATGTAAATATGTAATTCTAGTCAACAATATGTATACTGACATATTTAGGGGAACATATATTTATATTGGCAATCTATTTAAAATACATCAATAAAGTAAGATGGTTTGACAGATGGATAAAGGGATAGACAGATATGATAAATAAGTAAAATATTAATGTTATAATCTAGTCAGTTATCACTGGGCGTTTGTGATAAAATTCTTTCAACTTTTCTGTGTTTAAAATTTTTCATTAAATATTGGAAAAATATTTTCCCATTTGGGTATCAAAAATATGAACATATGTAGCTTAATCCTATCTTTTTTAGGGCTTCAATTTTTATATTTCATTTTTAAACCAATTGCTACTTGTTATGGTATATAGTGAAGGCAGAGAATCTAAACGTACTGTTTGCTCAAGTAGCAAAACAATTGAAGGGCATTTTTTGTTTTTATCATTTTTTTAAAGATAGTTCATGGTAGGAGTACATACACCATGGACAATGGCAAATGGTACAAATCATGTTAAAATCTTGAAAGGAAAGAAGTAATACTGGGGATAACTGACTAAGGTCCCTGGGGAGATAAGAGGGGTAGGATCCAGCACAAAGGAATAAAGATTAACCTTAGGCAGAAAGGATGTCCCTAGCACTGCATTGAGACTGAAGAAAATGATAGCTAAGATACGAAAGTTAGCAGAAAGTCAGGCAGAAAGTGGATGAAGGTTCTTATTGATGGCATTGTTTTCTTTGAAATAGGAAAGAAGACTATCTGCTAAAAATAATGAAATAGTAGGATAGGAAAGAGTAATGAAGATCTAAAATAGCATTTATAAGGAATGAAATAGCTGACCAGGGACTAGGAGGTAGATTGCTGAAGAAAGAAGAAGGTTCTAGACAATGCCAGCAATGAGGAATTTGTAGAGGCACTAATCAACAAAGTTATACTATTTTTCTCTAGTAGTGCTCAAAAGCCATGCAGAAATAAAGAAGGCAATTAGTTGGATTGATTCTGGGTTGAGGATTTGCTGGGTGGGTATGATACACAGACAAGGAAGCAAGGAGAATGATTCAGTGGCAAGAACTTGGGTAAATAATGGATGATGGAGTCTAAGCGAGATGTGGAAGGAAGAGGAGACAGGAAGGGGATGACAGATTGGGAAAAAAATAAAAGGTCAAGGAACTGGAGATTTCAACAGGGTTGAAGAAATGGTAAAATGAATGTAAGAGAGTTGTGAGAGTCAGAAGGATAAGAGAAAGGTTGTGATTAAGAGTAGTATACTGGAGTTTAAGATTTCAGAGGAAGTATATTTCTAGAGATAATATATGTTGTTTTCCCACTGATTTAAGTTTAGAAAATGGGATATATGGGCTTCCCTGGTGGCGCAGTGGTTGAGAATCTGCCTGCCAATGCAGGGGACACGGGTTCGAGCCCTGGTCTGGGAAGATCCCACATGCCACAGAGCAACTAAGCCCGTGTGCCACAACTACTGAACCTGTGCTCTAGAGCCCGCGAGCCACAACTACTGAGCCCACGTGCCACAACTACTGAAGCCCATGCACCTACAGCCCGTGCTCCACAATAAGAGAAGCCACCGAAATAAGAAGCCCGCACACTGCAACGAAGAGTAGCCCCCCTTGCTGCAACTAGAGAAAGCCCGCACGCAGCAACAAAGACCCAGCACAGCCAAAAAAAAAAAAAAGAACCTCTTAAATTTCTCTCGCCATAAAAGCAATGAGAACACTGGCAGAAATGTCAGAATCAACTTTTTCAGAACTCTGAAAATTAACCAATCTTGGAAACATTTATTGAAAAAAAATAGCTGAATATCAGTAAGAATAATAAGTTTTGTGGCATTTTAACTTGCCTTTTTCTCATCCCTTTCTCCCATGTCGGTAGTAACCTTGAAAACCAACAACCCCAAATCACAGTGAAAGCGGCAGCCTGGCAACCACTGAAGAAGAAAGAACAGAGTTGGAGTTCCTTTAAAGCCCCATTCCCAGAGAACTGTCATTACTTGATCTGTCTAGTGGTTCCCTGGAAGATCACACAAGCAACATTCTCTTTATCTGACCCAGCTCAAAATTCATCCAGTGGTAACAGCCTTTTTCCCAAGAACTTCTGTCAAAAACAATCAGAGGCAGTTGTTGAATTTTCTGGCTAGCTGAGGTGGTGTAGTTGAGACAAACAATAGGTTAACCAAAAAGCTTAGAAGGAAATCCTAGGAAATAAAATGTCCTTAGGGGGCTCTGAAAAGCTCCGACATATTTCTAGGAATCTAGAAGGCCATACATGTGCACAGGACTGTCCACATGGCCAGAGCTTTGTGTATGCTCCGGAAAGACCTGAAATATCCGTAAGCTCTCACCACTAATATTGAGTTTCTGCGCAAGCAGGGAGTAAAGGCTACAATGGAGTTATCAACTGCTTAGCTGACTGTTGAAGATGTCTTCAGCTTACACACAAAGTCCATTGGTACTGGGAAATCCCTCAGTACTGGGAAAAGTACTAGTTCTAGACATAATTAAAACATTGTGTTAAGTTAAAGAAGGTCATATATTATATGATTCCATTTATATGAAATGTCCAGAATAGGCAAATCCATAGGGACAGACAGTAGACCAGTGGCTGCCTGGGCTGGAAGTAGAAACAGTAACTGAGAACAATCTCTGGGGTGATGAAAATGTTCTAAAATTAGACTGTAGTAATGGTGGAACAACTCTGTTAAATTTACTACAAACCACTGAATTGTACATTTAAAATGAGTTTTATGGTATGTAAAATACAGCTCAATAAAGAAGTGGAAAAAAAGGACCCACCTACATTCTTTAAGAAACTCGCTTTTTTCAAAATATGAAACTCACTTTCAAATATAACAATATAGATAGGATAAAAGTAAAATGGAGAGAAAGCAATTCTGGAATGTTGGAGTAAGGACCTCTGAAAATCTGCTGCTCCATAAAAGCAAAAAGAACACCGGCAAAAGTTGTCAAAATCAAACTTTTGATAAGTCCGGAAATTAAGTAAAGGCTTGCAACAATATGAGAAACAGTTATTCAAGAAAAACAGCTGAGTAGCAGTCAGAATAGTAAGATTTGTGGCACTTTAACTTCCATAATCCCATTTCCCTCTCTCTAGTTTTTCAGTAGCCACTATGATAGTTGTGAAAAACAGCAGCCTAACTGACACTAGAGGAAGCAGAGCAGTTCTGGTGCTCCCCAAAAGTGCCATCCTCAGAGAACTGTCACTGTTTGACTTTCCTAGCACCTCAATGAAAAGCTACACTCTGAGGGTTTGTCTTTGACTTGGTTCATATCTCACTCTGTGGAACAGCCCATCCCTAGATCATGTCAAAACCAATCAGTGGGGCTTGTTTAACACTGCAGCTGCTTGAGATGGCATTATCAGTTGAAGCTAACAAGAGGCTGACAAAAAAAAAACTTAAAAGGAAACATAGGGAATATGAAACATAGGGAAATCACACTTCCTGCTTTCAAAATATACTGCAAAGCTATAGCAACTAAAACAGTATGGTACTGGCTTAAAGACAGATGTATGAACCAGTGGAAAAGAGTAGACATTCCAGAAATAAACTACACATGTATGGTCAACTGATCTTTGACAAGGGTGCCAGGAATACACAATGGGGAAAGGATAGTCCCTTCAACAAATGGTGAAAAGTGGATATCCTTGTGCAAAAAAGTGAAACTGGACCCTTATCTTATGCCATTCACAAAACTCAATTCAAAATGGATTAAAGACTTAAAAATAAGACCTGAAACTCTAAAACTCCTAGATGAAAACACAGGGGAAAAAGCCTCTTGACATTGGTATTGGTAACCTCCAAAACATAGGTAACAAAAGCAAAAACAGAGAAGTGGGACTACGTCAACTAAAAAGCTTTAGCATAGCAAAAGAAAAAATTAAGAGAGTAAAAAGGCAACTTATAGAATGGGAGAAAATACAGTTGACTCTTTAACAACACCAGTTTGAACTGCACAGGTTCACTTAATGCAGATTTTTTTTTCACTAAATACATACTATAGTACTACAAGATCTGTGGCTGGTTGAATCTGTAGATGTGGAACCATGGATATGGAGGGCTGAATATAAAGTTATACATGGATTTTTGACTGCTCGGAGGGTCAGCGCCCCTAAGCCCTGTGTTGTTCAAGCGTCAACTGTATTTGCAAACCACATATCTGATAAGGGGTTAATATCCAAAACATATAGGAAACACCTACAACTCAATAGCATAAAAACAAAACCTGAATAAAAAATGGGCAAAGTATTTGAATAGACACTTCTTTACAGAAGATATATGAATGGCCTATAGGTATATGAAAAGGTGCTCAACATCACTAATCATCAGGGAAATGCAAATCAAAACCACAATGAGATATCATCTCACACCTGTAAGGATGGCTATTATCAAGAAGATAAGAGATAACAAGCGTTGGTGAGGATCTGGAAAACTGGAACCTTTGTACACTTTGGGTGGGAATGTAAAATAGTATGACTGCTATGGAAAACAGTATGAAGGTTCCACAAAAGATTAAAAATAGAAATACCATATGATAAAGCAATCCCACTTTTGAGTATTTATCCAAAAGAACTGAAATCACAGATATCAAAGCCAAGAGTATAACGGTTGTTGCCAGGGGAAAGGGGAAAATGGGGGGTTACTATTCAATGGTTATAAAGTTTCAATAATACAAGATGACTTAAGTTCCAAAGATCTGCTGTACAACATTGTGCCTATAGTTAACAATACTGTATTGTACACTTAAAAGTTTGTAAAGAGGGTAGATCTCATGTTGTATTCTTACCACAATTAAAAAAAAAAGAAAGAAAAATAGGGAATGAGATATCCATAGGGGGCTTTGAAACGTTCAGACATATTCCTGGGACTCTAGAAGGTAAGGTACACGTGCAGGGCTATGCATATGCCAAGGAAAGTTAGGGCCTGAGAAGTCACTAATCTCTCACTTATGACTGATCTTGAGGCTCTGCATAAGCAGGAAGTGAAGTTTAACACCGAGTTGCAGAGAGAGGAGAAGATGGCGGAAGAGTAAGATGTGGAGATCACCTTCCTCTCCACAGATACATCAGAAATACATCTACACGTAGAACTGCTCCAATAGAACACCCACTGAATGCTGGCGGAAGACCTCAGACCTCCCAAAAGGCAAGAAACTCCCCACGTACCTGGGTAGGGCAAAAGAAAAAAGAAAAAACAGAGACAAAAGAATAGGGACGGGACCTGCACCAGTGAGTGGGAGGGAGCTGTGAAGGAGGAAAGGTTTCCACATACTAGGAAGCCCCTTCGCGGGCGGAGACTGCGGGTGGCGGAGGGGGGAAGCTTCGGAGCCATGGAGGAGAGCGCAGCCACAGGGGTGCGGAGGGCAAAGCGGAGAGATTCCCACACGGAGGATTGGTGCCCAGCAGCACTTACCAGCCCAAAAGGCTTGTCTGCTCACCCGCCGGGGCGGGCGGGGCTGGGAGCTGAGGCTCGGGCTTTGGTCGGATCGCAGGGAGAGGACTGGGGTTGGCGGCGTGAACATAGCCTGAAGGGGTTAGTGCACCACAGCTAGCTGGGAGGGAGCCCGGGAAAAGGTCTGGAGCTGCCAAAGAGGCAAGAGACTTTTTCTTCCCTCTTTGCTTCCTGGTGCGCGAGGAGAGGGGATTAAGAGCGCTGCTTAAAGGAGCTCTGGAGACGGGCACGAGCCATGGCTATCAGCGCGGACCCCAGAGACGGGCATGAGACGCTAAGGCTGCTGCTGCCGCCACCAAAAAGCCTGTGTGCGAGCACAGGTCACTATCCACACCCCCCCTCCCGGGAGCCTGTGCAGCCCGCTACTGCCAGGGTCCCGTGATCCAGGGACAACTTCCCCGGGAGAACGCACGGCGAGTCTCAGGCTGGTGCAACTTCACACTGGCCTCTGCCGCCCCAAGCTCGCCCCGCACTCCGTACCCCTCCCTCCCCCCGGCCTGAGTGAGCCAGAGCCCCCGAATCAGCTGCTCCTTTAACCCCGTCCTGTCTGAGCGAAGAACAGACGCCCTCAGGTGACCTACACGCAGAGGCGGGTCCAAATCCAAAGCTGAACCCCGGGAGCTGTGCGAACAAAGAAGAGAAAGGGAAATTTCTCCCAGCAGCCTCAGAAGCAGCGGATTAAAGCTCCACAATCAACTTGATATACCTGCATCTGTGGAACACCTGAATAGACAACGAATCATCCCAAATTGAGGAGGTGTACCTTGAGAGCAAGATATATTCTTTTTTCCCCTTTTCCTCGTTTTGTGAGTGTGTATGTGTATGCTTCTGTGTGAGATTTTGTCTGTATAGCTTTGCTTTCACCATTTGTCCTAGGGTTCTGCCCGTCCGTTTTTTTTAAAAATTTTTTTCTTAATAATTATTTTTTATTTTTTATTTTAATAGCTTTATTTTATTTTATCTTACTTTATTTTATTTTATCCTCTTTCTTTCTTTCTTTCTTTCTTTCTATTTTTTCTCCCTTTTATTCTGAGCCGTGTGGATGAAAGGCTCTTGGTGCTCCAGCCAGGCATCAGGGCTGTGCCTCTGAGGTGGGAGAGCCAACTTCAGGACACTGGTCCACAAGAGACCTCCCAGCTCCACGTAATACCAAACGGCGAAAATCTCCCAGAGATCTCCATCTCAACACCAAGACCCAGCTTCATTCAACGACCAGCAAGCTACAGTGCTGGACACCCTATGCCAAACAACTAGCAAGACAGGAACACAGCCCCATCCATTAGCAGAGAGGCTGCCTAAAATCATAATAAGGCCACAGACACCCCAAACACACCACCAGACATGGATCTGCCCACCAGAAAGACAAGATCCAGCCTCATCCACCAGAACACAGGCACTAGTCCCCTCCACCCGGAAGCCTACACAACCCACTGAACCAACCTTAGCCACTGGGGACAGACACCAAAAACAATGGGAACTACGAACCTGCAGCCTGCAAAAAGGAGACCCCAAACACAGTAAGATAAGCGAAATGAGAAGACAGAAAAACACACAGCAGATGAAGGAGCAAGGTAAAAACACACCAGACCTAACAAATGAAGAGGAAATAGGCAGTCTACCTGAAAAAGAATTCAGAATAATGATAGTAAAGATGATCCAAAATCTTGGAAATAGAATAGACAAAATGTAAGAAACATTTAACAAGGACCTAGAAGAACTAAAGAGGAAACAAGCAATGATGAACAACACAATAAATGAAATTGAAAATACTCTAGAAGGGATCAATGGCAGAATAACTGAGGCGGAAGACTAGATAAGTGACCTGGAAGATAAAATAGTGGAAATAACTATTGCAGAGCAGAATAAAGAAAAAAAGACCGAGTTGCAAACTGCCCACCTGAGCACTGAAGGAGTGACCCAATACACACACACACACACACACACACACACACACACACACACAGCGCCTTGGTAAAGGCTGGTAGAGTTCTTGATTCAAGACATTTAAGAAAAACTCTCTCCAATCATTAGTGGGCCACTATGCTAACTGGACAGAGACTTCAGTGGCTTTACATGACAAAGAATTCAAAATTGACAGAATTGGTCCAGGAACATCACTAAACAAACAAATAGCAACAACAACAAACACTGGGTAGGGAGGGGTTGACTGATTTTCAGAGTTGTCACATAGTATCATTTTAAATGTCTAATTTTCAACAAAAAAAATTATAAGACTGTAATGGACTGAATATTTGTGTCCCCCCCAAAATTCATATCTTGAATCCCTACACCTCAGTGTGATGGTAAAAGGAGATGGGGATGTTTGAGTAGTAATTAGGATTAGATGAGGTCCTGAGAGTGGAACCCTCAGGAATGGGATTAGTGCCCTTATAAGAGTCATCAGAGAGCTTGGTTCCTCTCTCTGTTCTCTGCCATGTGAGGATCCAACAAGAATTCAGCAGTCTGAAACCCAGAAGAGGGCTCTCATCGGAACCTGTTCATGCTGGAACCCTGATCTTAGATTTCCAGCCTCTAGAACTGTGAGAAATAAATATCTGTTGTTTATAAGTCACCCGGTTTATGGTACTTTGTTAAAGCAGCCTGAGATGACTAAGACAAAGACACTGAGAAAAACAAAACGAAACCCCAAAAAACCAAGAATGGCCCATACACAGGAAAAAAGAAAGAGCTGATAGAAACTCCCCTGAGGAAGCACATTGGGCTTCTCATGAAAAAACTTTAAATCAGTTATCATAAGTTATTCAAACAATTATAGGAAATCATTTTATAAAGAACTAAAAGAATATTTCAGAATATCTTACCAAACAGAGAATAAAGATAGAAATTATAATAAAGAATCAAACAGAAATTTTCGAGTTGAACGGTACAATAAATGAAATGAAAAATACACTAAAGGGGCTCAACAGGAGATCTGAGTTGACAGAAGAAAGAATCATCAAACCTGAAGATATGTCAACTACCTCATCTGACGAAGATTACTAAATTTGAGGAGCAGAAGGAAAAAAGAATGAAGAAAAAATAACTGAGCCTTGGGGACCTATGGGAGACCAGCAAGCATACCAACACATGCATAATGGAATCTCAGAAGGGGTATAAAGAATATTTGAAGAGTTAATGGCTGAAAGCTTCCCCAAATTGATGAAAAACATTAATCCATACATCATAGAACCTCAACAGACTCCAAGTAGGATAAACACGAAGATACCTACGTGGAGTCTGTCCAAAGAGACACTAAGACAAGTAGTCTAACTGTCAAAAGCAAAAGATGAAAAACGGATCTTGAAAGCAGTGAGAAAAAAGAGGTTCACCATGGACAAGGGGTCCTGAGATTATTAGTTGACTTCTCAATAGAAATTACAAGGGGCCAAAAGGCAGTGAGATGACATATTTGATCTGCTAAAAGAAAAAGACTGCCAACCAAAAATTCAATGTCCAGCAAAAAACTATAATTTAAAACTAAAGGAGAAATTAAAACATCCCAAGATAAACATAAACTGACAGAGTTCAGCACTAGAAGATCTGCCCTATGAGAAAAACTATAGGGAGTCCTTCAGACAGAAATAAATGGACACTAAACAGTAACTCAAATTCACACAAAGACACTAGTAAAGTTGACTACATAGGTAAACATTAAAGACAGTATAAACATTTTTGTCCTTGTAACTCTTGTTCCATCTGACTTAAAAGATAAAAGATAACTGCGTAAAGCAATAATTATAAAACTCTGTTGATGGGCTTAAAATCTAGAAAGATGTCATTTGTATGACAATAATAATACAAAGGAGGAAGGAGAGAACAGAGCTAAACAGGAACAAAGTTTTTAAATATTCTGAAATTAAGTTGGCACTTTAATACAAATTTGTTTAAGCTAAGGTGTTAATTATAATCCCCAGGGCAATTACTAAAAGAGTAACAGAAAGTAACAGAAGCAACAAGTTAATTAAAATGACATACTGTAAAAACCTATTTAACGTGAAGGAATAAATTGAGTAATAGAGGAACAAAAGAGACAAGACATATGGAAAATAAATCGCAAAATGGCAGATGTAAATCCTACCTTATCAACAGACTCCACTTAAATGCATTATATATAAATTAACACTCTACATAATTGGAAGAATGGCTTAAAAAAGATTAAAAAATGAAAACATGATCTAACTATTTGCTGTCTACAGGAGACACACTTTTTTTTGGTTTGTTTTGTTTAAAAAAAAAAAGGTTGAAAGTAAAAGGATGGAAAAAGATATTCCATGCAAAAAAGAATCAAAGTAGAACAGGGTACAAGAAATTTGAGTCTCCCTTTTTTCCTTGGTAAGTCTAGCTAAAGGACTGTGAATTCTGTTGATCTTTCCACAGAACCAACTTTTGGTTTTCTTGATTTTCTCTATTTTTTAATTCTTTTTTTCATTTATTTTTGCTCTAATCTTTATTATTTCCTTCCTTAAGCTTGATGTGGGTTTAGTTTGCTCTTCTTTTTGTAGTTTCTTTTTCATTAAACTTAACTTTTTTAGAGAAGCTGTAGGTTCACAGCAAAATTGAGGGGAAGTTACAGAGATTTCCCACATGCTCCCCTGCCCCCACACATGCTCAGCCTCCCTCATTATCAGTATCTCTCACCTGAGTGGGACATTTGTTACAAATGATGAACCTACACTGACACATCATAATCACCCCAAGTTCTAGTTTACATTACCATTTACTCTTGGTATTGTATATTCTGTGGGTTTGGACAAATTTTTGTAGTTTCTTAAGGTGGAAGTTTTGATTATAAATTTGAGATTTTTCTCCTTTATTAATACGGGCATTTACAGCTTTAGATAGCCCCTTAAGTATTGTTTCTACTACATTACTTAAGTTTTGGTATTTTTTTTTCATTCATCTCAAAGTATTTTCTAATCTCCCTTTTAACTTCTTTTTGATCCCTTGGTTATTCAGTAGAGTGTTGTATAATTTCCACATATTTGTAAATTTCCTAAATGTCCTTCTATTATTGATTTCTAATTTCATTCCACTGTGAATAGAAGTGGTGAGAGTAGACATCCTTGTCTTATTCCTGGTATTGGAAGGAAGATTTCAGTCTTTCACCATTAACTATGATGTTAATTATTAACACAAATATATGGTCAACTGATTTCTGACAAAAATGCAAAGGCAAGTAAATGAAGAAAGAATACTCTTTGCAACAATTGGTACTGGAATAATTGGACATTCATAAGCAAAAAAGTGAACTTTAACATAAACCTCACACCTTATGTAAAAAGTAAGTCAAAGTGGATCATAGATCTAAATGTAAAATATACAACCATAAAACTGTTAGAAGAAAATAAAGGAATAGGGCTTCCCTAGTGGCACCGTGGTTAAGAATCTGCCTGCCAATGCAGGGGACACGGGTTCAAGCCCTGGTCCGGGAAGATCCCACATGCTGCAGAGCAACTAAGCCCGTGTGCCACAACTACTGAGCCTGCGCTCTAGAGCCCGTGAGCCACAACTACTGAGCCCGTGTGCTGCAACTACTGAAGCCTGCGCGCCTAGAGCCCGTGCTCTGCAACAAGAGAAGCCACCACAATGAGAAGCCCGCGCACTGCAATGAAGAGTAGCCACCGCTCGCCGCAACTAGAGAAAGCCCATGTGCAGCAACGAAGACCCAATGCAGCCAAAAATTAAAAATAAAAATAAAAAATAAGGTTTAAAAAAAAACGAAAGTAAAGGAATAAATCCTTTTTCATAATCTGGTGTTAGAGTTCTTAGACATAAAAAAAGCACAATCCATGAAAGAAAAAATGCATAAACTGGACTGTATCAAAATTTAAAATATTTGCATTAATGCAAAAAAATTTGTACACTGAAAACTACAAAATGTTGCTGAAAGAAATTAAAGACACAAATAAATGAAATAAATGCAAAGACATTCCGTGTTCATGGATTGAAGACTTAATATTGTTAAGATGTCAGTACTGCCCAAAGTGATCTACAAATTCAAAGCAATCCTATCAAAATACCAATGACGTTTTTTGCAGAAATAGAAAAATCCAGGAATTCCCTGGTGGTCCAGTGGTTAAGACTTAGTGCTTTCACTGCTGTGGGCCTGGGTTGGATCCTTGGTCGGGGAACTAAGATCCCACAAGCTGCCCGGCACGGCCGAAAAAAAAAAAAAAAAAAAAAGAAATAGAAAAATCCATCCTAAAATTCATATGGAATCTCAAGAGACCCAAACAGTTAAAACAATCTTGAAAAAGAAGAGCAAAGTTGGAGGTCTCACACTTCCTGATTTCAAAGCTTACTACAAATCTACAGTAGTTAAAACAGTGTGGTACTGGCATAAAGACAGACATACATACCAATGGAGTAGAATGGAGAGCCTAGAAATACACTCTCTCATTTACAGTCAAATGATTTTCAGAGAGTGTGTTAGGACCATTCAATGGGGAAAGGCAGTCATTTCAACAAGTAGTACTGGAAAAACTGGATATCAAACATGCAAAAATGAAGTTGGACCCTTTATATCATAAACAAAGTTAACTCAAAATGGATCAAAGACCTAAACATAAGAGCTAAAACTATAAAACTCTGTGAAGATAATACAGGAAAAAAGGTTTATGACATTAGATTTGGCAGTGATTTATTGGATATAACACCAGAAGCACAGGGAACAAAAAAAAATTGACAAATTGGACTTCATCAAAAATAAAAACTTTTGTGCATCAAAGGACACTATCAACAGACTAAGAAGGCAACCCACAGAATCGGAGAAAATATTTGCAAATCAAATATCTGATAAGGGAGTAATATCCAGAATATATAAAGAACTGCAACTCAACAACAAATTAACAACTCATCTAAAAAATGGGCAAAAGACACCCTTGTACATTGCTGGTATGAATTGAAAATGGTATAGCCTCTATAAACAGTATGGTGGTTCCTCAAAGGATTAAACATAGAATTACCATATGATCCAGCAATTTCACTTCTGCGTATATATTCAAAAGAATTGAAAGTAGGGACTGGAACAGATAGTTGTATATCCAGGTTCACAGCAACATTATTCACAATAGCCAAAAGGTAGAAGCAACACAAGGGTCTATTGACAGATGAATGGATAAACAAAATGTGGTAGATAACATACAATGAAATATTATTTAGCCTTAAAAAGGAAGGAAATTCTGATACATGCTACAACATAGATGACCTTGAAGACACTATGCTAAGTGAAATAAGCCAGACACAAAAAGACACTGTTATGATTCCACTTACATGAGGTACCTAGAGTATTCCAATTCATAGAGACAGAAAGCAGAATGGTGGTTGGCAGGAGATGAGGGAAAGGGAGAATGGGGAGTTAGTGTTTAATGGGTAAAAAGTTTCCATTTGGGAAGATGAAAAAGTTCTGGAGATGGATGGTTACAATTGTTGCAGAACAATGTGAATATACTTAATACACTTAAAAAATAGTTAAAATGGTCAGTTTTATGTTAGGTATATTTTACCACAATAAAAGAAAGTTTGCTCTGCAAAAGACACTGTTAAGAGAATGAAAAGGCAAGCTACACACTGGGATAAAATATTTGCAAATCATATATCCAACAGAGAATTGTGTTTAGAATACATAAACAACTCTCAAGAGTCATCAGGAAAAAATTAACAACTCAGTTAAAAAACAGCAAAAGATTTGAACTGACACTTCAGCAACAGGATATAAGGATGGCAAATAAGCATATGAAAAGATGTTCAATATCATTAGCCATTAAGGAAATGCAAATTAAAACTACAATGAGATACGACTTCACAGCTATTAGAATAACTAAAATAAATACCAACAATACCAAATGCTGACAAAGATGTAGAGCAACTGGAACTCTCATACATTGCTGGTGAAAATGCAAAATGGTTCAGCCACTCTGGAAAATGGTTTGGCAGTTTCTTATAAAGTTAAACAAACACTTACCATATGACCCAGTAATCCCACTCCTAGATATTTACCTTAGAGAAATAAAAATTTTATGTTCACACAAAAGCCTGTACAAGAATATTCATATCAGTATTATTCATAATCACCATAACCTGGAAACAGCCCAAATGCACTTGAATGGGTGAATGGATGACAAACTTTGGAACATTCATACAATGGAATGCTACTCAGCAAAATGAATGAACTACTGGTACACACAACAACTTGGATGAATCTCAAAGGCACTATGCTGAGTGAAAGAAGTCATTCTCAAAAGATTACATATTGTATGATTCCATTTATATGATGTTCTCTAAAAGACAAAATCACAGTGATGGAGAATAGATCAGTGATTGCCAGGGATTATGGGTGGAGTTGGGAGTGACTATCAATGGATAGTATGAGGAAGTTTGAGGGTCATGGAGCTGTTCTCTATCCTGATTGTGGTGGTGGTTACATGAATCTATGTGATTTACACGATTTACAATTCACAGAATTGTACACATAGCCCCCCCCCAAATAAACAGGCAATTTTATTGTAAGTTCATTTCAAAAATAAAATATTAGCTATTATATCATCATCAATAGTTATACGTTACTGATTAATAAAAGTATTCAGAATTAGTTACAAAATAGGATCTAAAATTCATTAAGGTCACTTTATGTCTGGTATAATAACTTAAAGGTATAGAGAAAAATATCAACAACACTAAATGTAAAAGCTTTATTACAACTTCTACTAACTCCTCTCTTTAATATTCTGTATCAGGATAATATGCTCCCTGTGGATCATGTCCTATAAACATTGTCATATATTGAATATGGAATTAAATAAGAACTCAACTTAGAAGTCTGGGACCCTAGGTTACATTCCTAAATCTAACACTGTAAGAAAACTCTCGACTTGCCTTTTGTGCCTAATTTTATCTTCCTCTTCATTGAGGTCATGTACTTGTCTGCACTTGTCTTTTTGTGGTATGCTGTGAAGGTGTAAAGCAAGGAGTTTCAAAGATAGGAAACAGAACAGATTCATATACCACCCGCCCACCCCAAATACCAGGTACTGCTTTAAGTGATTCACATGTATTACCTCTCTTAATTCTCCTAACAACCTTAAAACATAGCTACTATTAATATTCTCATTAATATTCTCATGAAGAAAATGAAGCATAGAGTGGTAACTTGCCCAACATCTTATAGCTAGTAAGCGGGGGAGCCAGGAATGTTCCCAGCAGTCTGCCTCCAGAGCCCATGTTCTTAATCAGAATGCTATAATGTCTCTCCACCAAAGGCTGTTTGTTCATTCTTTCTTTCCTTCCTTCACCACTGCTCTTCCATGTCTATGGTCTCTCTGTCTCTAACAAATCACTCATTCATTCTGTTGGCTTTACCTATGGTCTAAGCATCGATGAGCCCCAATTCTATGGACCTAGTTCTGCCCTCTCCCCTGAGCTTCACTGCTGCATTTCCAACAGCCTCCTCGATATCTGCGTTTGATGATCCTGCGGTCTCACAAATTTAACATGTTTAAAATCAAACTCATCATCTTTCCTCAAAATTTCCCCATAAAGGCTTCCTTAATTTTGCCAACTGTTAAATTACACAGCGTTGAAGCACCTGGGCTATCTTTGACACATTTCTCTCCACTGACCTTCATTCTCAGTCAACAAGTTTTACCAATTCTTCTTTTGTAATGTCTCTTATAATCATACCTACTTCTCTTTCCAATTCCATTGCCATCATCCTAGTCAGCTCTTCCTGCTGAAATGACTGTGACGCCTCCTAAATTGTTCTCCCCACTTCCAGTTCTCCCTCTCGTGCATCCTATTTACTGGCCACTAGATTAATCACTTTCAAATACTGCTTTTATCATGTTACTCCTGGCTCAAAGACCTTTAACCATATCCAAAATGACTAACTGAATAACGAATTCTGTATAGGTCTATACTACCTGCCAAATAAAGTTCAAAAATTTTAGCTTCCTTTCTAACCTTGTCTCTCACGACACCTCCAAACACGCCACAGTGCTTGCAACAACTGCTGCTAGTGAAATGCCTTTCCCTCTCCTTCCTGAAGACTTGGTAGTATTAAAAGAACATTTAAATCTTACCTCCTCTGAGAGGCCATGTTCAGTCATGCCAATCAACGCACAGTGGCCTTTCCCTCCTCTGAACTCCTATAGCCCTTAACAACTGTATCTAGCATTGTTACTAAATGTTATATGTTTCTCTCTCCAACCAGCAATTGGCACAAAGTCAGGAACCATTTCTTAAACTTCTGCATACCTTCCACAGCGCCTAGCAAAACTTACCTGTTAAACCCATTCTTTCTGGTTAAGACACACACCGTTTATCTATATATTTTGTGCTAGTTTATAGTTCTACCTAAAGACCCTTCACAATCTAGCCTCACCTACCTTTCCAGTATCATTTCCTGTCAGTCCTCACTGTGTCCTGTACTTCCTGCCACACTGAACTTTTCACTGTTCCCTAGACACACCAGGTTCTTTCACAATCCTATTCCTACTCACCCAGTATCTGTAATGCCCTCTCCCCACTATTTATCTGACAAGTGCCTGTTGATCAGTCAAGACTTGGTACAAATGTCAACTCCTGACTCCCCCAATTAGACTTAGATGTTCTATCCCTGTGTCCCCTCAGCATTTTATTCACATCTCTACAATAGCAATTTTCATGTTGTACTGCAACTAACTAGGTACATATTTGTCTTTCTCAAGGGACTATACGTTCCTCAAGAGTATCAATAGTTCATCTTTCCCCTACTCCCTTCACTAACTCTTCATAGTTAATGCCCTGATGTTAAATCTTTCTGTCAGTGAAAGAACATATCAAGTCAGTGGCGATCACATACCTTGGTAGTAAAGAGCCTTGAGGAAGGAGTGACGTTCAGCTCCCTGAAATAAAGAATTTTCTATTTCCATTTCTCGCCGGGTCAGCTGTTTGCTCTTTGCAAATCTCTGTGGCAGGCAAAGGATGCGCTGACGCTCTGAGATTCTTTCCTCAATATCTTGAAGACGGTTCTGTATCGCTTCAGGGGTTGCCCTAAGTCTCGTCCTCTGAAATAAGAGAAATGAGATGGCATATATCACAAAGGACACACCCTAAAAGTGACAATCTGATGCCTTAAACAAGAAAGAAAATGATCAGGGCCCAGAAATGGTCATTTACAGACATGTTAGCTAAGAAGTCAAGGAGCAGGAATACCCTGCGGTCCAGTGGTTAGGACTCTGCACTTTCACTGCCGAGGGCACGGGTTCAATATCTGGTCAGGGAACTAAGATCTCACAAGCCATGTGGCACAGCCAAAAATAAATAAATAAAATTTAAAAAATAAAATAAAATCCCATTTATTTAGGGGGAAAAAAGTCAAGGAGCAGCTTCTCTTTTACCAAGGTCCCTATCCTAAAAACCAAAGAAGATTCAGACACAAAGCTCAGTGTTGTGAGAACTAAAAATGAAAAGGTTCTCAGTACCAAAATGAAAAGATCTTACTTTTCATTCTCCAGAAAAAATGTGCCCCACTCACCTTTTCACCTGAAACATGGCTCTTCCAAATCAAGATTTCTGTCTCATTAAGCCCTAGTTCCCTGAGAGAAGCAGTCTCCTGGTCCTTCTCATGCAGTGTCTGGAACTGGGACAAAGTCATAGTCCCAGCTGCTTCCTTCCCAAAGGGCTTGTACATAGTACCAGGAGCAAAGCTCTCTTTCTTAGAGACACATCTGCAAAACAAGCAGGAAGAGAGTAAGAACATCTTCAAGTTACCACAATTCACAGAAATGGGGCTCGCCATTAAGAGGCACAATGAAACTCAGTGGCAATTTCTCTCTCACATACTATTTCTAGGCTGAAGCACCACTGTAATGATATGGAACTCCACCAGTAATCCAGGACTAATGACTGAATCAAATATTTATTTACTGGGCACCTACTAGGCATCAGAGACTGTACCAGGTACTGAGGATGAAACAGGAAAAAAGATAAAAACAGTTTCTGCTTTTGTGGAAGAACTGTAGAAGAGAGGCAAGTAAACAGGCAATGATAATACTGGATTGTAAGTGCTATGTATGTTAAAGGAAGACACAGGAAAGGTACTTAGCCCGGACGGAGTGGGATATGGTAGGCTTCCTAGGGGAAGAGACACAGAAGTAAAACCCTGCCTAATAAGTAGAAGTTTGCCAAGGAAAGCGGGCTGAGAGAGGAGTGTTACATCCAGACTTTAAGAGGCGTCTGTCACCTGGAGGTGAGGGTCTATGATAGTCTGTTTGCAAAATCAATACCTACTCCTCAATGGAGACACTGGTATCAAGTTGATGCTGAAGGAGGCTTTTCAGCTGCCTCTCCCCTTCTGTTTCCAGCTCCTCCAGGACGTGCTCATCACTCTTCACACAGCTATTTACCCTGGAATAGATACAAGAATATATGTGGAAAGTAGAAGAGACAGTTAATCTCAAAATATATTCCTTATCAATATTATCTACCATTAGTGATTCCATTTGTTCAAAGACACTTCTCTATTTGTTGTCCTTTATCATTCATTCCACAAACATTAACTAAATACCTGTTTACACACAATGAACGCATTGTGCTAGGTACTGATGGAGTCAAAGATATTCAAGACAGAGTCTTTATCATCAAGAAGCTTGCAATTTATTTAGGGAAAGGTAACAGATACGTATGTGTTGAGTGCACGTGTGGGGCAGGCGGGGAAGAGGGGGAGAGAGAGAGGGAGGGAGCGAGGGAGGGAGAGAGAGGGAGAGGGACAGAGGGAGAGAGAGAGAAAGAAAGATTTTATATCTTTTATATCTTCTTTATGAAGCATATGCCAAATCAGTAGTTCACAGAAGAAAGATAATTGGGAGGCAAGGTAGTAAATGAAGACTTGGGAAAGGTAATTCTTACACTGGCATTTGAAGGATTGAGTATGATGAAGGAAAGAACAGGGAGAACGAGTATGAAGAGACAGAACTATGTTCTGGGGGATAATAAGAAGTTCAATTTAGCTGGCATTCATGTATGGGAGCCTTGGGAGATCATGTTGGAAGGGTAATTAGACTCAGACTGTGAATGGCCTTAAATACACCAACTAAGAGGTCTGGACCTTAATGTACATGTATTAGAAAGCAATTTATTAGGTAGTTAAGTGACATGGTACAAGTGATGGTTTAGGAAAATGAATGCGGTTATAATAAGCCTTATGGAATAGTATGGAATAGTAAGAAAGAAACCAGAAGAACTAGTTAGGAAACTATAATTTATCAAGCATAAGGTGATGAAAGTACAAACTGGAGTGGTAATAGAAATTGAAAGGAAGGGTTAGATGAGAAAGGCCTTTTGAAGGTAGGGGTAAGGGAGGAGTGAAAGATAACCCTGAATTTCAAGCTGTGTAACTGAGAGATGGGACCAATGAACTAAAGAGGAAGTTCCAGATGGACTAAATGGTTTGGGAAAGGGAAGTCATTATTGTGTTAGCCGTGTTGAGTCAACTACCTATTACAACTGAAATACCAGCATGAAGTATTAGGAATGCTTCAAAGACATACTGAGTCTGAGGTGACAATGTGATACTGGCTAAAAGGAAAGTGATAGCAGAACTGTTGCACAGATAAGAGTCTGAGGCTGCATATGGAAATCTTGAGTCATCTGTGTTATCAGGATCTGGAGCTGTGAGAGAGAAGATTACCAAAGAAGAGAGTATAGAAACAAAGATGAAGGGGGTCATAACATTTTACAGCTTAAGCACTACTGTGTAGAAATCTAGGTAATGCTAATATGAGCTAACTAACCCTAAATAATTAAAAACTCTGAGTGTAAAGAAATAGCAGGACCATTTAAGTGTGCAACAAATGATTATAAAAGACAAAAACAAAGCGGGTTAACTCCATGAGGAAAATAAATATTAAATACCTTTCTTAAAAAATAGCCCTTTACTACTGGGGTTATGATGAGACCTAAAAGATGTATCTCCCATAATTATAAGCAAGATTCCCATACTTTAGACAGACTTATACCAACTTTGGGACATTTTAAAGTATCCATAGGGCCAGGGTTTTCAAAAATTCCTTTTAAGTATCTTAATCTTTACTTATTATTTAGAATTCTGAAAGTTCTTGCTAAGTTTAAAGTGGCTTTGAAATGAATAAACCATAGCTAAATATATCAGTACACATGAATTTCAAAAAGAAATGTGGAGTGAAAAAAACCAAGTCACAGAAAAATTCATATATGTGTCTGCATAGAGTTGAAAATGGGATAACACTAACAACACTTTGTTTAGATATAAATTCGTATGTGATAAAACTATTTAAAAAGAAAAAAAGCAAGGGAATGATTAACGCAAAATACTGGCTAGTGATCCCCTCAGGGAGGGAAGAGAAGCACTCAGGGAAGGGCACACAGGGGACTTCTGATACTGGTAATGTTCTATGAATACTGTATCGATGATACTGCTGTTATCAAATGATACAGCATCTATGTTACCGATACTGGTAATGTTCTATTTCTAAAGCTTGTAGTGAGTACGAGTCTATTATTATTCTTTAACCTGTATATATACATTATTCTGCATGTATGAAAGATATATAAACATTTTTTAAAAGTCATTTTGAGACAAGGAAAATCAGAAACTTCTTTTGAAAAAGATGCAGAAACTGACGGTGCAGGAGAGCATTATACCAGTAAGAATTTAAATGCACCGCTCTATTCCAGAGTGATTATTCTACTTGCAGAATGAATACAGAACTAATTTAATGAGGATCCTTTCAAAAGGCTTTGTGTACTGTCAATAATTGTAAGCTCAGGCTTTCAACAAAGACCAGCCACGTTAAAGCTGCCATTTCCTGCAGAACCAGTAGGGGGAACTGCTCGCAGCGGTGCCTTTCTTTTCTTACAATACATGGAACCGGTTTGGCACCCTGCTTCTAAATTTGTAAAAACAAAGTATCACTTGTTTACTTTAAGACCTGAAAATGCTACATGGTCTCTGAGCCCGAGAAAGTCCTCTTTAACACACAAACACTGCGAATAAACGCGCCTACCCTGGGCCCCTTTCTGAGAACGGGGTGGAGGTAGGGCGGGACAGGGAGGAGCTGGCCCGCGTTTCTCCGGCGCAGGCCGGTTTCATCAATCGGCCAAGACCCTTTTACCTGGGTGGGTCCGTCTGAAATAGGAAGGAGCCACAGCATCTGTCCCGGGGCCGGCGCCGTTGCCTAGGTGCCTGTGCCGGGAGGGCATGCCTACGGGGACCGGCAGCAGCGGCGGCCCTTCCTGAACTTCGCCCTACAGGCCTGTCCAGCCCGTCTCCCCTTTTCCCTCCTCCTTTGTCTTCCCGCTCACACGAAACCGCGTCCCCAGAACGTGACATAACCCAAACCCAAAGTAACAAAAGCCACTTGAAGAGTTAAAAGATAGAACAAAGCTCCCTTCGCTGTCTGCTCTCAGACAAGCCCTTACCTCTTCATGTTTCCACAGGCCCCTAGCTCTAACTTGGGTAAATAGGCCGCGGACTTCAAGTCCCAGAACTCTGCGCGGCCGACTCTAAGGGGATTGTGGTGGAGCGCAGGACTCTGGGAATTGTAGTCTCGCAGAGCTAGGAACCCAGAGTACGTACTGAGCAACCGGTATATTGTAAATTGTTCAAGTATTTCTCTTGGATTTCTTGTATAGGTTAAAGGTAACATCCAAAATATCCAGCTCATAAACCTAGGAGTCGCCTTTGACTTCTTGACTCTCTCATCCAGTATCACCAAATCCTGGCCCCTCTAATTTCCCTTGAATGTGTCCCTATCAAACCTGCTTCTGTTTTCAAGGGCTTCTTATCCCGAATCCCACCTACCTGCTGTTTCCAGTCGAGCCTCTGGTTCATCCTCTGCAGTGATCAGACTCAAGTTTGACCACATCACTAGCACAAATGGTTCTCCTCTGTCTCTAACAGAGGCTAAGACATTGTACTTCCTATCCTGAGAATCAGAAACCCACGTGTATTCAGGCCCATGAATGTTTTTATTGATAATTACGATGAATCATGAGAGTGGTAGAACACAGTGGTTAAGAGAATGGGCTCCTAGTTCCCGGAAATGGAAATACAAATGTCCTTAAGTACATGAAAAGAAAGATGTTTAATCTCACAAGTGAGATGTAAATTTCAAAGTACACTGACTATAAAATACCTGATGTGTACTCCTCAAAACTGTCAAGGTCATCAAAAACATGGAAAGTCTGAGCATCTGTCACAACCAAAAGAATCAAAGGAGACATGATGACCAAATGTAATGTGGGATCCTGGGACAGAAAAGGGCTCTAGGTAAAAAATATAGAAATATCAATAAACTATGCACTTTAGTTAATAATAAGGTTCATTAGCTGTGACAAATATACCAGAGTTATTTAAGATGTTAACACTAAATAAAACTGAGTGGAGGAATACAGAACTCTGTACTATGCAACTTTTCTGTAAATCTAAAACTTCTCTTAAAAAATAAAGTTTATTTTCTAAAAGTACATTAACATTTTTCACCCACCAGATTAGTAAAGATCTACAAGTTTGAGAACACACTTGTTTTGTTGAGATTGAGGGGAAACAGGCATTCTCAATACACTGCTGGTAGAAACATAAATTGGTACCTCTGTGGAAGGCAACTTGAGGATACAATTTAAATCATAAATGCACATTTCCTTTAAAGCAACAATTCAACTTATCCTCAATACTATGTGTCCTCAAGAAATTAATTGTATGTGTACATATATAATTATAGGTTATACAATTTTATAAACTATATATATTATAAAATTTTGTATATATATAAAATTAGTCATGCAACCTTGTTTATAATAACAAAATATTGGAAACAACTTAAATATCCATGAATGTTATACATCCATTCAATGGAAAACTATGCAGCAGTCCCAAAGACGACAAAGTTCTCTATGGACTGCTACTGAACAATCTCTAAAATATATTTAGTGCAAAAGCAAGGTACAGCACGATGTGTATAGTGTGCTTCCATTTTAGTTTTTAAAAAAGAAGGAATATATGTATGTGTTTGCTTGTATATGCAATAAAATACCTCTGGGAAAACATAAGACAGTGATAAGTAAATGATTCTGGGTTAAGGGAACTGGATGGTGAGGGATAAAACTTTTCACTTTATCTTCTTGAATTTTGAACCACATGATTATATTACCTAGTCAATATATTTTTTAATTAAAGAGAACCCTTCTTATACCACAAAGAGCCAAAGAAGAAAAGGATCATGGGTTTGGGGGGGGTCACACTGCTTGGATTCTCAGTTCCCACAGTTATTGACAATATAACATAGTAGGCAATCTGGACTTGAACTTTTGTTTGGCAAGTTACAAGACTATGTAAGTTTCATTAAGTTTCTTTAACTGGTCTAGGCCAGTTTCCTCATCTGTAAAATGGCGATAATTCTTCAGAATAGGGTGACTATAAAGTACTATACAAAAGAATGGTTTTAAAATCACTTGCAGCGTGGTCATCTATGAGCAAATATTCCAAGTTTATCCAGTAGGTTCAGACTTATTCAAACTGTCTGTATTGCCACACTCAAGTTAGAGGATAAGACCAAAGAGCAGCTACTGGAAGACATTATACTTCCTATCCTGAGAATTTCTAACAGATGAGAATGTCATGGAAAGTACTAGAGTTATCCAAGACCTAGCATATGCAAATGACTGTGCTCTTGAAGCACACAGGTGAATGAATGCAGCTCTAACATGCACCATTTTGTGGTTTTGGCACAGAACAGGGATGGAATCTAAGCAAAAACAAAGTGTGGGTCATAACATAACCCGCATTAAGTAAATCCTATATGGTGGTGGGCTGAATTCTGCTGCTCAACCAAACTGTCCAATTGACACATTGATCAACAAGGAAATGGAAGAATACACCAAAGTTGCTAGTGTGTCTGTCCCCTGGGAAGGCAGCAAAGGGTGGAACAGATTACTACACTGACCACCACACCAGACTTGTATACAACTTCCTATAAAACATACATTCTATTGGTACTGAAGTGATACACACTACATTACAAATCCACTAGGTGGGATGAGTGGAGAATGAATGGCTAAAAAGACATACATGGGGTGGAATTACAACTACAAAGCAAGGTCATAAGGAAGTACTCTATGTACCTGTGTATAACTGTAGCCAGTCCAAGTGGTAGGTACCAAGGGACAAACATTCAGAAAATTGCACTAGAAGGAAAACCAGGCTATTTCTAGCTCTGCCAAATTTATTACCTGTGGAATAATAGCTATTCCATTTCCCCACAGCATCCCCTCCCCACTTCAAAAGGATATCAGACAGTATATTAAAAGCTTTGAGATTTCTAGATGTTATTCATGGGCACAGAGATCTTAGCACGAGGTAATTTCACAATTTCAACCCCAGAAGAGTTTATGACAAACTGAAAAATATGCCTCATTTGTCTTTCTGACAATTTAACAAGGTTAGTTTAAGCCAGAAGTTCCTCCTTAACATAGACATATTTTCAGGCTTTGTCCTTTTTAGGTGCTTTGTTCACAGCACACTTCTGATGAATACATTATGAAGCAATTATAATTTCCAGATATGAAAGAAGACGCTAAAACCAAAAATCTTCTCTTGAAGAGGGATAGCATCACTCATCTAATACTAAGAGTAAACAACTGTGCATGTCTTTCAAATCCTCCAAATGAGATAGCATAAATGTTGTCTTTTTCAGAGGACAAAAAAAGTAGATAAGCACTGGGAAAGTGTCAGCACGACAAATTTAAGAATTCTCCTTCAGCTAATATCTTAGCTGGTCTTTACCAATGGCTGTGGGGGAAAGGGGTCTCAAGATTCCAGTACCTAACATAAATGTAGCCTTAAAATTACTGGCAAGAATAGGTTATTTCTGATCTTTTAATTAATATCTGTTCAACAATGCCATGTGTTTTAGACACATGTTAGAACCAGAGTCAGAAGGAACCTTAAAAACGATTTAGTCCAAGGCTCCAAACAGTACACTGAGATCTACCAGTAAACCCACAGTATTACTGCATTGATCTGGAAGCCACTTGCCATTCATATGCCTCTTTTTTTTTTTTAGCCTTTTTTTTAAAACATCTTTATTGGAGTATAATTGCTTTACAATGGTGTGTTAGTTTCAGCTTTATAACAAAGTGAATCAGCTATACATATACATATATCCCCATATCTATCTCTTCTCCCTTGTATCTCCCTCCCTCCCACCCTCTAGGTGGTCACAAAGCACGGAGCTGATCTCCCTGTGCTATGCAGCTGCTTCCCACTAGCTATCGGTTTTACATTTGGTAGTGTATATATGTCCATGCCACTCTCTCACTTTGTACCAGCTTACCCTTCCCCCTCCCCATGTCCTCAAGTCCATTCTCTAGTAGGTCTGCGTCTTTATTCCCATCCTGCCCCTAGGTTCTTCATAACCATTTTTTTTTTTTTAGATTCCATATATATGTGTTAGCATACAGTATTTGTTCTTCTCTTTCTGACTTACTTCACTCTGTATCACGTGCCTCTTTTATGTCCTGGAAAAAAAATATTAGAACTGCCAATGCAAAGTCAACAGGAGTACTGTAGCCTCCTCTTTCTTTATTTTACTGAGGAAGTTTACAGTAAGCAAGTACTGGTAGTGAAAAGACATAAAGGAGTCAAAAAACTTGTGAGAAATGAAAACTAGTTTCTTCCAGTTGGGAAAACCTTCATATGGTCCAACTCTTTCATGTTATAGACAAAAGATAATGCTCCAAATGAAATTATCTGTCCAGTTAATTAAGCAGGGACAAGAATAAATCCAGTATTTCCTTCTATATACTATGTTCTCTTTACTGAATGTGGAACTTAACGTATTCACAGACTATAAGAGTTGAACTGCCAAAAACAATAGGGAAAATGTCTTTATCTACGATAATAATATTGTATTCAAACACTAAAGATTACTCAAGATAATACTCAAAAGCTATTTATCTACAGAAATCATCCATAAAGTTAAATGGTCTCTGTAATTTTGAGAGGTAATGAAAACTTACCCGATTAGAAGCTGCTAGTTTGAGAAGTGTGGGTAGGAAAAAAAGAGGCCATGTAAGTTCTGATATTTGGTTTACTCATAAGGTGATGTAAATCACTAATACTCATTTCAAAAATATTTTCTTTCCATAATATGTACCCTTCAGGATGGTCATGTTCAGTCAGTACAACAGAAGTTCAGCTCAGGAATTACAGGCAATTAAGCTTTAGTCACTCAAAAACTTTTAAGTTGTTTATTTTAGTGTTATACTTTTATTTTTCAGAGCATTGCCTTTATTTATGACTTAGGTAAAGCATGAAACACAAGAAATCAGACTGTTTCCGAACTAAGAACAACGCTTTTTCTTGAAAAACAAATAAACAAATATACAACTATAAATCATATGCTAAAACCAAGTAAAACACCAGATTATCTGTACATCAAAATAAATGAATTGCCTGAACCATACCCTTTTTAAAATAACCTAAATCAAGTCCCAAATCCATCCTAACTCTTCCTCCCTTCTCTGAATTTCTACAGCATACTTTCTGTACTTCATAACACACTTCCTTGTATTGTCTATACTGTTTTTTTATACAGACAGGCATTAAGTATATCTCAAAGTAGACAGTAAGTTCTTTTGAGGAGAGAGACTTCACAGTAGCTAACACTATACGTTGAATGTTAACAGGCACCCAGTAAAGACTGGTTGACATCTATTTTTTGGCAAACATTTCTTTATGATCTGGTTGCAGTGAAAAGGACAATGCGTGCTGGCAGTAAGATATGGAATCTAGCAGAGTAAGCCATGAATTGCACACACAGAGTCAAATAGGTTGCTCTCTAGACAGAAGAGCTGATATAGTTTTGATTTGCTAATACTAAAAGCCAAACTACAGTATCATTCCCAACAGCACAATATTTAAGTGGGGGAAAAAATACATGCAGCCTTTATTGCCACCAAAGATTAAATATTAACTGTAAATACTACTCTAACAAACACCATCAAACTTGGTAGGTAATGTATAATCCAAAAACAGCATGCTGAAGATAGGGTCATTCAATCAAAAGCAATCCTGACATTGTATTCCTGCTCCTTGTAACGACGATGCTGGAAAACTTGTACCTCTTCTACCTTCCTTTGCAGCATGTCTATAAGGGGAAAAGGCACACATCATTACTCAGAGGACAAAATATCCCAGGAACGTAACTTACATTCTCCCTTCAAGATATGATTGACAAAACTTTACGTGCCAATTATTTTTTTTTTTTTTGGCCACACCGTGCACCTTGTGGGATCTTAGTTCCCCGACCAGGGATTGAACCTATGCCCCCTGCAGTGGAAGTGCGGAGTCTTAACCACTGGACAGCCAGGGGAGTCCCATACATGTCAATTTTAATAGCTTTAAGTATTAGAAAATACAGAGGAAGAGAAAAACATGCCTCTGTCTGGTTGGAAACTATTGCACAAGACTGTTCTTGATTTGCTCTCCCTAGCTTTCAGGGAAGTAACAGTCTACCTGACATTTGTATTTTGTTGAAGAGAAGTGTTAACTGCTTTTTACTCATTACAGCCTAAAAGTGTCATACAGGATGGTCATGAAATTGAATGTGTAGATTTTGGTAGGTCTTTGCTGCCTATAAGAAAATTAGTACACTGAATATTTTCACATTTCAGTTCCTTTCTAATGATTTATTTAACTTGGTGGTCCTTAATTTGCTCAGGGGCAGAACAACACAAAATACCATTAGTTTCACCATATAGAACAGTAACTTTCTGCAGTAAAAATAAGCTGTTGGGCTTCCCTGGTGGCGCAGTGGTTGAGAATCTGCCTGCCAATGCAGGGAACACGGGTTCGAGCCCTGGTCTGGGAAGATCCCACATGCCGCGGAGCAACTGGGCCCGTGAGCCACAATTGCTGAGCCTGCGCGTCTGGAGCCTGTGCTCCGCAACAAGAGAGGCCGCGACAGTGAGAGGCCCGCGCACCGCGATGAAGAGTGGCCCCCGCTTGCCACAACTAGAGAAAGCCCTCGCACAGAAACGAAGGCCCAACACAGCCATAAATAAATAAATAAATAAATAAATAAATAAAAATTAAAACAAACAAACAAACAAAAAAACTCCTCACTACCCGCTCCGGGGTGGGGCACACAGAAAAAAAAAAAAAAAAAAAAAAAAAAAAAAAAATAAGCTGTTGAAGTAAGTGTGATAATCTGAGTTTTTCTGTTAATGTGCACAAATAAATTTGGTCATTTGTTTTAGTATTCACTAATGCTCACTGGTTGATAAGCAATAACTGGTGCCAAAAATGTAAGGAAAACTTTACAAGAGAAAAACTAAAAAATGTGGGACAATATACTTTAATTTTCTTCAGCCAATTGGAAAAGAACCAATGTTTTGCAGTTTTTGAAGTATAATACCTCATTCTATCTTATGACATATAGGCATTCCGTAAGATCACACCTTTTAAGAACAAGTGATTTAAATGATGGTTGTCTACTGAAAGGCTAGGAGAACAGTGTGGGAAAACACATCTCCTTTCTGGTGTAATAACTAACTGCAGGGACCAATTTTTTCCCCCTGAATAACATTTTTCAATGTGACAGAAACACAAATGAGCACTACAACAAGCCATTAACTTGAGGCCAGAAGTGTCAACATAAGCACAGACTACTTAATTTGCTGATTGATACATATTAAATGCAAAAGAGTACTTTTATAAACATTTTTAAAAATCAATGAAATGTCGAGAAACACAAGTCAGCATTATTAAGAGAGGCTTACCATAAATATTTTGTCATGGCTTCAAATTGAATTCTCAAGACTATCTCTGTATTAACATACTTTACATTTTTCAGGAGTTTCATTCCTTAAGGGCAAAAACTGCACCTAGGCACTTAACTGCCCAGAGTTCTGGTCCCATGATATGCGTCAGTGACTGTCCCTGCAGGCCTATTAAATTATATATCATACTAGAAGTAAAATGCTAGTAATAGTCAAAATTTGATGAGAAATATGCCATATACATTTGACATTATTAAAAAAGCAATTGTACTGAACAATATGAAAGTGAAATTAATAAAACAACTCCATTCACAGTAGCATAAAAAAGAATTAAAACACTCAGGAATAAACTTAGCAAATGAACTATAAGACTTGTACACTGGAAACTATAAATCATTGCTAAGAGAAACTTAAGAAGATCTAAAAAAATGAAGAGATATTCCATGTTCATGGATTGAAAGACTCAATAGTGTTAAGATGTCAATTCTCCACAAATTGATCTACAAATTCAATGCAGTGCCTATGAAAATTCCAGAAGGCTACTTCTGTAGAAATAGACAAGCTTTAAAATTTACATGGAAAGACAAAGGACCCATAATAGCCAAAGCAATCTGAAAAATAATAATAAATTGCAGGAATTACACCACCCAATTTTAAAACATACTACAAAGCTATAGTAATCGAGACAGCATGGTATTAGCATAGGATAGCCATAGAGATCAATGGAACAGAAATGAAGTCCAGAAATAAAACCTTATATTTATGGTCAATTCATTTTTAACAAAGGTGCCAAGACAATACAATGGGGGGAAGCATAGTCTTTTTCAGCAAATAATACAGGGACAACTGCATATCTACATGGAACTGAAGTTGACCCCCTACCTCTAACTATGAACAAAAATCAACTCAAACCTCTGTAATAACCTATATGGGAAAGAATCTGAAAAAGAATAGATATATGTATGTGTATAACTAAATCACTTTGCTGTACACCTGAAACTAACACAACATTGTAAATAAACTATACTCCAATATAAAATAACAATTTTAAAAAATCTCTCAAACACTTAAAAATCCTCAAGAAAATTCTAGCAAACCAACATATAAAAGGAACTAGAAACCAGGGCCAAGTAGAATTTATTCCATAAATGTAAGGTTGAATCAATGTTTAAAAATGTGTCAATGTAATTCACCATATCAACAAGTTAAAGAAGAAAAATCATATGATTATATCAATTGATGTAGAAAAAGCATTTGACAAAATCCATACTCATTAATAATAAAAATTAATGATAAAAAAAGTCAGGAAAAGAGTGGAATTACCTCAAGTTGATAAAAAGCATCTACAAAAAAACCTATACCTAAAATCATACTTCCAGTGAAAGACTAAACTCAGAAGCAAGGCAAAGACGTTTGTTCTCACCTCTCTTATTCAACATGGTCCTGAAGTTCTAGCCAGTGTAATGTGAGAAAAAGACATAAATAGCATACAGATGGGGAAGGAAAAAATAAAATCGTCCCTTTTTGCAGATGATGTAACTACCTATGTAGAAAATCCCGAGGAATCAAAAACAAAACAAAACAAAACCCCAAAATACCAAACTCCTAGAAGTGAGTTCAGCAGGCATACAAGATCAACATATAAAAATTGTGTTTTTATGTACTAAAAATGAACATGTGGAAATCAGAATTTAAAACAATATCATTTACAATCACTACAAATAAAATGAAATACTTAGGTATAAGTCGGACAAAACCAAAACATATACATGATGTGGGTGCTGAAAATTACAAAATGCTGATGAAAGAACTCAAAGAAGACCTAAATAAATACTGAGACATACTATGTTCATGGATGAGAAGAATCAACACAGTAAAGATGTCAATTTTCCCCCAAACTGATCTATAAATTTAATGTAATTCCTATCAAATCCCAGCAAATTTTTATGGAAATGCAAAGGAATTAAAATAGCTAAAACAACCTTGATGGAGAAAAATAAAGTGGGAGAAATTACTCTCCAAGATATTAAGGCTTACTATACAGCTACATTGATAAAGAGTGTGGTATTGGTGAAGGGAAAGACATATAGATCTACGGAATAGAGATCCCAGAAAACAATTTGATATCCATAGAGGAAAAAAAAACGTTGATCTAAACTTCACATCTTATACAAAAATTAACTCAAAATGGATCACAGCCTTAAATATAAAATATAAAACAATAAAACTTGTAGGAAAAAACAGAGGAGAAAATTGGGGGTATGTAGGACTACACAAAAAGTTCTTAGACTTCACACCAAAAGCATGATCCATAAAAGGAAAAATTGATAAACTGGACTTAATTTTAAAAACTTTTGTCCTGTGAACAACTCTGCTAAGAAGAGACAAGGTACAGAGTAGGAGAAAATATATGCAAACCACAGAGCTAGCAAAGGACTCGTATCTAGAATATATAATGAACTCTCAAAACAACAGTAAAAAAAAATCCAATTAGATAATGGACAAAAGGCAAGAACTGACATTTCATCAAAGAGGATATACTCATGACAAATAAGCACATGAAAAGATGTTCAACATCATTAGCCATTAGGAAAATGCAAATTAAAACTTCAGTGATCTCACTACACATCTATCAGAATGGTTAAAATGAAAAAAAAAAGTGAAAATACCAAATGTTGAGGACGCAGACAAATTAGATTATTCATACATTGCTGGTGGGTATGTAAAATGGTACAGTCTCTCTGGAAAACAGTGTAACAGTTTTTTAAATAAAAGTAAAGACGCAACTACCATATGACCTAGCAATTGCACTCTTGGGCATGTATCCAAGAGAAATGAAAACTTATGTTCACACAAGACTCTGTACATAAACATTCATAGAAGCTTTACTCATAAGTAGCCAAAAGCTGGAAACACCTAAGATGTACTACAACAACAGGTAAATGTGTAAACAGACTGTAGTACATCTAAACCATGGAAAACTACTCAGCAACAAAAAGGATCAAACCACTGATACACATAGCAATTTAGATGAATCTCTGGGGAATTATGCTAAGTGAAAAAAAGCCAACCCCTAAAGGATACATGCTATATGATTTCATCTTATATAGTATTTTGAAATGATAAAATTTTAGAAAGGGAGAATAGATTAGTGGTTGCCAAGAATTAGGGGGCAGGGAGTAGGGGGGATATGGTAGGAGGGAGGTGGATGTGGCAATAAAAGGGGAATATGAGGAATTCTTGTAGTAATGGAACTATTCTGTATTTTTACTATGGTTGTGGATATACAAACCTACACATGTGATAAAATTGTATATGACTAAACACACACACACAAGTAAAACTGTAGAAATCTGAACAAGACAAATTTTATCAATGTTAATACCCCAGTTGCAATACAGTACTACAGTTTTGTAAGATGCTATCACTGGGGAGAACTAGGTAAACTATCAATAGGGACTCTATATTATTTCTTCAGGACCTATATTATTCCTTACACTAAATGTGAATCCACAATTACCTCAATAAAAATTTCAATTAGTGTAAAAAACTAACCCACACAAATAAGGTTTTGATTCCCAATTTCTTGTAGAAGTGCCTGCTGAGTAGGCACATAATATGACCTCCAATTTATGTGAGGCAAGAGTTTTAACATTTATTCTCACTGCTTAATATGGTTGGCCATCTTTTCAGCTTCCAATATGGGTTTCCTCATTGTTGCATGCCTGCTAAGCCAAAGACAGATTTTAAGGTTTTAGTTGCTGTAGAATATACTTCAGTATTAGGTTAGACTGCTGTTTAAAAGCAACCCTGAAATCTCAGGAGTTTAACCTAATTAAGGTTTATTTCTCATTCAAAAAGGGGAAGAAGGAGGTAGGAAGGGGGAGAGAGGGGAAGGGAGGGAGGAAGAAAGGAAGAGAGGGAAGGAGGGGGAAAAAGAGAGAAAGAGAGAGAACACTGTTCTCCCACTTGTCATAGGTAATTTTAAGAAGATTCCCAGGTTACTGAAACTAAAGTAACACTCAGAATAAATATACTTGAATTCTTACTGCTAACTGTGATCTGATGGGAAGAACAGTGTTTCTAAAAACATACGAAGCTCTCCACTCTGCCATGAGAATTCTCATCCTGATCTCACCACTGATACATTAAGGTGGTGATGGGGAAGACCTTCAAGATGGTGGAAGAGTAAGACGTGGAGATCACCTTCCTCCCCACAAATACATCAAAAATACATCTACATGTGGAACAATGCCTACAGAACACCTACTGAACATTGGCAGAAGACCTCAGACTTCCCAAAAGGCAAGAAAATTCCCACGTACCTGGCCACACGGCTGACAGGGTCTTGGTGCTCTGGCCTGGTGTCAGGCCTGAGCCTCTGAGGTGGGAGAGCTGAGTTCAGGACATTGGACCATCAGAGACCTCCTGGCCCCACGTAATATCATTCAGCAAGAGCTCTCCCAGAGAACTCCACTTCAATGCTAAGACCCAGCTCCACCCAACAGCCAGCAAGCTCCAGTGCTGGATGCCCCATGCCAAACAACTAGCAAGAGAGGAACACAACCACACCCATTAGCAGAGAGGATGCCTAAAATCATACTAAGTTCACAGACACCCCAAAAGCACACCACAGGATGCAGCCCTGCCCACCAGAAAGACAAGATCCAGCGTCATCCACCAGAACACAGGCACCAGTCCCCTCCACCAGGAAGCCTACACAACCCACTGAACCAACCTTACCCACTGGGGACAGACACCAAAAACAAAAGGAAATACGAACCTGCACCCTGCGAAAAGGAGACCCCCAAACACAGAAAGATAAGCAAAATGAGAAGACAGAGAAGTATGCAGCAGATGAGGGAGCAAGGTAAAAACCCACCAGACCAAACAAATGAAGAGGAAATAGGCAGTCTACCTGAAAAAGAATTCAGAGTAATGACAGTAAAGATGATCCAAAATCTTGGAAATAGAATGGAGAAAATACAAGAAACATTTAACAAGGACCTAGAATAACTAAAGAGCAAACAAACAAGGATGAACAACACAATAAATGAAATTAAAAATTCTCTAGAAGGAATCAATAGCAGAATAACTGAGGCAGAAGAACAGATATGTGACCAGGAAGAAAAATAGTGGAAATAACTACCGCAGAGCCGAATAAAGAAAAAAGAATGAAAAAGAATTGAGGGCACTCTCTGAGACCTCTGGGACAGCATTAAATGCACCAATATTCGAATTATAGGGGTCCCAGAAGAAGAAGAGAAAAAGAAAGGGTCTGAGAAAGTATTTGAAGAGATTATAGTTGAAAACTTCCTTAATATGGGAAAGGAAATAGTCAATCAAGTCCAGGAAGTGCAGAGAGTCCCAAACAGGATAAATCCAAGGAGAAACACACCAAGACACATATTAATCAAAAATCAAACCATCAAAAATTAAATACAAAGAAAAAATATTAAAAGCAGCAAGGGAAGAGCAACAAATAACATACAACTGAATCCCCATAAGGTTAACAGCTCAGCAGAAACTCTGCAAGCCAGAAGGGAGTGGCAGGACATATTTAAAGTGATGAAAGGGAAAAACCCACAAGCAAGATTACTCTACCCAGCAAGGATCTCATTCATATTCGACGGAGAAATTAAAACCTTTACAGACAAGCAAAAGCTAAGAGAATTCAGCACCACCAAACCAGCTTTACAACAAATGCTAAAGGAACTTCTCTAGGCAGGAAACACAAGAGAAGGAAAAGACCTACAGTAACAAACCCAAAACAATTAATAAGTGGTAATAGGAACATACATATCGATAATTACCTTAAAAGTAAATGGATTAAATGCTCCAACCAAAAGACATAGACTGGCTGAATGGATACAACAACAAGACCCGTATATATGCTGTCTACAAGAGACCCACTTCAGACTTAGGGACACAGACAGACTGAAAGTGAGGGGATGGAAAGAGATATTCCATGCAAATGGAAATCAAAAGGAAGCTAGGGTAGCAATTTTCATATCAGACAAAATAGACTTTAAAATAAAGACTATTACAAGAGATAAAGAAGGACACTACATAATGATCAAAGGATCAATCCAAGAAGAAGATAGAACAATTGTAAATATTTATGCACCCAGCATAGGAGCACCTCAATATATAAGGCAAATGCTAAGAGCCTTAAAAGGGGAAATCGACAGTAAAACAATCATAGTAGGGGACTTTAACACCCCACTTTCACCAATGGACAGATCAACCAAAATGAAAATAAATAAGGAAACACAAACTTTAAATGATACATTAAACAGGATGGACTTAATTGATATTTATAGCACATGCCATCCAAAAACAACAGAATATACTTTCTTATAAAGTGCTCATAGAACATTCTCCAGGATAGATCATATCTTGGGTCATAAATCAAGCCCTAGAAAATTTAAGAAAATTGAAATCATATCAAGTATCTTTCTGACCACAATGCTATGAGACTAGATATCAATTATAGGGAAAAAAATTTAAAAAATACAAACACATGGAGGCTAAACAATAAGCTACTAAATAGCCAAGAGATCACTGAAGAAATCAAAGAGGAAATTAAAAAATACCTAGAAACAAATGACAATGAAAACATGATGACACAAAACCTATGGGATGCAGCAAAAGCAATTCTAAGAGGGAAGTTTATAGCAATACAATCCTACCTCAAGAAACAAGAAACATCTCAAATAAACAACTTAACCTTACATCTAAAGCAATCAGAGAAAGAAGAACGAAAAAAAACCCAAAGTTAGCAGAAGGAAAGAAATCATAAAGATCAGCTCAGAAAAAAATGAAAAAGAAATGAAGGAAACAATAGCAAAGATCAATAAAACTAAAGCTGGTTCTCTGAGAAGATAAACAAAATTGATAAATCATTAGCCAGACTCATTAAGAAAAAAAGGGAGAAGACTCAAATCAGTAGAATTAGAAATGAAAAAGGAGAAGTAACAACGGACACTGCAGAAATACAAAGGACCATGAGAGATTACTACAAGCAACTCTATGCCAATAAAATGGACAACCTGGAAGAAATGGACAAATTCTTAGAAAAGAACAACCTTCCGAAGCTGAACCAGGAAAAAATAGAAAATATAAACAGACCAACCACAAGCACTGAAATTGAGACTGTGATTAAAAATATTCCAACAAACAAAAGCCCAGGATCAGATGGCTTCATAGGTGAATTCTACCAAATATTTAGAGAAGAGCTAACACCTATCCTTCTCAAACTCTTCCAAAATATAGCAGAGGAAGGAACACTCCCAAACACATTCTACGAGGCCACCATCACCCTGATACCAAAACCAGAAAAGATGTCACAAAGAAAGAAAACTACAGGCCAATATCACTGATGAACACAGATGCCATAATCCTCAACAAAATACTAGCAAACAGAATCCAACAGCACATTAAAAGGATCATACACCATGATCAAGCGGGGTTTACCCCAGGAATGCAAGGATTCTTCAATATATGCAAGTCAATCAATGTGATACACCATATTAACAAATTGAAGGGTAAAAACCATATGATAATCTCTATAGATGCAGAAAAACCTTTCGACAAAATTCAACACCCATTCATGATAAAATCTCTCCAGAAAGTAGGCATAGAGGGAACTTACCTCAACATAATAAAGGCCATATATGACAAACCCACAGCCAACATCGTTCTCAGTGGTGAAAAACTGAAACCATTTCCACTAAGATCAGGAACAAGACAAGGTTGCCCACTCTCACCACTATTACTCAACACAGTTTTGGAAGTTTTAAAAGAAAAAGAAATAAAAGGAATGCAAATTGGAAAAGAAGAGGTAAAACTGTCACTGTTTGCAGATGACGTGATACTATTTAGAGAGAATCCTAGAGCTGCTACCAGAAAACTACGAGAGCTAATCAATGAATTTGGTAAAGTAGCAGGATACAAAATTAATGCACAGAAATCTCTTCCATTCCTATACACTAATGATGAAAAATCTGAAAGAGAAATTAAGGAAACATTCCCATTTACCATTGCAACAAAAAGAATAAAATACCTAGGAATAAACCACCCTAAGGAGACAAAAGCCCTGGATGCAGAAAACTATAAGACACTGATGAAAGAAATTAAAGATGATACAAACAGATGGAGAGATATACCATGTTCTTGGATTGGAAGAATCAATATTGTGAAAATGACTATACCACCCAAAGCAATCTACAGATTCAGTGCAATCCCTATCAAACTACCAATGGCATTTTTCACAGAACTAGAAGAAAAAATTTTACAATTTGTATGGAAACACAGAAGACCCCGAATAGCCAAAGCAATCTTGAGAAAGAAAAATGGAGCTGGAGGAATCAGACTCCTGGACTTCAGACTATACTACAAAGCTACAGTCATCAAGACAGTTTGGTACTGGCACAGAAACAGAAATATAGATCAATGGGACAGGATAGAAAGTCCAGAGATAAACCCACGCACCTATGGTCACCTTATTTTTGATAAAGGAGGCAAGAATATACAATGGAGAAAAGACAGCCCCTTCAATAAGTGGTGTTGGGAAAACTGGACAACTACATGTAGAAGAATGAATTTAGAACACTTCCTCACACCATACACAAAAATAAACTGAAAATGACAGATGGCCAAGAAGCACATGAAAAGATGCTCAACATCACTAATTATTAGAGAAATGCAAATCAAAGCTACAATGAGGTACCACCTCACACCAGTTAGAATGGACATCATCAGAAAATCTACAAAACAACAAATGCTGGAGAGGGTGTGGAGAAAAGGGAACCCTCTTGCACTGTTGGTGGGAATGTAAATTGATACAGCCACTATGGGGAACAATATGGAGGTTCCTTAAAAAACTAAAAATAGAATTACCATATGATCCAGAAATCCCACTACTGGGCATATACCCAGAGAAAACCGTAATTCAAAAAGACACATGCACCCCAATGTTCATTGCAGCACTATTTACAATAGCCAGGTCATGGAAGCAACCTAAATGCCCAGCGAAAGATCAATGGATAAAGAAGTTGTGGTACATACATACAATGGAATGTTACTCAGCCATAAAAAGAAACGAAATTGAGTCATTTGTTGAGACGTGGATGGATCTAGAGACTGTCATACAGATTGAAGTAAGTCAGAAAGAGAAAAACAAATATCATATATTGACGCATGTATGTAGAACCTAGAAAAATGGTACAGATGAACCGGTTTGCAGGGCAGAAGTTGAGACACAGATGTAGAGAATAAACGTATGGACACCAAGGGGGGGAAACCGCGGTGGGGTGGGGATGGTGGTGTGCTGAATTGGGCGATTGGGATTGACATGTATACACTGATGTGTATAAAATTGATGACTGATTAAAAAAATAAAAATAAAAAATAAACTTAAAATTGATTAAAGACCTAAATGTAAGGCCAGACACTATAAAACTGTTAGAGGAAAACAGGAAGAATACTCTTTGACATAAATCACAGCAAGATCCTTTTTGACCCACCCCCTAGAGAAATGGAAATATAAACAAATGGGACCTAATGAAACTTCAAAACTTTTGCAGAGCAAAGGAAACCATAAACAAGACGAAAAGACAACCCTCAGAATGGGAGAAAATATTTGCAAATGAAGCCACTGACAAAGGATTAATCTCCAAAATATACAAGCAGCTCATGCAGCTCAAAATCAAAAAAACAAACAACCCAACCCCAAAATGGGCAGAGGATCTAAACAGACATTTCTCCGAAGAAGATACACAGATTGCTAACAAACACATGAAAGGATGCTCAACATTACTAATCATTAGAGAAATGCAAATCAAAACTACAATGAGGTATCACCTCACACCAGTCAGAATAGTCATCATCAAAAAAATCTACAAACAATAAATGCTGGAGAGGGTGTGAAGAAAAGGGAACCCTCTTGCACTGTTCGTGGGAATGTAAATTGATACAGCCACTATGGAGAACAGTATAGAGGTTCCTTAAAAAACTAAAAATAGAACTACCATATGACCCAGCAATCCCACTACTGGGCATATACCTTGAGAAAACCATAATTTAAAAAGAGTCATGCACCCCAATGTTCACTGCAGCACTATTTACAATAGCCAGGACATGGAAGCAACCTAAGTGTCCATCGACAGATGAATGGATAAAGAACATGTGGCACATATATGCAATGGAATATTACTCAGCCATAAAAAGAAATGAAATTGAGTTATTTGTAGTGAGGTGGATGGACCTAGAGTCTGTCATACAGAGTGAAGTAAGTCAGAAAGAGAAAAACAAATACCATATCCTAACACATATATATGGAATCTAAAAAAAAAATGGTTCTGATGAACTTAGGGGCAGGACAGGAATAAAGATGCAGACGTAGAGAATGGACTTGAGAACATGGGGAGGGGAAAGGGTAAGCTGGGACGAAGTGAGAGAGTGGCATGGACATATATACACTGCCAAATGTAAAATAGGTAGCTAGTGGGAAGCAGCCGCATAGCACAGGGAGATCAGCTTGGTGCTTTGTGACCACCTAGAGGGGTAGGATAGGGAGGGTCGGAGGGAGATGCAAGAGGGAGGAGATATGGTGATATATGTATACATATAGCTGATTCACTTTGTTATACAGCAGAAACTAACACAACATTGTAAAGCAATTTTACTCCAATAAAGATGTTAAAAAAAAAAGTTGGTGATGACAAGACACTCTGCTTGTATATAGCACTACCCTTCACACAAAATTAATAAGAAATACATTTAAAGGAAAGGAATAAAAATAAAAGATGGTGAAGGTATCGTGAGTTCTTGGAGGCAGGGGCAGGAGGGGGACAAGATAGTAGAATTATTGCATTTGAAGTCGTCCTCAGACAGTCATCCTGTTGAAATGTTACTTACTATTCAAGTCTCATTTCAAATCCTAGCTCTTCTAGGGAATCAACTAAAGATAGGTTTCTCTTTCTTTACTGCTCCCTACACATGCACTTTGAACCTTTTCGAGGCAGAGGTGCATGCCATTGACGTTTACACCTCCTACGCTGATTAACACAGCACTTGGCACATAGTAGGTGCTTTGTATTGAAAGTCACTACTCTCTGGTTTTGACTTGTATCTAAAATAACACTTTCCATTATACAGCACTTGAGTTTTCAAAATGCCTATGCATATTACCTTATTTGATTTCCACAATATCCTAGGATGAAGAGAATAACTAAAAACTCAAGAAGGTTCAGTGGCTTCCCAAAGGCCAAAACTAATGAAAATTGACACTAGGACTCATATCTTTAGACGCCCATCTAAGGGCGCTTTTTCTGTTACAGTGCATCTGTTTGTCAAATGCTGGGAAAATTTTAAATAAAAAGTACTATCTGGCACCACAGCATAACACTGTTTGTTGTCCCTTCAAACACTGAAGTGCTCAAAATAAGACAGGCCTATCTGAATCCCAACTGGGGAGATTTCATTGGTGAAATACTATCAGGCCACTTTATCTATGAGGTAGCCATAGAGCGTGGGCCCCTAAACTGCGTTATAGCAAGGTTTCAGTATATTTATAGTTTTTAGTCACTAACAGGAAGAAAATTGCTTTGGAGAAAAATCTGTATATCTCACAAACAATATAAATTCTGCTATTTGGGAGTGATTTAAATCATGTTACATATAATTCATCTGGGGAGACTCTCCAGTTTGAGGAAATTCACTTGGGCACAAAATGTACATAAGGAGGATTAGTGAGAAATCTAATTTTGCAGATGTATTGAGTGGATTTCAAATCTGGATTTACATGTAGAAAGGAAGTTTGGTAAGAGGAGCTCTGAGAATGTTAACCATCACGCACTCTTTCCTAACAGAAGCTGAAGTCTTGATCATTTTTAATCTCAGTATCCTAATCTAACCTACAAGAAATTCTTTAGAATTAAGGAACAATGGTGTGACAATAAATCTATTTTGTCTGTAAAGAGGAGCAGAGATGAGCAGGTAGCTCATTAAACAATGGAAAGAAATAAAATACCTTTCAGTTAACTGCAATGGGAAGAAGCAAGTAAGTACCTGTCTCTGTTGAGCTTAACAGACCTTTAAAGTGAGTCTTTGTGTTGTTGCCACATCTCTGACAGATCAAGAGCATTTGCCTCTCAGGTATCTAAAGTGGAACATTATACTCCAGAACATAAGAGATGACCTCATCGATCAACCAATGTCACCAAGATTTCCCAAAGAATTTCAGAAAAAGAAGAGGTAAAAGAAACCAGCTCAATCAGTAAATCAGATTCTATTCTAGAAGATGAACTAGGAAGAAGACACTTTGATTGGAATCCAAAGGCATCTTTTGGCATCTCAGCATTAAATACTCTTCAGATATGAGAGGGCTAAAAGTAATTAATAAAAAAAAAATTTTTAAGCATTTCTTATCTGGACCAAAGCTTCTTAAAAAATACAGCATGGTAACTATAGTTAATAATACTGTATTGCATATTTGAAAGTTGCTAAGAGAGTAGATCTTAAAAGTTCTCACTGCAAGAAAAACAATTTTTTTTTTCTATCTGTGTAAGGTGATGGATGTTGACTAGGCTTATTGTGGTGATAGTTTGGCAATATATACAAATATTGAATCATGCTGTGCACCTGAAACTAATATAATGCTATATGTCAAATATAACTCAATTTTTTTAAAAAAGATAACAACATGCCCAGCCCTGAAAAATCTAATTTAAAAGAATCCCTCAAACGATAAATATTAACATTGGGTAAAAATGAAGTATGATTATGACATATCACAAAAAGCTGCTTCTCTAAAATGATCCTGAAGGCGTTTTATGCAAGTTAGTAGAGTCACGCTAGACGACTAAGTATGTTTTATGCCAAAAATAAATAAGATGTTCACAGACCACTGCTAATAGAATTATATTGTAGAAATATCACAAAATTCCTTATGGCATTTTTAGTGACTCTGAAGATTCTTCTCCTTCTGCCATAAATAGCAGTCTAAATGTTGTGAGTAGCTATTAAATAATCATGGGGTTCTAACCCATAGGAGACTGCAATGATTATGGATGAAATAAATTTTAGTCATGAAGCTTTGGGACACTGCATGAAAGAAACAAATGCCATGAAAATACTCAAGGAACTTTCAAATAATGACTTGCATAAGATATTCCACTGCCCATCCCTTTATTATAGTGTTTGATAAATATTAACAGACATGACAAAGTTTGGTATATGAAGAAACAAAAAACGCCTACCCTTCAGTCCTACCTCCCTCCTCTAAAAGAAGTAGCTCCATATATTTAAAATGAATAACAAATTGGCTCAGATTGACTGCCAACTCTGTCATAAGTGGTCCCAGCAGAGCTGGAGTTGCTGCAATTTCAATGACTGCCAACTGAGAAGACAGATGTGTGACTGCAGTGTTGCCATCAAGCCAACCTCAAAATAATGCCGTAAATTTGTATAAAGAGAAAGACAAGAGAGGGAACTAGTATTTGACTATAGTTACTATTAACTCAGCTATATTAATCATGAGGAAAAGAGGCATAGAAAATGTTAAAAAATGGATAAATATCAAATTTAAAAACTGGTCAATAGCAGTACATGTTCAGACACTCCCTTAATTCAATACTCTTAAACTTATCTCTTCCTAGTTTGGTTCCATCAGTCAGTTCTACATAGGTTAGAGGAAGAAAGGGGCCTGGTTCTCTGTTTACTCATAGATATTGAAAAGTTGATTGGACAGTGTAATATTTTAACATATATAAACCATAGTGTATGATTTTCAAATCACTTTTAAAGATAAGCTGATTTTTAAGTTAAGTACATAGCATAACAGTTATGTTTTATAGCAGAAAAAAATTTGTACTGTCATTAAAGATACCAAATCATAAAAATATTTCCCAGAAACCTTCCAAGATAGAGATTTTGGCATTAAAATCATTTTTTTTAATGTCTGAAACATTTATATTAATATATTTCCATACAAATAACCCAATGAAAGTTTAGTATTAGTTGTTTTGTTTGTTTGTTTTTTTATACTGCAGGTTCTTATTAGTCATCAATTTTACACACATCAGTGTATACATGTCAATCCCAATCGCCCAATTCAGCACACCACCATCCCCACCCCACCGCGGTTTTCCCCCCTTGGTGTCCATACGCTTGTTCTCTACATCTGTGTCTCAACTTCTGCCCTGCAAACCGGTTCATCTGTACCATTATTCTAGGTTCCACATACATGCGTTAGTATACGATATTTCTTTTTCTCTTTCTGACTTACTTCACTCTGTATGACAGTCTCTAGATCCATCCACGTCTCAACAAATGACTCAATTTCGTTCCTTTCTATGGCTGAGTAATATTCCACTGTATATATGCACCACAACTTCTTTATCCATTGATCTTTCGCTGGGCATTTAGGTTGCTTCCATGACCTGGCTATTGTAAATAGTGCTGCAATGAACATTGGGGTGCATGTGTTTTTCTGAATTATGGTTTTCTCTGGGTATACGCCCAGTAGTGGGATTACTGGATCATACGGTAAATCTATTTTTAGTTTTTTAAGGAACCTCCATACTGTTCTCCATAGTGGCTGAATCAATTTACATTCCCACCAACAGTGCAAGAGGGTTCCCTTTTCTCCACACCCTCTCCAGCATTTGTTGTTTGTAGATTTTCTGATGATGCCCATTCTAACTGGTGTGAGGTGATACCTCATTGTAGTTTTGATTTGCATTTCTCTAATAATTAGTGATGTTGAGCATCTTTTCATGTGCTTCATGGCCGTCTGTATGTCTTCTTTGGAGAAATGTCTATTTAGGTCTTCTGCCCATTTTTGGATTGGGTTGTTTGTTTCTTTAATATTGAGCTGAGTGAGCTGTTTATATATTTTGGAGATTAATCCTTTGTCCGTTAATTCATTTGCAAATATTTTCTCCCATTCTGAGGGTTGTCTTTTCGTCTTGTTTATGGTTTCCTTTGCTGTGCAAAAGCTTTGAAGTTTCATTAGGTCCCATTTGTTTATTTTTGTTTTTATTTCCATTACTCTAGGAGGTGGATCAAAAAAGATCTTGCTGTGATTTATGTCAAAGAGTGTTCTTCCTATGTTTTCCTCTATGAGTTTTATAGTGTCCGGTCTTACATTTAGCTCTCGAATCCATTTTGAGTTTATTTTTGTGTATGGTGTTAGGGAGTGTTCTAATTTCATTCTTTTACATGTAGCTGTCCAGTTTTCCCAGCACCACTTATTGAAGAGACTGTCTTTTCTCCATTGTATATCTTTGCCTCCTTTGTCATAGATTAGCTGACCATAGGTGCGTGGGTTTATCTCTGGGCTTTCTATCTTGTTCCACTGATCTATGTTTCTGTTTTTGTGCCAGTACCATATTGTCTTGATTACTGTAGCTTTGTAGTATAGTCTGAAGTCAGGGAGCCTGATTCCTCCAGCTCCGTTTTTTTCCCTCAAGACTGCTTTGGCTATTCTGGGTCTTTTGTGTCTCCATACAAATTTTAAGATGATTTGTTCTAGTTCCGTAAAAAATTCCACTGGTAATTTGATAGAGATTGCATTGAATCTGTAGATTCCTTTGGGTAGTATAGTCATTTTCACAATATTGATTCTTCCAATCCAAGAACATGGTATATCTCTCCATCTGTTGGTATCATCTTTCTTTCATCAGTGTCTTATAGTTTTCTGCATACAGGTCTTTTGTTTCCCTAGGTAGGTTTATTCCTAGGTATTTTATCCTTTTGTTGCAATGGTAAATGGGAGTGTTTCCTTAATTTCTCTTTCAGATTTTTCATCATTAGTGTATAGGAATGCAAGAGATTTCTGTGCATTAATTTTGTATCCTGCAACTTTACCAAATTCATTGATTAGCACTAGTGGTTTTCTGGTGGCATTTTTAGGATTCTCTATGTATAGTATCATGTCATCTGCAAACACTGGCACTTTTACTTCTTCTTTTCCAATTTGTATTCCTTTTATTTCTTTTTCTTTTCTTATTGCCGTGGCTAGGACTTCCAAAACTATGTTGAATAATAGTGGTGAGAGTGGACATCCTTGTCTCGTTCCTGATCTTAGAGGAAATGCTTCCAGTTTTTCACCATTGAGAATGATGTTTGCTATGGGTTTGTTGTATATGGCCTTTATTATGTTGGGGTAGGTTCCCTCTATGCCCACTTTCTGGAGAGTTTTTATAATAAATGGGTGTTGAATTTTGTCAAAAGCTTTTTCTGCATCTATTGAGATGATCATATGGCTTTTATTCTTCAATTTGTTAATATGGTGTATCACATTGATTGATTTGCGTATATTGAAGAATCCTTGCATCCCTGGGATAAATCCCACTTGATCGTGGTGTATGATACGTTTAATGTGTTGTTGGATTCTGTTTGCTAGTATTTTGTTGAGGATTTTTGCATCTATATTCATCAGTGATATTGGTCTGTAATTTTTTTTTGTACTATCTTTGCCTGGTTTTGCTATCAGGGTGATGGTGGCCTCATAGAATGAGTTAGGGAGTGTTCCTTCCTCTGCAATTTTTTGGAAGAGTTTGAGAAGGATGGGTGTTAGCTCTTCTCTAAATGTTTGATAGAATTCACCTGTGAATCCATCTGGACCTGGACTTTTGTTTGTTGGAAGACTTTTAATCACAGTTTCAATTTCATTACTTGTGATTGGTCTGTTCATATTTTCTCTTTCTTCCTGGTTCAGTCTTGGAAGGTTATACCTTTCTAAGAATTTGTCCATTTCTTCCAGGTTGTCCATTTTATTGGCATAAAGTTGCTTGTAGTAGTCTCTTAGGATGCTTTGTATTTCTGCGGTGTCTGTTGTAACTTCTCCTTTTTCATTTCTGATTTTATTGATTTTATTGATCCCTCTTTTTCTTGATGAGTCTGGCTAATGGCTTATCAATTTTGTTTATCTTCTCAAACAACCAGCTTTTAGTTTTATTGATCTTTGCTATTGTTTTCTTTGTTTCTATTTCATTTATTTCCGCTCTGATCTTTATCATTTCTTTCCTTCTGCTAACTTTGGGTTTTGTGTGTTCTTCTTTCCCTAGTTTCTTTAGGTATAAGGTTAGATTGTTTACTTGAGATTTTTCTTGTTTCTTTAGGTAGGCTTGTATAGCTATAAACTTCCCTCTTAGAACTGCTTTTGCTGCATCCCATAGGTTTTGGATCGTCGTGTTTTCATTGTCATTTGTCTCTAGGTATTTTTTGATTTCCTCTTTGATTTCTTCAGTGATCTCTTGTCTATTTAGTAACGTATTGTTTAGCCTCCATGTGTTTGTGTTTTTTACGTTTTTTTCCCTGTAATTCATTTCTAATCTCATAGCGTTGTGGTCAGAAAAGATGCTTGATATGATTTCAATTTTCTTAAATTTACTGAGGCTTGATTTGTGACCCAAGATGTGATCTATCCTGGAGAATGTTCCGTGCGCACTTGAGAAGAAAGTGTAATCTGCTGTTTTTGGATGGAATGTCGTATAAATATCAATTAAATCTATCTGGTCTATTGTGTCATTTAAAGCTTCTGTTTCCTTATTTATTTTCATTTTGGATGATCTGTCCATTGGTGTAAGTGAGGTGTTAAAGTCCCCCACTATTATTGTGTTACTGTCGATTTCCTCTTTTAGAGCTGTTAGCAGTTGCCTTATGTATTGAGGGGCTATGTTGGGTGCATATATATTTATAATTGTTATATCTTCTTCTTGGTTTGATCCCTTGATCATTATGTAGTGTCCTTCCTTGTCTCTTGTAACACTCTTTATTTTAAAGTCTATTTTATCTGATATGAGTATAGCTACTCCAGCTTTCTTTTGATTTCCATTTGCATGGAATATCTTTTTCCATCCCCTCACTTTCAGTCTGTATGTGTCCCTAGGTCTGAAGTGGGTCTCTTGTAGACAGCATATAGATGGGTCTTGTTTTGGTATCCATTCAGCAAGCCTGTGTCTTTTGGTTGGAGCATTTAATCCATTCACGTTTAAGGTAATTATCAATATGTATGTTCCTATGACCATTTTCTTATTTGTTTTGGGTTTGTTTTTGTAGATCCTTTTCTTCTCTTGTGTGTCTCACTTAGAGAAGTTCCTTTAGCATTTGTTGTAGAGTTGGTTGGGTGGTGCTGAATTCCCTTAGCTTTTGCTTGTCTGTAAAGCTTTTGATTTCTCCATCAAATCTGAATGAGATCCTTGCCAGGTAGAGTAATCTTGGTTGTAGGTTCTTCCCTTTCATCACTTTAAGTATATCATGCCACTCCCTTCTGGCTTGTAGAGTTTCTGCTGAGAAATCAGCTGTTAACCTTATGGGAGTTCCCTTGTATGTTATTTGTTGTTTTTTCCTTGCTGCTTTCAATAATTTTTCTTTGTCTTTAATTTTTGCCAATTTGATTACTATGTGTCTCGGCGTGTTTCTCCTTGGCTTTATCCTGTATGGGACTCGCTGCGCTTCCTGGACTTGGGTGGCTATTTCCTTTCCCATGTTAGGGAAGTTTTCGACTATAATCTCTTGAAATATTTTCTCTGCTCCTTTCTCTCTCTCTTCTCCTTCTGGGACCCCTATAATGTGAATGTTGTTGCGTTTAATGTTGTCCCAGAGGTCTCTTAGGCTGTCTTCTTTTCTTTTCATTCTTTTTTCTTTAGCCTGTTCCACAGCAGTGAATTCCACCATTCTGTCTTCCAGGTCACTTATCCGTTCTTCTGCCTCAGTTATTCTGCTATTGATTCCTTCTAGTGTAATTTTCATTTCAGTTATTGTATTGGTCATCTCTGTTTGTTTGTTCTTTAATTCTTCTAGGTCTTTGTTAAACATTTCTTGCATCTTCTCAATCTTTGCCTCCATTCTTATTCCGAGGTCCTGGATCATCTTCACTATCGTTTTTCTGAATTCTTTTTCTGGAAGGTTGCCTATCTCCACTTCATTTAGTTGTTTTTCTGGGGTTTTATCTTGTTCCTTCATCTGGTATATAGCCTTCTGCTTTTTCATCTTGTCTATCTTTCTGTGAATGTGGTTTTTGTTGCACAGGCTGCAGGATTATAGTTTTTCTTGCTTCTGCTGTCTGCCCTCTGGTGGTTGAGGCTATCTAAGAGACTTGATGGAAGGCTCTGGTGGTGGGTAGAGCTCTAAAATCATTTTTATTTAAAACAAACCTTACTGTTAGAGATTTCTCTTTAATTAAAAAAATTACATTATTTCTATTGTTAAAATAACACATGTATTAGTTTTTTTATAACTATTTTTTGGATGTGAATAAAGATACTCATTGAGAAGTTTAACCTTAAAACTTCTCAGTCCACAGACCATTTCAGCAGACATGACCCCTTAATTATTAAAAAGTAAAAGAAACCAACAACAAAAAAACCCTTCTCTTAGCATAGTTAAATCCTGCCACTCTCCATTCCTTGATCATGTCTTTTCCTGATATGAAAAGGAAAGGTTCCTTGTGGGAACAGCAAAAAAGGAGCCCACAGTATCAAGAATCACCAGGCTTTTTTCCATTATCGTGGCTTCCCTGTCTCATTTGGGAACCTGTATGAGCTCTCATGCCCCTCCAGCTCAACTCAAATTTTAGCAGAAAAGTAACTCCAAGTAATCATTACTCTCCATTGTCTTACCTTTTTTACCCTGTGTTGACTGAAACTTTACCCAGACACCTAGAACTTACATCCTACTCAAGTACTACCATTATCATACTTTGAAAACCCATGTCCTCTATTGTTAGGTAAATGATTAAGATTTGTTCTTATATCCAGTGATGCCTACATTAGAATTGTTTTAAGAGCATACCAGCAGAAAGAATACTGTTCTGATAATTAGGAAATTTAGATTCTGGTCCTAGCTCTGCCACTAATTAACTGTGTGTTCTTAGGGAAGTCATTTAACCTCTCTGAACCACAGTTTCTTCATTTACATAATAAAGTAAGTTCTTTGTAGCACTAACAACCTTAATTTTATTAGTAGGAAAAAACTGGCTGAGAGCCTTGAGATTTCATTTATGACAAAGAGGATCTCAGCCAAGAGAAAAAAAAATCACTATAATCTTTCTTTACCTAATTACATTTTGACATCCCCCCAACTCTATCGAAGAAGCATTGCTCATTGTAGGAAAATATGCAACAGAGAGGAATACAACTGAGTCAAACTTTGTATGATCTCATTCCTCAGTGTTTTCTAGCCACTGACATTCTCCCACATCTCAGCTGTTCTTAACAACTTCTCTAGGTAAGTGGTTTTCAATGATAATCTATGCGGAACTGCTTTCTCTAGACTTATTTAATAGGTACCTTTTGAACCATATGACCCTTCTTGTCCTTCTCCCCACCCTGCCCCTCCTATATACAGTAAACTCTGACAACCAGTTCTGCTGCTGTCATTTACTGACCACCAACCATGGGCCAGGCACTGCTCAAGGAAAGTTCAATTTTGATTCCTTTAATCCTTACGAAAGCCCTAAAAGGTAAATATTAGCCCTCATTTTTAAAATAAGGATACAGACTCAGAGAGATTAAGTAACAATTAAGGTCACACAACTATTAAGTAGTAATACCTTGACTTGAATCCATATCTGTCTGACTCAGAAACCTCTCCCCCTCAGGTAATTAATACTAAAGCAATATAGAACTTAATCTCCCTCTGATGATTCAAAACACAGTTTAGAAAGGAATAGAACACAGGAAAGAAAGAAGTAAAGATGGATGATGATGATATAGGTATGTTTGGAAGGGAAAGAAGCAGAAGAAGTTCGTGGTTGATGACCTCTATTAATGTAGAGAATGAGGAATCTATAAAGCCAAACAAGATTTGTATTATTTTCATACTACATCTTTAAAAGTAGTAACTCTGATTGGCTAACTAGCCCCCATTTGTCTCAATTACTGAGGTCTCAATATAGTCCATATTTAGGCAAAAGTCTATAAAAATCACTTCCCACCAATTTTTATTTTAAATCTATTAAAAAGTTGAGAGAATAGTAAAAGTCACAAACTTATATACCCTTTTCCTGGATTAACCCACTGTTACCATTTTGCCACAAATCGCTCCATCTTTTTCTCTTCACAAATGATTTTGGTTGAACCACTTGAAACAGAACTAGAGATATGACACTTCTCTAAATAACGTAGCATGCAGCTTCTAAGAATAAAAATATTTTCCTACATAACCACAGTAAGACATATAAGAAGATAAAAAATTCATTAATATTTAATGTGTAGTCCAAATTCAATTTCCCCAATTGTTCTAAATAATGTCTTCTTGGCTTTAATCCAGTATCTAATCAAAGTTAACATGGTAGACTTGATTGTTATATTTCTTTTAATCTACAAAATCCCCTTAATTTTTTGTTTTGAATTTTTTGGTTTTCCATGACTGATTTTTCAAGAGTCCAAGCCAATTATCTTTCAGAATGTCTCACGCATAGACTGATTATTTTCTTGTGACTTGATTCAGTTAAACATTTTTGGTAAGAACATTACATTATCTTCCAGAATGTCTCACACATAGAATGTCTGATTATTTTCTTAATATTAGACTCAGGTTAAACATTTTTAAAAAGAATACTACATATGGGATATTGTGCACTTCTCATGTCAGATCAAGAGGCAAACAAGGGCTTCCCTGGTGGCGCAGTGGTTGAGAGTCTGCCTGCCAATGCAGGGGACACGGGTTTGAGCCCTGGTCTGGGAAGATCCCACATGCCACGGAGCAACTGGGCCCGTGAGCCACAACTACTGAGCCTGCGCGTCTGGAGCCTGTGCTCCGCAACAGGAGAGGCCATGATAGTAAGAGGCCCGCTCACCGCGATGAAGAGTGGCCCCCGCTTGCTGCAACTGGAGAAAGCCGTTGCACGGAAATGAAGACCCAGCACAGCCAAGAATAAATAAATAAATAAATAAATAAAAATTAAAAAAAAAAGAGGCAAACAATGTCATTATCCCACTATTGGTGATATTAAATTTGATCACTTGATTGAAGTGGTACTTGTCAGCACTGTTGCAAAGGTACATTTGCTCCTTTGTAATTTTTAAGTAATGTGTAGAGTAATATTTTTGAGACTATGCAAATATCCTGTTCCCCAACAATCTTAAATTCAATGGTTTTAACATCCCTTGATGACCCTTGCCTGAATCATTCAATCATTGAGCTGGGGCCACAACATGGCGGCTTTCTCATTAAATTGTACAATTAAAATGAGTGTATATAAATTAAATTAAAATGAGGTATATAAATTATACCTAAATAAAATTTTAAAAATAATTCAGTAATTTGCAATTTATATTTGGTTCATTTCCTGCTAGTATATTTTTTCTGCCAAGAAATGACTGACAGTTGAAACATTTTATAAATGAGGCCGAGTACTCAAGATCAGGGAAAGCTTAATAAATGTATTCTGTTGAAAGTGTTTTTAATAGTGGTTCTCTAATCCTATCATTCTTTCTATAATTATTAGCTGCCATGCTTCTATAAAAACTTTTCCCTGTACCTTCCATTTCTCTCTCTCTCTCTCTTTTTTTTTTTTTTTGAAGTATCACTGTGGACTCATGAGTTTTTTCTCCCTCAATGTGTTATAATCCATCACTGTCATTATTCTTTTTGTTGTTGAAACCTGATTTGGCCAGTAGAAGCCCACTAAAGCACAATCTTGTATCCTGATATAATCTCATAAGTCGTTGAACAATCTTTGTTTTCTGGCGTGAAAAGTGCCAAACTCACCCTGTACTTTCCCTGCCTGAGACCTGAGATCAGATATTTCTCCAAGGTTCCTTTTAATCGTAATGGTATTTAGAAACCAAGATCTAGGTGTTAGATGTGCTCACTGCTATCAGGGTGTGTCATTGCTTCTTGGCCCCTTCCATGTACAGAAAGAGGAAATAGGAATTCATACTGATGTTTGCAATTCAAATTTATAATAAAAATATGAAAGGAAGAAAAATATATCTCTTTTATCTTTCAATGAAAATCTCGGTTTCTATTATCAATATACTCGTGCATTTGCTTTCTACTATAATATATATAATGGTAGTAATATTATTATACCACATGCATATATAATACATAGTATAATTCTGAAACTAACGATAAACTTATTAAGATAGCTTAAGATTTCTTTGCAGTTCTTTTTATCATTAAGATTACATCCTAGCAAGGATGCATCATCAAGAACACTATGTACAAAAGTTATCTGAGCTGCATGTTTATGTTATAGATTAGTTACACAGGTTTATTTGTTTTCATTTTGTATTCAATTTTAGCATTTGTCTTTCTTTCCATTATTTTTTGGCTTAATTTAAATTTTTGAGTATTTAAACTTTTATATGGTCCAGAAGTCAAAATTATATAAAAAGGTATACTCACAGAAGTACTGTTTCTATCCCTAACTCCTCCACCTCATTCCTAAACATCCCTATTTTCATCAGTTTCTAGTTTATCCTTCCTGTGTTTCATTTTATAAAAATAAGCAATTACCGGGACTTCCCTGGTGGCGCAGCGGTTGAGAGTCTGCCTGCCAATGCAGGGGACACAGGTTCGAGCCCTGGTCTGGGAAGATCCCACATGCCGCGGAGCAACTAGGCCCGTGAGCCACAATTACTGAGCCTGTGCGTCTGGAGCCTGTGCCCCGCAACAAGAGAGGCCGCGATAGTGAGAGGCCCGCGCACCGCGATGAAGAGTGGCCCCCACTTGCCGCAATTAGAGAAAGCCCTCGCAGAGAAGCGAAGACCCAACACAGCCATAAATAAAATAAATAAAATAAAATAAATTAAAAAAAACAGCAATTACAGTTCTTCAGAATTAATATAGACATACCATGTGTTAAATAATACCCCTACAACTGAGCTCTTATTTGAGTGTGGTCATGGTGCACAAAACCTGACTTGTATCACATTTTCTACTTACAGGTAACTTGGGGTACAAATAAACTCCCACCTGAAGTCTGATTAATCCATTGTAGAAAGTCCATATGAGCATTCAGAATTTTGCAGATCTGCTGGAGCTAAAAACACACACAAGATTTTTAGATTATGATTATTCTGATATGGTAAATAAAAAATAAACATAAAAAATTGAAATTAGGAAGTTATTTTCATTTCTTCTGGTAAGAAATTGACTGAGAATGTGCTAAATATTAATTGCATGGTTTTTTTGATATTTTATATTTGTAATGTTCATTACATCTATATATTAGTTCAATCTATTTTGTAACTGTCAAGAATTCAATTCCTACAGTTGAATAAAAAACTGACTTCTATAGTACAAAAATAAGTAAAGAACATTAAGAGACATTTGACAGGACAAGAAATTCATATAATATTTTTTAAAATATTACCTTCTGTCAACAAAATCAACTTTTTTATTGAGGTATAACTGACATATGTAACATTGTATTCGTTTCAGGTATATACAGTAATGGTTTGATATTGGTATATATTGTGAAATGATCACTACATTAAGTCTAGTTAACATCCACCATACAGTTACAAAAAAAAATTTTTTTTTGTGATGAGGACTTTTCCAATCTATTCTTTTATCAATTTTCAAATATATAATACAGTATTATTATTAACTATAGCCACCATGACTTATTTATTTTATAACTAGAAGTTTGTACTTTTTGACCCCCTTCAGCCATTTTGCCCACCACCTACCTCCAGCCGCTGGCAACCACCAATCTGTTCTGTGTATCTATGAGCTTGGTTTAGTTTTAGTTTTTGTTCTCAAATTCCATATATAAGTGAGATCATATGGTATTTGTCTTTCTCTATCTGACTTATTTTACTTTGCATAATGCCCTCAAGGTCCATCCATGTTGTCACAAGTGGCAAGATTTCCAAACAGCAATTTTTAATAAATGGTAATACTCAGTTGTCAAGTGTGTGGGGGAAATAGGTACATTCATACACAGCCTATGGTAATATAAATTGACCCAGCCCTTCAAAATGTAAATTTTTGCAATATATACCAAAGTCTTAAAACATTTGTACCTTTTAACTCAGTATATTCTACTTCTAGAAATCTATCCAGAGGAAATAATGAAACCTAAACATACAACTGGTCATTACAGGTTAATTTCACAATGGTAAAAATTTGAAACAATAGCTCCATCAATAAAAAATGATTAAATATATTATGGTAAAGTCACCTCTAATGAAATATTATAGTCATTAAAACCATATTTTCAAAGAATGGTTAAAATTTTGGGAGAATTCTATGAAAGAATATTAAATGAAGACAGAATCCAAAACTTTATACAGGTATGTTTCTGAAGCTATTTAAAAGAAAATAAGTATTTTTACCAGCATAGCAAAAATACTTGGAAGAAATACACTAATATATTAGCATAGTACTGGTAACACAGGTGTTTTACTTTTCTTTACAGATTTCCATATTTCCCAAGCTTAATACATGGAATAAACATATGCATTAACTTTGTAACAAAAGTACTAAACCTTTTAAAAATGTTAGAACGCTTTTGACAAATATTCTGGCAAAGTCCAGAATAATACTGAAAACAAGAAGAAATGAAAATGTTACCACACTTAAACAGTATGTAATAAAAACAGCAAATTTAGTGTATCTTAATATAACAAACAGAAATATAATTTGTAGTAGGAACAATGAATTTTTATAAAAATATGTGGCTGATATCATATACCATAATATGAACCTGCTTAATAAAAATTTTAGAAATTAGGTGGTCTTTCCTATCTCCCCTCAAAAATGGTGAAAGTAAACAGGTAAGTCTCATCATTGTGAATACTGTTGAACATACTTGCTATTTTTCTACCCTGGTGTATGGCCCACAATAACAAAGCTCTGTTGATCTGGTTACACTTAATTATCTACAAGAATATTATTGTTCAACAAATGTTTTCTCTGCTTCCTGTCCAATGATTTATGCTATCTGAGAAGAGAGATGAATTGTCGCTGATCTCTTGCTTCTTTTGTCCTGCTATCAAGAAGCAATTATCCTTTAATTCACTCATCTTAAACATCTCAGTCACCCTTGCCAGTAAAAACAAAAACAAAAGACTCAAATCATTTAATCCCCACTACTAAAATAAAATAAAACAATCCAAGGCTAAGCAGAGAAAAAGGATAAGGATGGGATTACAGTCTCCTTTTACTTGCTCTGTTCAGAACACTCATTTTATATTAATTCAACACAGAGAGATTAGACATCAGCTCTGCTTCATGTCTAAGTCTGCATGTATTTATCTATGCATCAAAGTTCTATGACAACAAAACAATTTTGAATTTTAGAATCGCAATGGTGATCTAATCTTTCACTAAAAAGAAAACCTATATTGTCAACTCCTGCATCTGCGTGAACACAGGAAGATGGTAGCATGTATAATCCCAGACTAATTTATATTTGTAATTATTCAATTTTAGATTCACCCAAAGTAGGGAATGGCATAATTTTTATAGCTGGAGGAGACTTCAAGATCATTTAGTCCACTCTTGACATTCTGCAAAAGGAGCCAAGACCCAAGGAGATTAAGTGACTTGAATAAAATTCTAGTGCTTGCTCAACTATACCATGCTCTCTTTCTAATTAAAAAAGCTAGTAATATGTACATAGATAAAGAACTGTCTATGTATAATTGACAAAGAGCTCACTAAAGAATAATTACTACTTACAGATAGGTCATTCATCCTGGCCTATCCAGCTCCTGGCTCCACTCCTAATTATAATCAACTGATAGAAAGTACAATGGAAGCTCCCACAATGGGAGATTCCTCTTACCGTCACTGCCATGGGGTGGGAGAGGGGAAAAGGAGGACTCCATTTAGCAGCTAAGACAATAGGGAAAGGTTGAGGAAATAAGCTCTTTAATTAGAGTATAGAAAAAGGAAAATAAACCAGTCCTTCCTTACCTCCAAATTAACTCAAAAATCTCAACTCTCTAATTGGAGCCTCGGCTGTATTTTCTCATGTTACAATAAAGTTACATTATGAGTTAACTAGGATTCCACAAGGCAGGTGGAAACCTAATAAGCATACTTAACAAATATCTATGGAAAAATATATTTTTAAGTCTCGTAGTTGACTTATCAAACTTTTGAGATATATCCTAATTATAAGTTAAGGATTGCCTGGATATACGTAACAGACTCAAACATGTATATACATACATATATATGTATATATATACACACACTTACAGTTATGTGAATATATAGATTAATATGTAAAAGGAAGAATAAATTAGCTAATGAGTAAGTGAACAGAAAAATAAGAACAAGGACATACTTATAGGAAGAACAAAGAAAAAACCCTGAAAATTTTGGGAGAACAGTAATTTTTTTTACCCTCCTGGGAATAACCACAAAAAACTCACAACCTTTTCTGCTCCTAAATATTTCCTGCCCCACTAACTACACCCAAAACTCCATATCTCTGGAGGCAGGTAAGGAGCACTACAGTGGACAGGAGAAGGTAACTAGCTAAAGAAACCACAGAATGCTAATTTCATACTAAATTCTGGTTGCCTAAATAGATAAAGCAGTTAACACACCGGGTCAGTAGTGTCAGCAGGACTTCCAAATGTATTCAGGTACTCAGTAATGTCCTTGAGATCTTGGGCCATTTGTTTCAGCTTAGCATCTACATCTTCTGCTAACTTGTAACTGAAAAGGTAGGTAAAATAAAGGGATTAACCAGAAATGTTTTCTCCACTATGCACTGTTACTGACATACAAAGAATGATACCGTCAACTGGATTTGCCCCAGTTCCCCTACCTTCTCATTTTAATGGATGTAGCATTCATGACCATATTCTAAAAATACTCCATAGGTGAAGGCTTTTACCCATCTTGTCATTTTTAAAGTCACCTATTTACCCTCTTTTTAGGTATCAGAATAAACCCATAGGTCACTTAGATATGTGAGAAGTTATTTGGTGTTTAGCAATAGTTAGTGAATGCTGAGATGTCTTCAACAATTTTGAATACATAAATTTTCAAAGTAAAACCTTATACAAATATACTCCATCATCCAACAAAAGATATTTTAAGAAATGAGATTCACAATAATCAAAGGCAGATAAATCTGCTAAGTTCACAACAAATTGATTAGTTGGCTAAATTCTCAAGATTTCCACCCCAACTATTTGTGCGCACACACACACACACACACACACACACACACACACACACTCTCTTAACCTAGTCAATGAATATGTTTATAAGAATTAAAGTGACCAGAGGATTTTTCAATCTTAACTTCTATAAATATTAAATAATTCAATTAGATTTATTGATAACCATCTACTGCTTTTTTGTTCCAAAGTACTTATAGGTAATTGGTTGCCTAGATTGTTGAAGATTCTAGTGCAGATTCCAACACAATGTAAATCTGACTACCTAAAAGCAATTGGAAAGAACCTAATGTTTCAATTATTTCTTCAACCTACAGTTAGGATCTCATGGCTGAAAATGTACATCTATGTTTCCAAAAAAAAATGATAGAATGCATAGAATAGTCAATGCAAAGGAAAGAAAGATTCACAAAGGCTGAAATACAAAAGCAGAAACAGAACTAGGGCCCATGCAGATTAGCTGTACTTACCACATTTTATGCACCTACAAAAAAGCTAATTTGCAAGGTTTTAAAAAATAAGCTCAGTCTTGACTCACTAATAAGCCATTGATAAAATGAGTCAGATTTAATCTCAATCTAGTTTATGTAGCCATTCATACAAGTTCTCCTAACAGCATTTTATAATTTGGCCTGATTAACAAATCTCAGTTCCAAAGAGATAAAGTTACTGTGGGAACATTGGCAATATATTGACCAAAGGTAAAGACTGAATCACACACAAATAAAATATATCCAGCCCAAGACATTGATGAAATCATTCGATGTTTAAAAGCCATGCAGTTTGCCCCCCAGATTAACAAATTGCCTTTAAAATAGGAAATGGATTTATCACTGAAGCAACTGAAGGAACATTAGGTTTAAAAGAGTCAGTATAAATAGGAGATCATAAATATTCCACAGTATCATGACACCACATATATAAAATTGGTATTTCTGATTTAAGAACAAATTTGACAAATATAAAAACTTTATATAAGTGGTCATGTATAAGCTTCAGATTAATAACAGTGTACAAACTGCTATAAAACAAAATTGCCAGAATGATTACTTCATTTTCAAGCATCCTGAAAAGATAAACAGAAAATAGTCAAATAAGGTGATAAATGGCAACTACCAGAACTTGCACTTTTCTACCAATTTTTTTACTCCCTGCCTTTCAATACTATTTTTTCCGTTTTTTGGTAGCTAAGTCCTGCCCCATTCCTCAATCTTTATTCAGTTGCTTACGTCTTCTCACGCTCCTCATCTGTATGCTGCAGATAAACAGACCCACTCTGGTCCTTTACAGACTCCTCTGAAAGGGTCAAGAGATCTTCTAGTTCTTTCTGCTGTGACAGGATAAAATCCAATTCTTGTTCCAGCCTGAAAAAAAAACAAGTCAATAGAAGGGCTGACGAAAGGAATTTGGAGTGACAAAATAAATGTCAATAAACTATAACAAGGAAAAACAACTGGACAAAGAAACAGATCTTTAATCTTTCAACCTAGGGAATCTAAGATTCTACCTTTGCTGATACAGTTTCACCTTTTGCACTTCTCCATGTAAAGCAATAATCTATAAAGGAAAATAAGAATACAATAGTGTAAATATTTGAATTTACATTGTAATTTTAAAGCAGTATTTTTTTTTCTCACATACACTTCAAGTATGAAAGAGTTCCTAATTCAGGGCACTTATTACCTAAAGAAAATATTTTTAAGTTTATCACCAATATTGGAAGGAAAAATTAACCACTAAACACAGGTCTATTCTCCTGTGTTCACCTGAAAATACTTGTACAATGCAGGTAGATTAATGAGAATATCTTCTTACCTTCTCACCATTCTCAATACATGTATAGTCCCAAGCATTGAGCTGGGAGGCCTGGTGAAGAAAGCATTTCTCTTGATCCTCTAACTCAAGGCTCCATTTGTTTATCAGACCATCCAGCTGACCATATGTCATCACAGGAGTTATGATTTCACTAAAAAAAAGGATACAGTACGATCACATGATCATACTTTCAAAAGTATGATCAGATTTTTTTATACTTTAGTACAACATATGAGGGCTTAGAGAAGAAAACAGCACATGAGGAGTTTCTCAGACCTGCTCGCCAACAAAACCACCATAACTGGTAAAGATTATTTTAAAAACAACCATTCAAACTCTCTGGAAATTATCTTAGGGGAATACAGCAAATAAAGATTTATTAAGATATCTACTAAATTTCCATAAGAACAGCTAAAGTCTGTGCCACAACCTGCTCCTTTCCTTCTCCCTCAACTCAGCATGATGTAAGCTCCATTCTGCATTTATGCGGCCAAAGACACGGGATTCCCTCTCCCCTCAGCTCTTAGTCAAAGTGATCCATTCCCCATCTAAGCAGTATCCATGACAGAGTAGGCAGCTGATCGTCCACCCTCCACTGGGCAGAACTAAGGGGAACTCTGATTCCCCTACCAGGTGGTATCAAATAGGCTGAACAGGTACCTTATTTTCCATCAAGGGACTGGTGGAACCAGGCAATGCTCTGATTCCCTGCTGGGGCAGTGTCAGGAGGGCTGGGTGGAGAGGTGATCATCAATTCCCAGCCCAGCAGAGGCAGGCAGTGTTCAAATTCCCCCACCAGGGTATTGTTGGCGAGGTCCAGTGATAAGCTGAACCTAAATCCCCACCCAGCAGCAACAAGACTTAATAAGGAAGAGTGAGACAGTGTTAGTTACCATGAGGCTTCACTCCTTGTCTTCAGTGTCAGTGGTGGGCAATGGAGACCTGAACCTGTGTACCCACCTGGCATCATTGAGACTGAACAAGGTAATGCAACTCGGGCTAATAAGGACTCCACCTCCCACCACCCCTATGTCAGCAAGGCTAAGTGGAGAGCTTAACCTCTATACCCACTGGAAAAATCAAGACTGACTGAGGCAGGGCAAAGCAGGGCCAGCACTCTGTGCCCCTTCTCCCAGAGCCTATGTCAGTGGGACCCAGTAGTGAGCTAAGCTTCCATACCAACCCACCACCAATGAGGCTGAATGAAGTGATATGAGGCAGAGTAGTTGACATCTTGCTTCCCCCTTCCTCCTGTGTCAGTGGGGCCCAATAGGAAGCTGAAATTCTGCAGCAACTAAGCAATATGAGTTAGCCCCCCGCTTCCTCTTGTTCTGGGAGCCCTGGGGCCCAGATGGGAGTTGAGCTTATAACCCCACTAAAGGCAATGAAGTAGTACAATGCAATGCCCCCACTTTCATGGGGAATGAGTCAGCAGGGCGGAGGGGGAACTGAACTTCCACACCTTTCATCTGCACTGAGGCAGTGTGAGTCACTGCACCACTTTGGCTGAGGTGGTGTGGGCAGGGTCCAGTGGGAAGCTGAACATACAAACGTACCCAACTCTTGCACTACACCTTAACAAAAGGATTCCCTAATTAACAAAGATTTAAATAGGACCAAGATCTCCTAACATAATAGATAAAATGTACAGGATACAATCGAAAATTACCCATCATATCAAGAACCAGGAAAATGACAACTCAAAAGAGAAGAAAACAACCTAGAGATCCCAACGTTGAGAGGTATCGGATGTTGGAATTATCTGAAAAGAATTTTAAAGCAACCATCAAAAAAATGTTCCAACAAGCAATTACGAAGTCTGGGGAAGCAAATGAAAAAAAAGAAAATCTCAGCAAAGAAATAGAAGTTATGAAAAACAATCAGATGGAAATTAAAGAACTGAAAAATAACTGAAATAAATGCTCACTTGAAGGGTTTGATACTAGAGTGGAGATGACAGAGAATAGAATCAGTGAACTTGAGGCTAAATTAATAGAACTTACAGTACAGCACAGAGAAAATAGAGACAAAAAGTGAAAAAAAATCTCAAGGAACTGGAGGATGGTAATAAGAGGTAACATACTTATCATCAGAGAATTATACAAAGAGAAAAAAAGACAGAATGAGATTTAAAAAGTATTCTGAAAAAATAAAGGTTGAAGAATTCCCAAAGTTGTCAAAAGATATAAACCTAAAGACTCAAGAAGCTGAGCAAACCCCAAAGAGAATAATTCAAAGAAATCTACACTAAGACACATAATACTTAAATTTCTGAAAACTAAAAATAAAGAAAAAAATCTTGAAAGCAGCCAGAGAGAAACAACACATCACTTAAAATGGAACCCTAATTCGAATGACAGCAGATTTCTCATCTTAAACCATAGAGGCTAAAAGCAAGTGTCACAACATTTTTCAAGTACTGAAGAAAAAAACTGTTGACCACAACTGCTATATCTGGTGAAAATATCCTTGAGAAATGAAGGGAATATAAAGATATTTTTATGCAAAGTAAACTAAAGAGAATTTGTTGCTGTCAAACCTACCCTTGAAGATTGGCTAAACAGAAAGGAACTGAAAACAGAAGAAGGCATGGAATTTCATAAAGGAAAGAAGAACAGCTAAATGGATGGAAAAGGGTAAATATAATAGGCTATTCTACCCCTCGTGAGTTTCGTAAATCATATTTGATGGTTGAAGCAAAAAGTATAACACCATGGAATGTGGTGTTCAAAGTACATAGAGGAAATACCTGAGACAATTATACTTAAAAGGTAAGAAGCATAAAGGGAACTAAATGGAAGTAAGGTTTCTACACTTTACCCAAAGTGGTAGAATGTCATTATGGCTAGATGGTTGTAAGTTACATATGTATATTGCAACACCTAGAGCAATCAGTAAGAAAACTATACAAAGCAATATACTCAGAAGCACTATAAACAGAACAAGCTGGAAACCTAAAAAATGTCTGAATAACCCACAGGAAGTTTTAAAAAAAGAGAAACAGAAAACAAAAAACAGAGGTAACAAACAACAACAAAATAGTAAAATGGCAGACTTAAGCCCTAACACATCAATAATTACCTTAAATGTAGATGTGCTAAGTATACCAACTAACAGAGAGAGATTGGCAGAATGGATAAAAATTCTGATCCATCAGTATGCTGTCTATATGAAACTCACTTCAAATACAAGAACACATGTTGAAAGTAAAAGGATGGAAAAAGATACACATGCAAGATTAATTGTTAAAAATAAATGGCTATATTAATATTGGATAAAGTTGATTTCAGAGCAAAGAAAATTACCAGAGTCAAAGAGGAACATTACATAGTAATAAAGGAATTAAAGCACCAGGAAAGCTAATGATCCTGAATATGTACCAACCAAACAGCAGGACCCCAAAATACATGAAGCAAAACTGATAGGGCTAAAGAGAAAAATAGTCAAATCCACAATTACAGTTGGGAAATTCAAAAAGCCACTTTCCACAACTGAAAGGAAGCACTAGAGCAGCAAGGATACAGATCTGAAAATACAGTGAAGCAACAGAAACTAATTGACATATATAGAACACTCTACCCAAGAGCAGAAAACAATTTTTAGGTGCTCATGGAACACTGACCAAGAAAGACCATATCCCCGCTCGTAAAACAAATCTGAACAAATATATCAGAACTGAAATCATACAGAACATGCTCTCCAACCATAATGGACTCAAATTAGAAATCAATCTAAAAATAAAACAAGAAAATTTCTAAACACTTGGATATTAACACACTTCTAAATAATCTATGAGTCAAAGAGGAATTCACAAGGGAAATTTTTTAAGTACATAGAACTGGATGAAAATGAAAATACAACATTATAGAAGATGTAGTACAAAGCTAACACAGTGCTAAGAAGGATATTTATAGCACTAAATGCTTTAAATTACAAAAGGGGAAATGTCTCAAATCAATAATCTAAGTTCATACCTCAAGAAAAAAGAGCAAAATAAAACCAATGCAATCAGAAGGCAGAAATTCATAAAGAGTAGATGTCAATGAAATTGAAAATGAAAATAATAGAGAATAATCAGGGAAATAAAAGCTACTCCTTTGGGAAAAGATGAATGAAATTGATAAAAGAAAGCTACAAATCACCAATATCAGAAATGAAACAGGGGACTATGCCTATAGCTATTAAAAGGACAAAAAGGAAATATGAACAACTTTACACTCATAAATTCCACAATTTAGAAGAAACAGACCAATTCCTTGAAAACCACACACTACTAAAACTCATGGAAGATGAAACATAACCTGAATAGTCCTAGAACCACTAAAGAAATTGATTTATAATTTAAAAGCTCCTTAAAAAGGGGTTTCGCTGGAGAATTCTGCCAAACTTTTAGTGAATTAACACAAATTTTACAAAATTTCTTCTATAAAATAGAAGAGAAGGGAATACTTCCCAGATCATCTTATAAGGCTAGTAACATCCAGATATCAAAACCAAAGACAGAATTTAAAAAAGAAAGAAAACAAAACTATGGACCAATATCTCTCATGAACTTGGATACAAAAGCCCACAAACAAAATACTAGTAAACTGAGTCCAAAAATGTACTAAAAAATTACACATCATGACCAAGTGGGATTTATTCCACATATGCAAGGATGGTTCAACATTTGAAAATCACTGACTATATTTCACCATATCATGAAGCTAAAGAACAAAAATCTTAAAAGATCCTATCAATTGAGGCAGAAAAAGCATTTGACACAAATACGTCCAATTGATTTTTGACAAAGGTGAAAGAGCCATTCAGTGGAAGAAAATAGCCTTTCAACAAATGATGCTGAAAAAACTGGACATCCATAGACCCCCCCCCAAAAAAAAGAATCTCAATCTAAAACACACACCTTATACAAAAATTAACTCAGAATAGATCACAACCTTAAATATAAAATGTAAAACTATAAAACTTTTAGAAAAAAATTAGGAGAAAATCTTTGGGACCTAGGGTTAGGCAAAGAGTTCTTAAACTTGACACTAAAAGCACAATTCATTAAAGGAAAAATTGATAAATCAGACCTCATCAATTAAAAGTTTTGTTTGGTGAAATACTCTTTAAAAGATGAAAAGACAAATTACAGAGTTAGAAAAAATGTTCGTAAACCACATATCTGACAAAGGGCAGGTATCTAGAATACATAAAACCCTCAAAACTCAGTCAAAAAACAAATTCAAGTAGAAAATGGACAAAAGATATGAAAAGACACTTCACAAATGAAAACATGCAGATGGCAGATAAACACATGAAAAGATGTTCAACATCATTAGTCATCAGGGGAATGCAAATTAAAACCACAGTGAGATATCACTTCATACCTATTAGAAGGGCTAAAGTAAAAAACAGTGACAACACCAAATCCTGGCAAGAATCTGGACAAGCTGGATCTCTCATACATTGCTCCTGGGCAGGTAAAATGGTACAGCCACTCTGGAAAAGATTTACGGCAGTTCCCTAAAAAAATAAACTTGCAACTACCATACCACCCAGCAACTGTACACCTGGGCATTTACCCCAGAGAAATGAGACTTAGGTTCACCAAAAACCTGTACACAAATGTTCATAGCAGCTTTATTCATAATAGTCACCAGCTGGAAACAACCTAGATGTCCATCAATGGGTGAATGGTTAAACAAATGATGGCACATCTATAATACCATGGAATACTACTCAGAAATAAAAAAGAACAAACTATTGATGTACATGACAACTTTATCTCAAGGAATTATGCTTAGTGGGAAAAACAGTCCCCAAAGATCACGTGCTGCATGATTCCATTTGTATGACATTTCTTTCAATGTCAAGGTTATAGAAATGGAGAATAGAGCAATTGCTGCCCAGGTTCAGGGAAAGGAGAAGAGGGTAGCGAGTGTGGATATAAAAGGGCAACAGGAGGGGTCCTTGTTGTGATGGAACTGTTCTATATCTTGACTATATCAATGTTAATACCCTGAATGTGATATTGTACTATAGTATCGCAAGATATTATTATTGGGGAAAACTAGGTTAAGTACACACAGAATTTTTTGTATTATTTCTTAGAAGTAAATGTGAATCTACAGTTAACTCAAAATAAAAAGTTTAATTAGACGCAGATGTAGAGAACGGACTTGAGGACACAGTGGGGGAAGGGTAAGCTGGAATGAAGTGAGAGAGTGGCATGGACATATATACACTACCAAATGTAAAATAAATAGCTAGTGGGAAGCAGCTGCATAGCACAGGGAGATCACCTCGGTGCTTTGTGACCACCTAGAGGGGTGGGATAGGGAGGGTCGGAGGGAGACACAAGAGGGAGGGGATATGGGGATATATGTATATATATAGCTGATTCACTTTGTTGTACAGCAGAAACTAACACAGCATTGCAAAGCAATTATACTCCAATAAAGTTGTAAAAAAAAAAACCCCAAATAATTAGAGATGAACATGTCATAAACTGTAAGAATACAGGCTCTAGAGCTTGACTACCTGAATTTTAATCCTGGCTCAAGCATTACCAAGTGTGTGACCAGAGGTGGATTATAAAATCTTTATGTGCTCCAGTTTACTCATCTATAAAATGAGAACAAAAATAGTACCTACCTCATAAGGTTATTGTGAGGATTAAATGGTATGATGTTGTAAAGCACTGTCATATTTCTAAACATATAGTAATCGCACAATAAATGTTATCTATTATTAGCAATAGTAATAACTGTATTATAATGGTATTCAGAAGACAATGGTATCCTTTTCGTTGTTCAACTTCCTAAGCAACAGAAATCTTTCTGTAACTGCTCCTCGACTCTGAGTCATTTACCTAACTTTCAAACACTATTCTAAAGATGTACAAGCAAACTATGCCTTCTTTTTTTTTTTTCACACACACACACTGTATTTTATTTTTACAAGAGATAAATAGACTGACACCAAGCACTGTACATGGATGACCACAACAAAAGCAACAATGATTGCAATTACCAAACATGAAACACACTCATACTATGTCATAATATTGACATTCAGTCCAGTAATCCTCCACTGTAACAGCTCCTTTACTTTGCAGTGAAAATTGATTTGTATATTCTTTGCCTCTGAGTCCTTGTGGGATTTTTTTTTTTAATTCAAACAGAAAGTCACAAAAATTATACTCATCCTCATCAGTTCACTCAGTCCCATGTAATTAATATATTTTTTCATCTTAATCTTTTGTTAGCACTTTTATGAGTTCATCAGTTTTTCATTAGAGTTCTGAAAATGCTTATTCATTCAGTTCAGCAGTACAGTCGGTACCAGAAACCTGTACTTGTCACAGTCTTTTCCATGAATTTCTTGAAGATGAAACCCTTTTATAGAAACATATTTGCAAAAGCATCAGAGTACACCCAGAACTGTCTGTAAATGACAAAAGACTTAAAAATGACCACGGTTAAAGATTTGATGAAAGTTCATAATAATGCAGCTGACAAGAAAATTAGTTATTTCTGAGATATACATTTTAAAGTAATAACTAGGATTATGACCTATAACATTATACCAGAACATGTAAGAGTTTTAGAAATTTCATGTAATGTCTGAAACATTTATATTAACATATTTCCATACAAATAACCCAATGAAAGTTTAGTATTAGTTGTTTTGTTTATGTTTTTTTATACTGCAGGTTCTTATTAGTCATCGATTTTATACACATCAGTGTATACATGTCAATCCCAATCGCCCAATTCAGCACACCACCATCCCCACCCCACCACAGTTTTCCCCCCTTGGTGTCCATATGTCTGTTCTCTAAATCTGTGTCTCAACTTCTGCCCTGCAAGCCGGCTCATCTGTACCATTTTTCTAGGTTCCACATACATGCGTTAATATACAATATTTGTTTTTCTCTTTCTGACTTACTTCACTCTGTATGACAGTCTCTAGATCCCTCCACGTCTCAACAAATGACTCAATTTCGTTCCTTTTCATGGCTGAGTAATATTCCATTGTATATATGTACCACACTTCTTTATCCATTCGTCTGTTGATGGGCATTTAGGTTGCTTCCATGACCTGGCTATTGTAAATAGTGCTGCAATGAACATTGGGGTGCATGTGTCTTTTTGAATTACAGTTTTCTCTGGGTATATGCCCAGTAGTGGGATTGCTGGGTCATATGGTAGTTTTATTTTTAGTTTTTTAAGGAACCTCTATACTGTTCTCCATAGTGGCTGTATCAATTTACATTCCCACCAACAGTGCAAGAGGGTTCCCTTTTCTCCACACCCTCTCCAGCATTTACTGTTTGTAGATTTTTTTCATGATGTCAATTCTGACTGGTGTGAGGTGATACCTCATTGTAGTTTTGATTTGCATTTCTCTAATGATTAGTAATGTTGAGCATCTTTTCATGTGCTTCGTGGCCATCTGTATGTCTTCTTTGGAGAAAAGTCTATTTAGGTCTTCTGCCCATTTTTGTTTTGTTTTTTTTTTAAATAAGCATGTATATGCATGCGTGGTGAGGTAGTGTTCTTTTTTTAATAAATTTATTTATTTATTTATTTATGCCTGTGTTGGGTCTTCGTTTCTGTGTGAGGGCTTTCTCCAGTTGCGGCGAGCGGGGGCCACTCTTCATCGCGGTGCGCGGGCCTCTCACTATCACGGCCTCTCTTGTTGCGGAGAGCAGGCTCTGCAGCTGTGGCTCACGGGACCAGTCGCTCCGCGGCATGTGGGATCTTCCCAGACCAGGGCTCGAACCCGTGTCCCCTGCACCGGCAGGCAGGCTCTCAACCACTGCGCCAACAGGGAAGCCCCCATTTTTGGATTGGGTTGTTTGTTTCTTTATTTTTTTTTTTTACTAAATTTATTTATTTATTTATTTATTTTTGGTTGTGTTGGGTCTTCGTTTCTGTGCTAGGGCCCTCTCCAGCTGCGGCGAGCGGGGGCCACTCTTCATCGCAGTGCACGGGCCTCTCACTATCGCGGCCTCTCCTGTTGTGGAGCACAGGCTCCAGACGCGCAGGCCCAGCAGCCGTGGCTCACGGGCCCAGCTGCTCCGTGGCATGCGGGATCCTCCCAGACCAGGGCTCGAACCCGTGTCCCCTGCATCGGCAGGCGGACTCTCAACCACTGCACCACCAGGGAAGCCCTGTTTCTTTAATATTGAGCTGAATGAGCTGTTTATATATTTTGGAGATTAATCCTTTGTCCGTTGATTCGTTTGCAAATATTTTCTCCCATTCTGAGGGTTGTCTTTTCGTCTTGTTTATGGTTTCCTTTGCTGTGCAAAAGCTTTGAAGTTTCATTAGGTCCCATTTGTTTATTTTTGTTTTTATTTCCATTACTCTAGGAGGTGGATCAAAAAAGATCTTGCTGTGATTTATGTCAAAGAGTGTTCTTCCTATGTTTTCCTCTAAGAGTTTTATAGTGTCCAGTCTTACATTTAGGTCTCTAATCCATTTTGAGTTTATTTTTGTGTATGGTGTTAGGGAGTATTCTTATTTCATTCTTTTACATGTAGCTGTCCAGTTTTCCCAGCACCACTTATTGAAGAGACTGTCTTTTCTCCATTGTATATCTTTGCCTCCTTTGTCATAGATTAGTTGACCATAGGTGCGTGGGTTTATCTCTGGGCTTTCTATCTTGTTCCACTGATCTATGTTTCTGTTTTTGTGCCAGTACCATATTGTCTTGATTACTGTAGCTTGGTAGTATAGTCTGAAGTCAGGGAGTCTGATTCCTCCAGCTCCATTTTTTTGCCTCAAGACTGCTTTGGCTATTCGGGGTCTTTTGTGTCTCCATACAAATTTTAAGATTTTTTTGTTCTAGTTCTGTAAAAAATGCCACTGTTAATTTGATAGGGATTGCATTGAATCTGTAGATTGCTTTTGGTAGTACAGTCATTTTCACAATGTTGATTCTTCCAATCCAAGAACATGGTATATCTCTCCATCTTTTGGTATCATCTTTAATTTCTTTCATCAGTGTCTTATACTTTTCTGCATACAGGTCTTTTGTCTCCCTAGGTAGGTTTATTCCTAGGTATTTTATTCTTTTTGTTGCAATGGTAAATGGGAGTGTTTCCATAATTTCTCTTTCAGATTTTTCATCATTAGTGTATAGGAATGCAAGAGACTTCTGTGCATTAATTTTGTATCCTGCAACTTTACCATATTCATTAATTAGCTCTAGCAGTTTTCTGGTGGCAGTTTTAGGATTCTCTATGTATAGTATCATGTCATTTGCAAACAGTGACAGTTTTACTTCTTCTTTTCCAATTTGTATTCCTTTTATTTCTTTCTCTTCTCTGATTGCCGTGGCTAGGACTTCCATGACTATGTTGAATAATAGTGGTGAGAGTGGACATCCTTGTCTTGTTCCTGATCTTAGAGGAAATGCTTTCAGTTTTTCACCGTTGAGAATGATGTTTGCTGTGGGTTTGTCATATATGGCCTTTATTATGTTGAGGTATGTTCCCTCTATGCCCACTTTCTGGAGAGTTTTTATCATAAATGGGTGTTGAATTTGTCAAAAGCTTTTTCTGCATCTATTGAGATGATCATATGGTTTTTATTCTTCAATTTGTTAATATGGTGTATCACATTGATTGATTTGCGTATATTGAAGAATCCTTGCATCCCTGGGATAAATCCCACTTGATCGTGGTGTATGATCCTTTTAATGTGTTGTTGGATTCTGTTTGCTAGTATTTTGTTGAGGATTTTTGCATCTATATTCATCAGTGATATTGGTCTGTAATTTTCTTTTTTTGTAGTGTCTTTGTCTGGTTTTGGTATCAGGGTGATGGTGGCCTCATAGAATGAGTTAGGGAGTGTTCCTTCCTCTGCAATTTTTTGGAAGAGTTTGAGAAGGATAGGTGTTAGCTCTTCTCTAAATGTTTGATAGAATTCACCTGTGAAGCCATCTGGTCCTGGACTTTTGTTTGTTGGAAGATTTTTAATCACAGTTTCAATTTCATTACTTGTGATTGGTCTGTTCATATTTTCTGTTTCTTCCTGGTTCAGTCTTGGAAGGTTTTACCTTTCTAAGAATTTATGCATTTCTTCCAGGTTGTCCATTTTATTGGCGTAAAGTTGCTTGTAGTAGTCTCTTAGGATGCTTTGTATTTCTGCGGTGTCTGTTGTAACTTCTCCTTTTTCATTTCTGATTTTATTGATTTGAGTCCTCTCCCTCTTTTTCTTGATGAGTCTGGCTAATGGCTTATCAATTTTATCTTCTCAAAGAACCAGCTTTTAGTTTTATTGATCTTTGCTATTGTTTTCTTTGTTTCTATTTCATTTATTTCCACTCTGATCTTTATCATTTCTTTCCTTCTGCTAACTTTGGGTTTTGTTTGTTCTTCTTTCTCTAGTTCCTTTAGGTGGAAAGTTAGATTGTTTACTTGAGATTTTTCTTGTTTCTTTAGGTAGGCTTGTATAGCTATAAACTTCCCTCTTAGAACCGCTTTTGCTGCATCCCATAGGTTTTGGATCGTCGTGTTTTCATTGTCATTTGTCTCTAGGTATTTTTTGATTTCCTCTTTGATTTCTTCAGTGATCTCTTGGCTATTTAGTAACGTATTGTTTAGCCCCCATGTGTTTGTGTTTTTTACGTTTTTTTCCCTGTAATTCATTTCTAATCTCATAGCGTTGTGGTCAGAAAAGATGTTTGATATGATTTCAATTTTCTTAAATTTACTGAGGCTTGATTTGTGACCCATGATGTGATCTATCCTGGAGAATGTTCCGTGCGCACTTGAGAAGAAAGTGTAATCTGCTGTTTTTGGATGGAATGTCCTATAAATATCAATTAAATCTATCTGGTCTATTGTGTCATTTAAAGCTTCTGTTTCCTTATTTATTTTCATTTTGGATGATCTGTCCATCGGTATAAGTGAGGTGTTAAAGTCCCCCACTATTATTGTGTTACTGTCAATTTCCTCTTTTATAGCTGTTAGCAGTTGCCTTAAGTATTGAGGTGTTCCTATGTTGGGTGCATATATATTTATAATTGTTATATCTTCTTCTTGGATTGATCCCTTGATCAGTATGTAGTGTCCTTCTTTGTCTCTTGTAACATTCTTTACTTTAAAGTCTATTTTATCTGATATGAGTATAGCTACTCCAGCTTTCTTTTGATTTCCATTTGCATGGAATATCTTTTTCCATCCCCTCACTTTCAGTCTGTATATGTCCCTAGGTCTAAAGTGGGTCTCTTGTAGACAGCATATAGATGGGTCTTCTTTTGGTATCCATTCAGCAAGCCTGTGTCTTTTGGTTGGAGCATTTAATCCATTCACGTTTAAGGTAATTATTGATATGTATGTTCCTATGACCATTTTCTTAATTGTTTTGGGTTTGTTTTTGTAGGTCCTTTTCTTCTCTTGTGTTTCCCACTTAGAGAAGTTCCTTTAGCATTTGTTGTAGAGTTGGTTGGGTGGTGCTGAATTCTCTTAGCTTTTGCTTGTCTGTAAAGCTTTTGATTTCTCCATCAAATCTAAATGAGATCCTTGCTGGGTAGAGTAACCTTGGTTGTAGGTTCTTCCCTTTCATCACTTTAACTATATCATGCCACTCCCTTCTGGCTTGTAGATTTTCTGCTGAGAAATCAGCTGTTAACCTTATGGGAGTTCCCTTGTATGTTATTTGTCGTTTTTCCCTTGCTGCTTTCAATAATTTTTCTTTGTCTTTAATTTTTGCCACTTTGATTACGATGTGTCTCGGCGTGTTTCTCCTTGGGTTTATCCTGTATGGGACTCTCTGCGCTTCCTGGACTTGGGTGGCTACTTCCTTTCCCATGTTAGGGAAATTTTCGACTATAATCTCTTGAAATATTTTCTCTGGTCCTTTCTCTCTCTCTTCTCCTTCTGGGACCCCTATAATGCGAATGTTGTTGCCTTTAATGTTGTCCCAGAGGTGTCTTAGGCTGTCTTCATTTCTTTTCATTCTTTTTTCTTTAGTCTGTTCCGCAGCAGTGAATTCCACCATTCTGTCTTCCAGGTCACTTATCCGTTCTTCTGCCTCAGTTATTCTGCTATTGATTCGTTCTAATGTAGTTTTCATTTCAGTTATTGTATCGGTCATCTCTGTTTGTTTGTTCTTTAATTCTTCTAGGTCTTTGTTAATCATTTCTTGCATCTTCTCAATCTTTGCCTCCATTCTTATTCCGAGGTCCTGGATCATCTTCACTATCATTATTCTGAATTCTTTTTCTGGAAGCTTGCCTATCTCCACTTCATTTAGTTGTTTTTCTGGGGTTTTTTCTTGTTCCTTCATCTGGTATATAGCCCTCTGTCTTTTCATCTTGTCTATCTTTCTGTAAATGTGGTTTTTGTTCCACAGGCTGCAGGATTGTAGTTTTTCTTGCTTCTGCTGTCTGCCCTCTGGTGGTTGAGGCTATCTAAGAGGCTTGATGGGAGGCTCTGGTGGTGGGTAGAGCTGACTGTTGCTGTGGAGGTCAGAGCTCAGTAAAACTTTAATCCACTTGACTGTTGATGGGTGGGGCTGGGTTCCCTCCCTGTTGGTTGTTTTGCCTGAGGCAACCCAGCACTGGAGCCTACCTGGGCTCTTTGGTGGGGCTAATGGCAGACTCTGGGAGGGCTAACGCCAAGGAGTACTTCCCAGAACCTCCACTGCCAGTGTCCTTGGCCCCACGGTGAAACAGAGCCAGCCCCCGCCTCTGCAGGAGACCCTCCAACACTAGCAGGTAGGTCTGGTTCAGTCTCCCCCAGGGTCACTGCTCCTTCCCCCGGGTCCCGATGCGCACACTATTCCATGCGCCCTCCAAGAGTGGGGTCTCTGTTTCCCTCAGTCCTGTCAAAGTCCTGCAATCAATTCCCACTAGGCTTCAAAGTCTGATTCTCTAGGAATTCCTCCTCCTGTTGCCGGACCCCCAGGTTAGGAACCCTGACGTGGGGCTCAGAACCTTCACTCCAGTGGGTGGACTTCTGTGGTATAAGTGTTCGCCAGTCTGTGAGTCACCCACCCAGCAGTTATGGGATTTGATTTTACTCTGATTGCGCCCCTCCTACCATCTCACTGTGGCTTCTCCTCTGTTCTTGGACGTGGGATATCCTCCTTGGTGAAGTCCAGTGTCTTCCTGTCGATGATTGTCCAGAAGCCAGTTGTGATTCTGGTGCTCTTGCAAGATGGAGTCGCATTTTTATTAATTAAGGGCCCTAGTTGACATTAAGCCTCACTCTTTGTGTCATACAGTTCTATGGGTTTTGACAAATGCCTATGCCTTCTATATGACAAAGAAAATGAGACTCACACGAATTTTCAAATAAATAGGCTTACTTAATGGTCGAAGTAAAAGGTCTAGAAGTCAGGCCGAATGGAGGAGTGTTATTCATGCCAGTTGATGTCAGTGGTTTTAGATTCAAGGTAAAGCTAGTGGTGGTGCTGGTGCTGGTGCTGGTGGTGGTGACCGTGGTAGTGGTGATGGTTGACGTTGTAGCTGGAAAATAAAGTGTATGATGTTAGTAATAAGTAAGAAATTTATAAATTCAGTCCTTGATCATTCAGGATGAAAAACTATAGAAGTATTTTTTTAATGTGAATTTGAACTCCAAGTTGTATGATTTTAACTCAATGTTGCTATAATATATGGCAGGCCAGGTATCTGGATTAAGCTTCCTGCTAACAACTTAAAATCCTGGATAAATGTATAGAAAAATACAATTTATAACCTAACCAGACCTATAACCATTAAAGAAATTGAATCAATCCTGAAAACTCTTCCCATAAAGAAAACTCCAGACCCAGAGGACCTCACCGGCGAGTTCTGCTAAACTTTCAAGGAAAGAATAATTGCAATCTTACACAAAATCTCTGTACATCTATAACTTTGCATACTTATGTGAATATATCTGTGTAATTAATTTCTAGAAATGAAATTGCTAGATCAAAGGGTCAGCATGCTCTAAATTGTAATATTACTTTCCAATTCCCCTAACAAAAAGACTTTGCCAATTTACATTCCTATCAATAGGGGAGACTGCCTGTTTCTCTACACCACAGCCCATAGTAGGCATACATCTTAGCCAGTATTATAGTTAAAATCCTCTCAAAGTTTTATCTACAGCCCAGACCTCTCTTCTGTGTGTCTTTTCTATTACACCCTTACTAAAATGCCCTGTCTTCTGTACATGAAATTCTCAGTACACATCATGGCCGAGCTCAGATTCTTCCTTCCCCATGTTTATTGTCCACTTCTCTTCTACTCATGGTTATCTCGTGGTTTTCTGAACTTCTATAGCACTTTTGGTTCTTCCTTACACAGTGAGCACTTAAGCAACAATGCACAGAAAATTGTGGCTGGTGGGGACTGGAAGTGTTTTCTTCTTTTTGGTTCTCTGTATTTTCAAATGTTCTTGTAATTAATAAATGCTGCTTCTGTAACAAGAAATTTGTTATAAAAATATATTATAACATGTATACAATTATTTGTTTGTTTTACGTTAGCCTTGTTTTCCCAATTAGCAATACTTTCAGGTTAACTGCCACCCGAGATAAATACATATATCACGGTGCCTGCCAACATGCACTGCCTATTCTTAGGGAAACTGGCCTACTCCGTTCCTGCTGAGGGATCAGGCTCAGACACCCATTCCTTATTTCAGTAACTCTGTCCTTCGATCCTAGTTCACAGTTGACAAGGGTGGGCATCTGATGTATAGGAAGCCATCCCATATGCTCCTGGCAGCCTATGAGAGGGTCTGGCACAAATAGCTCTAGCCAAACAGGGATAAGGTAGGTCAGAATCTCATTTTCGAAAATTTAGAACTGCGGAAAGAATCAGACGGTAGGTAAAAATACGGAAATATTTCCAGAAATATGGAAGGAATCAGACTCTAAGCAGAAATTTGGAAATATTTCCAAACATGTAGAAAGAATCAGACAACAGGCAGAGGGAGCTGAAAGGACTGACAGAGGAAAAACATGAAGTAGACTTAAAGAGTCATGAGCAAGTCAAAATTAAGAATATAAAGCAGAAAAAGAGGTAAAGAAACCAAAAGGAAGTTAAAAAAAGAAAAAAACAGACAAAAGGAGAATAGCTGAATTATGTTTATGCAATATTAGATTCAGGAGGTCCCTAAAGCTGACTTCAGAACAACTTCTAAATTCCACTTTCCTTGAAGTTCATTGCCACGATAATACCTGTATTAGATTTCCACAAGATTTCATTTCCCTTTTGGCCACAAGGATCCTTACAATAATTCCCCCATTCTTTTGGTTAGCTTTTGTGAAAGTGGAATGAGCACCACAAGAGAAGACCATGCCCAGTCACAAAGGATCCCCGGGGTCACTATCACTCAGGACACTGGAGAAGATTTTTTTTTAAGTCAGCATTTCCTGACATGGACAGATGTCCAAAGATAATGTATACTTAAGAGAAAACAGCAAATTCTATGATTATGTGTGTGTGTATCCCATTTTTGTAAAACAAATAAATTTAATGTATGTTTGTATGCATTTGGAAAAAAGCCTGTTAAGACAAGCACCAAACTGTTTTCTCTAGAGGGTGTGATATATGTATATATGCATGTGTGTATGGTTTTTATAATTTTTAAAAAAGCAACTACCATCACTACCACTAAAGAAAGAGGTTAACAGACAAATGAACAGCTCTCCAAAGATGCTGTGTGATACCTTCAGGAAATTAATACCTGTCAGTCTAAACACAAAGGAATCTTGAGTCATAAAAAAATGGTATGATTATTTTAAACTTTTTATATAGTATTTATCTTTGTTCCTTATTTTCATGGTATTTTTAAAAGGCATAAATTAGCTCTGGCATAGTAGACAATATTCAAATAAAAATAATATTTCAATTAATACCAAAAGAAGCAATGGTTTTGAGAATGAAGGTTCTATCACAGTCTGATTTTGCAAGTTACAACTTTGGTCTAAACTAAATACAGTCAACTCTATGTTATCTGTGTACTAAAAGGGAAGCACTGTTCTACAAATAATAGAAAATAATTGCATACCAAATTTGGATTTACATTTAAATAAATCTCATTCTGATGATCTTAAAAATCATTACATAAAATAGTGAGACCATCCTTTAAAAGATCCTACTATCCAATTTTCCTATCCTGTCTCTGATCAACAACTATGTATCTTACTCCATGCTAGGAATGGACATCATTACTTTCATAGACTAACGCGAAAGATGAGATTTATAACAAGCAAGCTTCTCTTAAAACTTGCTGATTATACCTAGGGCAGAGAATAATCTCAAATGGCTATAAATTTACAGATACAGATACCTGAAAGCTGCCCTACAGGGCTAATTTGTGAGATGAAGAATCTGAGCAAGTAAATATACTTGGGGAGAAGGAAAGGTGAGTAGGGGAGAAAAACAACTCTGGGTTGGGGGTATTGAGTTGAGACATATCTGATGGGGAGGTGGGTAAGTACATAAGGCAGTGGTGGATGGAATGGGGTAGTAGCAAAGGTACCAGTTTGCAGGAAGGAATCTTAGGACTCAGATAGGTAGGGGGTGAGTTACGGCAGAGTCACCAAAAAGCCTGCAAATTCATATTTCAGTGACTCCACCCACGACTGAAAGAATCAATTTTTTGTTCAGCACTTTATAAGGGAAACTATGTGTTATATTTTTTGCAAATATGGTTACTTATAAAATTCTCAAGCCATGCCCTTCATAATGCTCATAGGTTGGCCAGTTAGCCGAGTACACAGTAGAAATTCAGTTAAGTGTTGGTCATGCAAAAGATGGTTTACATCTCTGTTTAGGAATAATTATTTTAAACTTAACAGGGACTGACTTTTAGCTTATGACAGGTTTGAAGAAAGATTCATTTCAGTCCTAAGTAAACTTTTAAAAGTCAAAACAAACAAGACTTCCCTAAAGTGAAGTCTGACTTAAATGGTAGGTTTAAGTAGTAACTGACCTCTAACCACCCAGCTCACAACAGCTAAAAGGCAATGGATAACCAAGTTTTCTTTAATTTACAACCTAACTAGTGCCTAACTGGCAGAAACAAATTTAGGATAGGTCCACAGAAACTCCTGTAATCAGCTTAAGGAGAGGATCAACTTTAATACAGGTCGAACCTTAAATTAACTTTTAGAGAATAAAACTATGAATCCCAATGTACTGGGTCACTTTAAACAGTATGATCAATAATAAGAATTTTTAAGTTTCAGAGTTGACAAGAGTTTGATAGCAGCTTTGATTATGGTCATCTCAAAGAAGTAATCTCATTGATATCAACTGTCTCATTCTACCCTTTGGCAATTGTCAATACTGATGTACCTTTTGGATACGCTGGTGAGATGATCAAAACCTTCTTAGTCCTAGAAGCTAAGGAATACAACCTACTTACTGCTTTTGTTATGCAGTACATTTCCAGTGAGCATTCAAACACATCCCAGTAGTTCTAAAAATCTTACTAGATGCAACAGCAGCTGCTCCACCTGCTCCAGGGAATTTTAATCCAAATCCCAAAGTTGTACCGCCAAGCATTCCAGACAAAGTTGTAGGGGCACCAACTGCAGAGAACAACATAATATTACCCATTACCCTTTTAATCAAAAACAGTGATTGAAGAATTTATATAGGGTCTTTTTCATCTGAGTCCTTTAGTAACTTTGGCTAAGCCTCAAAAAACTACAGTCAATCCATTTATATGAAAAGTCCGGAAAAGGCATAGATAGAGACAGAAAACAGATTAGTAGTTGTCTCGGGCTGAGAGATCTTACTGGGATGATAGAAATGTTCTAAAACCAGACTATGGTGAGAGTTACACAATTCGGTAAATTGATTAAAAATCACTGAACTATACACCCTAAGTTAATTTTATGATATGTAGATTATACCTCATTAAAGTTAACTTTAAAAACACTGTGGTCAAGATTTCTTTTCATTTTGTGGGCAAGGACATCAAAGAAAGGAAAGAAAAAAAAAAACCTGTCAAAAGTCAGAAGTCAGACTTCCCCGGTGGTGCAGTGGTTAAGAATCCGCCTGCCAGTGCAGGGGACACAGGTTCGAGCCCTGGTCCAGGAAGATCCCACATGCCGCGGGAGCAACTAAGCCCGAGCGCCACAACTACGGAGCCTGCGCTCCAGAGCCCGCGAACCACAACTACTGAGCCCACATGCCGCAACTACTGAAGCCCGTGCACCTAGAGCCCGTGCTCCCCAACAAGAGAAGCCACCACAATGAGAAGCCCGCACACCACAACAAAGAGTAGCCCCCGCTCGCCGCAACTAGAGAAAGCCTGCACGCAGCAACAAAGACCCAGTGCAGCCCAAAATAAATAAATAAACAAATAAATTAATTTTTTAAAAAAAGGTCAGAAGTCAAGACTTTGATTGAAAATGGAATTCATTCAATAATTTTAACTCCCAACCTCAGACATGGTCATATTCACAAAATCTATTATACTTGAGAAGGATATTGCTTACATATATCAAAAGGTTTCCAGAATCTCAGTCATGTCTCAGGATTGGAACTGTATCTACTTGGAAGAAAATACAATTCAAGTGGCAACCTGCAATTTCAACTAATGTTCCACCTACGCCAACTGCACAAGGCAATGGGGATGGCGGCCGCCATTTTTCATGCTCAACTAGGCATCAGCAATTCCTGGCAAGTTTTATTCCCAGAAATGGTGACAGGCTCACTATAACAGGGCTTTGGGAGGACCATATTAATGCTAGGATTACAATAACAAACTTTAATGATGAACATCATGGCACTGTGAAGATGCCGCAAAAGCACAAGCAGCTTATATGGACCTGGAAGAAAGAATTGCCTAAGATATATACAGAAGTCAATATTCTCACCATTTGTTATTACTCTACTAATGGAAGAGGTGTAGCAAAGAAGTTGGGGTTACAAGATAATTAACACCCCACTTCTCAGCTCAAAGCATCCAGATGTTCATCTTTAAGGGGAGAGAACTGGAGACATCACACAATGTCATTAAAGCTCAAAACTACAGCTGGTCCTTTTGTCATGTAACACTTCTGATAAGTAAAATATAAGGACCGCAAACCTGGTCTATATAGAAGAAAAAAATACAGCAAGGCTCCAACATTTATTTCCCATTTTATCTTATTCACATGGATAATAAGACTTCTTCCCTTCAGACATACTTGGCAAAACTTCCACTCTTCCTATTCCCATTCACTTCAAAACATTACACTGTTAATGAATTATATGCTTAAAATCATCACTTGAAGCTGTAATAATCATGTTAATATAAAATTCATAGCGAAAGCCATGACAATCAGGTTCTTAAGCAAAGCTACTATTGATATCAACAGTTACAAACGGGATCAAGCATAATGATAATTTATGAGACATCGGAGATCCATAGCTTATACTGGCAAATTGAGTTAAGTGGCCTGATGCGAAATAATAGTATTTTCTTTGCAACCAGTAACTTACATGAGAGCCTAGTAGCAGCAGTGGAGGCAGAAGCATTTGAAAATGAGGTAAACAGCATGGTGCTTGAACTAGTAGCGGCAGCAACAGTAGATGCTGGAACCAACCCTAAATTAAAGTAACAAGCAGAAAAATATGTCAATAAAAATAATTTTTAATAAGGAAAACACCGTTATAACAAACTTCACTTATATGGAGAAATAACAACAAAGCAAGGAAAATCAAGTACCGTGATATTTAATAAATCTGACATAGTAAAATCCCGATTTAAAAAATAGTTCATCAGTACTGCTTAGTATAGCCAGCCTTCTAGCACCATCATAAGAAAGAAACTCTACTAAAAAAGTAAGCAACCTAACAGGGGGGTCCACTTCCAAAATTGTGACATAAGAAGTCCTAGGGACCCATTCCCCAGTGAAGCAACCATAACTGGTAAAAAATATTTTTTTAAAAAAAATTGAAATCTCTGGAAATTGTCCTGAAGGTACAGCAAATAAAGAAACATTTATTCAAGAAAATCTGCTAAAATTCAGTAATACAGGTGAGAGTCTACGGCATATGAATCATAACCCACGCTCTTCCCTCCATCCCCTTGCTCCCCTTGAGAGAAGCTACACTCCAGGCAGGAGTCACCAAGAAGACTGGACTCCCTCTTCCCTCAGCTCCCAACCAAGGAATACAGTATCTCATTAGGAAGGGAAGCAGCCAGCATTCCTCATCACCCCTGACACACAGTTAAAGGATTGAAATTCCTGGTGAGCACAGCCAAGAGTTGAGGGGCTCCTTTCCTCCAGTCAGCCCCCACTCATAGGGCAGAGGGTCTACACCAGGCACAGTAGGCTGGCAATGCTGGAGCCCCATCAATCACCCTGACTGCCTTGCCCCAGCTTACCTGTAGGGCTGAGGTTGCATGCCGGAAGAGAGAAGCAAGAAGATCAGAAGCAACGGTCACTGCCCAGCACCCAAAGCACTGGTTCAAAGATTTTGCCCAGGGATAAAGGTAGCCCATAAGAACAGAAAGTTCCCAAGCTATGTCCAGAAGAACTGACTTTATTTGAAACAGAGTATGAGGAAGTTCAAGCCAAAGGACTCTCTCGAAAAAAAATAGAGATTTTGGTGGTAAGCAATTAAGAGGAAGTAAGTAGCTTCATGAGAGCAACATTTAGGCTGCAGGCCAGCCAGTTTAGCAGAGATAACCAGGGAAAGAGAAGGCTGAAAAGAGCCCTCCTGAGGATCAGAAAAATCAAGTACTGATACATGAATGAATCTTGAAAACATTATGCTAAATGAAAGAAGCCAGACACAGAAGGCCACATATTGTATGATCCCATTTATATGAAATGTCCAGAAGAGGTAAATCCATAGACAGAAAGTATATTAGTGGTTAGCGGGAGCTGGAAAGAGAAGGTAATGGGAAGTGACTGCTAAGGGTTACAGGGTTTCTTTTTGCAGTGAGGAGAATGTTCTTGAATTACATAGTGGTGATAGCTGCACACCCTGTGAATATGTTTAAAAAAAAACACTGGATTGTACAGTTTAAAAGCATGAATTTTAAGATATATGAATTATACTTCAATTATGCTGTTATTTAAAAACTACATGATCATCTCAATAGAAGCAGAAAAAGCATCTGAGAAAATCCAACACTTTTTCAGGATGAAAACACTCAACAAACTAGAAAGAGAAGGGAACTTCCTCAACATGATAAAGGGCATTTATGAAAAACCTACAGCTAACATCATGCTTAACAGTAAAAGACTGAATACTTTTCCACTGCCATCAAAAACAAAACATGGATGTCTGCTCTTACCACTTCAATTCAACCACACACTGGAAGTTTTAGCCAGGACAATTAGGCAAGAAGACGAATAAAAGATACCAGATTGCAAAGGAAGAAGTAAAATTATCTCTATAAACAGATGACATGATCATGAATACAGAAAATTCTAAGGAACCCACAAAAAAATCTGGAGGAAAAACAAATATATATTAACGCATATGTGTGGAATCTGAAAAAATTGGTATAGACGATCTTATTTACAAAGCAGAAATAGAGACACAGATGTAGAGAGAACAAACGTATGGATACCAAGGGGGAAAGTGGGGGGTGGGATGAATTGGGAGATTGGGATTGACATATATACACTGTTGATACTATGTGTAAGATAGATAACTAATGAGAACCTACTGTATAGCACAGGGAACTCTACTCAATGCTCTGTGGTAACCTGAATGGGAAGGAAATCCAAAAAAGAGGGGATGTGTGTATACGTATAGCTGATTCACTTTGCTGTACAGTATAAACACAATATTGTAAAGCAACTATATGCCAATAAAAAAAATTCTATTAGAACAATGAACAAGTTCTGCAAAGTTGCAGGATACAAGATCAATATAAAAATAAATTACAATTCTATATATTATCAATGAACAATCCAAAAATGAAATTAAGAATATAATTCCATTTATGATTGTTCAAAATGAATAAAATAGTTAAGAACAAATCTAACAAGTGTAAGGCTTGTATCCAGAAAAATAAAAAACATTATTGAAAGAAATTAAAGGCATCCTAAATAAAGGGAAAGCTCTCATGTTCATGGATCAGATAATTTTATATTGTTAAGATGGTATGGTAGACAGAAAAATGGTCCCCAAAGATGCCCACATCCTAATACCCAGAGTCTGTGAACATATTACTAACTTGACAAAAGAGACTTTACAAATGAAGTGAAGGTTAAGTAACTCGAAGAGGGAGATTATCCTTGATTATCCAGGTAAGCAAAATCTAAGGACATGAATCCTTAAAAGTAGAGATCCTTTCCAGGCTGTGGTCAGAAGGAGATGGTGACTACAAAAGAATAGTCAGGGGACTTCCCTGGCGGTCCAGTGGGTAAGACTGTGCTTCCACTGCAGGGGGCACAGGTTAGATCCCTGGTTGAGGAACTAAGATCCCACGTGCTGCACAGTGCAGCCAAAAAAAAAAAAAGAATGGTCATAAAGATGCAAAGTTGCTGATACAAACGGCCATCTAGCACTTGAAATCATACTCAATGTCATTAGTCATTAGGGAATTGCAAATCAAAACCACGACGAGATACTACTTCATATCGACTAAGATGGCAATAACCAAAAAGACATAATATCAAGTGTTGGCAAGGATATGGAGAAATTGTAAACCTCATAAAATGCTGATGGGAATGTAAAATAGTGTAATCTCTTTGGAAAACTGTATGGCACTTCCTCAAAGTGTTCAACATAAAGTTACCATATGACCCAGTAATTCCACTCCTAGGTATACAAACAAAAGAAATGATAACATATATCCACACTAAAATATGTACATGAATGTTCACAGCAGCATTATTCATAACAGACAAAAGATGAAACAACCCAAATGAATATCAACTGATGAATGGATGAATAAAATGTGGTATATTAATACAATGGAATTTTATTTGGCCATAAAAAAGAAGCGCTGATACATGCTAAAACATGGATGAGCCTTGAAAACATGCTAAGTAAAAGAAGCTAATCACGAAATACCACATATTGTATGATTCTATTTATATGAAATGTCCAGAACAGAGCAATCTATAGAGACAGAAAGCAGATTCATGGTTGCCAGAACTGGGGTGAGAAGAGAATGGGCAGCGACTGTTAATGGGTATGACGTTTCTTCAGTGGGTGATGAAAATGTTCTAAAACTGACTTCAGTAATGGCTGCACAACTCTGTGAATATCCTAAAAACCAATTAATTGTGCACGTTAAATGGGTAAATTATGTGGTATGTGAATTATACAATAATAAATCTGTGAGAAAAAATAATAAATAGAAGTCTGGAATAAAGTTTCAGAAAACAGATTACCTGGACCCTTCTTGAAAATTTAAAATAAAATCTATAAAAGAAATAAAGCTAGAGAAATTAAGTACATAAAGACACAAATAAGATTAACTGGTTAATTGAAAACAAAGTTTATCTTTTCATCCTCACTATAGATCATTGCACACGGCACATGATAGTAAGTACTCAATAAATATTTATGCTGAATCGAGCCAACCTTTTCCAGACTCCAATACGTAATTACAGATATTCTTCTTCCTTTTCAAAAGGAAAAAGTGCTTAATAAGTAACTGCATTTGGATCTGTTGCTACCTGTATCCAACTGTTGAACAATTCATGACAATATATGATGTAAGACTCTGCTATCCAAAACATCTAGGGCCACCGGGGGTTTGGGGACAGGGGGGAGATGCTAGGAAGGAACCGGGAACATTACCCCATACCTCCAACTATTTAAAATACGTATCATGGAATATCCCTATGTTTCATTTAAGAGAAGCACCACATGTATACTTTTAAAGAAATAACCAATTATAGCAAAGGTGTTTTAATATTTCTAATTCAATACCTACCAGTGAGGCTAAATTTTTATCATGGGTTTAACGGCTGCTTTAATTTCTTCATTCAAAATTGCCTATTCATGTCATCTGCCCATTTTCTCATTGGAGTATTGTCTTCTTATTACTGATTTTTAATAAAAGTATTATATATATATTGAGGTTATTTAGTCAAATGTTGCAAATATTTCCTAATCCCAGTTTGTCATTTGCTTTCTTGATTTTGTTTTTATTTTTTATGTAGTCAAATCTTTCCATTGTTTTCTCCTTTATGGTTTATGTTTCCATATCATGTTTCAAAATTCCCTCCAACATATAAAAGGTGTTCAACTTCACTTTTAGGAGAAAATCACAAATTATAACTACCTTGAGAACAATTTCACCTAACAGATGGGAAGAAATAAAAAAAACTGGTAACACACTCTGTTTAAGGACACTGTGAAGAAATGGGCAGCCTCCGAGATTTCTAATGGGAGTGTAAACTGGTATAACCCCTATGCAAAATAAGAGGCCAGTGTTTTAAAAATTACAAATGCATCTATCTTTTGAACCAGTAATACTTCTTTTAGAAATTTATCCACAAAGATATACTTATACACCTGTAAAATGACATGTAAAATAAGATCCATTGCACCACTGTTTATATTAGCAAAAGAGGAAACAACCCAAACGTCCACAAGCAAAGGGCTAGATAAATTATAGCACATCCAGACCATGGAATTCTATGATGCTATAAAAAATACTGAGGAAGCTCTCCATATACTGATTGATGTGAAAAGAGCTACAAAATGTTTAAAATAAGTGTATAAAGTTTTACGTTTAAAAAGCAAGGTACCGAATAATGTGTAGAGTATACTCTCATTTATATTATTTTTTAAAAAGGCAGAGGGCTAGGAATATATATTTTTATTTGCTAGCAAATCCATGAAGAAACTCTAGAAGGATACACACAATTACAGTGGTTAGCTGAATAGAGGGGGTGGGGAAGGGGGAGGGAGTAATACAGGGTAGATGGGGGCAGTATACTTATTTATACTATTTTTATAGTCTTAATTTTAAATCATTTGACAGACTATATTATATATTTTAAAATTATACTTAAATAAATGGTCCTCTCCCTAACCCAAGAAATATTATTTACACATTTTCATATTCACCTATGCTTTTTAAATATTTATGGTTTCATTTTCTACCTTTAATTCACCTAGTATTTCTTTCAGTTAATCTTTTTAGGCAAAACATAATCCCCTTCCCCCAAATCACCTGGCTAGCCAGCTACTGCAATTCATTTGTTCAATACTCCATCCTCTCTCCCCAGATTGGAAACGTCATCTTCATAAACCCAGGTTTGATTCTGTTCTTTAAAATTTTTCACTGATTCTTCTTTCTATCCCTGGTCCACAAGAGAGTTCCAATTATTGAAGCACTAGAATTCATTTATATTTTATACTAAATATTTTAAACTTAGAGTCAGAGAATAAATTTACAATACATTTTCATATATTTTTCTACAAGGACACTATCATTACTTTTCTTAAAAAACAAGAGATGACTAGTTTCATGCATTTATCCCCTTCATTTAAACTCTAGAACCTTGTCAAGTCCCTCCTTCCTTTCCTTCCCCCAAAGACTCCCATTGTGGTTTTATAAGAATGTTAAACGTGTTGATTAATTTAGAACTAAATGACATTCCTATACTATCGAGCATGTGTATTCTTCATTTATTCATGTCTTCTTTTATATTCCTCAGTAAAATTTTATGGTTATCTTCATATAGGTCATGCACATTTTTAAAGTTCATTCTTAGGCATTTCATAACTTTGGTTGAAATTGTTAATGGGAACTTCCTCCATTATATTTCCCAATTACTATTGTTTAAACATGGGAAAGCAACTGTTTTTTGCATTATTTATTTTGTAACTGACTGTATTACTGAAATCTCTTCACTAGCGCTAATTAAATTTACACTAGAGTTATGCCCATATTTTAAAGTCTTGATCATCTGTCTCAGATACTGGCATAATTTCAGGGGCCTGACCTTAAATCACATACCCAGAGGTAACTAAGGAAACAAATGCCATTTAATACGATGTGCTTTTAAGCTAAAGGAGCCTTACTCTTAAATAAGGAAGGGTTTAAAAGACAAAGTCTCATTTTCCTAATCATAGGACTAGAACAGGGTTTTTCAACATGGCACTACTGACATCTTGGGCCGATAATTCTTTGTTGTGGAGGACTGTCCCATGCTGGGATTTAAGACATGGATATTTGGTCTTTGTACCCTTTCTTGGACAAAGATCCTAAAACCCTTGTAACTTCCTAAGTGAGAAGAGAGATAGAAGCATCTTTTGTTATAATATTTGGGTTTTGTCCCCAGTTTCAGAAATAGCTCCAAGAGCAATAAAGGTGAAAGGAGCCTCTTTTGTTATTTATTAACAAGTCCCTTTCAACCACACCTGATTTAAGACAATGAGGTGAACTTTAGAAAGCCCCTAAGGCTGAGAGGCTGGTTACCAGAGGAACCAACCAAGTGATTAGAGGGGTTGGGGCTTTTAGCCTAACCCTCTGACGTCTCAGGAGAGGAGAGGAGCTGGAGATTGAGTTCAATCAATCACCAGAGGCCAAAGATTTCATCAATCATGCCTACATAATGGAATCTCCATCAAAACCCTAAATGAAGGGGTTTGGAGAGCCTCTGGGTTCGTGAACACACGGAGGTGCTAGGAGGGTAACATGCCTGGAGAGGACATGGAAGATCTGGGCTGCTCCCTCATACTTTGCCTCACGCATCTCTTCTATTTGGCTGTTCCTAAATTGTATCATTTATAGTGAACCAGAAATTTTAGGTCAAGTGTTTCCCAGAGTTCTGTAAGCTGTTCTAGCAAATCATCCAACCCGAGGAGGGAGGGGTCACAGGCACCCCCAGTTTGTAGCCAGTTGGTCAGAAGTACAGGTGACAACCTGGGACTTGCAATTGATATCTGAAGTGGGGGATAGTCTTGAGGAACTGAGTCCTTACCCTGTGGGGTCTGTGCTACCTCCAGGTGGTGAGCATCATAGCTGAATTGTAGGACACCCATTTGGTGTCTGGAGAGTTGGAGAATTGGTTGGTGTGGGAAGAACCCCCATATATTTGGTGTCAAAAGGTTGTGTGTTGAGGACAACAGAATTTTCCTTTATGTGCACTGCAAAGTATTTAGCAGCATCTCTGGGCTCTACCCACTAGATGCCAGTAACACTTACCCAGTCTGGACAACCAAAACTGTCTCCAGATACTGCCAAATATCCTCTGGGAGAAGGGGCAAAAATCGCCTCCAGTTGAGAACCACTGGACAAGAGGAAGGGCTCAATATCATAACTGTCTCCATCTAGTGCTGTAAGGCTAACAAAATAAGCCTTCATTCCTTCATGTTTAAGAACAGAGGAAAATGTCAACTAGCTTAATAAATTGTTAGCCATAGAAAATAGGCATTTTTTTTAACAGAATGGGGGAAGGTGGCCATACACTACAGGATAGTGGGGCTTGCTACAGTAACGGAATGGTGATACTAGAAGAAGAAAGGACAGATCAATAGAACAAAATAGGAAGTCCAGAAGCAGAACCAAGCATATATAATAATTTGGTGTACGAGGAAGGCAGCATCTCAAATCAATTGGGAAAAATGGCCATTTAATGAAATACTATGGTTTAATTCACTAATCATTTAGAAAAAAGATTCCTAAAAATATAATGGAATTCTAAAAATGTTCAAGTAATCAATAGGAAGGCAGGAAATTCCTAAAAATATAAACCATAAAAGAACAAAAAGAATTAAGAATCCTAAGGTGAAAAAGGTCTTATACAAATAAGTCCAGAGAGAGAAACTCAGAAGAATGAGAGATTTGACAACATAAAAATTTAAATCTTAAGGATTTCCATTTCCAGGAAAATGTACTTTCCCTATTCCTCCCGCTACATACGGCTAAAACCCCTGGACGTTATATATAAAATAAACAAGAAAACCCTGAAAGGTGGCGAGAAGGCAAATCAACTAGGGATCTTGAGACCCAAGGAACATTATGGTAATGAATTCCATAGGTTTTCTTTCTGCCTCGTATTTGGAGGTTGGAGTTGAATAGGTTGGCCAGCCAGAAACAACAATGGGTATAGAAAAACAAAACAAAATCCAACAAAACAAAACAAAATCCAACAAAAACCTGCTCTCTAGACAAAAGACAAGAATGGGGCAGACCAACAAGACAGAAAACTTTTAGACAATAACCAAACATCACAGAATAAAGTGTGGTCCCACTCCCTACCTATTCCAGAGAACAGCAAGTGAGGAACTTAAACTTCCACCATTGTGAGGCTATAACGAGGTGTCCCAGTACCCCAGCCAGGATGGTATCAGAGAAGGTCAAGTAGGGAGCCAGGATGTTATCTCTGCCAGCAGTTAATGACCCATGTCCTCACAGTGTCAGTGGAAACCACATCAGGAGCAGGAACTCCCACTCCTGCCCAGCAGTAACTAGGAGACCCTTGCCTTGGGTAGCAATGGAGACCAACTGGGGAAAATGAAGTTCTACTCCCACCTTACAGTAACACAGCGAAATCCTTCTGTCTCATGCCAGAGCAATGTCAAATAAAGCCAGTTAAAGCAAAAGTCTTGAATCTGATTCAGAGTCTCATAACATAATAAGAAAATGTCCAGGTTTCAATTAAAAATCACTCTTCCTACCAAGAACCAGAAAGATCTCAAATGGAATTTAAAAAGACAATACCAAGATGATAGAAATGTTAGAATTATTTGACAAATATTTCAAAGCATCCATGATAAAAGTGCATCAAAAAGAAATTATGAAACACAAGAAAAAATACCCTTAGCAAAAAAAAGAAAAAGAAAAGAAATGAAAATCTCTACAAAGAAATAGAAGATATAAAGAAGAGCCAAGTGGAAATTAGAGATAACCAGATAACCAATAACCAAAATGCAAAGCTGAAGCCAAGCAAAAGGACTCAGCAGCAGAACAGAGGGGATAGAGACAAGAATCAATGAACTTGATGACAGAATGATAGGAATCTACACCAAGACACTTAATAATTAAATTTCTGAAAACTAAAGACAAAGAAGAAATATTGAAAACAGCAAGAGAAAAATGTCATCTGACCTACAGAGGAAAAATCATTTGAATGACAAATAGTTACACAAATTGACATCCCTACCATGGAATACTATGCAGCAATAAAACAAACAACTGACACACACAACAATCTGGATGATCTAAAGGGAAGTATACTGAGTGAAAAAAGCCATTCCCAAAAGATTACATACTGTATGATTCCATCCATATAACGTTTTTGAAATAACAAAATTATAGTAATGGAGAGCAGATTAATAGTTGCCAGGGTTAAATAGAGTGTGGGAGCAGAAGAGAAGTAGGTGTTGCTATGAAAGGGCAAAATGAGGAATCCTAGTGGTGAGAGAACTATTCTATACCTTGACTACCAATATCAACATCCTGGTTGCAATATTGTACTATAGTTTTGCAAGATGTTACCACAAGGAGAAAATGGCCAAAGGGTATGTGGGATCTCTGTATCTTTTCTTACAACTGCATGAGAATCTACAATTATGTCAAAATAAAAAGCTTAGTTTAAAAATTTTAACTCTTTTAATGTCTATAAAACTAAGTAAAATAAAACTGAAACAAACTGGGGAAAATACTTCTTTTTGGGGGAGAGGGGAATTACATCTTTATTTTCACTAACGTCTAGCAGAAACTGAGCACTTTCCTTAGTTATAAAGGTAGGCAACAAACCACGTAGGTTAGTAGTACCTGTGACTTTGTCACCAACAGAAATCATAGGTACAAAAATACTTCTTATACAAATATCAAAGGGTTAGGATATTGCAACTGCATATAAATGAGAGAAAGGTAAGCCCCATATTAGAAAACTGAGCAGGGAATTCCCTGGTGGTCCAATGGTTAGGACTCCACACTCCCACTGCCAAAGGCGCGGGTTTGAGGGCCTGGGTTCGATCCTTGGTTGGGGGAATTAAGCTCCCGCAAGCTGCATGGTGCGGCCAAAAAAAAAGAAAAAAAGACAGAAAACTGAGCAAATGATACAAAAAGGGAATTCATTCAATTTCCCTCTCTCTCTCTCTCACACACACACAAACACACGAAAAAAACACAAATACAATTAATCAATCATTTGAAGAGAAGTTAGCCTTACTACTAATAAAGGAAAATGTAAATGAACATGAGGCTATGATACTATTTTCAGTGTTAAACTACCAAAGCTTAAAAAACAAACAAACAAGCAAAAGGGATAATATCCAACATATTTAACACTGTGGGGAAACGTATACTTTCATAAAAACGACAAAGATAGCTAACATTTATTGAATACCTATTATATACATGTCAGACAAGGTTGTAAGCACTTTAATTATTTATATTCACTTACCTACCTAATCCTCACAACAACCCTACAAGGTAAAATGCTGAGCACTTACTGATGAGCAAACCAAGCACTGAGAGGTTAGAGTAACTTGTCCAAGGTCAGAGAACTAGTAAATAACAGAGCCAAAGTTCAAACACTTATTCCTGGTTGGTTTTTTATTGATAACAGATACGTATTATTTGTAATATCAAAAATTCATTTGTACACAATTAAAATAATGCCCCCCAAGGTAGTGACCAAATATTCTAGCTTCATAATGATTTTAATGCTCCACTTCATCTCTTTGTGTCCTACAATGCCATACCAACCAATCAAAATTGGTTACATTATCACTACTAAATACAAATTATAAATAAGTTGTTTATTATCTATAATTTTAAAAATATTTTACCTTTTTGGTTGTTTCCAAAAGCTCTGAAACCATTACTATGAATATGTAATTCAATAAAATATACCATAAAGTAAAATGTATACAATATCTCACTCAGTGTATTTCTCAAGCTCTAAAATATCTGAGGCATCCACAGTAAAACCAAGCTTATATGGCTTATAAACCAGTACTTTTTATTAACTGCATTTTGGTTTAGAAAGATCTTAAATGTCTTCTCATTAATGTTCAATATAGGTTAAATGCATTTTACTGAATCCTACTTATTTAGAAACTGGTAACCCATGCATGTAAAATGTCTCTACTAGCCAAAATATTTTACCATTCCCCAACTATGCCATATAACTCACTTATTATTACATTATTAATATTCTCTAAAATTTTTATACTACTCCAAAAATATTCTTTCCTGTTTTACTGTACCTCCTGATAAATTTCATTTCAGAAGTTTTATTTTAAAAAAGGAAAACAGAACATATCAACAGATTGTGAAAAAAAAATACTTGGTAAACACAAGCATTAAACAGTTGAACGAAACATTTCAGTGTAACTCTATTATTACTAGAGGCCAATTTGTCTAGACTATTCATTCTCAGAAGGGTGTAACTTTTCCCCCAAACAAACATTCCTCGGTTCTAAACCTAAAACTGCAAAACCAAAAGGAGCAGTTTAGATTTAATTTCTATCACATTCATCAATAACACTAACCTCCAACAAGAAAAGTCAGTCATATTCGGATGAATCAATCGAATAAGAATCTCAAAATCAATCTTGAATACTGTGCTTCTCCATTAGAGAGGAGAGTTCAAACCTTACCAGTTTGGTGGACTGTCCACCACGGTTGAAAGGAGTAATTGATTGTGTAGCAATCGTTCCACTAGACGTCCGAGTCGCAGGAGTGAGGGGTAATCCTGCAAACGCTGTTGGTTGAGAGGCGTTCCCCATCAAGACAATATTGAAATTGGTGCACCCAGTCTGAGGTGCACTTCCACCAATGAATGAGAACCCTGCTGCAGACTGAGTAACAGAGCTAGTAGTAGAGCCAAAAGCAAAAGGAGTGGATGCTGTCCCCTGGTGTGACAGGGCACTGCTTGTTACAGCATTAGTACGGGTGGTGGCACCCAGCTCAAAAGCCCCTAGAATCACTATAGGTTGTGTGAAAGCCCTGTTGCCCAAGTTTAATTTTATTGCATTTATTCTAAATAGAAAAAGGAAAAAAATCAATATAATAGTTCGCCGCCACATTAAATGGCAGCTAGATAACATAGCTCCTGTCAAATTAAGTTTTATAACATTTTATTCCATAGGTTATTTCATCTCAATGCAGAAGGAAAGATAACCATATATTAATACAGGAATACATGTACAGAGCTCCCTATTCACTCATCCACAGATAAAGGTTTCCTAATTTGGTCTACTTTAAGGAGAACAAAAGTTTTAAAGGTTTTGGTGGTGAAGGAGTAGTTCTGAAATTTTTATTTTCAGTACAGACAACAGAACTTACACTTCTTCTACCAGTCTGGCAGACTTTATTAAAAACATAATTTTTAGTTTTAGACACTGAATCACAAAGTCACGTGAGGCATCCCTTTAATAGAGTTTCTAGAAAATTTTAAATGTATTTCATGACCCACGAAAAAAGTGCTTCAGTATTTAAATTACCCGTCCTAAGAAAGGTTATTTAACACTCAATTACAGGTTATTAGATAACTAACAGTATAGGGGAGAATTCCAGAGGGAATAGCTTTCATCAGGCTATCAGGTGTTACTGAAAGAAAGGGCTGGATCCAACTGAATTCACATAGAAAGGCATTTTTAAAAATGCTCCCTTTAAAAATTCTGAGATGCAGGAGGGAAGAATGTATATCCAAGGTCATTAAAATGATCAATAGACAAAGATCTCTCTAGAGAGAGACATTTAATAAGCAAGCAGTCTAATTTCAAGATGGTATATGTTCAAAACCCAGTGAGTACTCTTCCTATGGCTCACAAAAAATGAAGGGATACCACAGATCAGAACTCAATGTGCCTTGTGTCTCAAATCAGAAATGACTTCAATTTATAGGACTACCTTGGGAATGAGTAGCATAATTCCTAATAATTGACTTAGAAATGCCACACCATCCTTTTACCCTTTCCATACTCCGAATTGAAAGTTTGTCTTTGAAAGATGATTACCTTTGTAGCCACTAAAAGAATCAAATGGTACTCTTCTTACCCTAAGGAAATCCAGTTCCTACTGGGATAGGAGTTGATGCAACTGATCCTCCAAAGCCGAATCCTGTATTCTACCTAGCTGGAGTTGTGTTACAGAGTGAGAACAGGCCGGTAGAAGATGAACTTCTAACTGGGTGGAATGGAGTCCCTAAGTTAAACCTCCTATACTAGGTGTAGAAAAAGTAAACTCTGTAGCTAAGTGGTTGTCTCTGCAGAGCCAGAAGTGAACCAACCGGTAAGGGCACTAGTTCCTCCAAAAATAAACCGGCTCCTGACTCCAAACCCTAAATGGGGTTAAGAGAGGAATGGAAGAAGAAAATTTTTAGAGATCTCAACGAGACTTCCAAGTCAAGACGGTATATGGGAGCCACACTGGAATCACTCTCTTATACTCCAAACTCCAAGAAATATCAGTTCAAAAGCACTTACTAAAAACACTTTTTAAAAAATACAGAGTTTTTTAAGAAAAAAGACAGGGTCTTCCCTGGCAGTCCAGTGGTTAAGACTCTCTGCTTCCAATGCAGGGGGCATGGGTTCGATCCCTGGTTGGGGAATTAAGATCCCACATGCCCCGTGGCATGGCCAAAAAAAAAAAAAAAAAAAAAAAAAGAAGACAATTTTTCAGGTGCCAGACAGGGAATTCATATCTATGAGCAGAGGGTGAAGCTCCTTAGCCCAAGGGGGTGACTTGAATGAGATGTGTGCCCTAAAAGCTGGAAATATGCTAGATTGTGGGTAAATCTGAGGCCACAGGGTAAGGTCATAGGCTCCTCAATCAGCAGAAACCTAGTGGAGCTTATATCTGGGAAATCTCTATAGGAGAATGCAAAGGCAATGGAGACATGCTGGAACCCCAAGCTGGTACAGAAGATATACACAGACGGCTCAAATTCAATTTACCTTTGTGGTGTGGAAACTTCAAACTAAGATGGTAACATAAAAACACTAATTAGGAGCTGATGAAACCTTCAGGGCCCAGGCAGGTTGTCCATGACATCACTTATCAGAGATATCTCCACTTCCTAGGTCACCCATGATCCAAAACACCCCGAGAAAATTAACTCAAAGACAAGAACTACAAAACGTCTAAGTAGTCTATAGACCTGAAAATTGAGGAAATTCTCATCTAAGGAATTAGAGGTGATAGAGCAATATGAATGGCACATTAAAATGTTTTATATGTTCAAAGAGCTCACGAAAGAAATAGCATCCATAAAAACAAAGAAGTGAATGTGAAAAAGAACCACGGAGAAATCCAAGAAACGGATACAGTATTAGAAATAAAAAGGCTCAAGGGATAGATTTAAATAGTAGACTAGACACAGTTGAAGAGGAAAAAAAATCATTGAACAGGAAGAGAGAACAGAAGAAAAGAATCTGCCAGAACACAGGGCAGATAAAGTGATGAGAAAGAAGAGAGAAATTAAGAGATAAGGAGAAAATAAAAGAGAAGTTTCAGTATATATCCAGAAGGAATGTCAGAAGGAAAAAAATAGAATGGCAGAGACATTATTCAGAGTTAATAAATGAGTTTGCTAGAACTGAAGAAAAATGAGTCCTCATATTTAAAGCCACCAAGTGCAAGCAGGCAACTCCTCCCACCACCATACACACACACACACCCTTTATATTGAAACCCTAAAATATTAAGCATAGAGAAAAAAATCTGAAAGTTATCAGAGAGAAAAAATCATTTACCTAATAAGGAGTAACAACCAGGTTGACAGCAGGCTCTTCATTAGCAACAGTAAATGTTAGAAGAAGATGGAATAATATCTCTAAATATCCCTTAAAGTGTTAAGGGAAAATCACGGTGTACTTATCATTCTATTCCAGTCAAGATTTCTAAAACGGGATGCGACTAACAATCAGGTTTTACACAATAGCTCTGAAAGGCAATTCTAAGAAATCAGTATCAAAAATATTTCATCAAAGTTATGAGCCCCATTACTTTATACACCAGTAAAAAGGCAAAAAAAAACGAAAACAAAAAAACCAACACCAACCTGTTACAGTTCCTTATCATCACTTAAATTTTTTACTTTTTGAAAGAGCTCCTTTCAATGTAGACACAGATTTTAATCAAACATGCATATATTAAGAAAAAAATATTCAGAATCCAATTTTCCACTCAAATTTCTTAAAGTCTTCTGTGCCACCAGGAGCTGCAGCAATTGTTAACTGTTGTTAACAATTGTTAACACCAACAACAATTGTTAACTGTTGCTACAGCAATTCTTAAAAGAACTCATAAGAGAACTAAAAGCCATTTTTGCTATGCTTTCAAGCCAGCTTTGCAAATATGTAGACTAGCCTCCTTTTGTCTCCCACTTCAGCATAATCAATAACTAAACCTGATTAACCGTCTTTTGCATTCGCTCCCCACAACCATTGGTTTCTAGGAGTTACAGGTGATCCCCTATTATCTCTGGGATTTTCACCCAAGATGCCCATTAGGCAGGTTTTGATCCTAGACATTTTGATATTAAATGTGCATATGGAAACAACTATGACATCACAACTGCCGCCTAGCCAAAAGGGATTGTAAGATACCATCAACTGTTAAGACTCATTTCAATTGCAGAGATGTTAAAATATGGAAAACTATACCTCTTAGAGTTGATAAAATACAGTATCTTGAGTAGTGTTCGTGTCATGGTTATAAGTGAACACCTCCCCAAGACTAGCTCTGAAGGACAATATTTATCTAAATGTGTTAATATGACATGTTTATTTTTAAGTCATACACATCTTAAAACGTTTAAAATGTGAGCTCCAAAGGGTGATTTCAGTGGTATAATAACTCAGTCCTGGAAGGCACAGAAAGAAAGGCATTCCGGGCAGAATAAGAGCCCTTGCTGTATTTAGTCTTATATTCCCAAGGGTACCACACTCCTGAGGTTATAAGCATTATAAATTATATTATAATAATATTATATTATTATGTTATATAATTATATATTACATATTTATGATATATAAGTATATGATAATATCACAAATGTTGACGGAAAAAATACTGTTGTCAAACCATGGTTCTGATACTGTCATAGACATTGATACTTTCAGAATTAGGTAGTGTCATCAATGTCATATTGCAGGCCAACGGAAAAACTTCTGGTAGCCATCAGAAGGTGGAACTTTTTCTTGTGCCCTTGCATTTGTGGACTTTCCATTCTTTTGAAAGTAATTTAAGAATTACCCTGTTATTAGAATTTCTGTGTTAAATGCAGCATGAACATTTAAATATTTTCTTCCTTAGAAATTTGAGAAATAAAACAAATGAAAATCACCTTGGGACTAAAAATGAATCTGTCATTAAGAATTTGGAATTAAAGATTCCCTTCCACCTCATTTAGATCGTGTATATCTGTCACATCCTTGTACTTAAAAAAATCTTTTTAATCTATTCTGCTTAACCAGTTTCTAACAAGGGTGTTTTAAATGTCTCTCATGGGCTTCCCTGGTGGCACAGTGGTTAAGAATCCGCCTGCCAATGCAGGGGACACGGGTTCGAGCCCTGGTCCGGGAAGATCCCAGATGCCGCGGAGCAACTAAGCCCGTGCACCACAGATACTGAGCCTGCGCTCTAGAGCCCATGAGCCACAACTACTGAGCCCACATGCCACAACTACTGAAGCCCGCACACCTAGAGCCCGTGCTCTGGAACAAGAGAAGCCACCGCAAGGAGAAGCCCACGCACTGCAACGAAGAGTAGCCCCCGCTTGCCGCAACTAGAAGAAAGCCTATGCGCAGCAACGAAGATCCAACGCACCAAAAAAAAAAAAATAAACCTCATTTCCAAAAAAGAAAAAATGTCTCTCATTATTAGAGATTATCAATTTCTGCTTATAATCCCATTGCTTTTTTGCTTTATATATTTCAAGACTATGTTGTTAGGGGCATAGATTCATGGTCGATACTCTCTTGGTAGATCTCCTTTCTTTCATCAGTGTGAAATATCTGTTTATTACTAAATTGCCTTAGATCACATTTTGTCTGACATTAATGTTGCTTCACCATTTTTCTTTTGGTTGCTATATGCCTAGTGTATCTTTTTCCTTCCCTTTGTTTTCAACCTTTCTGAGTCATTTTTAGCGTGGTTTTTATGAATAGCAAAGCTGAAAATTTTAAAATAGAGTCTAAGAATCTCTTAATGAGTGAGTTTAATTTATTTACATTTATTATGACTACTGACACAACTGGACTCATATTTCTCCCATCTTATTTTGTCTTTTTTATTTGCCATGTTGTATTATCTTTTATCTTTTTCTGCATAATTGGACTGATGGAATTTTCTGTATTCTATCATTTTTCCCATACTTGGAAGTTACATATGCTAATTATATTTATTTGTATGAGTTTCTCTTGAATTCTTTAACACGTTTAAATTTATGTTCTTCTAAGAAAGCCTGAAGTTAATCAGTATTCCATATCCTTTTTAACAAATACGACCTTAGCACACTTTAGTTTCTCTCTGCATATCACTAATTTAATAAAAAATGGAAAACAAGTCTGTACTCCCTCCATGTGGCTATGAGTAGGAATATCTGTCTCTGTCATTGTTGAGTTCCTCTAGCCAACTTCTATTCCTCTTCAGAGTGCTCTCTCCTTAACCACACTGCCTGACTAGGAGCTTAAAGTTGACAAAACTACAGCTTTTTATGTTGAGCCCAGCTCACAGTTCCATCCTGGATGTCTTAATGCAAGCACACATGTTCAAAGAAAGAAGTACTAGATGGTGAAGGACTTCTGCAGAAAATTCACTAGGCCTAAAGAAATCATCGAAAAAGGCTCCTGGAAATGGGCAGATGATCCCTGCCTGGTAGTCCAATCTAAATGAGGCAATTCAATCAGTGCTGTCACCTATCGGGCTGTGCTAGTCACTTAAATGCATTAGAATCTGTTTCCTCACCTCTAAAATTCTGGCACTTTCACTGAGTAACCAAAATGTTTTCTTAAAAATAAGTTTACAAAGGGCCCTCCACATATATTATCTTGTCTAATTTAATTTAGTGTAAAGTGCTATATGAAAGCTTTCTAAAATATAGTGCTGGGGTTCTCCTCACTATCAGTGAAGGATCAGTCAATCAGGGATATTTATGGAGCACTCTCTAAACTGGCCCAGAGAGTGAACATAAATTGCATTTCAAATTACAATTCAAAAAAAATTACTACACAACTATCTCATTTATCAGCATGCAAATTATCTTCTTTTTGTACTACCTATCGTCATTTATAGGTCCTAGGAGTGTTCTGGTTAGTAAGAAATCTGACTGAGGATCAATAAATGATGGTAGGTCATTTCAGGACATAACCATTTTACCACTTAAGTTCTTGAATCTCTTATATAAAAGGGAAATGATAAAAGCACTTATCGAATCTGAAATTCCTCATCTTTTAATTACCTACAACAAACCATAAAGGTATTTTGGTCTCCATTCTATAGTTGAAGAAACTGAGGCTCTAAGATACTAAATTACTTTCCCAAGGTCAAACAAATAGTAAGTGAAGGAACTGAACACAATACTTTCACTGTAACATTAGCTTAAGCAACAGATATTAGGAAGATAAAACTGCATCTCAAAGAGCAGAAACAAAATAAGTTCAAGGCTGGGTACCTATTATAAGTCATTTCAGCATAAATGTTTAGGGGCTTCTGTCTCACAAAGTATAAATGATTTGGGGGGAAATCACTCATGCCATTATTCCCCCACATTACTTTGAGAAATAACTGTCAAGAAGTGACTAGCATAGAAGTTCAGCCATGTAATGGATTAAAAAGTTTTTCTGCCTTCTTGGAAGCAAGTCCTCTTTGGAGACAATGTTCCCCCTAAAATGCCTAGTTACTAGATAACCATTCATGAATTCCACGTGAATGGTGAATTCCACGAATTCAGTTCACCTTCTCAAGAACATCATGACTAAACAACCTGGCCTGAAAATTTATGCAATGTGATTAGTCGTGGTATAAAACCATTCCAATAAATAGTAACTTCTGATGATACATATGGTTCCTTAACATATTAATTATCGAACTAAGGAGAGAGGAAGAGAAGCAAAGGAAAAGTACCAAATCACTGAAGAAACCCCTTTTCCACCAAGAAAGCGTTACAGAAATGGAACTAAAGAAGAAAGTAGAAAAACTGAAGTCTCAAAGTACAATAGGGTCCTTATTTGCACTGACAGTTATTGATGCCAACTCTGGAAGTAGAAACTGAGTTACCAATGTTTTATCCTAAATGTTTGAGTCCCCAGAGAGAAATGGACAGGGAGAGGTGAAATTAGCACAGCCATTTTCAAGGAAATAGGAAGGGATCAAACTTCTAATGGTAATCATTTTATTTTATGCCAAAATAAAATATAGAGCTATGGAAAATGGTGCATTAGTTTTCAGTTCATATTAAACATCTTAAGCAATACAACCCACTGATTATCTTTCACATTAAGTGCTTTTCTCCCCCTTCGTACTCATACTTGTCAAGGCCATAATGTCAGAATCTTATCTTAAAGGCTAGAAAGGTTTTTTCAAATCCCAAAATTAAGACCAACTTTCCGAATATTACGAGTCTGACACTGCAGAGAAGACTGTAAATTTCCATGAAACAAGTCTTATTTTAGTGAATGCCTTTAGCAGTTACAACATTGGAAAAGAAAAGACCAGGGATGAGACCACAGGGGAGGGTGGGCAGAAGGACTCAAGAGAGGGGAAATCTTGGAGGAGCTGAGAAGGATACAAGGCAGGGGAGGGGACTCAAGAGAGGACGGGAGTGGAGGGCAGAGGAACCCAAAGAGAAGGCTTGGCTAAATGGAAAGGAGGCAGAGGGACCCAAAAGGGCAGCGGTGAAAGAACAGGATTAGGAGAGGGGAGAGGAGAAAGAAGTGAGTACATCACTGGAGAGAACTAGTCTAAGAAATGAAAGAGGAATGGCATTCAAATGCAAAGTACAGCCTCAACGCCTACTCCCTTTTAGAAGAATCCTCCCTCAAAACCTTGGAGAAAAAGAGCAAAAAAAAAAAAAAAAACAAATAAAAAGCTGGAAACTTCTGAAGCATACTAGTATTCATTAAAATCTTATACAAGCATGAAGTAATAGTAGTCATTTAAAGATTTCAAAAAATATCATTTTACAAGGAAAAATAGATCTGGCTAATATAACTTAATTCAAGTTTATTTTTTAAAATAAATCTCACTTTTCTCAGGGCTTTACGCCACAAAAAAACTAGTCCTCTAGTATATTTTTCAAAGTATGCCTTTGAAAAATAAGCATAATTCTTATGTTTGTAATTTTTTTGTGTGGTAAAATATAATGTAAAATTTACCATTTTAACCATTTTTAAGTGTACAATTCAGTGGCATTAAGTACATTCACAACATTGTTTAACCATCACCATTATCTATTCAATATTTTCGAAACTTTTTCATCACCACAAACAGAAACTCTGTACCCACTGAACAATAACTTCCCATTGCCCACTCCCCCAGTCCCTCTATTTTACTTTCTGGTAACCTCTATTTCACTTTCTGTGTCTATGAATTTGCCTATTTTAGGTACCGCTTTTAGTGGTATGATTTATATGAATATTTGTATACTTGAAACAACCTAAATGTCCAACAACAATAGTGGAATGGAGATATTTTTAAGTGGCATAGTTATATGAGGGCTACTTTACAGCAATAAAAGCAACTTTTTTTTTCTTTTGTTAATGTAGGTTTTATTACTCCTAAATGACGTTCTGTTTTAAGCTTTATTCCTGGATTGTGCAATAAGTCTACCGGGAGAAACCTATGAAAACTGTACCTATTAAATGGCAAGATAGCGTTTTTGAATATTTCTGTGTTACTGAAATAATTGTGTAAAAAATAAAAATCACATTTTAGTATTTATGTGAGTTATATATATGTTATTTCATTTTTTAAATTTTTTTAATTAATTTTTTAATTGGGGTATAGTTGATTTACCATGTTGTGTTAATCTCTGCTGTACAGCAAAGTGAATCAGCCATACATATACATATATTCACTCTCTTCCAGACTCCATTCCCATACAGGTCATTACAGAGCACTGAATAGAGCTCCCTGTGCTATACAGTAGGTTCTTATTAGTTATCCTTATATATAGTAGTGTGTATATGTCAATCCCAATCTCCCAGTTTATCCCCCCCAAAATAACTAACTTTATCTACATTTATCAGTGCAGACAAATCTCAAAAACAATGTTGACCCCCAAAAAGTTGCAGAAGAGTAAGTACAGTATACCATTTATGAAAATGTCAAAGGACACACAAAACAATATATTACAAACCATTTATGGCCATCTATGTTTGAGTGCACTTAAAAACACAGGAAAAATATTTAACAACTTCAGAAGAACAAATATCTCTGGGATTGGGAAGGAAATGAGATTGGGAAGGGGTACAAAGAGGTAGTGTTTTAGTTTTATGTTTGGTTTTAGTGTAATGTTTTAGTTCTTTAAAAAAACAATATCTAATGAAAATATGGCAAAAGGTTAACAATTGTTAAATCTTTGGTGGGTACATGGATGATGGTGTATAATAGTCTCTGTAATTTTCTGTCTGAAATATTTTATAATTTTTAAAAGAGGGGCTAGTTAATGTTTTAGAATGACAGAAAATAAGACAACCTGTGTGCTTTGAAAAGGGGGAATGTGCTAATACAGACCAATTATAGCTTTTATTCTCCCAGTCAACTTAATTGCTTCCTTTATAAAAAATTTAAATTACAAATGAATACATACTCATATAATCTTTGGAAAAGATATTCAAAAAGAAAGCTAATCACCATGAGTGTTATTATGGCACTTGAATCTGCTTGAATATGCTAGGATTCATATATTTTTTAAGTATATCCTTTTGAAAATGTCCATAGTTATTAGTTAAAAAAATACATTCAACCTAACTCATATTGTGGTTGATGACTGCTACTCCAGCACAGAGAAACCTAGAGGGGCAAATCCATACATCCAAGGGGGCAAAAATTCACAGCTCAGGTCCAGATTCCTGGCCTTCTTGTTAGGATTCCTCTTGAGTGCATGGAAGGTAAGTTATATAAATGATTTTAAATAGCCAAACTTTACAGTGTTATTGATAACATGGAATAATCGGAAATAAATCTTCTGTTGCTTGTTTATTTAGGCTGAGTACATTATGGCCATCTCAGTTTATGCAATATTAAGCTGCTATTAATAATGAAAAACATAAGGACTATCAGGAACATAGGAAAAATTCCCAGAACCATATTAAATAAAAGGAACAAAAAAATAAATAAATAAAAAATTTTAAAAAAAGGAACAAAACATTGTATAAACAGGAATTAAGATTTGGAAACAATAGAAAAGAAACAGAAATATCAGTTACATTTTGGTAGCAGAATTGAGGGAAATTTTTCATATTTAATTTCTTTTAATGCTGCTTTAATAAATTATTTAACTAGCGTTTTAAAACAGTTTATATATTATAAAAGAATTAACTAAGCTATATCCCTTTTTCACACCTATAACCCAGAGAAACTTTTAGTTGTGTTTTTCATCTTTTAGATCTCTCAAGTTTCATTAGTTTAAGATCAAACTAGCAGTCAAAAGCAAGAAATTCTGTTGCCTCTGCTTCTGGGATAAGCAAGCCAGGGAAGCTCTTTTCCTATTTCAACATCTGCCTCTAGATCTGACCTGCTATCAAGGCAGGATGGATGAGAATATTAAACTTAATCAAGTGATCTTTATCTCTGAGATCCACTCACTGACAACATGACCCTGGGCAAGTCACTGAACCTCTCTAACCTTTGTGTTCCTCAACCCCTAAGTTTCTGTATTTATGAAATTCTCTATGTAAGTCAAGTGCCTGAAGATTCATCTCAGACCGAGGACGGATCTCCAAACTTCCTACCTCCCCAACCCTGGAGAAAACAGCCCTTAGCACGGATTCCACCTTGCAGGGGCAGGCCAAACCTTGAAGAGGTAATTATATCCCTAAACATAAATAGCGTTTGTTTTCCAAGAAGAAAACTATTATTTATTAAATATTTGTGCATCTGGCACTGTGCCCAGCACTTTATAGCACCTTCCCGGGCCCCACCACAGACCGACAGAACCAGTTCCTGGAGTAAGCCAGGGAAATCTGTATTTGTAACAAACATCCTAAGAGATTCCTAAACACACACAAGTTTGAAAACGAAAGATCTAAGACCAGATCTTTTTCAAACCGTGAATGACAATTCATTAGTGGGTTGTGGTCCACATTTTAAAAAATATAATGGAAAGCATCAGAGTAAAAGCACGTAATTAAGTACTGTTTCTGCGAAATACTTGTCAGTTATATATCGCGTATAAGTACTGGGTCACAATACAAAATTTCTTACTGTGAGTCACAGCAAAAAGGTCCGAAAAGCACTAGCTAGGCATTACGGACTTAGGCTAATGCACAACGAGGCGGAATAGAAAGAAAAAAAACAATCAAGAAGCAAGAGACAGCATAGCATACATAACTTAAGTTCTGCAAGTATCCGAGAGAAATAACAGAATTTAAGACGCTTAAACTCTGATCACCTACAGTAATAAGGGGAATTACGCTATAGGTAATTTGGCTAAAAAGCCAAAACTTTAGCCAATAACTTAAATATTCTACCTCCATTTTGTTGTTGTTGTTTACTGTGGTAATAACAAGTAGAATAGAATGTTTACTTGTGGTAATAACAAGTAACAAATTACTCAAGCTTCACTATCCCCTTCACCGGATAGCAGAAAGAAGGAAAGCAATTTAGTTAATTCATAACCTAATTCCAGGTCCTGGATAACCAAAAGTAACCATCCATTAAAGCCATCCTACCTCTCCTTGCTTACAACACTCAAATACTATATGAAAGGGCCCACTATCGAACACAGCTAATCAGTTTTGAATACTCCAAATATTTATTAAGCCATCTATTCTGCTTCCCTTTTGTTTAAAACCAAACCACGGAATTCCTGAGAAACTAGGGTCACAACTGTACCTCTAGGCGAAGTGTAAACACTCCTATTGCCAAGCGGCGCAAAGGGGCGCCGCGCCAGCGTTTCTGCACTCCAAAGCGGGAAAAGCGGGGCACCGGGTCCGGCGACGTTCCCGTTGAGTGGGAACGACGCGTAGCTCTGGCCGGTGCCTCGCTGGAGCCGCGTGGCAGCCGTAGGGGTGCTCCCCCTGGGGCTCCAGATCCAGAAGGCTTGCCCACAGCAGAGGAAAAAAAGCGCGTTCCCACCCTACACACACATAGACACAAACGCTGAGCCGGGACGGTACCACAACACGTGTCTCTGTCACAGCGCGGAAAGGGGGCGTGGGGAGCGCGTGTGGAGCCGCCACAAAACCTCCTCAAACCCCCCGGCCACCGAGCCTACCTTTCCGTCCACGCTGTTCCAGATCCGCTGGACAACTAGCGGTCTAGAATCCACGTACAGGAAAAAAGTAACAATGAGGGAGCCGGTTGATTTCCTGAACAAACGAAAACCGGTGGCGGCGGTTATTTCGGTGGCGGCGAAGTAAAACCGAAGGCAGATGAAACTGCGGAGCGGCCAGAGAGGCGGACCCGGAACTTTTGCGGCCGAAAAGAGCCAGCCTGCACAGTGGGCGTGTCTCCGCTGGAGCGATGCTGAGACCCAGGCTTAAAAGGGGTCGACCTAGTTAACTGGAAAGGGCGGCCATTGACCCCAACTGACACGCGTTCGGATTGGTTGCTTCTCGTGAGGTTTCAAAGGACCCTCTTCTATGATTGGCCAGGAAAGTCAAGCGGGAACCCGGAGGTGGGGGGTGGGGGTTTTCGGAAACAAAGTTGTTACCCAGGCAACAGAGGGACGCAGAGCTCTCCGCAGTGTATTTTTGGATCCTAGAGAGCCACCCAAAAACTGACCCAGGTGAGGAAATCCGAACTTTAGGAGGGGGAAAGAAGGGGTCCTCAGATGCCTTAGCTATCAGAGAACTCTAGATACTTACGGCTCTGAGAGATACCTCAAAAAAGCCACAAGTTGCCGATGGAACAGACCCGTTCCCTAAATCCCCCTGCCCTAGACTCTCTAGAAGCAGGATTCAGCTTTAACAAAACTCAGTCTATCAGGATGTGAGTGAGATGGGGCAGTTTTACCAGACAAGGGATGGATGCGGGTGGAATGTCAGAAGGCCAAAATGAACATGCGAAGCCTTCCCGACGTTTTTCTCTAGACACTTACATACACGTACGGTTGTAACGCTAATTTGAGAGTGAAAACTATTATTTCCTTGTAGGTAGATCTGGGTGCTCCAAGTTGAAGTAGCCACTGTTATCTTCTGTTTTACATGTACAGGCATGATTTATCTTGGACCAGGTTGCCTTGGTTGGGATATATTTTTTAGGGGGTATAACGCTGTTCAGACTGAAAAAAACGGCCCGTACTACGTGGGCAATGCCCTGTGTGCGGGAATGTGCACGCTGTGGCCTGAGAGTTCCAACGGTAGTTGGTCAGATCCGTTGAGGAGTGAGAAGCAGTCAGACCGCACTTGGGGGGCTGGAGCGTGGTGTGCAAAAGCCTACTTGTCCCTACCAAACCTGCTACTCACCAAGGGCTGATTGGGAGAGTGTTATATGTCGTTGGACTGTACCCGTCAAAAGGAAAGGGACTGTGACAAAAAATAAAATCTGAGTGAGGGGAGAGTACAGAGTTCGAGCAGAGACGTAGGGGTCGCTTCTCCTAAGAGCTTCTTGTTGTGACAGGGATTCAGAACAGACACTATTTCCTGAAGAAATGAAGAAAATAGGCCTGTTGACTTGGGGAGAAAATTTCAAAGCTCTGAAGGAAAATGAGCTGTCTCAACTCCTTTTTAGATAGAGGTGGAGTATGGGAATGAGACAGAAACAAAAAAATTGTTGGCAAGTGTATTAAGTTTGGCTAAAACAAAGAATAATGGATAGAGGAAATATTAAATCAAGAGGCTCATTTCTTGACATTTAGGTTTATGATATATTCCAGGTACTTTCAAAAATCATCTTCCATTAAATATATTTTAAATTTGTAACAAAAGCTCTTGTTAAGTCCCCATAGTTACTTATGACTTGGTACATTTGATAGCAGTGAAAGTTAGAGACCTAAAAAAGGAAATTATTCTTGGTATTGTAAAAACAAGTCAAAATGAATTCGTTTTAATAGGCAGGGGATCATTGATGTGTATAGTTGTCAAAAAATGTAAGAAAAAACCAATCGGTATATTATAATTTAACTCAGACATAGGCATAGATGATGTTTACTTTTGTGTTTTCAGAAGAATTTTAATACAGGAATTGTTAAATAAGGTACTATATAAATAAAGTTGCAGAAGAAATGCCAATTTTATTTAAGAGAGTAAATGAATTTTTAATACTTTGAAATCATTCAGCTATAAACAGTCAGTAACTCTACATAGGGATATGTGTTTACCTATTAACCAAGTTCCCAAATGATGCTATTTGGTGATTCTTTATTACCCTGATTTTATTTGCTATATAAACTTGAATTAATAAAATGTCATTTCTTGTTGAATAGTGTGTAATTCAGAATTTTCACTAATTTAACCTAAACTTCTCTCCAATTAGTTCAGGTCGAAGAGCCATTCCTGCTGAGACCCCAGCCCTCTCAACTAGAGTCTGACTTAATCTCGGGTTATTGATATTATTGTTTCGGTGCCGTGAGTCTGGAGTCATCCTGGTTGAGCTTGTTTAGTCCCTAAATGGCTCCAATGTTTTGGTAAAGAGCTGGTTCTGAAGCATCTGTCTCTTTAGCTCATTGTGGCTAGTACCGAAAGAGATCCCCCAATCAATTATGAAGGCCCTAAGGATCCAAGTTGATGTGGGAAAAATTAAAAGCACTGTCTAGAAAACTCTGCCACTGGAATTGGCCTAGCCAAAAGAGAGTGAGAGAAAAAAAAAGTGTCTAGAAAATTTACTTTCTAAATAACCAAATCTCAAATAAAAGATTTAGCAATATATTTTTAAAATGAAGTTCCTGCTTAAATTTGCCTTAAATTTATTCTTGGCCTATTTAAGTGGCAATGACAGATTCAAACAGTCAGTGTGGCTCCAGAATTTTTTTTTTTAATCACTACATTATACTGTCTGGGTAGTCTAAGCAAAAGGAAGAATACATTCCAAAGTACAAAGGCAGGAGATTATAGGGTATGTTTAATTAGCAGTTCAGTTTTTAACAGAATGCAGATTACAGGTAGGAGAATAATAGGAGGGAAGGGCAGAAAATTAGGTTGGGGTTAAATCCTGAAGGACCTTGATTGTCAGGCTCAAGATGAACTTTATATCAAATTTACAAATAAAAGATAGTCCTACAAATAAATAACACTGCATAGTTCATAAAAAGGCATCTTGCTTTAATTTTTCCGATGTTATCTATTTGTCAAATGAACTTTAATATGTTTTTAATAGTTTAACAAATTATTCTTAATTTGTTAGACTTCTAAAAAAGCTAGTAGAATCTTCATTTCCATTGAATTTAGAATATAGTTTTCTAAAAATTCAGATCATTGTTTTTCTCTTTTGATAAATGAGTTCTTTGATTAGTTACTTACAAAGTATTGCTGATTCTTTTGTTTGTCAAAATACAATATCAACAAACTTGTGATTTATTATTTTGTGTTTATAGATGATTATTATGGTTGATATGGTAAAAATTATCTTTGCTGGAGTGCCAATTTTATTATGATATTTCTACTCCAGTTTAGCTAAGTATGAACCTATGCCATTGTATGCCAGCATAATTTGGAATTTAAAAAGTCTGATTCCTAATATACTTCAGATATAAACAGCATACTATAAACTATTGTGAATGATTTGTTTTACATCCCAAGGAGTGGTATTCCCTTCAAAGCAGTCACTTTGGGAGGCTATCCACTTATTCTAATGCTGTTGTTATTGCTCAAATTACTTTTGAAGCTACTCTTTTAGAATCGCCTTGAGGCTTGCAGCACATTCTTTTGAATATCCTCAGAGTATCAAATCTTCATATTTTGAAAGTAGATGTGATATCTAGATATATCTAGAAATCACTTGGAGACAAATCTGATGTGTAATCAGACTGAGTGATACCATAGTGATACCTGTTTTCTTGGTGCTACATATGAAGGCAGTTCCAAAATATTTTGAGCATCGATAGCATAATTTACATCAATGTATAACATTCCAAGGTGACTATTTTGAAATCAACATTCGTATGAATTTAGTCATACTTCATTCAGGATTCACCAACTGCTGACTACATGCCAGCTCCAGTTACTGAAGACGCTCAGCCTCTAGGTGTAGCTTCCTACTGCCCACACTGCCCTGCCTCTTACCAAATGAGAACCAGGCGAGAGCTACTTCCCAACTGATGGGGATTTAGAATTAATCTGCTTTTCCTAAATACAGTATCCAGTGTACTTACTGAACCACAGCCTTCCTTCATAACCTCCACTGGGACATTAGAAAGCCTCTGATGGAGTGCCTGTTTCCTTTTCTCTTTTCTAGCTGTGATGTTGAGCCCTGCCTTATTCTGAACCTTCCTCTAGCTGCCAACTCCCCCATAATACTCAAGAACCCCATCCTGCCTCCTATACCCCCACCTATGGACCAGGATCCTACTTTACCTAAATAGGCCTCCCTGTAACCATGGCTATTCAACCTTTCTGCCGAAACACTGCTCACGTCCTGAGACTCTCGCTGCCATGTCACTGCCAAGCCCATGAGCACGCGTGAATAGCAGTTCTGATTGCTAACTCAGATGCTATATTTGGCACTTCTGAATACCCTTCTTCTGGGTTAATTCTACTGGTTCCAGTTTCTTCCCCTCTCACCAGCCCACCATTAAGCTCTAGCAAGCCTCATCATCGTGTACCTGTGGGTGCTGGCACTATGTGCCAAATAATAATGATATTTTTATAAAGCTTTTCATATTTTAGCAAACTCTTTTACCTACGTTGCATGATACGGCCATCACAACAATATTGTAAGGTAGGTAATGCTGGAATAGTAAAACAATTTCGGCTATATTTGTTTTTTAAAAGTCTCATTGTACAATCTCAACTCAAAATACCATTTATATCATTGCATCTGATATCTGGATCCATTTTTCCCTTTCACTGTCAAAGGTAGAAAATGTTTCAATAAACTTTTTGCTTTTAATGTTAAGTAAATATTTAATGAACACATAATCAGCTAGGACTTTAAAAATATAAACAGAAGCCTCTTTGTTTAATTTAATGTGTCAATTATGCATTTCCATAGCAGACAACCAGACCATACTGTGAGAGAAGATTGTTTTAATCGGCTCTTATTTCACCTTTTCCAATTTAATGAGTTTTCAATGTAATAAGTTTTATCATTAAGTTATTGGACATCATTATTAGTTTAAAAGATGTAGCCCAGAGTCACAGAGCTAGGAAGTAAACGATAGATACAAATCTAAGCAACATGACTCCAGAGCCCTTACTCTTAACCACTATGATATACTTGCCTCTGTGCTAGATCTGTAGGGCAATTTAACATTTGTTTCATACCCTTGACATCTCTGATAAGCATTCAGATCAGTTTTCCTTTTAAAAAGGAAAGTCAAAATAATGGTAAAATATAACAGTAAAACAAAAGATTTGTAAAACGCCATTTACATGCAGATTGATTTTGACAGGTGATTGTACCAGCACACTTTTGAGAATTCCTTTGTATTACTGTTCTAGGCACAACACAAAAATTTTAGTGGATCATTTAATAAAAGCACTAAAGAAATGCTTCCTGTGAATTAATTTTATAAAATAATGTTCAAAAAATATCAGCAGAAGTGTAGAAAAGATTCCTATTATATTTATGCCCAAATCACTAACAATAGGCCTAATTCTACAGTCTTTATTCAGGTTATTCATTAAAGTTTGACACTCCCAAGATTTTTAAAGATCCTGAATTCCTACTCCAAATATAACGGTAGAGATTATTTAAAAGACTGATGTCTGGTTGGTAGGATTACAAGTAGTTGTGATTCTCTTATTTCTACTTTTAATGTATTATTTCCTAAAGTTTCCACAATAGACATATATAGTATCACTATTATAATCAGAAAAAACAATTTATTTTGTGTGAACTTTCACTAAAGTTAATGAACCAACCCACTAGAGGTCTCAAACAGCAATATAATGCAAGGCAACATCAAGGGTTGATTAAAATTTTAAATAAAGCAGAAGATACCGGCCTGCCTGAGGCAAAAGTGTGAAATGAGTAAAGTTCCTTGAGACATTCCCCCCAACAAACGTCCTTTTCAGTTCACTGAATAGGAATATACTAGCTAGACAGCATATATTAGACAGATAAAAAGGTAGTCCACAAAAGTCTACGTGACACTGACATACCCTTTCTCTTGGGGTAGAGTTTAAGGATGTGCATTTTTAACTAACTCCCCAATTGACTCTTAAACACACTAAAATCTGAGAACCACTATGTAGGTGCTCAAGAAATGCTTGTTAGATTGAGCACGAAGTTTTAATAAAGCAAGCTGAATACTTGCATTTACTTGCTGCCCCAGGTCTGTGAGTCAGCAAAATACATATATTTGAAGGAGTTTACAAGGATTTTCAAGGAGGAATAAGAGATAATGGAGTGACCCAGGGAAAGAAGGGAGATATGACAATTTAGAAAAATCTTCATGTCTTAAATAAAATAGAAGACTAAAATACCTCTTTCTGATTATCTTCTTCCTCAGAATATGGAATCTGAAAATGCAGAAGCTGAAAATATGGAATCCGAAAATATGGAAATTGAAACCATTTCCTCAGTTTCAGCTCTGCAGGCTCTCTCTAAGCTGCTTTATCCAGAAGAGGATGACTTTGAGTCCGGACAGGTGGTTATACACCTACAGATGAATTAGTTCTGATCACACTAGGTTGTGAAACTGTATTTGAACAACTTGTTCCAACCTTGCTGTGGGAGCAGGGCTCTGTCATCTAATACATTCACAGGAGGTTGCAGGACTGATTATGCATGAGAATATAACCTCTAGTACATTTCTAGCAGACGTAATTATATTTTTTTGTAAACTACCTGAACACTGAATAAGAAAAGAGTTCTGTAACTATGGTAGCAATAGCCACATTTCAAAATGTTTGTCATTTATATTTATGGCCAAAGAATGCTGGACAACCATTACAAAGAGTGGTAGCTAGGATTTTTAAGCCTAGACAATATTTCTATAAAACAAATAATTTTAATTAGACAGTATTAATTAGGGCCCCCAAACCCTTAATTTTTAAAAATTTGTCTACACATGAAAGCAGAACAGAAAATATTTTGAGCCAAATAAGGGGACAAACTAGCTTCACCCTATTAAAATTGGCTTCCGGCTACATGCTCAGATAGAGCTGTGGAATCTAATTAGTTGAATAGCATTTGGGGTCAGGACAGGGAACCTCAGGGAGGTTTGCAGCAGCAAGATGGGCTTCATTTTGGGTAGGAGAGTTGCATGAATTGACCTTTGCCCATTCCACAGTCACTGCCAGTAAGCTCAGAATACTCAAAATACTTCCATGTAACCCCCTGCTCTCCATTCTCCTCCTCCTTAGATATTAGCAAACCTTGGCTATCAGACTGCCTATGTGAAGGCAAACAAAATTTGCGGCAGAAGTTTCATACTATAGATGCTTCCCTGTTGGCACAGTGGTTAAGAATCCGCCTGTCAATGCAGGGGACCGGGGTTCGAGCCCTGGTCCTGGAAGATCCCATATGCCGCAGAGCAACTAAGCCTGCGTGCCACAACTACTGAGCCCGCACTCTAGAGCCTGTGCTCTGCAACAAGAGAAGCCACCGCAGTGAGTAGCCTGCGCACCACAACGAAGAGTAGCCCCCGCTCCCTGCAGCTAGAGAAAGCCCTCGCACAGCAATGAAGACCCAAGGCAGCCAAAAATAAATAAATAAAATAAATAAATGTATATAAAAAAGTCTCGTACTATAGCAGAATATATTAATTTGCTTTAAACTATTTTAATGTTCTTTGTTATCATGACCAGTTTACCGTGAATAAACCATCTCCCGTGAACATACATATCAATTTTCTCCTCCCCAAATTCTTTTTTGCCATAGTGTGGAAAAACAAGTAGCATAATCTAAATAGGCAGCCAATCCAGTGTCAACCAGATTGACACTGGATGAGCTTCCACCCTCCAGGAAGAAGTTACGTGGAACAGGGCAGAATCAAATAAGACATGCAATGGAAATAAAATTTGTGGAGGAGGGGAACTGAGTCAGCTTGGAGCCAGGATTAGGAACCAAGAAGTTTTAGTCGGAGAATTCTTAGTAGAGGCCAAAGAAGGAAAGAAAAAGCAGGCCATTAGTAACAGCATTGAATATATACAACAAATATGACACAGAAGAAAAAGTTAAGTGCAATATATCAATAAGTTTGGGAAGGCAAACTCGTTTTTGCTACCTTAGCTGAAATAGAATGATAAATCCTGGGAAAGGTAAAGTTGTGCCATATAGAAAAAGTATAGAAAAGGTAAAGTTATGTTACATAGAAAAAAGTATGTCATATAGAGAAACAGCGATCTGGAATAAAGGGAAGTGGAACTTGTAACTAGAACAGATTCAGAGATAAGAATTTCCCCTGGTTACAAAGCCTGTTTCCTTTGGCATTTATGTATGGAGATGTTTATTTGCATCTAGAGGTGTTTCCAGGGGAAAGATGAGTGCTTATGAGAATAGAGAGACTAGAATCATTTTACCAAATTGTACAATATATAGAGGAAAATTACTATAATAATGTATGATTCTGTATATCTGGGTTATAAGCAATTTTGAGATAAGTGGTCATTCAGACACCACAGTACAGATATCATTAGAGGATATAGAATTGGGGTATCAGAACAGTGGGAGAAAAATTAATGTTTGTAATGAACTATTAAATTTTCCAGGAGAGAAACGGCTTTTCATTTTTTAACATGTATTAATCTTGGGAACTGTGGAACGATTACAAGAGCGAAGTGTTTTTGAAAATACACTCACTGAAAACAGCATTTAGAACTGTTGCATACACATTGGTTTATTTACACTATCCCCACAAAGAATTGTTAAGAATATAGGAAATTGGGAAGAGAGTATGTTGTCTCACGAGGGGATCTTAAGACCTTGGGAAATAAGGTTTACCACTCTGCACAGACAACGTAACAAGGATGTTCTAACTCTCTTACATATTGCAAAGTGGCATGAATTGCAATGATAAATTGCTCAGATAATTGGATGTAGATTCATGGTAGAGGCTGAAATGATATTCTTATAGAAACAATTGCCAGATGGTTTTTAATGTTTTTATTACCCTGATCCATCTTTTCACTTGAAAATTTTATTTTTAATCATTTATTTTCATTAAGTTAATAAACTGAAACTCCTCCTCTGTTCTGATATACTGATCCAATCATCACTGTCCATGGAAAGCATACCAATTTTTGTCAGGAATGTTCAAGTTTTTATTTCTATGGATTTTAATTTGCTGTGGAAGGAAGCACTCAACAAAACAAGAGGCCCTCAGGTTCCAAAAAATGCTTTACCCTGATTGACTGTTAGTATTATTAATATTCTGGTGATTAATAACTTAAGAAAAGCACTGCAAGTTTATATGACTTTAGTGATTTAAAAGAAAAAAATGTATAGAATATTGTCTTGGGATTTTCACATAAAAATGCCTGTAACACCTTAACAGCAGACATAGCACTTTTGAAGCACCTTTTGGAAAGCAAGAGTTCTGTCTCAGAAACCGTTGAGATGTTACAGATTAATTTCTAATTTATAGCTGTTGGAATAATTTAGCATAAAAAAGACACAGATGAGCTTTTCCACCAGCTTCCAAGGACAGACCCTATTCCTCTTGCCCAAACAGGACATTATAACTTGTGTACCTGTCTGAAGTCTTGGGAGATAAGGGCAGGGGCCTGGAAAAGGAGAGTTGGAGGTGCTAGTTTGCCAGGACCACGCGATAAGAAGTTTTGACTGCCAGCAATGGAGTGAATTGGAGCTGCAGAGTCTGACATCAGCAAGAACAATTAGTAAAAAAAAAAAAAAAATTGGGATTTTCTTGAAGTATCAAAGAACTCCTGACAGGGACCAATGAGGTGGTTGCCACTATACTCAGCTGAAAAAAGAAAACTCTTCTTCTACTGGTGTGTCTGCTGTCCCTGTCCCATACAGGGGGTATGTCTGCTCGTACAGAAGATGGCAAAAGAAACCTGAACTTGCATGAAGACTGAAGTGGTTCAGCATGTATTTGACACTATTAATTTGGGGTTGCTGTTTAAATCCAGTAGTTCAGTGTCATGAGGTGATGGGACGAAGAAGTATTTCATATCCACAGTGGAAAGAAGTAAAAGCTATTATCAAGACTTTTGAATGAGTTGTTTGATGTCTAAATACTTAGACTCTATTTAGTGGTTTGTTTTTATTTCTAGAAAACTTTCCCATACTTCTGTCCCCCATCTAACTATGACCAGACAACTGCCAAAACCCAAAGGGGTCGATGCTTTTATTCTAACACTGGGTTCTAACCTTCAAAGAGATGAATGTGGCTCATTCCCCTATCCCCAAGAATACATGATTCACTGGGCTGGAACTGGGGATTTAGTCTGATCAAAGATCAATTCTGCCTTGGGGTCTATTAAAGCAAATACTTTTTGAAAGGACAAGGAAAACACATTCAAAATAATACTTGACATCTGTCTCTTGGTTATATAACAACAATGGATAATTAAACTGGGAAGCGTTAATGAAACTGTAGATGGAAAGCTTATCAAATTTAAAGTATTACTGGTCATGTAAGTTATACAAGTAGTAATTACAGAATGTTGGACTTTTTTTCCTCTCCTCCAGTCAAATAGTTCATCTGCAATGGGAGCCATGGGTCCTGGGAATATTGGACCACCAAAAAGAGAAGCGCTTAAAGGTAAGTTATTTAATAAAGCATATAGATCAATATAAACAGTATAATCTTTTCTTTGGGAGCAAAATTATAGGGAGAGTAATACTAACTAACACTAGCGCTTATCAAAGATGAACTCAAATAACTGTGGGAACGATGAACAACTATTTACATATAAAGATGTTGTTTTTACTCTAGTGTTGCAGGTAAATTGTTTTTCTAGTAATGGAAATTAATTTGCCTTGAGTTATTCACATTTTTTGGCATATTTCCTGAGATGGAAAACCAAGAAAGTCACATGTGGTTAGATAACTTTTTTATTATTTAGGGTCTAGTTACCACAACACTTAACTCCATCACGTTCTATGCTGCTATATTCTGGCAATTTCACAGAATTCATTAATTCATTCAATAAATATTTGTTGAGAGCTAATTATGTACCAGGTAGTATGATCATCTCTGAGACTACAACGGAGATCAAAATAGAAAGGGTCCCTGCCCCCATTGAGCTAATAGTCCTTTGGAGAACACAATGAAACAAATAACTACACAATTTTATCTTATGTTGAAAAGCTTATAAATTAAAGCCCATGGGGTAACTTATAAAGTCACGGGTCCAGTAAACTAGAATAAATATTTTTTGGGTGTTTTCCCAGCATTTTGGCCTATACATTTTCACGGAGTTGAACATTTTTCACATCTTTAAAAATATAGAAATCTGAAATTCTGTTGGTCATGATCACAGTTACCAGAGGGTGGACAGGGAGAGGAAATGAAGTACTCTCATCAATTTAGGTAATTGTAAAAGATTTTGTCTGGAAAAATGTTTAAAATAATGACTAAAATGAGGTCTGAGTGGACAATTTTTAAATTTCAGTTATTCTACATACTCAAGAGTCTATTTGCCTTATTCAAGAGATATTCACTTTACAGAAGACTAGTTCAAATTTGGATGTATTTCTGTGCTGCCTGTATTTCTGATAATGTAGGTCTAATAATCTCTAAATTCTAAGAACAATGAGTCATATGTAAAACATTATATATAAATCTGTAACTATGCTTTACAAAACCCATGCTAGATGGAAGCAGATCATTTCAAATGAACTGGCAGAATTGAAAACCTGACAATCAGGTGCATTTCTGGGAACACTTAACAGTAATCAAAATAATGTTCTGCACCTAATGTGGGTCTCCATTTGCTGCCGCAACAGTTGGAACAAATGTAAGCTGGGTTTAGCATGCCTATTTACTTTCTTTTTTTTTTAACATCTTTATTGGAGTATAATTGCTTTACAATGTTGTGTCAGTTTCTGCTGTATGACAAAGTGCATCAGCTATACGTATACATATATCCCCATATCTCCTCCCTCTTGCATCTCCCTCCCACCCTCCCTATCCCACCCCTCTAGGTGGTCACAAAGCACCAAGCTGATCTCCCTGGGCTTTGCGGCTGCTTCCCACTAGCTATCTATTTTACATTTGGTAGTGTATATATGTCAATGCCACTCTCTCACTTCGTCCCAGCTTACCCTTGCCCCTCCCCGTGTCCTCAAGTCCATTCTCTACATCTGTGTCTTTATTCCTGTCCTGCCACTAGGTTCTTCAGAACCTTTTTTTTTTTTTTTTGAGATTCCATGTATATGTGTTAGTATACGGTATTTGTTTTTCTCTTTCTGACTTACTTCACTCTGTATGACAGACTCTAGGTCCATCCACCTCACTACAAATAACTCTAATTTCATTTCTTTTTATGGCTGAGTAATATTCGATTGTATATATGGGCCACATCTTCTTTATCCATTCATCTGTTGATGGACATTTAGGTTGCTTCCATGTCCTGGCTATTGTAAATAGAGCTGCAATGAACGTTGTGGTATATGATTCTTTTTGAATTATGGTTTTCCCAGGGTATATGCCCAGTAGTGGGATTGCTAGGTCATATGGCAGTTCTATTTTTAGTTTTTTAAGGAACCTCCATACCCTTCTCCATAGTGGCTGTATCAATTTACATTCCCACCAACAGTGCAAGAGGGTTCCCTTTTCTCCACACCCTCTCCAGCATGTATTGGTTGTAGATTTTTTGATGATGGCCATTCTGACCGGTGTGAGGTGATACTTCATTGTAGTTTAGATTTGCATTTCTCTAATGATTAGTAATGTTGAGCATCCTTTCATGTGTTTGTTGGCAATCTGTATATCTTCTTTGGAGAAATGTCTATTTAGGTCTTCTGCCCATTTTTGGATTGGCTTGTTTGTTTTTTGATATTGAGCTGCATGAGCTGCTTGTAAATTTTGGAGATTAGTCCTTTCTCAGTTGCTTCATTTGTAAATAGTTTCTCCCGTTCTGAGGGTTGTCTTTTCGTCTTGTTTATGGTTTCCTTTGCTGTGCAAAAGCTTTTAAGTTTCATTAGGTCCCATTTGTTTATTTTTGTTTTTATTTCCATTTCTCTAGGAGGTGGGTCAAAAAGGATCTTGCTGTGATTTATGTCATAGAGTGTTCTGCCTATGTTTTCCTCTAAGTTTTATAGTGTCTGGCCTTACATTTAGGTCTTTAATTCATTTTGAGCTTATTTTTCTGTATGGTGTTAGGGAGTGTTCTAATTTCATTCTTTTACATGTGGCTGACCAGTTTTCCCAGCACCACTTATTGAAAGGCTGTCTTTTCTCCATTGTATATTCTTGCCTCCTTTATCAGAGATAAGTTGACCATATGTGCATGGGTTTATCTCTGGGCTTTCTATGCTGTTCCATTGATCTATATTTCTTTCTCCCAGTACCATACTGGTTTTGTGCTTTGTTTTTGTGCCAGTACCATACTGTCTTGATTACTCTAGCTTTGTAGTATAGTCTGAAGTCAGGGAGCCTGATTCCTCCAGCTTCGTTTTTCTTTTTCAAGATTGCTTTGGCTATTCAGGGTCTTTTGTGTTTCCATACAAATTGTGAAATTTTTTGTTCTAGTACTGTGAACAATGCCATTGGTAGTTTGATAGGGATTGCACTGAATCTGTAGATTGCTTTGGGTAGTATAGTCATTTTCACAATGTTGATTCTTCCAATCCAAGGACATGGTATATCTCTCCATCTGTTTCTATCATCTTTAATTTCTTTCATCAGTGACCTATAGTTTTCTGCATACAGGAGTTTTGTGTCCTTAGGTAGGTTTATTCCTAGGTATTTTATTCTTCTGGTTGCAGTGGTAAATGGGAGTGTTTCCTTAATTTCTCCTTCAGATTTTTCATCATTAGTGTATAGGAATGCAAGAGATTTCTGTGCATTAATTTTGTATCCTGCTACTTTACCAAATTCATTGATTAGCTCTAGTAGTTTTCTGGTAGCATCTTTAGGATTCTCTCTATATAGTATCACATCATCTGCAAACAGTGACAGTTTTACTTCTTCTTTTCCAATTTGGATTCCTTTTATTTCTTTTTCTTCTCTGACTGCTGTGGCTAAAACTTCCAAAACTCTGTTGAATAATAGTGGTGAGAGTGGGCAACCTTGTCTTATTCCTGATCTTAGTGGAAATGGTTTCAGTTTTTCATCATTGAGAATGATCTTTGCTGTGGGTTTGTCATATATGGCCTTTATTATGTTGAGGTAGGTTCCTCTATGCCTACTTTCTGGAGAGATTTTATCATGAATGGGTGTTGAATTTTGTCAAAAGCTTTTTCTGCATCTATTGAGATTATCATATGGTTTTTATCGTTCAATTTGTTAATATGCTGCATCACATTGATTGATTTGCATATATTGAAGAATCCTTGCATTCCTGGGATAAACCCCACTTGATCATGATTTATGATCCTTTTAATGTGCTGTTGGATTCTGTTTGCTAATATTTTGTTGAGCATTTTTGCGTCTATGTTCATCAGTGATACTGGCCTGTAGTTTTCTTTCTTTGTGACATCTTTGTCTGGTTTTGGTATCAGGGTGATGGTGGTCTCGTAGAATGAGTTTGGGAGTGTTCCTCCCTCTGCTATATTGTGGAAGAGTTTGAGAAGGATAGGTGTTAGCTCTCCCTAAATGTTTGATAGAATTCACCCATGAAGCAATCTGGTCCTGGGCTTTTGTTTGTTGGAAGATTTTTAATCACAGTTTCCATTTCAGTGCTTGTGATTGGTCTGTTTATATTTTCTATTTCTTCCTGGTTTAGTCTCAGAAGGTTGTGCTTTTCCAAGAATTTTTCCATTTCTTCCAGGTTGTCCATTTTATTGGCATAGAGCTGCTTGTATTAATCAGTCATGATTCTTTGTATTTCTGCAGGGTCAGTTGTTACTTCCCCTTTTTCATTTCTAATTCTGTTGATTTGAGTCTTCTCCCTTTTTTTCTTGATGAGTCTGAATAGTGGTTTATCAATTTTGTTTATCTTCTCAAAGAACCAGCTTTTAGTTTTATTGATCTTTGCTATTGTTTCCTTCATTTCTTTTTCATTTATTTCTGATCTGATCTTTATGATTTCTTTCCTTCTGCTAACTTTGTAGATTTTTGTTCTTCTTTCTCTAATTGCTTTAGGTGTAAGGTTAGGTTGTTTATTTGAGATGTTTCTTGTTTCCTAATTTAGGATTGTATTGCTATAAACTTCCCTCTTAGAACTGCTTTTGCTGCATCCCATAGGTTTTGGGCCGTCGTGTTTTCATTGTCGTTTGTTTCTAGGTATTTTTTTATTTCCTCTTTGGTTTCTTCAGTGATCTCTTAGTTATTTAGTAGTGTATTGTTTAGCCTTCATGTGTTTGTATTTTTTACAGATTTTTCCTGTAATGGATATCTAGTCTCATAGCGTTGTGGTCGGAAAAGATACTTGATACGATTTCAGTTTTCTTAAGTATATCAAGGCTTGATTTGTGACCCAAGATATGGTCTATCCTGGAGAATGTTCCATAAGCAATTGAGAAGAAAGTGTATTCTGTTGTTTTTGGATGGAATGTCCTATAAATATCAATTAAGTCTATCTGGTCTAATGTGTCTTTTAATGTTTGTGTTTCCTTATTTATTTTCATTTTGGTTGATCTGTCCATTGGTGACAGTGGGGTGTTAAAGTTCCCTACTATTATCGTGTTACTGTCGATTTCCCCTTTTATGGCTGTTAGCGTTTGCTTTATGTATTGAGGTGCTCCTATGTTGGGTGCATAAATATTCACAATTGTTATATCTTCTTCTTGGGTTGATGCCTTGATCATTATGTAGTGTCCTTCTTTTTATTCTGCTCTGTGGTAGTTATTTCCACTATTTGATCTTCCAGGTCACTTATCCGTTCTTCTGCCTCAGTTATTCTGCTATTGATTCCTTCTAGAGAATTTTTAATTTCATTTACTGTGTTGTTCATCATTGTTTGCTCTTTAGTTCTTCTAGGTCCTTGTTAAACGTTTCTTGTATTTTCTCCATTCCATTTCCAAGATTTTGGATCATCTTTACTATCATTACTCTGAATTCTTTTTCAGGTAGACTGCCTATTTCCTCTTCATTTGTTTGGTCTGGTGGGTTTTTATTTTTCTCTTTCCTCTGCTGCATATTTCTCGTCTTCTCATTTTGCTTAACTTACCGTGTTTGGGGTCTCCTTTTCACAGGCTGCAGGTTCGTAGTTCCCATTGTTTTTGGTGTCTGCCCCCAGTGTCTAAGGTTGATTCAATGGGTTGTTTAGGCTTCCTGGTGGAGGGGACTGGGGCCTGTGTTCTGGTGGATGAGGCTGGATCTTGTCTTTCTGGTGGGCAGGACCACGTCTGGTGGTGTGTTTTGGGGTGTCTGTGAACTTATTATGATTTTAGGCAGCCTCTCTGCTAATGGGTGGGGTTGTGTTCCTGTCTTGCTAGTTGTTTGGCATGGGGTGTCCGGCACTGGAGCTTGCTGGTCGTTGAGTGGAGCTGTGTCTTAGCGTTGAGTTGGAGATCTCTGGGAGAGCTCTCGCCATTTGATATTACGTGGAGCCAGGAGGTCTCTGGTAGTCCAGAACTCGGCTCTCCCACCTCAGAGGCTCAGGCCTGACACCCAGCTGGAGCACCAAGACCCTTTCAATCACACGGCCAGGTACATGGGGAGTTTCTTGCCTTTGGGAAGTCTGAGGTCTTCTGCCAGTGTTCAGTAGGTGTTCTGTAGGAGTTGTTCCACATGTAGATGTATTTCTGCCGTATTTGTGGGGAGGAAGTTGATCTCCACGTCTTACTCCTCCACCATCTTGAAGGTCCTCTGAATGGTTAAACTTTACTGCTACTATTGGAGGGACTCCTGAGGAGGCAGGGGGTGGCTGTGGCTCACTGCGGGGACGAAGACACTGGCAGCGACTGCTCTGGCAAGTACTCATTGGTGTGAGCCCCCTATTTACTTTCAAACATTTAAAGATGACATGTAGAAACCCCAGGCATGTGCTCAGTTGACATAAAGGACAAATGAGAGAGATTTTCTTTAGAGCTCATGTCTATATGAGGAAAATAATGGATTAAAAATGATCATTGTCTCTACTGTTTTCAGTTTCTTTCACTGATAGTATTTTTAAAGAATTATGTCAGGCTTGCATGGAAAAGGTATCAAGGGGCTTTTATATAGTAAAACACAAGGCAAGATAAAATATTTCCATCCAAATCAGATTGATTGCATGTTTGATTTGTTCTTTCATGTAAAAATATTTTACATATGATTCTATTTGTTTCTGAAAAAATGTGTAATATTTCTTTGCCTATATGTTGTATATAATATATATTTTATACACAGTATGTTATTTTATGTACTAAATATTTATATATTATATGTTTTATATGTGTATGCACACATATATATATATATATATTTCTGTAGATATAGATATAGATATACACACATATACAGAGAGAGAGAGAGAGAGAGAGAGACTGGAAAGATGTACACCAGAATGCTATCATTGATCATCTCTGGGTGGTTAGATGGTAGATTATTTTATTTCCTTCTTTTTGCTTATATGTCTTTTCCAAATTTTCTACAATTATTATTACAACTCTTCAATGTATTGGCTGTGTGTTGATTACAAAATTTAAGTCAACTGTTCCGAATTTAGCTTCCCCTGACCAAAAAACAAGCTAGTGATTACAAATAGAAAATATTTCACTTCAGTGATCCCAAACTTAGTGTGAAGAAGAACAGGAGCAATTTCAAGGGGCTAACAGGCAAAAGCTTCAGCTTTATCTTCCCTTTCTTCACAGTCATCCCTCAAACAAGTGATGAAAATAGTGAGCACATCTGGAATCCAGAGGAGGTTCCAGAAGGGGCAGAGCACCATGATGTGTGGGATATTAGAGAAACGCCAGAGTAAGTCAAATGAAGCCAAGGGACATGTTTTTTGGGGTTTAAGTTAGATGTGTCATCTGATACCAGTCTATTTTTGACAAGATTCATAATGTAACTTCTACCACATAAAAGATAAAACTATGGTGACACACAGAAGGCATGTGTAATTGATGATTTTTTTCCTTCTAGAGCAGAAACAAATATTAAGACATAATACCTTTCTTTCAGTTATTATCTAACAAAAAGTGAAAAGTAGTCATTTCCATTATCAATTTATATTTAATATCATTTTGTTGTATAATGTGGAAGTAACAGTGGGTAAAACCAGCCCATTAAATTACAAGCATTCATACAAACTAAAGTATTATGCCATGTTTTTGTGCCAAAGACGTGCTTTTAATTACTCAGTGTTCCACAATTTCAGTAAAAGGCTATGTTCTCCCACCAATTATCAGCTGTTACGTGGACTAATTTACTAGTTATTTTAGGATTATGTTTAGTATATTGTGCAAGCAGGATTAAAGGCTTCCTTTCTAGTCTTTTCAGTAGGAATAATAAATATGAATTTTAGAATTATCATAAAAAGTCTTTCGTACTAATAAGTGAAATCACTCATACTGTTAAGGATTAAAGTGTGTTTACATACATAATTGAAATTTATGATTAAATACACTAAGCTTTAAATATGTATTTTAAAATAAAATCTTGTTTGAATATTTAGAATAGCTTGAAAAACAAAGGCAATATTTATTAAATTATAGTGTGCTTTATAATGTCTTGAAAACGTCTATGGCAAATGTGAGAACTTTTAAAATTCTGACTGTAAAACTGTGTCCAATGTTTAAAAAAAACCCCAATGCTTCTATCTTCTATGTCAGTTCTGAAAATAGAAGCAGTGGGAGACTGCAGATAATTAACTGGAAAAAATGTATCCAGCTTTCAAATAAACGATATAAAAAAAATAAGCCTCATAAAAAAAGAAATCAAAGGGGATTTAAAAACATTTCTGTCTGCATCCTAAGTATGAAGGGAGTGAATCCCAGGTTATGTTTATACAGCGCCCACACATCCCTATGAAAGGTAAGATTTAAGTCATTCATTTGTCACATAGTTTAATGAATGTCAAACATCCATATGTGGCAAGCTCCAAATCTGAGTAAATTTTTACTTTTCATCCTGATGTTTGATGTTCTGTAGAAAGAATATCCCTCAAAGCTTTAAATGAACAAGAACTCCAGTCAGGATATGAAGAAAATTGCTTTATAAGATTTTTTAATCTTTATTTTCTATCTTATGCAAATACATTTCAAACTGTCCCAATTAGTAAAGAAGAAAATGGGTAAAGAAGGTGAACAGGCAGATCACAAAAGAAGAATCACAAGCTACCACATAAAAAATAATAAGGGCCTGAGCTAAGTCACTGGCCTTGGAGAGAATTATGAGGGTCTTTATTTGAGAGATATTTGAAGGAAGATTTGGTATTTGATTAGATACAATGAATGAGAGGAAAGCAGTAGCTAGAGCAAATCCATGTGGGAGTCCTGGGCATATAGATCAATATCTTTCTGTTTTGTTTTAACTTGGCTTCACCTTTGTGAAGACCTGGTAGCTGTTACAGTCTATTAAGAAAAAAGTGTCCTATCTCAAATAACTATTTACTGTTAGCCCTGTTCCAACTCAGAGAAGTCCCTCTTTCATCCTTGGGCATTCCTATTTGCAAGTGGTCAGAAGTTCAATGTCTCCAGATACAATTTTCCAACTGCCTACTATATACATTTGCCTGGATGTCCCAAGGCACCTCACACTCCACACACCCTAAACCAAACTCACCATTTCCCCTCCACCTACATTCCCAATCACAGTTAGTGGCTTCACTGTTCACCCAGTCACCCAAGCGAGTAACCTCAGCATCATCTTTGACGCCTTCCTCTCATTCATTATATCTAATCAAATACCAAATCTTCCTTCAAATATTTGTAAATGTTTACTTACTTCATTCCATCTAAAAAGATAGGGTAGGGACTTCCCTGGCGGTCCAGTGGTTAAGACTCTGCGCTTCCAGTGCAGGGGGTGTGGGTTCGATCCCTGGTCAGGGAACTAAGATTCCACATGCTGTGCAGTGCAACCAAGATAAAAAAATAAATAAAATGAAAATGAAAAAAATAAAAAGATATAGTTCATTATGGCTGGGGGTTTCTATAAACCACTCTATCCCTAGGGTCCCAAATTTGGGGGCAAGGAAAGATTTGTGAATTGTCATGTGTGAGGTGAAATACCAGGAAAACCTTTCACTGAACTAAGAATTCTGTAGGACTAGATTCTAAACACTATAGTTGTACCTGTGCTGACTACGCTACCAGTGTTTCTACTGTAGAATTTTTGAGGTAGAAAACACAACAGAGATCATTTAGTTCAAACCCACCCCCTCCCATAAATTGTACAAATCCGGAAGCTGAGCACATGAGTTTGTGACTTGACCAAGATCACACAGTTAATGACAGAAAGAGTACTAAACCTGGATTTTCTAACTCTACTCTGAGGCTTAAATTTAACAGAGGAAGGTTTCCATCTATCCATCAAACCCTGGATTATGGGCTCACTATTCTTCTGAGCCATTGTTTTCCAGGAAAGGACCTTCCTTCTTTCTTCTGCTTTTACTCTTATTAGAATCTTATTAGAAGTTCCCTCAATCTATTTTATTTGTATGGCTCTGAAATAGTCAAGCTTTATTTTTAGAAAACAGTGTACACAACATAAATCCTGACAGTGTTAGGTATTTTTGACTGAATTTCTAGACTTTTGTTCCCTTATATTCTGCTACATGCCTGAAAAACTGCAAGCACTTTATTTATTTTGTCCTTTTATTTTTTGTAATAGCATGTCCTCATAAGTTTCTAGTTTTCTACTCTGTGACAGGAAGTTGCTCTTTCATTTGAGTCTCTATATCACTGGCTTTTTTTTCAGATATGAAGTTGTGTTCAAACAGCAGGTGGGAACTGAAGATATGTTCCTGGGGTTGACCAGAAAGGACCCTTCAACTGCGTGTTGTAAGGATCTAGTGGTAAGCCTCTCCCTTCTTCCCCATTTTCCATTTGACCATTATAGTTAAATTGACTGTTGTACACATAATACCATAGGCAAGGCTGTAAACCCTTTAAAAATAGTGGTTGCTATGTTTGAGGTACTAAGGGAATAATAGGATAGACAGTTTAAAATTGGTAAACGTGCACAAAATAAACTAAGTTTACACATGTGGATAAGATTTACAAATAAACAGAATCATATGATGTAACACACTACTTCCAGTCCTAATAAAACTGCCCAATCTGGACTGAATTTTCTTTCATCCTAGTTCTGTCCCATACATGTCATCTGATTGGTTATTAATTTCTGATGAGTGACAGTCAATCAAAATGAAATATTTCCTTCCCTGAATCTGTCTTATCTCTTGTATCTGTATTTCTTTTAATGACTCAGCTTACATTGGGGGATGTAAAAGGGGATTTTTTTCTTAAATTTTGGATCTGAACTACTGACTTAACACTCTCAAAAGACATCCAAAATGTTACTTGGCTCCCTTATCTGAATGACACTACAGCATGTTGAAGAGCATCCTTTGCCAAGCCACTGTTTCTGTATAATAACAGTAGCGATACCAACAGTATCAATAAGACTTCCTTACTGGGCCTAACCAAGAGTGTGGAATGCAACTCACTTTGGCAATATACACTAGTAATTCTGGTGTTTGGTGCTGGGAATTTATTTTTTGAGATCAGGGGCTGTGCATCTGCATTTTCCCCTCCCTCTCTTATAATACTCTACAACACAGAGTACTGAGGTACCCATAGGAGATGCTTAATATTTTTCCTTAAGCAAAAGATAAATGGATTCTCTCTTTTGCATAAACTTCAGATTTTCTCTTATTAGCAAAATCTAAGACATTCAATTGGATCACATAACATAATGGGAATAGCGTCTTTAAGGACCTCAGGAGATTTTTCAAACTTAATGAGTTAAGGTTTCAAGTGATCTTGAAGTAATTAGCTCCCAGGGTTTTACCAGTAATATTCAGATTTCTCTCTCTTAAATGACTGTAAGATTACGTTTTTGATGTTTGGTATTGCGGATTACTCTAAACTCTAAAGAAATTCTAGGCCCTAAATAAATAAAACTGTTGTGAGCCTTTCCATTTCCCTCAAGCAGCTTGCTCCCAGCATTAATAATAAAGGTATGCTGAATGAATAATCTTGGAAACTAAATCACACCTCAGAGTAGGAGTACACAATTTATCTAAAACTCGACACGTATGTACAGAAAAAGACTTGATCCCTCCCTCTAATGAGCTTATAATTGACTGGGGAGACTAAACCAACATAAATGAACCCATTCTATTATTAACAATTAAATTCAGTGTTGACAATTTTAAGTTTGCCAGGAGTTCAGAAGGTTTGGATAAGACATGGACACCTCTGAATACCAGAAACAGATGAAACATTTGTTGGTGCTATGGCACTTCACCACATGTATAGCATTCTTTTTCTCTTTCTTTTTCTTCATACATTCAATCTTTAAATACTACTACATACCAGGCACTGTCCTAAGTACTAGGGATACAAAGACAAATAAGAAACAGTCAACTACCCTCAAGGAATTTACAGGTAATGAGAGGGACACCTAACAAATCATTGCAGTTCACTACGGCAAGTACATATTTAGAGGCATATACCAGGTACGTGGTGACACGAAGCAGAAAGGGCAGAAAGGGATCGACACCAGGTGGATAGGATTTCTCCAGTGGACAGCATTCCGAGAAGGGCATTCGAAACAGAGGTAAGAGCACGTGGAAAGGTATCCAGGCATGAAATAGCATGACCTATTTGGGTAAGCATTGAGTGTAACAAGAGTAAAGAATAATTGTGGACAGTGGTGTTACTGGTAATCTGTCTCTCAAAAAAGAAAAAAGAAACAGATTTGCAGCTTGAATTTTATCCTATAGGCATATTAATGAAGACATCCACTGTCATTGCTTAACCCCGCTGGGAAGACTCCGACTGCAGAGGTTGATGACCTCATCTCAAATATTTCTTGCACAATTTTTAAGCTTATTATTCCTGTTAATAATATGGCATTTTTTCAACTCGAAGACATCATCAAATTGTAGATGTGCCATTTGTTTAGTAACATAGGAAAAATAGGTATACTACCACATTAAATATACACACTGATTGTGTGATTCATCCCAATAACAGAAACATAAAAATGTGAGGAAAATAGCACCTTAGAATTGGCTAAATATGTTATTTGGGTCCTGGACCTGGTCTCTATGTAACAATCTGACCCAGAGACTTTAAGAAGAAGCCCTCTGCTTAAGCTGAGGACGGTAATAGGAACACAAACAATCTGTTTAAATACAAGGGCTGATTTGGGGTTTAAAAATTTACAAGAACCACCTTTCCTTTACCCTCCCCAGACTCCAAATAAGAAAGCAAGATTTATGAGTCCTAAATCAAAGTGTTGATCCTAAACAAAATTCTGAGTTAAGAATATGTATGTCTTCAGCAAACCTTCCATCTTTTCCTTCTAACCCCAACCCAGAGAGTTCCATTATCCAAATTATGCCTGCTGCTCTACTCCTGAGTTTGTAGTTACCAAGCTTCCTGTGCCTTAATCTATATTTGGGCATTTTATTTTCTAAATAAAAACTGTATATATTTAAAGTGTACAATATGTTGATTTGATATACATATACATAGTGAAATGATTTCTACAGTCAAGCTGATTAACATATCATCTCCTCACATACCATTTGTGTGTGTGGGTGTGTGTGGTGATAGCACCTGAAATCTACTCTTAGCAATTTCCCAATATTCAATACAGTATTATTAACTATTGTCATCATGCTGTACATTAATTTTAGAGATAGAACTAGGCCAGTGGTTTGCAGGTTTGTTTTGTTTTGTTTTTAGCTGCCAACTCTTTTCTTCAAACAAAATTCTGTGAGAAAGCCTAACATATAAAACACGTACTACTGCCTTGGTTAAAAGGGTACTATCATCTATGAGACAGCTCCTAGGAGAAAAACTGAGGCTCTTTGGAACACAGTTTGAAAGTGTTGATTTAGACTTTCCTCCTTACATTACAGCTGGGAAAATAAGGTCATGCTTACAATGTCTCTTACACTGATATAAGAGAATCTAGAGGGCTTTTCCTCCTAGGTGACATGCATATGTTTTTCCTTAAACTTCATGAGTAGAACGCCTCTGTCTTATTTTATTTTATTTTATTTTATCTTAAATTATATTTTCTCTTTTATCTTCTATACTCTCCATCCCTCCCCACAAGACTTCTCCTATAATGGATTTGATACATATCCTTGAATACATATTTATCATTGTTTTCTGTAATTTTTAAAATTCAACAAATACTTATTGAGCATTTACTACAGGCCAGACACTTGACATACAGTGTTGAACAAAATAGATATAAGGTTCTCCTTCTCTCCAGGTGCTTACTGTTAAGAGGTCAAATAGTCCATAAGCAGCAGCACAGATTTTCATAGGTCCATCCGATAAGGAAACAAGTCCAAAAGGATATAGTTTATTACTTATACAGACGGCATAAGCAAGATCAGCATGGTGTAAGCTCCCCATGTCCCTTTGCCCCACAGGACAACATTGAACTACAGGAGCCAGATGACAGGTGACATGAGTAGTGAGGCACTCTTGCTGAGGAGCCAACTCTAGACTGCAGCTCAGCTGTTTTACAGCCTGCCTCTCTACCCAGGGGGAGGGAGGTGGAAAATCCTATGCCTTATTGGAACCTCATGGCATCCTCTGCAAGATAGGGAGCCTCCCACAAGATAGAAAGACATAAGAAACAGCCTTGAGGCAACTCCTCACAAGACTGCCTATCTTCTCCTGCTCTAGGAGAATCACAGGATGTTCTGCCAAGACTGAGGGCAGACTGAAGTGGAGCCCTGCCTACGTGGCCTATGTGAATAGTGCACAGTTGCCAGAATGCCATAGTGGAGCCATTTCCCTACATTTACGGTCCATAAATAAAAGTTTCTATCCTGATTGTCTTCACTTAACGTGATATAGTAACAGCAAACAATTTATATAATGCTTACTATGTGCCAGGCATTTCTCTAAGAACTTTGCGCATAGTAACTCATTAATCCCCATGCCAAAACTCTGTGAAATAAGTGCTGTTGTCCCCATTTTACAAATGAGGTTACTGAAGCACAAGGAAGTTAAATAACTTGCTTAAGGTCACACATTTAAACTCTGGCAGAACTACGATGTGAATCGAGGCAGTTGGAATTTGATAGACGTGATATGGGTACAAAAAAGAGGAAATCCAAGCAGACTTCACAAAACAGGTGGAATCTGATGACATTTGAAGAATATAATAGTTTGCCAGGGTGGAACAGCTGTCTAAGCAGAGTAAACAGAATGAGCAAAGGCATAGTGCTGTGAAAGTATATGATGTGTTTTGAGAACTATATGTGATGTTCTTGGAGCCCCAGAATGCACTGGTGTGGAGTAATAAAAGATAAAACAGAATACCCAGCTTAGAGGTAGTTGTAAAAGTCTTTGACTATCATACCATATGCTGTGGACTGAATCGTGGCCACCCCCCCAATTCATATGTTGAAGCCCTGACTCCCAGTGTGATGGTATTCAGAGATGGAGCCTTTGGGAGGTAATTAGGTTTAGATGAGGTCACATGTGTGGGGCCCTCATGATGATATTAGTGCTCTTATACAAAGAGATACCAGAGCGCTTGCCCTGCTTGCTTTCTATCCCTGCCATGTGAGCACGGTGAAAAGGCAGCCATCTACAAGCCAGAAAGAGAGCTCTCGCCAGAAGCCAACCATGTTGGCATGTCTGGCATTCTCAGACTTCCAGTCTATAGTATTTTGTTATGGCAGCCCAAGCAGACTAAGATACCATGAAATTGGGACTTATTTTGTGGGCATTAGAGTTCCTAGACGTTTCAAAGTAAGTGAGTTAAACAAGTAGATGTGTATTTCAGAACAACTCTAGTTGTTGGTGGAGATTATGGTAAGAGATGAGTGTGAGTTTGGGAGACTGGTGATAGGAAAACCAGTTGATAGACAGTTGCACTAGTTCAGGTAAGAGAAGTAAGAGCCTGGACTATGGCAGTGGGGATAGAGAGGAAAGAATGGTTTCAGTAAACATTTTGGAGGTACAGTTGACCCTTGAACAATGCAAGGGTTAGGGGCGCCTACCCTCCACACAGTCAGAAATCCGCTTCTAACTTTATGGTTGGCCCTCCACATCTGTGGTTCTGCATCCATGGATTCAACCAACTGTAGATGTGTAGTATGTATTTATTGGAAAAAAAACACATATAAGTGGACCCGCACAGTTCAAACCCAGTGTTGTTCAAGGATCCACTGTAGTGTCGACAGGATTTAGAAAGTGGTTGAATGTGATATGTAAGGGAGAAACAGGAGTCAGATTTCTAGCTTGAGTGACTAGGTGAATGGTGATGGCATTAATCGAGATATGGGGAGGTAAAGTGGTTTATATCTGGATGGTAGTCTTAGGGTAAAGTGGTTTATATCTGGATGGTAGTCTTAGGGTAAAGTGGTTTATAATCTGGATGGTAGTCTTAGAGATGTTTTTTATTCATATTTGCTCATCTGAATTTTCTATATTTTTTGCAACTACTATCTATTACTTTTGGAATGAGAGTAAACAAAGGGTGGTTTTGTTTGTGTTGTAGGGATCAGGTATGGAATGCAAAAGAGAAAGAAGGCAAAGTTCTATAAGAAAAATATTAAGTTGGGGTAATATTGAGCTTGAAGTGCCTGCAGAAAATCTTGTTGGATGTGTCCAGCAGGCTGTTAGAAATACAAGTCTCTATGGAATTCAAAGATGGAGACTAGAGATGTTGATTTTCAGAGTTGGTGTTTGCTCTCTGTAGGGGTTAGAACATAATACCACAGAGTGCTGGCTTGCATCAGGCTTGGAATGAAGTAAAACTGTTTTTAAGTAACGTGTGTATGTTTGGAGAGGGGGAGGAGTTGAGGGGGATACTAGGAAACTTGCAGAAATGGGACTGACTGGAAACAGAATAAATGGCCCTTGGGATGGGCTCAACAATCAGAGACAAAGTTCTAACAGATACATTGTAAATTCTTACTCAAGTTCCAGCCTAGGTATTGAAAACTAAGAGACATTGTCTCAATAAAATGAAGTTGGAATTGTGGCATGGCTTTAGAAATGCAAACAATGATGATGGAGAAGCCAAAAAGCTGTCCTAGAAACAAGGTGGGAAGAATGGGAACCTGCCTATCCCTGAGAAACAGGGATTACTGAGGTACCTGACCTCTTGGGTGCCAGTTGGCGAGAGTGGGAAAGGAATTTTAGGTATCAAAGATATGTAAGGAGATAGCCTGGCTTCCCCATAGGACTATTTGTGGCAGAAATGGGGATGGGTGCAGTGGGGAAGTAGGTCAGTGGATTTCCATGTTCACCCATGGGTGTTTAACAGCACACTATCTCTAAAATCCAGAAATGAATGGGGCTAGGTTTGTTGATATTCTGACAAATGGCCCATCATTTGTTCTAGGAGCGGGGACAAAACTGCAAATGGCTTGATACTCTTTTTGAGCTGCCATGGATACATAATATTTTGGTGCTCCTACTATAATGGATCTATATTGATAAGGGGACATGTTAATGTGACTAAAAACAAGCCATTAAGCCTCTTTTTATTTTTCATTGTCACCTCCTCACTGGGATATGAGCCTTACTCCATCTTTAAACCTCACTGGGAATGGGGTGAGAGTCAGGGATGGCATAGGAGTCAGTCACCATCTGGCAGACACAACCAAGAGTCACATGTTTTATCACACATGTTCATCTCAGAAAGAGCTATCAATCATTCTGAGCAAAGTGTCTGCACGTCCTCTGAGAATTCACTTCTTTCTTTAATGGCATGCTTCTCAAATCCCGATTTCTCTCTTAAGGTTAAAACAGTCATTTTCATTTACTCCTTATGAATAAACAGATTTGGCTGCTTGATAATGGAGTGGATTCTCTTTCCCATTTAAAATTCTGGAGGATGGACACATTTTTATGGTAGGCTTTCTGATTATGCTAACCTTACCTGACTGGTTATTTATCAGACTGTGTGTCAGGGAGAAGGATATTTCATCTGTAATACAATTCCTTATTATCAGCTCCAGGCAGCACAGTAAACCTTCAATTAAATTTCTGATAGTTCTTTCAGTAATATAGATACATTTATAGTTAATATCATCATAATATTTTTCCATAACAATGGTAGGGGGATGAATACCCTCCTTAAAAGCTAATCTAATTGTATAGACAATATATTTCTGATGATGGAATTTATATATATTTAAAATTTAAAATAATACCAAAATTAGTAGAGTTGAAAATAAAAGTCCCCGAAAATGAGAGAGATAGAGATAGATAGATGCACAGATAGAGATTGAGAAAGACAGAGAGGTAAGAGAGAGGGAGAGGGAGTTTGAGATGGGCTTAAGGTCAGGTATTAAATAAGGGTGAAAGAGATCTTATACATATTACTTGGTAACAAAATCAGTAATTTTACATTCTGATTATGTCATTTTGAGGAGGTTTCATCAAATATTTTAATTACATGGTCCAGAATCCTTGAACCAGAACTGGCAGAAACTTCTGAATCTATGCAAGCAGATTCACAGGTTGACCATAGAAAACACAAATATTTGAGGGATGGATAAAGGAAGAGGAACTCAGAAGGATACGCAGAGATGGGGAAAACCATAATAGTATCTCCCGCTGTAGAAAAGTAAAGCAGGATTAGGATGCAGAAGAAATTTTTAGATTCATCAGTTAAGAAGACTTTGGTGATTTCTGGAAGAGAGCAGCTTCAGAGGCATGGTAGGGGCCAACACTGGGTTGCAGAAAGCTGAGAAGTGGATAGGAATTGAGGAAGAGAAGGCAGCAAATATAGATTGCTCTTTGAGAAAGTTTAGCAGTGAAAGGGAGGAGAGAGAGGAGATGGTTTGTTGAAGAGGAGGCCCGGTTTAGGGATTTTTTTTTTAGGATAGGAGAGACTTAAGAATGCTTTTCAGTTGATGACAAGAATCCATTCATTTACTCATGTAATATTTATTGACTGCCTACTACGTGTCACTAGACTTGATGAACAAACCGTAAAGAAGTAGTCATGGTATGGGCCCTTAGGGGACTTACAGAAATGGGTGGACGCATTTTTGGCTAGAGGGTGTTATTGACATTTAGTACTCAGGGGCCAGGGATGCTCTAGATCCTGCAATAAGAGGGACAGTCCTGAAAAATGAAGAGTTGTCCTGGACAAAATTAGAAAAAGAGAGATTGAAGACATGAGAGTGACCACTCAGCAGTATTCCACCCTGTTGATTACTCCTTCCTTCTTGAAACACTTTTTTCTCTTTAATGACCTCACTCTCTCCTTGTTTTCCTCCCAAATCACTGGACACTCCTCATCTTCTTTGGTCCCAGATCACTGGCTCTTCTTCTCCTGCCTGAAGTTCTCTAGGTCTGTGAAAAATACCTATGTCTTTTTTTTTCTCTATTCTCTTTCCATCTAGTCCCATGGCTTTAAATACTATTTATCTCTCTAGTCTTGACCTCTCCCGTGAGCTTCAGATTCATATAACCCACCACTTACTTGACATTGCCCACTTGTTTAATAGGCAACTCAAACCTAACATGTCCAAAATAGAACTCTTGTCTTCCCCAAACCTCTTTCTTACTGATCTTCCTCATCTCAGGAGATGGCAACAACATTCACCCAATTGCACAAGCTAAAAACTTAAATCATTCCTTATTTCTCTTTCCTTTATACCTCATATGCAATTCATCAGCAAGTCTTATTGGCTCTACTTTTAAAATATATTCGAAATCCACCTAATTGTCATTATCACAACTACCATCATCTTTCAAACCACCATCATCTCTCACCTGGAGCATTATGATTCTCTCATGATTCATCTCCCTCCTTCCACTCTTGCTCCCTTGAAAACTTTACACAGTATCCAGAGAAATCCTTTTTAAAAAGCGATATATCAGGTCACATCACTTCTTTGCCCAGAACCCCCAATGGCTTCCTATTGCACTTAGAACAAAATCCAAAATCTTTATCTTAATCTATGAGGCTCTATGTGATCTGACCTCTACCTACTTTTTCAGTTTCATCTAATACCACATTTTCTTCCTTTTTCATTATGTTCTAGCCACCCTGGCCTTCATTCTGTTCCTTCAGTATGTCAAGTTATTTCCTGATTCTTGCTGTTCATTCCAATTGGAATGCTCTTCCCTCAGATAATGATAATTTTACCTCCTATTTCTTGCCTGTTTATTTTTAATTAATTTATTTTTGGCTGCGTTGGGTCTTCGTTGCTGCGCGTGGGCTTTCTCTAGTTGCAGCGAGCGGGGGCTACTCTTTGTTGCAGTGCGTGGGCTTCTCATTGCGGTGGCTTCTTTGTGGAGCACGGGCTCTAGGCACGTGGGCTTCAGTAGTTGTGGCACGTGGGCTCAGTAGTTGTGGCGCACGGGCTTAGTTGCTCCACAGCATGTGGAATCTTCCTGGACCAAGGCTCGAACCCATGTCCCCTGCATTAGCAGGTGGATTCTCAACCACTGCGCCAACAGGGAAGGCCTCTTTCCTGTTTAATTGCATGAGTTAGTGCATCCAGAACTACATTAAATAATGGTGGTAAATAATGGTATTATTTCTTATTTCTCCCTTCAGTTAGAATGTTTCTAATGTTTCCTCATCCAGCCCGATATTGAATTTTGGCTTGTGTGTTAAGGAACTATTCATCTATTCTGATTTTATTAAGAGTTCTAAGCAGGAATGGATGATGAATTTGATTAAATGTCTTTTTAAGATTTGTGGAAATCATATGATATTTTTACTTTTGATCTATTGGTAAATTCAATTTCTTAATATTGAAACATCTTTGCATAAATTCACTTATTCATTTACTCAACAAATATTTATTGAGTACCTATGATGTGCCAGGTACTGTTCTAATATCACTGTACTCACAGAGCATACTTTCTAGTGAGAGAGAGAAATGAACAAAATAAATGCATAAATTTTATTGTACGTTGGAAAGTGATTAATGCTGTGAAGGGGAAAAGAGCAAGGGGCAGTGATATGGAATACTAGTGTAGGTAGTGGCTGCAACTTTAAATAGCGTGGTCAGGGAAGACCTCACTGAGAAGGCAATATTTGTTCAAAGACCTGAAGGCATCTCACCTCATCAGGAAGTGAGGCTAGGATGGTGGAAATGTTATGTAAGTGGATATTTAAATCACCAATATTTAAGATAGCAGTTAATGGTAGAAATATCAGTGGAGAACAAAGAACTATTCTTAGAGAAATTGGGGTGGGAGGTCTGACTCAGGAATTGGTAGATGGTTGCAACAAGGAGGGTAATTGGTGGTATAGTGTGAAAGACATGAGATTTATTTTAAAAAGCTGGAAGGAAGGGGGCAGGCCCTGTGATATAAGGGGATTGAGAGGGAAAAAAAATAGGCACAAATTGAGAAGACTATAAGGGAATCTGTCATCAAGGAAGATCCAGATTTCAGTTAAACTAAGAAAAATTGCAGAGAATATTAAAAGAGGCTTATGAAATAAGGTATGTTGTACTATGTGTTCCAGAAGACCTAATGGAAGGCTTACATGAGTTGGTAAGGGGTAGGAAATGGAAACAAAATAGAAGACCAGATGGTAATTATTAGGTGATAAGGAAGGACTTGGAAATCTGAGGCTTCCTGTATTTTGACACAGAGAGATAAAAGTGTAATGAATTTAGGGCTTCCCTGGTGGCGCAGTGGTTGAGAATCTGCCTGCCAATGCAGGGGACACGGGTTCGAGCCCTGGTCTGGGAAGATCCCACATGCCGCGGAGCAACTAGACCCGTGAGCCACAACTACTGAGCCTGCGCGTCAGGAGCCTGTGCTCCACAACAAGAGAGGCCGCGATAGTGAGAGGTCCGCGCACCGCGATGAAGAGTGGGCCCCCGCTTGCCGCAACTAGAGAAAGCCCTCGCACAGCAACGAAGACCCAACACAGCCAAAAAAAAAAAGTATAATGAATTTAGTTCTGGTAGTCTCAAGACAGATAACGGTGGTGAGGCTGTGTTTGGGGATGAGTGTGGGTAACAGTAGAAGTATGAAGGTCCTGTAGATGAGTGTTCTTACTCCAGAATGAGCTGAGCTTACTCTTGACTCCTGTGAGAGGAGAGGAGTCATGCTCCATGATCTTATGAAACAGACATGGCCATAGAGTACTGGAATGTTTCACCATGGTAACTTTATAGAAAATGTATCCATTAATATTAAAAGACATCTGTTGGTTTTGTGTCCTAGTTTTGGAGAACACATACCTCTATATTTTTATTCTCCAGAGGTAAATACTTATACAATTTCAAAGTAGGGGGATCCATCACCTTTAAATTTTTTCACTTTCCTATAGATTATCATTGTTCCTGAGAGTTTTTATAAAATATTTATTATGGCTGCAATGGAAAAAATATCTCACATGTGTTTCCGTAGTTAAACAATGGGAAATTAAATCACTGAAGCAATTCAGAATGGGTCCTACCCAAACTTTTTCTGTTAATCAAAGTTTCCTAATGTTGTTATGTTTCAAATGGAAACTCATATAGTCTTAGTTTCTTTGCTAAAAATCAAGTATATTGGAGGTAGTTGCTGTATTTCTGTCAAATGAAAATATTTTTACAATATCTAGAACCTGTAGAGTAAGACTATCTTCCAAAGTGACAGGCCAAATTTTTCTGTATATCTTAAGCTTCACTAAAATTTCAGTAGGTAGCATAGACTGGTCAAGTTATATATATAAGGTATGTATCACTTATTCTTTTGTTCTGGCATTCAGGAAGTGACAGTTCAGGAGGAAGCCTAAAATGGTTGATCTCCAACGAACACTTGCTGTTTGGCCTTCTCATTTCAATTTTCAAACAACTTAAAATATGATCAAAGACACTCATCAGAGGACCTGGGGAGCCTGTATTAATCACTTACAGATTATAGGAATATAATGTCTTTAAGAACCACCTTGTCATATAAATTTAGCATAAGAAAAAGACAATAAAGAGGAAATTTAAAACTCAAAATGACAATCTCACATTAATGACCCCACCCCAAAGGTTTTGGCATATTAAGCCAGCTCTGTTACAACACATAGAGGAGAATAAATGAATGACAATGAAAAACAATTTGTAAGTAATTTGACCTACATTTACCCATTTCCAGGAAAGCCCCAAAGTGAATTCCTAGAGAGACTAAAGGAGTAGTTTCAACTACTTGCCCGAAGACAGGATGAACATGGGAAAAAGGGATGTCACAAACTTTAAATTAGTGGACTCTTTTCCTGTTACTTTTTATTCATAAGGCCGGAAGGCAGAAGTGTAAATTGAAGTTAGTGTTGGGTATGGTGGTAGCCAGGCTTTGAGATGGCCCGCAATGATTCTCACCTCCTGATATTCATCCCTTTGTGTAGTCCCCTCTCACATCGAATGGGGCTGACCTGTATAACCAATAGGATATTACAGAAATGAAAGCGTATAATTTCTGAGGCTACATTTTTAAAAAAGGCATGGTTTCTGTCTCACACTTTTGGATCATTCACTCTGGGGAGAAGACAGCTGTTGTGTCGTAAGGACACTCAGGGCCCTAAGTCCTATGGAGAAATCCATGTGGTGAAGAACAGATGTTGCAGGAAGGGGGACTCCTTCCAGGGCCCGAGAGTGGGCTCTTGTCTAACTCTCAGAAATGAATTGTCCAAGGAGACACACGTGCTGACAAAGCAAGAGACTTTATTGGGGAGGGGCACCTGGGCGGAAAGCAGCAGGATAAGGGAACCCAGGAGAACTGCTCTGCCACATGGCTCCCAGCCTCAGGTTTTATGGTAATGGGACTAGTTTCCGGGTTGTCTCTGGCCAGTCACTCTGACTCAGGGTCCTTCTTGCTGGTGTGCGCATGGCTCAGCCAAGATGGATTCCAGCGAAGAGGATTCTGGGAGGTTGGTAGGGCATATGGACTGGCGTCTCCTTTTAACCTTTCCTGAATTCTTCGGTTGGTAGTAGCTTGTTAGTTCCGCATTCCTTACCAGGACCTCCTGTTGTAAGATAACTCATGCAAGTGGTTACTGTTGGGCCTGGCCAGGGTGGGTGGTTTTGGTCAGTGGTTCCCCTAACACTGAGCCCTCTTGCCAACAGCCATGTGAGTGAGCCATCTTGGATGCAGATTCTCTAGCACCAGTAAAGCCTTCAGATGTCTGCAGCTCAGCCAGTATTTTAACCACAACTTCATGATAGTCCCTAACTAAGCCAGAACTACCTAGCTAAGCCACTCCTGAATTCCTAACCTATGAAAAATGTGTAAGATAATAAAAGTTTACTGTTGTTTTGAGCCATTAAATTTAGGGAGGAGGAGGTATAATTGGTTTTGGTTATACAACAGTAGATAACTAATAAACAATAATATGTGACAGAACCAGAATTCAAGCACAAGTTTGACTCCAAAGGTTGAGCTCCCAAAAGGCTGAAAGTTTCCCAATGACATTTTTAGCAATTTTCATTAGTTTACCCATTACAATAATTTTTCTTTGACATGAATTCAGTTTGCCTCCTATGTAAAGAGAGGAACATCAACCCCTTTGTCTGGTCAGTGACATACTGTATTTACTAATACTGGACAAGTTAGGTCTTGGGTACAGTCAGTTCAAAGTCAATAATAACAATGTCTATTTTCCAGGTATTCAATAAAAGTATTTCTGAAGAAGTCTGATTCATGTTTCAGGAGGAGTTTTTCTGTTGACTCTTCATTGAATCTTCTACTTTATGAGATATTAATGTGTACCATTAAGGAACTTAATTTGTTCCTTCTCCTGTCCCTCCTCTGAAACCATTTTAGTACACAATTTTAATTTCCTCAAGAGGCAAAATTAATGAGTTGTTTCTGAATTACCCTTAACTAGAGTTGCAAACAATTTTAAGAACCACTTTGAAGTTCTACCCAAAAGTTGTATCTAAATTTCACTTGTCATAATTTTTTTTCCTTACTCAAATGTCATTTCAACCCTGGGGAAATAATTTTTTACCTTGAAAGAGATAAACATTTCAAACTGAAGAAACAAATATTTGTACTTCTTAGTCCAGGTGAAATGAGTCATCCTGCAACTAAAGAACATCTCAACCTGACTATCAGATCTGAATGTTATTGAAGTAAGAATAGGTCTTTCTTGTCCAGTAGACTGCTCATTTAATTTGAGGTAGAGTCCCTATAACTACCTCTTTGAGAAATGTTCTATTTCTCTCATTAAAAGCATCTCTAATTAAGAAGATTTGAATTTTCAAAATATAAATTAGGAGGTAATTCTTTGTTTAATGAAAATATTAACTAAAGGATATATTTAGATAGTAGGACCTGTAGAGCTCTATTTACAAATGTTTGTTTATATACAGATTTAATAAAGTAAAATATAACTCACAGACATGTATTTATTCACATACTTTATATCACAAAAACACTATTGCCTATTTTAAGCTTCTTATAAGGAATTCCAATTTTTCCCACTACTTATTTGATATGTAGTTCCTTTATAACCTGTTGCTTTTATGCTTGCTATTCCAGCTCTGAACTCACCAGATGTCCAATATTTCAAGTTTTCTAGCTCATTATTGAGATGAGACAGTTTTAAGTGAAATCTTACTAAATCAATAAATAGTCCCATTTTTGTGTAGGGGTCATATTGTTATTTCTCTTTTGTTCTGTTAACAACTTTTCTGGACCCCTACATTTCTCCAGGAAATGTGTATGGGAGTTTATACCAGGAGACTACAACATGGCATCACCAACCCACACCCAACATGAGAACTAACCACTTTTTATACAAAGTACCCAGTGATATAAAAGTAGTTGAAGGTCCCCAACTCTAGCAGGTGCACTAGTATGCACCTTCAAGCAATGAATGTACAGGCATGTAACCAAAGTGTTTCTATAATAGCTTTGGAGGCAGATAGATCTTAGTCAAATTACAGACAGTTGCCTTGGGTCACTCACTAAACTTTTCTGTATCTTAGTTTCTCCATCTGTAAAATGGGGGTAATAATCACTGCTTCTCAAGATTGTTATGAGGAAAGAGCATAGTCTGGCACATAGTCGGCATTAAATAAATATTATTTCTCATTCCCCCATATTTTACTGCACTCTTCAAATTAACTGTTCCTCAAGACAACGGTATTTTTCATTTTCTCTTTCAGATTAAAATTAAACTGCCAAATACGAACCTTTCTGAAATTGAAATCAACATTCAGGAAATGACCCTTGACCTCCGTACTCCTAATAAGTGAGTAAAACTTAGAATTAGAATAATGAATATTATAATATTAATGAATCTTTAGTCAATATCCTTTATAAATGTGTACATAATTATTTTCTTTCACTCCTAAAGTCTGAAGAAAAGTGAAAAAGTCAATCATTCAGATGTTTGATCTAGGTAATATAAACATATATTTGTAAATACCTAGATTTTTTCCTACTTTACATGCATACATTTGGAGTAGGTTGATACCACCAAGACATAGTCCTTGACATTCAGATACAGTTTGCTTATCTGTCAGGAAAAATAGCTAGAGGTGAAAACCTCTTAAGTTGTAAGTCTTGCATGTGGCTTTCTGGTACAGTGATGGCATGAAAGAAGCAATCTTTAAGCATATTGGATACTGTGGGGCTCTAAGGTTAAATTTGATTATATTCATCTAAAAATCAACAAAAAGTCTTATCAATTGCTTAAAACAAAAATTCTAACAGCTAATTTATCACTAGATCCTCAAGTTGCATGAATACATTTAAAAATAATGCAGATGATAATGGAATAATTCAATTAAACATTTGATATTTTCAAAATAGTCTTGTTATTATACAAGTTCAAATCATGTTCCCCAAACACAATGTATACGGTAAAATTCTGATAAAAATGTTTATCTTGAAACCTGGATAAATCAGCCCTGTCTCTCAAAACTAACTCTATAAGGAGGGAATTGATAGAACCTGGCAAGTGCTGGATAAAATGTCTAAATATCTCACTGCTTTGTTCACTTTTCATCTGGATGTATAGCATGAGCACACTTTGGTTGAGTGCAGTGTTTCTTTGTAACTCATAGACATTTCAAACTGGGTGCGGGGAGCAGAGTCAGCTCCTAGCACATTCTCTTCCTTCCATTATCAGTACCTATAATTCTCCTTTGTTGATTGTAGGGCTTCAAGAAAATAACAAAACTGGATCTCTGGTACAAAAGACTTCTGTGTGTAAACAACCCAACATGACATGCATAGCTTAACCTTGATTTCTACAGTAGATGCATTTAACCCCAAATGATCTACAGATGAAAACATATCAAATATTTTCTCATTACTTAATATAATTTCAAAAATGTATTCACTCAAAAAAATGTCTCATGTTATAAAAATTACATTCCTTATTCCTACCATTCACTTCAAGGAGTATTGTAATTTTTTTCCATTACATTATACACGCATTTACTCTTCCACACAATCTTTGCAAGGAAAGTTGGTTAAATGAACAGTCAATTTTTCATGATATTTGTGCACTTGTTAAAAGCACACACATATCTACACACTATGGAGTTAATTTCCGTTCCCCTAGCAGTTCTCCCTGTCTCCATCCATCTTTAGGCAGCTGCTCTGGCTATGCTGTCATTCCAGACATTTATCAGAGCCCACTAAATGAAAGACTCACACACAGATATTTTTCCACATTGAAGGTAGGCTGCACTAGGTCATTTGGATCTTAAAGTACTTATACATTAAATGCTCAGTGCATGAAGGTACTGTCTCTTAAGAAAAAGATTCATTAATTAAGATAGAAGACAGAAGGGAGGATTATCCAAGATGGCGGAGTAGAAGGACGTGCTCTCACTCCCTCTTGCGAGAGCACCAGAATCACAACTGGCTGCTGGACAATCATTGACAGGAAGACCCTGGACTTCACCAAGGAGGATACCCCACGTCCAAGGACAGAGGAGAAGCCACAGTGAGATGGTAGGAGGGGCGCAATCAGAGTAAAATCAAATCCCATAACTGCTGGGTGGGTGACTCACAGACTGGCGAACACTTATACCACAGAAGTCCACCCACTGGAGTGAAGGTTCTGAGCCCCACGTCAGGCTTCCCAACCTGGGGGTCCGGCAACGGGAGGAGGAATTCCTAGAGAATCAGACTTTGAAGCCTAGTGGGAATTGATTGGAGGACTTTGACAGGACTGGGGGAAACAGAGACCCTACTCTTGGAGGGCACACACAAAGTAGTGTGCGCATCGGGACCCAGAGGAAGGAGCAGTGACCCTGGGGGAGACTGAACCAGACCTACCTGCTGGTGTTGGGGGGTCTCCTGCAGAGGCGGGGGGTGGCTCTGTTTCACCATGGGGACAAGGACACTGGCAGTGGAGGTTCTGGGAAGTGCTCCTGGGCGTGAGCCCTCCCAGAGTCTGCCATTAGCTCCACCAAAGAGCCCAGGTAGGCTCCAGTGTTGGGTTGCCTCAGGCAAAACAACCAACAGGGAGGGAACCCAGCCCCACCCATCAACAGTCAAGTGGATTAAAGTTTTACTGAGCTCTGACCGCCACAGCAACAGTCAGCTCTACCCACCACCAGAGCCTCCCATCAAGCCTCTTAGATAGCCTCAACCACCAGAGGGCAGACAGCAGAAGCAAGAAAAACTACAATCCTGCAGCCTGTGGACCAAAAACCACATTCACAGAAAGATAGACAAGATGAAAAGGCAGAGGTCTATGTACCAGATGAAGGAACAAGATAAAACCCCAGAAAAACAACTAAATGAAGTGGAGATAGGCAACCTTCCAGAAAAAGAATTCAGAATAATGATAGTGAAGATGATCCAGGACCTCGGAATAAGAATGGAGGCAAAGATTGAGAAGATGCAAGAAATGATTAACAAAGACCTAGAAGAATTAAAGAACAAACAAACAGAGATGACCAATACAATAACTGAAATGAAAACTACACTAGAAGGAATCAATAGCAGAATAACTGAGGCAGAAGAACGGATAAGTGACCTGGAAGACAGAATGGTGGAATTCACTGCTGCAGAACAGACTAAAGAAAAAAGAATGAAAAGAAATGAAGACAGCCTAAGAGACCTCTGGGACAACATTAAACACAACAACATTCGCATTATAGGGGTCCCAGAAGGAGAAGAGAGAGAGAAAGGACCAGAGAAAATATTTGAAGAGATTATAGTCGAAAACTTCCCTAACATGGGAAAGGAATTAGCCACCCAAGTCCAGGAAGCGCAGAGAGTCCCATACAGGATAAACCCAAGGAGAAACTTGCCGAGACACATAGTAATCAAAGTGGCAAAAATTAAAGACAAAGAAAAATTATTGAAAGCAGCAAGGGAAAAATGACAAATAACATACAAGGGAACTCCCATAAGGTTAACAGCTGATTTCTCAGCAAAAACTCTACAAGCCAGAAGGGAGTGGCATGATATACTTAATGTGATGAAAGGGAAGAACCTACAACCAAGATTACTCTACCCGGCAAGGATCTCATTTAGATTTGATGGAGAAATCAAAAGCTTTACACACAAGCAAAAGCTAAGAGAATTCAGCACCACCAAACCAGCTCTACAACAAATGCTAAAGGAACTTCTCTAAGTGGGAAACACACCTGGAAGAAATGGACAAATTTTTAGAAAGGTATAACCTTCCAAGACTGAACCAGGAAGAAACAGAAAATATGAACAGACCAATCACAAGTAATGAAATAGAAACTGTGATTAAAAATCTTCCAACAAACAAAAGTCCAGGACCAGATGGCTTCACAGGTGAATTCTATCAAACATTTAGAGAAGAGCTAACACCCATCCTTCTCAAACTCTTCCAAAAAATTGCAGAGGAAGGAACACTCCCAAACTCATTCTATGAGGCCACCATCACCCTGATACCAAAACCAGACACAGACACTACAAAAAAAGAAAATTACAGACCAATATCAGTGATGAATATAGATGCAAAAATCCTCAACAAAATACTAGCAAACAGAATCCAACAACACATTAAAAGGATCATACACCATGATCTAATGGGATTTATCCCAGGTATGCAAGGCTTCTTCAATATACGCAAATCAATCAATGTGATACACCATATTAACAAATTGAAGAATAAAAACCATATGATCATCTCAATAGATGCAGAAAAAGCTTTTGACACAATTCAACACCCATTCATGATAAAAACTCTCCAGAAAGTGGGCATAGAGGGATCCTACCTCAACATAATAAAGGCCATATATGACAAACCCACAGCAAACATCATTCTCAATGGTGAAAAACTGAAAGCATTTCCTCTAAGATCAGGAACGAGACAAGGATGTCCACTCTCACCACTATTATTCAACATAGTCATGGAAGTCCTAGCAACGGCAATCAGAGAAGAAAAAGAAATAAAAGGAATACAAATTGGAAAAGAAGAAGTAAAACTGTCACTGTTTGCGGATGACATGATATTATACATAGAGAATCCTAAAGATGCTACCAGAAAACAAAGCACAGCAAAGGAAACCATAAACAAGACGAAAAGACATCCCTCAGAATGGGAGAAAATATTTGCAAACGAATCAACGGACAAAGGATTAATCTCCAAAATATATAAACAGCTCATGCAGCTCAATATTAAAGAAACAAACACCCCAATCCAAAAATGGGCAGAAGACCTAAATAGACATTTCTCCAAAGAAGACATACAGACGGCCACGAAGCACATGAAAAGATGCTCAACATCACTAATTATTAGAGAAATGCAAATCAAAACTACAATGAGGTATCACCTCACTCCTGTTAGAATGGGCATCATCAGAAAATCTACAAACAACAAATGCTGGAGAGTGTGTGTAGAAAAGGGAACCCTCTTGCACTGTTGGTGGGAATGTAAATTGATACAGCCACTATGGAGAACAATATGGAGGTTCCTTAAAAAACTAAAAATGGAATTACCATATGACCCAGCAATCCCACTACTGGGCATATACCCAGAGAAAACCGTAATTCAAAAAGACACATGTACCCCAATGTTCATTGCAGCACTATTTACAATAGCCAGGACATGGAAGCAACCTAAATGCCCATCAACAGATGAATGGATAAAGAAGATATGGCACATATATACAATGGAATATTACTCAGCCATAAAAAGGAACGAAATTGAGTCATTTGTTGAGACGTGGATGGATCTAGAGACTGTCATACAGAGTGAAGTAAGTCAGAAAGAGAAAAACAAATATCGTATATTAACGCATGTATGTGGAACCTAGAAAAATGGTACAGATGAGCCGGTTTGCAGGGCAGAAATTGAGACACAGATGTAGAGAATGGACATATGGACACCAAGGGGGAAAAACTGCGGTGGGGTGGGGATGGTGGTGTGCTGAATTGGGCGATTGGGATTGACATGTATACACTGATGTGTATAAAATTGATGCCTAATAAGAACCTGCAGTATAAAAAAACAAACAAACCAAACAACTAGTACTAAACTTTCATTGGGTTATTTGTATGGAAATATGTTAATATAAATGTTTCAGACATTACATGAAATTTCTAAAAATCTTATGTTTGTATTTGTATGGAAATATGTATGGAAATATGTTAATATAAATGTTTCAGACATTACATGAAATGTCTAAAAATCTTATATGTTCTGGTATAATGTTATAAGTCATAATCCTAGTTATTACTTTAAAATGTATATCTCAGAAATAACTAATTTTCTTGTCAACTGCATTATTATGAACTTTCATCAAATCTTTAACTGTGGTCATTTTTAAGTCTTTTGTCATTTACAGACAGTTCTGGGTGCACTCTGATGCTTTTGCAAATATGTTCCTATAAAAGGGTTTCATCTTCAAGAAATTCATGGAAAAGACTCTGACAAGTACAGGTTTCTGGTAACTGACTGTACTGCTGAACTGAATGAATAAGCATTTTCAGAACTCTAATGAAAAACTGATGACCTCATAAAAGTGCTAAAAAAAGATCAAGATGAAAAAAAAATTAATTACATGGGAATGAGTGAACTGATGAGGATGAGTATAATTTTTGTGACTTTCTGTCTGAATTAAAAAAAAAATCCCACAAGGTCTCAGAGGCAAAGAATATACAAATCAATTTTCACTGCAAAGTAAAGGAGCTGTTACAGTGGAGGATTACTGGACTGAATGTCAATATTATGACATAGTATGAGTGTGTTTCATGTTTGGTAATTGCAATCATTGTTGCTTTTGTTGTGGTCATCCATGTACAATGCTTGGTGTCAGTCTATTTATCTCTTGTAAAAATAAAATACAGTGTGTGTGTGTGTGTGAAAAAAAAAAAAAAAGATAGAAGACAGAAGATAGAATTAAAGTTTTTATCACTTTTCCTAAACACTTGAACATGCTTTGGAGCCATGCTATTACCTGAAATTGTATTATTGGAAATGTGTCTTGTTTTTTAGTTTATTAATATTCACATCTACTTTCTTTAGTTTCTAACTTTGACACCTGTAACACTATGCTTACCGGCTCCAAGAAAGATAAGAGCGGACATTCTGCTCATGTAAATGCTCATGTATTTATACTCATGTATAAATGAGTATAAGGCAAAACAAGTGAATTTGTTTTTGCTTATGTACCTATAATTCTCATGCCAACCATGCATCTAAAGCATACAGTTATCCAACAACTGAGCCAGAAACTGCAAACTACACTCAGCAATCTCTCACAGGAAATTTTTGTCAATGTATAGTAGAAAGAACAGAAGCAGGCAGAGAAAAGCACTTTCGTTGATCTGGTATTGAAATCATTCCAGTCCTGAGTTTCAATAACTACACCTAAAGTAGTAGTAGAGACTCAGTTGTGTTAGCAGAATTATTTAGAACCATTCCAATGTTCAGGTTTCTGTCAGGCAGCCACATTCCATCTACACATAAGTATGACTGGCAACAGATCTATCCAACCAACTTAAAGTTGCAATGGTTCTATTTCTATGCCAATAAACATAGCCTGAGACTATGTGTATATAATGTGAAATGAGGTCAATTTAGAAAAAAAGAGGGGTGGTCAAAACCACTGCTTGGATTTTTAAGGACAAAAAAATGGTATACTGTTTGTGCTATTTAGGCATATTTTTGATCCAGTATTCATACTGTCTAAATAGTTTTTTGGTTCCTAACATTGTGATGATATATATTGCTTCCCATTGTCTTGATATCACTGATTCTAGGTTTTTATTTTGTTTTGTTTTTTAGGAAGCTGTTGGCAACCCTTCCCCATCCTGTGGAATGCAGCAGTGCCAAAGCTTTCTATATTGTTGAAACTGAGACTCTCGAGGTCACTGTGACTATGAAACGAGAGTTGGATTTTATTAATTTCTTCTGAAACAACATGAATAAGGAGGAAAAGTGGTAAAATACCACTGATAAAAAATTAAAAACTTTGAAAAAATTGGTTAATGTTTTCTATCTTCTCTTTATTATTCTGACATATTTCAGGCAGGGCCTAAATTCAGTTCTAGTGCTATTCTGATCACTTACAGTCATTTCTATTAATCTAGTAGAAAATGCTGTTTTCTCATACTAATAAGCTATTCCATTTTTATAGTGATAGCTGGATAGAATTTACAGGCTAACCAATTAGATTACTACATGGTCAGCTAAATAACTGAAATATGACCATGAAATCGTTGGTCCACTTATTTCAGTAGTCTGAAGAACTTAAGCCAATTGATTATACCTTGATACAATCAGTTGCATAGCAATTGGTCATTACTGTCACCAGAAAAGTTTATTTAGTTTCCTTTTTGTTGATTTAGTCAAATGATTTCCAGTGTTCTCTGTTTAGGCTCTCACTCTTGTTCTGTAATATACAAATAACAGAGGATTATAAATAGTTTGATGTGCCATACTAACAACATGTTTTACTTGAATAAGAAATACTCTTGAGCACACAGTGTTATTTGGCTTCCTCGGTCCTGTTCTCAGTGTTTGGATCTATTTAAGTTAAAAATATTTTCCTTTTGTGCACTAATAATTATTAACAATGCCTTTTTGAGTACTGTGTTTATATTTAGTAATTGAATTTCTTGACATTTAAAAGGAATATAAAGAAAAGTGTGGCGCATTTACAAATCCTGTTCTCTCTCATTTCCTATATTTATTTGTAATTGGACATACTTATGTTATGAATTTGTACCCTGCCTCTTCTGTACTGTATTGCATAAGTTTATTTTAGAATTATTTATGAATCACTTGTACTTTAAAACTTGTTGACTTGGTCTCACACATCATTGTAGAACTCTTGGAGTTACCTGGGAGCAAATTTTGAAAAGAGATAAACAGCAGAAAGATGTGAACTATTAAGGGACTAAATACTCAAGCAGATATTGTCTAGGTTAACTATGCAGATAACTGTGAAGCATCTAGTTTATGACTAGATCAAATAGAAGGAAAAGACTGAGATTTTGGAAAAAGTGGTTATGTTAAAACACCAAGCTCTTGTAGAGAATTTGACTTTGAAATTACCACCATGACTTTCTTCTGAGGGTGGGATTAACTGAAAGGAAGTTAGTGTCTGTGAATTTAAGTCCATGGTGTCACAGAATTGAGTGTCCTACTTTGCTTTCTTAACATCTTTTTAAAAGGCTGTATTTTAAGAATTTAAGATTATACCCTAAACTGTAAACTCTGGAGTAAGCCTAAGCAGTAGCCAATATTTTTCTTCTCTAGATAGCAACAGGGAGTCAGTGGAAAATGTATCTCTTCTTCAGATGTACTGGCCCTAATTACAAAGACCATTATTACTCAAGCTGACTGAATGTGTACAAGTTGTCCCTGGAAGAGAAGATAGAGCATATCCAGGCCAACTTGAATTGGGCTTTGGTTATGTTGTACTGTATCAATTATATAATGAAACAATGAAATGTGATCCAGTAGTTTATACCCATCTACAAATTATCCTACTTCACTGTCCTTGGCCTCAGAAGTAGCAACTTTGTTATCGTTGCTGTTTCGTTTTTAAGCTAACTCACAGGACTTTTCTCTCTTTAAAGGGGAATAGTCCATTAAAGCAAATGTAGAAAAAGAGAATACAAAAGGAAGTTAAAACCACGATTGTGGCATATTATTAGCCTTCTCCTTCATGAACTTCTTTACCTCCCTTTTTGGTTTTATAATCTCTAGTTGCGTTTGTGAGGATTCAGTCATTCATTCATGCACTCATTAATGCATTCTTTCAACAAATAACCACTGAGCATTTGCCACATGCCTGGCCCTATGTTACGTGCTGGGCATATAGCAATGATCAAACCAGATGTGGTCCCTGTCCTCATGGAGCAAGTAGTTTAGCAAGGGAGACCAACAATAACCAAGTAAACACATAAACACATATTTTCAAGTTTATTAGTAGTATGAAGGAAAACAATGCGTGCTTTGAGAGTATCAGAGAAACCAAACCTAGTCTGGGGAAGGAGGTCAGAAAAGGCTCCCCTAAGGATTTCATACTCAGCTGAAACATGGAGAATACCTAGGATTTAGCCAGGCAAAGAGAGTGTTGAGGGAAGGAGGGTGGTAGGGCTTCTAGGTGCAAGGAGTAGCAAATGTGAAGACCCAGGATGGAAAGAACCTGGAGCGTAGAGTTCAAGGAAATTAAAGCCTGTGTGGTTGAAGTAGAATGAATCTGGCAAGTGTGACTGGAGGTAAGGTTGGAAATGTAGGCTGGAGCAATGTCATGCAGAACCTTACAGGCTAAGGTTAGGAACTTGAATTTTATTCTAAGTTCTTTGGAGAAGAGGATGTATTTGGAGGCAAGAATGAAAATGGGGAGACCACTTAGGAGGCTATTGCAATAGCCCAGGCAAATTATTATTCTACACTTCATCCTAAGTAAAATTCATTTGATTTTTTTCTAATTAGAAAAAAAGTACATGCTTACATGATCCAAGTAGGAAACTTTAACAATACAGAAAAACTCTTTAAAAATAAAGCAAAATTTAAAATCACCTGTAAGCCAACAAACCATAAATAACCACTCTTAACCATTTTTAGTGCCTCTTTCCAACTTTTTCTTTCAATGCATAAGACAGATACCAGTTTTCCCCCAAATATGATGATAACACACAAACTGGCTTTAAAACCTACTTTCTTTTAATTTCCAAGTATATTATTTTTTATTATCTTTTTGTTTCTGGGAATTCTAATTGTATTGCACTGTGATAAAAAAGTGTGATAAATGAATGATCCGTGTGTAGTTTTAAAGAATGAGTATTCTGTAATTATTGGGCACAGAATTCTATCTATATATATCAACTCAAGTTTTTTTAATATTTTAATTTTATTGGAGTATAGTTTATTTACAATGTTGTGTTTCAACTCGTTTTTCTTTTTAAAACTGTGTTGTTCAGATCTTCTACATTCTTGTTAATTTTTGGCCTGCTTTCTGTATCAACATGAAGAGGTGTATTATCGATAAAATTTACCAGTGATGATAGATTTGTTCATTATCTCCTTGTAATTCTGTCAATTTTTGCTTTATGTTTTTTAAGGCAATATATTTAGCTGCAGACAGACTTAAAATTGTTCTGTCTTCCTGGTGGATTATTCCTTTTATCAATATTCTGTGACACTCTTTATCCCTAATAATGTTTTTTGCTTTAAAGTTTGTTTTACTTTACATTAACATAGCTACATCAACTTTGGTTAGTATTTGCGTGGCATATCTTTTTCCATCACTTTCTATGCCTTTATGTTTTAGGTATGACTTTTATGAACAGAATTTAGATAAATTTTGGATTTTTAAATGCAACAAAGATTCTCATACGTTTCATCCAGTTACATTTATTGTGATGAATGATACACTTGGATTTATTTATATCACCTTATCATGGGATTTCTCTCTTATTCTGCTTTTTTCTAAGTTTTTTTTTTCTCCTTTCTTGCCTTTTTTTTTTTCTATTAGTCAGTTTTCAAAATTCTTTTTTCCTCCTGCTGATTTGGAAGTTATATATACTTTTTTTTTTTTTGCTTCAAATGTCTAAAGTTTCTCAATAGTTCTACCGCCCATAACACGATTCAAAGACATAGAAAGTTTTAACTAAACCATGCCTCTCCAACTTTGTTTTCATACCCCCAAATTATTCATCATCCTCATTATTGTTTTTTCATGACCGATGCTATTTAGATCTACCCACATGTCTACCAATTCTTCGCTCGCCATTCTTTTTTCCACATTAGTGCTTCCTTTCTGAAGTGCATACTTTAGTATTTCTTTCAATGACAGTCTGTGAGTTCTTGATTCTCTCAGTTCATTCCTGGAAATGTTTTTATTGCCCTCACTCTTGAATGATAATTTAGCTGGGCTTAGAAATCTAGGTTGACAGATATTTTCCTTCAGAACTTTGAAGATATTATTTACCTGTGTTCTGGACTATATTTCGTAATTTAAAAGTCTGCTGTCTATCTCGTTGTTCCTTTGGAGGTAATCTATCTTTTCTCTCTGATAGTTTTAAAGATTCTTCTCTTTGTTTTGGGTGTTCTGCAGTTTGATTATAATGTGTCTGCATATAGATTTAATTTTATTTATTTTATTTGGTACTTGTTCTTAAATCTTTCATCAGTCCTGGAAAATCCTCTGCCATTATGTACTCAAGTATTTCCTTTCTCCCATTCTCGCTATTTTCCTTCTAGAACTCCTCTTAGATTAAGGTTGGACCTTTCATTTTTTTTTTTTTTTTGATGTAGATCATTTTAAAAGTCTTTATTGAATTTGTTACAATGTTGCTTCTGTTTTATGTTTTGGTTTTTTGGCCACGAGGTGTGTGGGATCTTAGATCCCCAACCCAGGATCGAACACACACCCCCTGCATTGGAAGGCGAAGTCCCAACCACTGGACTGCCAGGGAAGTCCCTGGACCTTTCATTCTATCCTCCATGTTTTTCAGCCTCTCAGACATATTTTCCGTCTCTATTTTTCCTTAATATTGGATAATTTTCTCAAATCTGTTATCCCCTAGCTCAATGATTCTCAGGATTCTAATCTTGCTGGTGATTGTGTCCACTGACTCTCATTCTTGGTAGATCATTTAATCTTGTGGGGTTTTTTCACATTTTATTTTTTGAATTTTAGAATTTTAGAATTTTATTTATTATTTTATACAGCAGATTCTCATTAGTTATCCATTTTATACATATTAGTGTATACATGTCAATCCCAATCTCCCAATTCATCACACCACCACCACCACCCCCACTTTCCCCCCTTGGTGTCCATACGTTTGTTCTCTAAATCTTGTAGGTTTTTAAAAATTGAAATATCTTCTTTAATTGGGCTTTAAAAAAATTCTGTGAAAAATTCTTACAGTCTGTGTTGTGGGAGCAGCCCTTCAAGCAGCTTTACCTTTGCTTCTTCCAAGACCCTCAGTGTACAGTTTCCTTGGTCATGCAGGTAGGATAAATTAAAACCCAAAGCTCACATGAGTTCCAGAACTGTGCTTTAAATTCTCAGAGGAAATTTTTTCTTCCATCTTTGATTTAGTCAGATATACTTCCTTGTTTCCCTATGCCAAAGATGCAGATTTTTTTCTACTCCAAACTTTTATACAGAGTACAGCCCTTCCAGGGGACCTTTATGACGAGACCCTTGGGCCCAAGACCTCATCTCCTGTCCCTGTGGTTCTTAAAAGTTGAAACTCCCTTCCCTGCTCGATTTTAAAGACAATGTGCAAAAAAAATTTTTAAATCTCATTAATAATGTTTTATATAGACTACATGTTAAAATGACATTTTGACATATTGGGTTGAATAAAATTTATTATTAAAACTCAAAAAAAACCCAAAAACTAAAAAACAAAACAAAACAAAACCTCCCTTCCCAGGGTAACCACAACTCCCACTCACAAGATTACAACTCTGATTTTCCATTTCCTCTTCATTTCTGGCATCTGGGAGTTTTCCTTGATTTCTTGTGAACTCAGTTATGCAATTTAAAAAATGTTTGTATATTTTTATCTTGTACTCATAGAGGTCTGTATCAAAAGGGTTTTTCAGTTAGTTTAATTGGCCATGGCCAGTCAGCTTTCTTAATTTAGCAAAATATTTTTAATATCTTCCCATGTTAATATTCTTCAACACAACTGTTGTAGATTCAATTTCCCAGAAATCAGACTCCAACTCAGCAAAAGTATATTAGAGAGTGCTCTTGAGATCAACACCTGTTGAAGGAAGGAAAGGAAACAATATTGGACAAAGAGAGTAGTTGGGCTGCAAAGCAGTCACAGGGCCTTAGCAGACCACATAGGGAGCTCTGAATCTGGAATAATCACCCAGAATTGTCCCCAGTTGGAGCAAGGAGGCTGAACCTTTATATTCTAGCATTGACTGGTCATTGAATGCAAACTGCACCTTGGAAGATAGTGTTAACCTTGGGATAGGTCACTCTCTTGGGCTGAGTTCCCAGAAAAGGCTGACAGCTGAGGACAATCTGCCAGCAGCTCTGCTAGCTGCTGGAGGAATAAGGCCTTCTGTCTTGAAGCAGGATCTGTATACACATGATAGTGTCCACTACAATGAGTTTTAATGGTTTCAGAGTATCCCATCACATGTGTATAATACAATTTACTGATTCTAAATATCCAATAATAATGGATTGGCTATTTCTAATTTTTCCTATATCAATAATACTGATATGAACATTATTATACATTCTCTTTGTCTACATCTCATACTTTTGTCCTTAGGTTAAATTCTTAGAAGTGAAATTATTAGATATACACATTTTAAAATATTTTTATAAGTTTAGCCAACTTGTCTATCAAAACGCTTATACTAGTATATACTTACTTCCCCAAACAATATATGAGTACCCATTTCTCTACACTCGAAGAAATCCTGAAAGTCATCATGTCTTTTCATCATTTCCAATTTAATAAGGAAAAATAACATCATGTCATTTTGACAAATAACCTTATTCGACATTGTTTTGTGTTGGTTTCCACCTATTGATAGTGATGCTATCAGCTAGGAATGCCTGCGGCTCTCACCTGGGCCTGTGCTACCTGTGAGGTGCCCCCATAGACAGTTCCCCAACTGGCCCTCGTGGTTCTTATTACGATTGCAAGACCCACTTCTGCAACAACCATCCCGAAACTTTGAAAAAACAAGATATGTTACTTACATATTCTGGACAGTACACAGCATGTCCGCGGGCCACACAGAGAGGTTACGGGTAAAAAGATATTGTGTGGACGTGGGGTTCTGCCTTTATTGGGTTCAAGTGTGAAGTGTCCAAGGTTTCCCTTGATTCACCCTTCATTGGTGAATTTAAAACATAAGAGCAGGAATTAAATCACAGGAAGGGAAAAGTAAGCGGTCAGTTATCTAGGTCACCCAGGGCTTTCTAAAAGGGGAACTTCACAGGCGGGGCGGCCTGGCTCTTTATCTACTTGTGCAACTGGCAGTGTGTTTATTGAAGATGGATGTCTTTGAAATGGATGCCTCGAAAATCAAAAGCTTAATGTCAGGCACTTATATTACAGTCAAAAAAGCTAACTGTTGGGCATTTACACTATGGACATACTAGTGAAGTTAAACAATTTTTCATACACTTATTAGCCTCTTATGTTCTTGTTTTGAGGACTGTTTTTTCTTTTGATCATTTTTCTATAAGAATATTTAACTTTTTATTATTGATTTGTCAAATTTGGTTATTTGTAATATATTTTACAAATATTTGCCCCAGAATGTTCTTTACCTTTTAATTTTGTTTATAATATTTGTAATAGGAATTTTTTATGTTATGTAGTATATTTGTAGAAAGATTATCCACTTTTTTTTAAATTTATTTTTGGCTGCGTTGGGTCTTCATTGCTGCTCGCAGGCTTTTTCTAGTTGCATCAGTGGGGGCTACTCTTCCTTGTGGTGTGCGGGTTTCTCATTGTGGTGGCTTCTCTTGTTGTGGAGCATGGGCTCTAGGCACGCAGGCTTCAGTAGTTGTGGCATGCGGGCTCAGTAGTTGTAGCTTGCAGGCTCTAGAGCGTTGGCTCAGTAGTTGTGGTGCATGGGCTTAGTTGCTCTGTAGCATGTGGGACCTTCCCGGACCAGGGCTCGAACCCGTGTCCACTGCATTGACAGGCAGATTCTTAACCACTGCACCACCAGGGAAGTCCCTTCACTTATTTTTATTTTGGTGGTTTTAAGGCTTCATCTTCTACTTTTAAACTGTATCCATCTGGAATTTATTTTAGAACAATTAATTTTTAGTCTCCTAATACTAGATTTGAGCATTATAAAATACATTTAAAACATTCACTGTCACACTCTGGCTTCTCCCGTTTAATTTTACCATGAAATCATCCATAAATTATGCTGTGAGAAGAGCAGTTGATGATTTGTAATATATTACAAAGTAACAGAATTTGAGTGCAATGCACTTTTAGTCAACCCTTCTGACAAGATAATTTTGCAATGTTTTTATTTGACTTTAAAATACATTCACATATGTATGAATAGGTCTTACGCTGAATTTATGCTAGTACAAATTTAAGAAGCTTCATTATGAACACCCAACTAGAGAGGTGCTGGAAAGCAACCTTTTTTCCTCATCCTGCCTGTTTATTGTTTTGTTTGTTTCATACTCCATGCAGTAAAGGACAGTATCACCCTTCTTCCTAAGCAGTGTTTTTATCTAAATGTATTGTCTAAATATTCCCACATTCAGGAGTGGTATGGGGGGGGGAATTGAACAGATAGATAGTAAGGGCAAAGGTAATTTTTTTGTTTACAACATTTAACTTATGGATTACTCTGAGTACAGGGAAAGGCAAGGCCAAGGTCAACATGGAATCTTTATGCAAATAAGAAAAAGCTCCCCTGCCTCAAGCATTGACAAAAAGGCCCCGCAAAAGCACCCTCCACAAAAAGACCAGTAACAAAAAGGCACACTCCCCAGAAGCCAATTAGGGGGAGGCACTATACAGTGCCTATCCTGAATTTTCAGCTCAACTTGCTCCCTTTTACTCAATGCCTTTGGCCTTAGACAACTTCAGGCAGTCCTTCTTTCTCTGCATCCATTTTTTTCCTTGTTGCACTATAGACTTTAAAACTCAGTTGAGGAATATGAATAAAGTCTATAGTTCAGTTAATATTAGTGTACCAATGCTAGTTTTTCGGCTTTGATAATTGTACTATGGTAACACAAGATAGTTACATTAGGGGAAGGTAGGTAAACTATGAAAACTCTCTACACAATTTCTGATGCTTCTTGTGAGTCTAAAACTATTTCAAAATAAAAAGTTTGTTTTAAAAAGTCAGTAAAGGAGAAAATCAGCTGCAAAATTATATTCAGAACATCACTGCTCTTTCTGCTTTTGCAGCTTGGGACTTTATTTTTTTTGCCATTTTCACCTGTGGAGTGTTTCAAGTTTTGGTGAATATACTCCACCAAGCAGGGAATCTGTTTGTAGATGACAACTGGTTTTATTTCACAAATACAACCTGTTCAACATAAAGACATAGAAACAATGAGCTCAATCTCAATTCCAGTAACGTTGGTAAGTGAACTTCTTTGCTAGACATTGTAGAGGTGGTGTATAGAAGTATACAGTCAAAAAATCTACAGTTTAGTTTGGAAAATATGAGTAGCATGTGATACAAAAGCAATATATGTATGTTATATTGCAGGATGTTAGCAAAAATGGTAGTGTAAGGACCACCGAAAATCCTCTTCTCCATAAAAGCAATGAGAAAACTAGCACAAATTCTTAAGAATTAACTGAGAACTCTAGAAATTAACAAAAAGCTTGCAACAATCCAGGGAATGTTTAAGGAAAATAGCTGAATCTGAGTAAAAATAGCAAGATTTGTGGCATTTTAACTTACTGTATTCCCACCTCCACCTTCTCCCTGATTCCACAGTAACTTTGAAAATCAATGAGCCACAATCATGGTGAAAACAAGCAGCCTGGAAACCACTGGAGGGCGCAAAATGAGGTTGGAGATTGTAATGGTTAATTCTATGTCTCAACATGACTGGATCGCAAAGTGTCCAGATATTTGGCTAATCATTATTTCTGGGTATGTCTGTGAGGGTATTTCTGGATGAAGTTAGCATTTTGAACCTGTTGACTCAGTAAAGCAGTTTGCCCTCCCCAGCGTGAGTGGTATCATCCAATACATTAAGGGCCTAAATAAACAAAAAAGTGAAGGAAGGAAGAATTCGGCACTTCCTGCCTGATTGCTTGAGCTGGAACATCAATCTTTTCTTGTCCCCTGTGTACCTGTGGTTCTCAGGCCTTCAGACCCAGAGTGCAATTTACACCATTGGTTCTCCTGGTTCTCAAGCCTTAGGACTCAGACTGAAATATACCACTGGCTTTCCTGGGTCTCCAGATTGCAGATGGCAGATCGTGGGATTTCTCAGAGCCAATTCCTTATAATAAATCTACATCTATATCTCTATACACATATATATGTCTTATTGGTTCTGTTTCTCTAGAGCACCCTAACTAATGCAGAGCTCCTTCAAAGTTCCATGCCCTGTGTTACTCTGATACCTAAATAAGACAAATACATCACAAGAAAAGAAAACTACAGACCGATAATTCTTTATGAATATAGATGTAAAAGTTCTCAACAAAATAGTAGCAAACTAAATCTAGCAACATATCAAAAGGATCATACACCATGACTGAGTGGGATTTATCCGAGAAATGGAAGGTTGGTTCAACATATGAAAATCAATCAATGTAAAGAGTCATGTACCACAATGTTCACTGCAGCTCTATTTACAATAGCCAGGACATGGAAGCAACCTAAGTGTCCATCAACAGATGAATGGATAAAGATGTGGCACACATATACAATGGAATATTACTCAGCCATAAAAAGAAATGAAACTGAGTTATTTGTAGTGAGGTGGATGGACCTAGAGTCTGTCATACAGAGTGAAGTAAGTCAGAAAGAGAAAAACAAATACTGTATGCTAACACATACATATGGAATCTAAAAAAAAAAAAAGGTTCTGAAGAACCTAGGGGCAGGACAGGAATAAAGACACAGATGTAGAGAATGGACTTGAGGACACAGGGAGGGGGAAGGGTAAGCTGGGATGAAGTGAGAGAGTGGCATGGACATATATACACTACCAAATGTAAAACAGATAGCTAGTAGGAAGCAGCCACATAGCACAGGGAGATCAGCTCGGTGCTTTGTGACCACCTAGAGGGGTGGGATAGGGAGGGTGGGAGGGAGGAGATATGGTGATATATGTATACATATAGCTGATTCACTTTGTTATACAGCAGAAACTAATACAACATTGTAAAGCAATTATACTCCAATAAAGATGTTAGAAAAAAAAAGAAAATCAATCAATGTAACACAGCATATTAATAAAATAGAGGACAAAAACCACATGATCATCTCAACAGATACAGGAAAAGCATCTGACAAAATTAAATACCTTTCATGACAAAAACTTCCCAAAAATTATAAATAGAAGGAAATTTCCTTACCCTAATAAAGGGCATCTATGAAAAACCCACAGCCAATGTACTTAATGGTGAAAGGCAGAAAGTTTTCCCCTTGAGATCTGGAATAAGACAAGGAGGTCCACTCTTACCACTTCTATTCAACAGTTGACTGGAGGTTCTAACCAGGGCAATTAGGCAAGTAAAAGAGATAAAAGTCATCCAGATTGGAAAAGAAGAAATAAAACTATTGCAGATAACATGATCTTGTATACAGAACAAAATCTACAGAATTTTGTATATAGAAAAACCCAAATAACCCTCAAAAAATCTCTTAAAGCTAATAAATGAGTTTACGAAAGCTGTAGGAAATAAAATCAACATACAAAAATTTGTTGTATTTCTATACACTAGCAATAAACAATCTGAAAATGAATTAAGTAAACAATTACATTTACACTGGCATCAAAAATAATAAAATACTGGGGCTTCCCTGGCGGGCCAGTGGTTAAGACTCCGTGCTTCCAATGTAGGGAATGCGGGTTCGATCCCTGGTTGGGGAATTAAGATCCCACATGCCACATGGCATGGCCAGAAAATAAAATAAAATAAAATAAAATAAAATAAAATAAAATAAAATAAAATAAAATAAAATAAAATAAAATAAAATACTTAGGAATAGTTTTTTAAAAGAACTATAGGACTTGTACATGGAAAACTACAAAATACTGTTGAAAGGAATTAAAGAAGACCTACATAAGTGGAAACACTTTCCATGGTCGTGGATTAGAAGACTTAATATTGTTAAGATGGTAATATCCTCTCAAATTAATCTACAGATTCAACACAAACCCTATCAAAATCTCAGGTAGCTTATTTGCAGAAATTGGCAGACTGATTCTAAAATGTATGTGGAAATGCAAGGGACCAAGAATAGCCCAAAAAATCTTGAAGAAGAAAAACAAGTTGGAGAACCCACATGTCCCAATTTCAAAACTTACTACAAAGGTACCATAATCAAGAATGTTCAGGACTTTCCTGCTGGCAGTGGTTAAGACTCCGAGCTCCCAACGCAGGGGGTCCTTGTTCAATACCTGGTCAGGAAACTAGATCCCACATGTATGCCACAACTAAGAGTTTGCATGCCACAACTAAGGAGCCTGCCAGCCGCAACTAAGGAGCACATGTGCTGCAACTAAGGAGCAGGTGAGCCAGAACTAAGGAGCCTGCCTTCTGCAACTAAGACCTGGTGAAACAAAATAAATAAATAAATAAACTATATATATATATATATAAAGAATGTTCAGAATAGGCAAATCTACAGATAGAAAGTAGATTTATGGTTGCCTACATCTGACAAAAGGAGGAATGGGCTAATGGGCATGGGGATTCTTTTTGGAGTGATAAAAATGTTCTAGAAAGTGAAAATGGTTTGTAGATCAATATTATGTACTTCCTTGACATCTAAAATGAGGAGGAAGGTGTGGATCTAATAGCCTAACTGTAAGCCATCCTCCCCAATCTACTCCTGTGGATAAGGTCCCCTGGCTAAATAACCCTCCTTATCACAGGGACCAGGCAAAATTCCTGCTTATCTTTAAGTAAAAGGTTTCAGTTCCCTGCCAGTCTGTGAAATTATTCAAACAAACCAATCACATTCTCATGTGGGAACCAAGGATCACTCCACATTCCTGACACTACAAAGTCTGCCTCCCACAGCCCCTGCATATTCATTCTGTTCCCAAGTACAACTCCTCTGTGGCCCTGTGTGACATGTTGTGCCTTCCCCTGGGGATTGAGTATATGTGATTAATAAACTGCTGTCAATCTCATCTGTCCAGTGTCAGGTGTCATGTGCTTGGCCATCCCCATAATCTTAGGGTCGGACTCCCTCTCTCACCAATGGGGTGAAGAGTAGGCAATAAAAATATGGTTGTATATCTTTGTGAATTATACTAAAATCCACTGAATTGTACATTCTAAAAGGGTGAATTTTATGGTATGTAAATTATACCTCAATTTTTAAATCATTGAAAAATAAACCAGATGGAAAAATTATGTGCTACGATGATAAATTCTATAGGTTTTCAGAGGACTACATCAGGAAAAACTTTGTACATGAGATGGGTCTTGATCTGGCTTTTGGAGGATGGCTGAGATTTGGGCACTCCTGGTAAGTGAAGGCCCAGAATGAGAAATGAATATGACAGATTTGAAGCACAGTATGCAAACTGATCTGACTAAATCGGACGATTGCTTTAGGAATTAGTAGAGAATAAATATGGCTAGGCAGGTGGAAGAAAAATTAGAGAGGAGCTTGAAAGTCAGAAGAAGAGTTTAGCCTTGATCCAGTAAATCCAGATTTTTATCAGATACTTGACATGATACAGAGAGAAGAGGAAATATATAACCTAGTAATTAAAGAAAATAGTCTCCAGAGTCAGACAAACCTAGGACTAAATTGTGTCTCAGACTACTTCCATCACAAATACTGTACCTTTACTATTTCACAGCTTTGAAGTTGGTTAATACCTTTGAATCTTGATATGGCAAGGCATCATTGTCACTTTCATTTACTGTGCTAGCATTCTCCCACTTACTGCTAGTTCTAAATATTCTTCTTTTTTTAAAGCCTAAAATGATTTAGCAACCAGACTCTGGGAAAGCTTGCTAACCTGATCCTCAGTTACATTTAAAGTGCTTAGAAAATTGTATTGTTTTGAAATAGTTTGACTTGAACTGAGCTAAAATTTACCTTTCATTGGTTTTCTAGGAAATAATGTAAATAAAATGATATGTTGCTTTGAAGTATTGAGAAATTAACTTTGTGAAGATTTCAGCAAGTGTTTTAATGTGATAGATGCCTAAGGTAATGGATAACAGTTGGAGCAAACCATAGATTACCTGAAAAGCTTAAAAGGAAAAACTGAAAAATGAGTTGTCCGTAGGGATTTTGAAAAGCTAGTACATATTTCTTATAATCTAGAAGACCAGGCACATGTGTAGGGCTGTGCACACACACAGGAAAGCCCTGAGAAAGCCATAAACTTTCACCCACCCCTGGCTGATTTGTGGTTCTGTGCAAGCAGGAAGTGTAAGCTAATGCAGAGTCGTAAAGTGTTTGGCTGACAGTTGAAAGTGTGTCCAACATGCTTGCAGAGTCCCTTGGCAAACACTGTGAGATTTTTAGCTCTAGGCATTTAAGAAAATCTCTACCTAGTCATTAGTTGCCCTCTAAGCTACTTGAGCATAGACGTCACTGGCCACATATGACAAAGAGTATAGAGCTTACTGAATTAGTTCAGAAAATTCACTGAACAAGCAAACAAATACAAAAAACAACTACAAAAACCAGCAATAACAACAAACCCTAGGGGGAGGGAACAACATAATTTCCAGGATTGTCAATTATATTATTTAAAATATCCAGTATTGGGATTTCCCTGGTGGTCCAGTGGTTAAGACTCCATGCTTCCACTGAGGGGGCATGGGTTTGATCCCTGGTCAGGGAACTAAGATCCTGCATGACATGTGGTGTGGCCAAAAACACATATATTTCCAGTATTTAATGAAAAATTATGAGACATGAAAAAAATCCTATGGCCATAACACAGGAAAAACACCAAGCAATAGAAACTGTCCATGAGCAGGTCCAGACATTGGCAATACTAGATATAAACTTTTAATCAGCTATTTTAAATATGTTCAAAGAACTAAAAGAAACAATTTCTAAAGAAACTAAAGAAAATTAGGAGAATAGTGTCTCTTTATATAGACAGTATAAAGAGATAGCAATTATAAAACTGAATCAAATAGAAATACTGGAGTTAAAAAGTACAATAAGTGAAATAAAAATTTCACTAGAGGGGCTCAACAGCATATTAGAACAGAAGAGTCAATGAATATGAAGACAGATCAATTGAAATTATCAAGTCTGAGGAACAGCAAGAAAAAAGGATGAAGAAAACTGAACAGAAACTCAGAGACCTGTGGGATATGATGAAGTATACCAACATACATATACTGTGAGTCCCAGAAGGAAAGGAAAAAAATAAAAGGAGGCAGAAAGAATATTTGAAGAAATATGACTGAAAAACTCCCAAATTTGATGAAACACATTACATATAAAAGACACTCAATGAAATCAAAGTAGGACAAACTAAGATATCCACATTGAGACACGTCATAATCGAACAGTCAAAAGACAAAGAATTTTGAAAGCAGGAAGAGAGAAATGAGTAAGCATACATAAGAGCTCCTCAATAAGATTAGCAGCTGATTTCTCACCAGAAACCATGGAAGCAAGAAGGCAGTGGGATGACATATTAAAAGTGCTGGAAGAAAAAACTTTAAAGGTCAACCAAGTATTCTATATATGGCAAAACTACCTTCAAAATAAAGGAAAAATTAAGAGAGACAAAAACTGAGAGAGTTCATCTCTAGCAGAACTGTTCTCCAAGAATACTAAATGGAGCTTTTCAGGCTGAAATAAAAGGACACAAGATATTAACTTGAATCAACATGAAGAAATAAAGAAGGCTCACAAATAACTACATAGGAAAATATAAAAGACAATACAAATGTATTCTTTGCATGTAACTACATTTTTTCATATCTGATTTAAAAGACAACTTCATAAAGCAAAAATTATAAATCTATGTTGATGAACACAATATATAAAGATGTAGTTTGTGACAATAATATGGATAGAAGAGAGGTGGATGAAGCAATGTAGGAGCAGCTTTTTATATTATTGAAATTCCATTGGCTTTAATCTATTTTGATATAGATTAGGAGGTTAATTATATTCCCTAGAGTCACCACAAATATACTCAAATATATATATATAGTGGGGAAAAAAGACAAGGAATTAAAATAATACACTAGAAAATATCTATTTAACACAAAAGAATGCAGTAATTGAGGAATAACAAAGCAAAAAAAGCACAAGACACATAGAAAAATAGCTAAATGGTAGGCATAAATCCTATCTTAACAGTAATTATATTAAATATAAATGAATTAAACTCTCCAATTAAAAGGTAGAGATTAGCAGAATGGATAAAACTCAAAATCCAACTGGATTCTGTCTTCAAGAGACTCATTTTATTTTATTTTATTTTATTTATTTATTGGCCACACTGCGTGGCATGCAGGATCTTCCCCAACCAGGGATTGAACCCATGCCCCATGCACTGGAAGCACAGAGTCTTAACCACTGGACCGCCAGGAAAGTCCAAGAGACTCATTTTAGAATCAAAGATAAATAGATGTTGAACATAAAAGTAGGGGGAAAGATATATCACACAAACAGTAACCAAAAGATCGCTAGAGTGTCTGACTAATAACAGACAAAATAGACATGAAGACAAACATTATTTAGAGAGACAAAGTAAGACATTTCATAAGGACAAAATGATTAATCCAAAAGGAAGATATAACAATTACAAATATATATGTACCTAACAACAGAAATCCAAAACACTTGAAACATATACAGACAGAATTGAAGGGGAAGATAGACAATTCAACAATAGTAGTTGGAGATTTTAACACACCATTATCAATTATGGGTAGAATAACTAGACAGAAGATCAGCAAGGATATAGAAAACTTGTACAACACTATTAACCAAGCAGACATGACAAACATCGGAACAACGCTCCCCCTAATAACAAGAGAATATGTATTCTTCTCAAGTGTACATGGAACATACTTCAGGATAGAAGATATGTTAAGCTATAAAACAAGTGTCAATCAGCCTCTTCAATAAGTAGTGCTGGGAAAACTGGACAGCTACATGTAAAAGAATGAAATTAGAACACTCCTTAACACCATACACAAAAATAAACTCAAAATGGATTAAAGACCTAAATGTAAGGCCAGACACTATAAAACTCTTAGAGGAAAGCAGAGGCAGAACACTCTATGACATAAATCACAGCAAGATCCTTTTTCACCCACCTCCTAGAGAAATGGAAAAAAAAACAAAAATAAACAAATGGGACCTAATGAAACTTCAAAGCTTTTGCACAGCAAAGGAAACCATAAACAAGACGAAAAGACAACCCTCAGAATGGGAGAAAATATTTGCAAATGAAGCAACTGACAAAGGATTAATCTCCAAAATATATAAACAGCTCATTCAGCTCAATATTAAAGAGACAAACAACCCAATCCAAAAATGGGCAGAAGACCTAAATAGACATTTCTCCAAAGAAGACATACAGATGGCCAAGAAGCACATGAAAAGATGCTCAACATCACTAATTATTAGAGAAATGCAAATCAAAACTACAATGAGGTATCACCTCACACCAGTTAGAATGGGCATCATCAGAAAATCTACAAACAACAAATGCTGGAGAGGGTGTGGAGAAAAGGGAACCCTCTTGCACTGTTGGTGGGAATGTAAATTGATACAGTCACTATGGAGAACAGTATGGAGGTTCCTTAAAAAACTAAAAATAGATTTACCATATGATCCAGCAATCCCACTACTGGGCGTATACCCAGAGAAAACCATAATTCAAAAAGACACATGCACCCCAATGTTCATTGCAGCACTATTTACAATAGCCAGGACATGGAAGCAACCTAAATGCCCATCGACAGACAAATGGATAAAGAAGATGTGGTACATATATACAATGGAATATTACTCAGCCATAAAAAGGAATGAAATTGAGTCATTTGTTGAGATGTGGATGGATCTAGAGACTGTCATGCAGAGTGAAGTAAGTCAGAAAGAGAAAAAGAAATATCGTATATTAACGCATGTATGTGGAAACTAGAAAAATGGTACAGATGAGCCGGTTTGCAGGGCAGAAGTTGAGACACAGATGTAGAGAACAGACATATGGACACCAAGGGGGGAAAACTGCGGTGGGGTGGGGAGGGTGGTGTGCTGAATTGGGCGATTGGGATTGACATGTATACACTGATTTATATAAAATTGATGACTAATAAGAACCTGCAGTATAAAAAAACAAACAAACAAAACAACTAATACTAAACTTTCATTGGGTTATCTGTATGGAAATATGTTAATATAAATGTTTCAGACATTACGTGAAATTTCTAAAAATCTTATATGTTCTGGTATAATGTTATAAGTCATAATTCTAGTTATTACTTTAAAATGTATATCTCAGAAAAAACTAAACTTCCTTGTCAATTGCACTATTATGAACTTTCATCAAATCTTTAACCGTGGTCATTTTTAAATCTTTTGTCATTTACAGACAGTTTTGGGTGTACTCTGATGCTTTTGCAAATATGTTCCTATAAAAGGGTTTCATCTTCAAGGAATTCATAGAAAAGACTCTGACAAGTACAGGTTTCTGGTAACTGTACTGCTGAACTGAATGAATAAGCATTTTCAGAACTCTAATGAAAAACTGATGAACTCATAAAAGTGCTAACAAAAGATCAAGATGAAAAAAAAAATAATTACATGGGACTGAGTGAACTGATGAGGATGATTATAATTTTTGTGACTTTCTGTTTGAATTAAAAAAAAAATCCCACAAGGACTCAGAGGCAAAGAATATAGAAATCAATTTTCACTGCAAAGTAAAGGAGCTGTTACAGTGGAGGATTACTGGACTGAATGTCAATATTATGACATAGTATGAGTGTGTTTCGTGTTTGGTAATTGCAATCATTGTTGCTTTTGTTGTGGTCATCCATTTACAATGCTTGGTGTCAGTCTATTTATCTCTTGTAAAAATAAAATACAGTGTGTGTGTGTGAAAAAAAAATCTACAAACAATAAATGCTGGAGAGGATGTGGAGAAAAGGGAACCCTCTTGCACTGTTGGTGGGAATGTAAATTGATACAGCCACTATGGAGAGCAGTATGGAGGTTCCTTAAAAAACTAAAAATGGAACTACCATACGACCCAGCAATCCCACTACTGGGCATATACCCTGACAAACCATAATTCACAAAGAGTCATGTACCACAATGTTCATTGCAGCTCTATTTACAATAACCAGGACATGGAAGCAACCTAAGTGTCCATCAACAGATGAATGGATAAAGAAGATGTGACCCATATATACAATGGAATATTACTCAGGCATAAAAAGAAACAAAATTGAGTTATTTGTAGTGAGGTGGATGGACCTAGAGTCTGTCATACAGAGTGAAGTAAGTCAGAAAGAGAAAAACAAATACCATATCCTAACACATATATATGGAATCTAAGAAGAAGGTTCTGAAGAACCTAGGGGCAGGACAGGAATAAAGACACAGACGTAGAGAATGGACTTGAGGACACGGGGAGGGGGAAGGGTAAGCTGGGACGATGTGAGAGAGTGGCATGGACATATGTACACTCCCAGATGTAAAATAGATAGCTAGCAGGAAGCAGCCACATAGCACAGGGAGATCAGCTAGGTGCTTTGTGACCACCTTAGAGGAGTGGGATAGGGAAGGTGGGAGGGAGATGCAAGAGGGAGGAGATATGGGGATATATGTATATGTATAGCTGACTCACTTTGTTATAAAGCAGAAACTAACACACCATTGTAAAGCAATTATACTCCAATAAAGATGTTAAAAAAAAAAGAATCAACAAAAAGAGTAATTCAAGTCTTGCTATTTTGTGACTACGATGTATAGAAATGTGGCAAAATTCTATAATTTTCATGATATAAAAGTACAGACTAAAACTAGAATTGCATATGATAGCATGATTTAAGTAGCTCATTACAGATATATTGTACAGTTGGTTCTTGTCTGAAGTTTTTCTGAATATGTGCTAATTTCTGGGGAATATTATCAATTTCAACTGAATTTTGAATTGAAATTTAAGGACAAAAAGGTATTTCAGGTGGGAAGAAAGTTCTAGATGTTGCCACCAAAACTGTATTATAGCTTAGAATAGAATATAATTTTAAAAACTTAAAAGAAATAAGATTTTGAACATAATCCTTTGCCCATATTGGAAACTTACTATTTTATATTATACAATAAGTAGGATATAATAAACGACAAAACACACTTTAAAAAAAGTATCAATATATTTAAGAATATTTATTTATTTACTTATTTATTTATTTATTATTGGGGTATAGTTGTTTTAGAATGTTGTGTTAGTTTCTTCAGTACAGTGAAGTGGAGTTCCCTGTGCTATACTGCAGGCTCTTTCTAGTTATCTATTTTATACATATTAGTGTATATATGTCAACCCCAATCTCCCAATTCATGCAACCCCCCACTTCCCACCCCTTGCTTTCCCCCCTTGGTACCCATACATTTGTTCTCTACATCTGTATCTCTATTTCTGCCATGCAAACTAGTTCATCTGTACCATTTTTCTAGATTCCACATATATGTGTTAATAAATGATATTTGTTTTTCTCTTTCTGACTTACTTCACTCTGCATGACAGTCTCTAGGTCCATCCACGTCTCCACAAATGACCCAATTTCGTTCCTTTTTATGGTTAGTATTCCATTGTATATATGTACCACATCTTCTTTATCCATTCGTCTGTTGATGGACATTTAGGTTGCTTCCATGACCTAGCTGTTGTAAATAGGGCTGCAATGAATATTGGGGTGCATGTGTCTTTTTGAATTATGGTTTTATCTGGGTATATGTCCAGTAGTGGGATTGCTGGGTCATATAGTAATTCTATTTTTAATTTTTTTAAGGGACCTCCATACTGTTCTCCATAGTGGCCGTAACAATTTATATTCCCACCAATAGTGCAAGAGGGTTCCCTTTTCTCCACACCCTCTCCAGCATTTATTGTTTGTAGATTTTCTCATGATGCCCATTCTAACTGGTGTGAGGTGATACCTCATTGTAGTTTTGATTTGCATTTCTCTAATAATTAGTGATGTTGAGCATCTTTTCATGTGCCTCTTGGCCATCTGTATGTCTTCTTTGTTGAAATGTCTATTTAGGTCTTCTGCCCATTTTTGGATTGGGTTGTTTGTTTTTTGATATTGAGCTGAATGAGCTGTTTATATATTTTGGAGATTAATCCTTTGTCAGTTGCTTCATTTGCAAGTATTTTCTCCCATTCTGAGGATTGTCTTTTCGTTTTGTTTATGGTTTCCTTTGCTGTGCAAAAGCTTTTAAGTTTCACTAGGTCCCAATTGTTTATTTTCATTTTTATTTCCATCACTCTAGGAGGTGGGTCAAAAAAGGTCTTACTGTGATTTATTTCAAAGGGTGTTCTTCCTATGTTTTCCTCTAAGAGTTTTATAGTGTCCAGTCTTACATTTAGGTCTCGAATCCATTTTGAGTTTATTTTTGTGTATGGTGTTAGGGAGTGTTCTAATTTCATTCTTTTACATGTAGCGTCCACTTTTCCCAGCACAACTTATTGAAGAGACTGTCTTTTCTCCATTGTGTATCCTTGCCTCTTTTGTCATAGATTAGTTGACCATAGATGTGTGGGTTTATCTCTGGGCTTTCTATCCTGTTCCTTTGATCTATATTTCTGTTTTTGTGCCAGTACCATATTGTCTTGATTACTGTAGTTTTGTAGTATAGTCTTAAGTCACGCAGTGTGATTCCTCCAGCTCCGTTTTTTTCCCTCAAGACTGCTTTGACTATTCAGGGTCTTTTGTGTCTCCATACAAATTTTAAGATTTCTTGTTCTAGTTCTGTAAAAAATGCCACTGGTAATTTGATAGGGATTGCATTGAATCTGTAGATTGCTTTGGGTAGTATAGTCATTTTCACAATATTGATTCTTCCAATCCAAGAACATGGTATATCTCTCCATCTATTTGTGTCATCTTTGATTTCTTTCATCAGTGTCTTATAGTTTTCTGAGTACAGGTCTTTTACTTCCTTAGGTAAGTTTATTCCTAGGTATTTTATTTTTTTTGTTGCAATGGTGAATGGGACTGTTTCCTTAATTTCTCTTTCTCATATTTCGTTGTTAGTGTATAGGAATTCAAGCGATTTCTGTGCATTAATTTTGGATCCTGCAACTTTACCAAATTCATTGATTAACTCTAATAGCTTTCTGGTGGCATCTTTAGCATTCTCTATGTATAATATCTTGTCATTTGCAAACAGTGACAGTTTTACTTCTTCTTTTCCAATTTGTATTCCTTTTATTTCTTTTTCTTCTCTGATTTCTGTGGCTAAGACTTCCAAAACTATGTTGAATAATAGTGGTGAGAGTGGACATCCTTGTCTCATTCCTGATCTTAGAGGAAATGCTCTCAATTTTTCACCATTGAGAATGATGTTTGTTGTGGGTTTGTCATATATGACTTTTATTATGTTGAGGTAGGTTCCCTCTATGCCCACTCTCTGGAGAGTTTTTATCATAAATTGGTGTTGAATTCTGTCAAAAGGTTTTTCTGCATCTATTGAGATGATCATATGGTTTTTATTCTTCAATTTGTTAATATGGTGTATCACATTGATTGATTTGCGTATATTGAAGAAGCCTTGCATACCTGGGATAAATCCCATTAGATCATGGTGTATGAGCCTTTTAATGTGTTGTTGGATTCTGTTTGCTAGTATTTTGTTGAGGATTTTTGCATCTATATTCATCAGTGATATTCGTCTGTAATTTTCCTTTTTTGTAGTATCTTTGTCTGGTTTTGGTATCAGGGTGATTGTGGTCTTGTAGAATGAGTTTGGGAGTGTTCCTTCGTCTGCAATTTTTTGGAAGAGTTTGAGAAGGATGGGTGTTAGCTCTTCTCTAAATGTTTGATAGAATTCACCTGTGAAGCCATCTGGTCCTGGACTTTTGTTTGTTAGAAGATTTTTAATCACAGTTTCAATTTCATCACTTGTGACTGGTCTGTTCATATTTTCTATTTCTTCCTGGTTCAGTCTTGGAAGGTTATACCTTTCTAAGAATTTGTCCGTTTCTTCCAGGTTGTCCATTTTATTGGCATAAAGTTGCTCATAGTAGTCTCTTAGGATGCTTTGTATTTCCATGGTGCCTGTTGTAACTTCTACTTTTTCATTTCCAATTTTATTGATTTGAGTCCTCTCCCTCTTTTTCTTGATGGGTCTGGCTAAAGGTTTATCAATTTTGTTTGTCTTCTCAAAGAACCAGCTTTTAGTTTTATTGATCTTTTCTGTTATTTTCCTTGTTTCTATTTCATTTCTTTCTGCTCTGATCTTTATGATTTCTTTCCTTCTACTAACATGGGGCTTTGTTTGTTCTTCTTTCTCTAGTTCCTTTAGGTGTAAGGTTAGATTGTTTATTTGAGATTTTTCTTGTTTCTTGAGGTAGGCTTTTATTGCTATAAACTTCCCTCTTAGAGCTGCTTTTGCTGCATCCCATAGGTTTTGGATCATTGTGTTTTCATTGTCATTTTTCTCTAGGTATTTTTTGATTTCCTCTTTGATTTCTTCAGTGATCGCTTGGTTATTTAGTAACGTATTGTTTAGCCTCCATGTGTTCATGTTTTTTACGTTTTTTTTGCTAAAATTTATTTCTAATTTCATAGCATTGTGGCCAAAAAAGATGCTTGATATGATTTCAATTTTCTTAAATTTACTGAGGCTTGAGTTGTGACCCAAGATGTGATCTATCCTGGAGAATGTTCCATTTGCACTTGAGAAGAAGTTTAATCTGCTGTTTTAGGATGGAATGTCCTACAAATATCAATTTAATCTATCTGGCCTACTGTGTCATTTAAAGTTTGTGTTTTCTTATTAATTTTCTGTCTGGATGATCTGTCCATTGGTGTAAGTGAGGTGTTAAAGTTCCCCCACTATAATTGTGTTACTGTCGATTTCTTCTTTTATAGCTAGTAGCATTTGCCTTATATTGAGGTGCTATGTTGGGTGCATATATATTTATAATTGGTATATCTTCTTCTTGGATTGATCCCTTGATCATTATGTAGTGTCCTTCTTTGTCTCTTGTAATAGTCTTTATTTTAAAGTCTATTTTGCCTGATATGAGAATTGCTACTCCAGCTTTCTTTTGATTTCCATTTGCATGGCATATCTTTTTCCATCCCCTCACTTTCAGTCTGTATGTGTCCCTAGGTCTGAAGTGGGTCTCTTGTAGATAGCATATAGATGGGTCTTGTTTTTGTATCCATTCAGCCAGTCTATGTCTTTTGGTTGGAATATTTAATCCATTCACGTTTAAGGTAATTATCGATATGTATGTTCCTATGACCATTTCCTTAATTGTTTTGGGTTTGTTTTTGTAGGTCCTTTTCTTCTCTTGTGTTTCCCACTTAGAGAAGTTCCTTTAGCATTTGTTGTAGAGCTGGTTGCGTGGTGCTGAATTCTCTTAGCTTTTGCTTGTCTGTAAAGCTTTTGATTTCTCCTTCGAATCTGAATGAGAGCCTTGCTGGGTAGAGTATTCTTGGTTTTAGGTTCTTCCCTTTCTTCACTTTCAATATATCATACTACTCCCTTCTTGCTTGCAAAATTTCTGTGAGAAATCAGCTGTTAACCTTATGGGAGTTCCTGTGTATGTTATTTGTTGTATTTCCCTTTTTGCTTTTAATAATTTTTCTTTGTCTTTAATTTTTGTCAATTTGATTACTATGTGTCTTAGCGTGTTTCTCCTTGGCTTTATCCTGCCTGGGACTCTCTGTGCTTCCTGGCCTTGGGTGGCTATTTCTTTTCCCATGTTAGGGAAGTTTTCGACTATACTCTTTTCAAATATTTTCTCGGGTCCTTTCTCTCTCTCGTCTTCTTCTGGGACCCCTATAATACGAATGTTGGTGCGTTTAATGTTGTCCTAGAGGTCTCTTAGGCTGTCTTCATTTCTTTTCATTCTTTTTTCTTTATTCTGTTCCAGGCAGTGATTTCCACCATTCTGTCTTCCAGGTCACTTATCCATTCTTCTGCCTCAGTTATTCTGCTGTTGTTTCCTTCTAGTGTATTTTTCATTTAAGTTATTGTATTTTTCATCTCTTTTTGTTTGTTCTTTAATTCTTCTAGGTCCTTTTTAAACATTTCTTGCATCTTCTCAATCCTTGCCTCCATTCTTTTTCCGAGGTCCTGGATCATCTTCACTATCATTATTCTGCATTCTTTTTCTAGAAGGTTGCCTATCTCCACTTCATTTAGTTGTTTTCCTGGGGTTTTATCTTGTTCCTTCATCTGGGACATAGTCCTCTGCCTTTTCATTTTGTCTATCTTTCTGTGATTGTTGTTTTTTTCGCGTGGGCTGCAGGATTGTAGCTCTTCTTTCTTCTGCTGTCTGCCCTCTCAAGAGTATATAAATCATACAAAATATGTTTTCAGACCACAGTGGAATGAAATTAGAAATCAATAACAGAAGGATAATTGGAAAATTCACAAATATGTTGAAATTAAACAACATACTTTTTAACAACCAAGGGATTAAAAAAATCACAAAGCACATAAGAAAATTCTTTCAGGTGAATGGAAATGAATACACAACATTTCAAAACTTAGGAGATGAAATTTACCCAGCACTCGGAGGGAAATTTATAGTTGTAAATGCCCACATTAAAAAAGAAAATCTCAAACCAAAAATCTTACCTTCTACCTTGAGAAACACACACAGAAAAAAGAACAAATTAAACCAAAAGCAAATAGAAGGAAGGAAATAACAAAGATTAAAGGAGAAATAAATAACATAGAGAATAGAAATACAATAGAGTAAATCAGTGAAACCAACATTTTGTCTTTGAAAAGAGAAACAAAATTGACAAACCTTTAGCTAGACTGACCAATAAAAAAAGAGAGAGAAGACTGACAGAACTAAAATTGGAATGAAAGAGGGGGTGTTACCAGCAACCTATATAGAAATAATTATTACAAGGGAATACTATGAATAATTGTATGTCACAAAATAAGATAAACTAGATGAAATGGGGAAATTCCTAAAAACATGAAAACTACTGAAATTGATTTAAGAATAAGTAGCAAACCTGTTTAGACCTGTAAAAAGTAAAGAGATTGAATGAGTTATAAAAAAATTTTCTCACAAAGAAAAACTCAAGATCAGATGTCCTCAATGGTGAATTCTGCCAAATGTCTAAAGAAAAACAAACACCTATCTTTCTCAAACTTTCCAGAAAAATTGAAATAAAGGGAAACTTCCTAACACGTTTTATGAAGTATTACTCTGACACAGAACACAAAGACATCACACAAAAAAATAAAACTAAAGACCAGTATCCCTTATGAATATAGAAGCAAAACACTCAGTAAAATGCTAGCAATATGAACCCAACAACATAAAAAAAGGATTATATACCATGGCCAAGCAGGATTTATCCCATGAATGTAAGGTTGGTTTAAACACTCAACAATCCAGAAATAGAAGGGAAATCCCTCAACCTGAAAAAGAGTGCTTATGAAAGACTCACAGCTTACATTATACCCAATGGTGAAAGACTGAAAGATTTTCCCTGGGAGACAGGAACAACACAAATATGTCCACTCTCACTCAACACTGTGCTGAAAGTTCTAACCAGAGCAATTCATCACGAAAAAGAAATAAAAGTTATCCAAATTAGAAAAAACTATCTCTATTCACCTGTGGAATGATCTTATATACAGAAAATTCTAAATAAAAAAAAAAATTTCCAGAGCTAGTAAATGAATTCAGCAAAGTTTCAGGATACAAGATCAACATACAAAATCTTTTGTATTTCTATACACTAGGAATGAACAATCTGAAAAAGAAATTAAGAAAACAGTTATACTTACAATAGGATCAAAAAGAATACAATACTTGGGAATAAATATAAACAAGGAAGTATAAGACTTATACACTGAAAACTACAAAACATTGTTGAAAGAAATTAAGAAGACATAAATAAATGGAAAAACATACTATGTTCATGGATTAGAAGACTAAATATTGTTAAGATGACCATATCGCCTAAAGCTATCTACAGATTCAATGCAATTCCTATCAAAATGCAATTGCCTTTTTTTGCAGAAATGAACAAGATTATCCTAAAACTTACATGGAATTTCAAGAAACCTTAAATAACCAAAATGATCTTGAAAAAGGACAAAATTGTGGGAGTCACACTTCTCAATTTCAGAACTTACTACAAACTACAGTAATCAAAATAGTGTGGTACTGGCATAAGGATAGACATGTAAGATCAATGAAATAGAATTGAGGGTCAGATAGAAACCCATACACTCTATGTTATTTATTTCTCCTTTAACCAACACAAAATTGATTTTTGAAGAGGTGCCAAGATTGTGCAATGGGGAAAGAATAGTCTCTTCAGCAAATGGTGTGGGGGCAATTGAACATCCACATACAAAAGAATGAAGGTGGACCCATACCTCACATCATATAAAAAAATTAACTCAAAACAGAACAAAAGTAAATGAGCTTATAAAAAGCAACATACGCCCTAATGCCCAATCTGATAATACTTTTGGAAGCACTCTTAACAGCTGAACCAACATCAGATACAGAATAAGAGGAATTTCCTCTCATTTGTCACAAAACAAGGATCAAGTCTATTGGATAAAGCTATTAATGTTTTATGTGTTTTAAATTGTCATTTGAAGAATAACTTTTAAAATATTAAATATTTTTACTTTTTATCTTTAAAAATGATTTTTATTTAGAATTTATTTTGCATTAATGCTTCCCTCTTTTAATGACTTTTATTATGAAATATCTATAACAGGTAGCATGTAACTGAAATATACCATCTTGTCCAATATATTGGTTCACAAAAATAATAAAAGACACTTTTATTATTATATTTTTTAAAACAGAAAAAAAAAACAGAACAAAGACCTAAATCAAGAGCTAAAATTATATGGCTCTTAAAAGAAAACATAAAGGTAAAATCTGTATGACTTTGAATTTGGTAATTAATTATCATTAAATATGACAGAAACACAAATGATAAAAGAAGGAATACAAAAATTCAACTTTAACAAAATTGAAACTTTAGATCATCAAAGAACACTATCAAGGAACTGAAAAGACAACCCATAAGTGAGAGAAAATATTTACAAATCATATATCTAATAAAGGTTTAGCATAAATATTATATATAAAGAACCCATACAACTTAACAACAAAAAAGACAACTCAATTTTTAAATGGACAAAGGAGTTGAATAGATATTTATCCAAACAAAATATACCAGTGGCCAATAAGCACATGAAAAGATGCTCAACATCATTAGTCATTAGGGAAATGCAAATCAAAACCATACTGAGATACCATCTCACACCTGGTAGGATGGCTATAACTAAAAAAATGAAAAGAAAAAGAAAATAACAAGTGTTGGCAAGGATATGGAGAAATTGGAACCCTCACACATTGCTGGTAGGAATGCAAAGTAGGGCACCCATTGTGGAAAACATTTTGGCAGTTCTTCAAAAAGTTAAACATAGAGCTACCATCTGACCCAGCAATTTCACTCCTAGAGAATTGAAAATATATGTCCACAAAAAAACTTGTACATTAATAGCAGCATTATTCATAAGAGTGAAAAAGCAGAAATAATTCAATTGCCCATCAACTAATGGATAGGGTATATCCATGCAATGGAATATTATTCAGTCATAAGAAGGAATAAAGTATTGACACGTTGCAACATGGATGAACCTTGAAAACACAAAAGGCTATATAGTGTATGATTCCATTTATATGAAATGTCCAGAATAGGCAAATCCATAGACACAGAAAGCAGATTAGTGGTTGCCAGGAGCTGGAAGTGGGGGAAGTGGAATGAACAGTGACTGTTTAATGGGTACAGGGTTTCTTTTTGTTATGTTGAAAATGTTCTGGAATTAGATATTGGTGATGGTTGCACAATATTGTGAATGTACTAAAAGCCATTGAATTGTACACTTAAAATGGTTACAATGGTGATTTATATGTGATGTGAACTTTACCTCAATTTAAAAAGATGTGTGGTACTGGCATAAAGATAGACATATAGATAATTGAGATATATTGTACATTGAGAAAGAATTGAGAGTCCAGTAATAAACCTGTACATCTGTGGTCAATTGATTTTCTACAAGGGTGTGCCAAGACCAATCAATGGGAAAAAGCGTCTTTTCTAAAATGAGGCGTCTATCACACTGCTAAAGATGAATGATGAAGACGGGTTAAGGATTGAGGTCATGGCACCAGGAAACAGAAAAGTTTCTCAGAATGTGGTCCTTGGACAACTGAGTTCAGAATTAGTTGGGGAGTCTATTAAAATGCCAATTCCTGGGCTCTAATATAGTGAATCAAAATCTCAGGTATGATGCCCAGGAATATGCATTTTAACTAGCTCCCTAGGTAATTCAAATGCATACTGAAGTCTGAGAACAACTGATATAAAGAATGACTTCATGGGTTTTAGAGCCAAAAGAACCTGGGTTCAAATCTTAGCTCTGCCAATGAGTAGTTTTACCTTCTCTTTTTAGGTATCACTGCCTACTCCTTGCCCTCATACCTGTGTTGCTATCTCACTGGCTTAGCTCTTACCCTCAGAGGCCAGGGTTGGTTACTTTGTTATGTACAGTAACCACAATGTAAATGAACAAACGCAGGTGCAAAATCTTAATGCAAAACCTGAGTCTTTCCTTCCAGCACTCTCCCATCTCTCTTATCCCAACGAGTCCAACAATGCCCTGCACTCCGGGTCTGGTGCCCCCATATCTCCTTTTCATTGCATTATGAGAGGGCTCATCTTCCTGTTGGGGATGGGAGACATGAAAACAGAGAAAGCTTCATAAAAGGAGCTTCAGCCTGAACTGGGCCTTGAAGAACAAGGCAGGATTTCCACAGGCAGAGATGGGAAGAGAAAGAATGTTCCAGAAGGAGACAAGGCCATACATTAATGTAAAGATAAAGAGAGGGGTTGCTATATGGATTGAATGTGTCACTGGGACCAATCAGGGGGCTAGGGCTGGGTTACTTTGTTATCGGTTGACTGGTTTCCCTCCAATTGTAGCTTACGTTCATTTTTCTGACCAATCACTAGGGGGGAGGGGGTTGCCCTTACTTACTTTGTTGTTGGTTCACCCTCAGCTCCCTTCCCTTGTAGCAACCCTAACTTCTGTGTACAAACTCCTAGTGCAAACCTGTGACCCTTCCTGACATTTCTCGCCTAGCTGCCCCAGTGTCAATACTCCCTTGAACCACGGCACTAATGCCTCTCCATAACTCCTCATGGTCACAGGAGAGGTCACATATTTAGGGCAGGGGACATGAAATCAAGGAAGCCTTCACAGAGGAGGCTGTGTTTATACCAAGTTTTGAGGGATGGGGGGCAGGATTTCCTCAGAGATGGAGGAAAAAGGCATCTCAAAAAGAGGCAATAATATGAAATTATTTATTCAAAAAGATTTATTGCACACTCCTCCCATCAATCAATAATGCAACACAATTTTTAGAGCACCTACTAGGTGCTATGCTAGGCTCCTGGATGCTTGTTCACTCACTCAAATTTCCAGTTAACAAGACTTTGCTGATCACTTACCCATCATTGTACTCTGTAGCTTATGGAAGTGTGCTCCAAGGACTACCTGCACCACTCACCTGAGTGGCACCTCATATACTACCTTCTGTATCTTTGTTGCAGTGTTCTGGGCCCTACATAATCCTATCTTCAAAGCTACAGGCTTCCCAGGCAACTACCTTCAGGGCATCAGGCTTCTCATCCTCTCCTCCAGCCTACCACCACCCCCAACTACTTAGTGCCTACTCACTACCAGGGGTTTTTTTGTTAATTGAGGTCAAAATATATATAGCATAAAATGTTAACCATGTTTAAGTGTACAATTCAGTGCCATTAACTACATTCATATTGTTGTACAATGATTACTACAATCTATTTCTAAATATTTTCATCACCCCAAACAGAAGCTCTGTACCCATTGAAAAGTAACTCCTCATTTCTGCCTTCCTCTAACCCCTGGTAACCTCTAGCCTACTTTCTGTCTCTATGAATTTGCCTATTCTAGATATTTCATGTAAGTGGAATCATACCATATTTGTCCTTTTGTGCCTGGCCTATTTCACTCAACCTGATGTCTTTAAGGTTCATTCATGTTGTAGCATGTGTCTGAACTCCACTCTGGATGGAGGGATTTCATTCCTTTTTATGGCTGAATTATATTCCACTGTATGTATATATACCACAATTTGTTTATCCATTCATCCATCTATGGACATTTGGGTTGTTTCCACCTTTTGGCCATTGTGAATAATGCTGCTGTGAACATCTGCATACAAGTATTTGTTTGAGTCTGTTTTCAATTCTTTGAGGCATATACCTAGGAATAGAATTGCTGGGTCATATGGTAATTCTATGTTGAACTGTTTGAGGAACTGCCAAACTTTTCTACAGCAGCTGCACCATTTTACATTCCCACCAGCAATGTATGAGGGCTCCAATTTCTCCACATCCCCGCCGACACATACCACAAACCGTAAATAGCACCTGTATTGCAAATACACCTCTACTTAGGTAGTTGTCTGTCTTCAGACTGGCTTATTTGAAACTAAAGGTTGTATCCTTAATTGTACACACTTCAACTATGAAATCTAAGGTGAAGAAACTGAAATGCATTTCAAATCATAATGACAACTGAGCAGAAAATCTTTGAAAGAATTGGAGATGATTGGGGAGAGAGATCGGTGTCCTCTGACACACTTTCATTGACTGAATTCAAATGTATTCCTGTGACAGCGTCTGCAGCCATGATAGAAAGGTTAACATTTCATAGATCACTTAACAACTCTGCCCATAGCCATTGAAGTGAAGAGGTCAGCAGACTGGGAAGAAATGACACTATGCCACTCACATTCTGAGTGGTTCCTTTTAGTTGATTGTTTTAGACCTTCTTGAGTGATACAATTTGGCCATTTCTCCCTATTTTTAAAGTACTCAGGCAATTCAGGCATTTAAATGTTCTTCCATCTGTAAGAGGTTTAATCACTTAGCCCTGTATTTTCAATCTTCTTGAATCAGTTGAAGCCTTACAAAGTGTTCCTTTTAGCTAAGGTTGGAAAGAGAACAGCAGCAGCTGAGCCAACCCTATTATTTGGTATCAGAATGGAGATCAGAGTTAGTGAGGCAAGTTGGGCCTCCACCAAACCTTTTATTCATGTTGCAGTGTCTCAAAGTGTGGCCTGGGGACAACCTGCATCAGAAACACCTGGGGATGTTGTTTGACAATTACTGACTCAGAACCAGGGTGACCAATCATCTGGGTTTTCCCAAGACTGAGGGGTTTCCCCAGACGTTGGACTTTCAGTACTAAAACTGGGAAAGTCTTTAACTGTTACCTTCCTCCATTATGACATGTAGGTAGCCCTATTCCTTCATTTGGAGGGCGGTGCTTTTAGGGCAATATAATGGCTAAGCAAATATCAGAATCATCATTGTTGCCTATATCTATGTGCTAGGTGAAACAGAGAGGAGATTGTAGAAGTTCATTCCTTCATTTATTCATTCTAGGAACATTTACTGAAAAAAATATATACAGGGAATATATATATATATATATTATATATTTTGTATACATGGAGAGAGAGAAAGAGTCATAAGTTGCTCAGAGAAAACAAAAGCCTAAGGTTAGGTGTGAATGTAGGCATGCATGTAGGAATTTATGTCTGGCATGTTCCAGCATACAGAGGGAGAACTACCCATTTTCCTAGAACTACAACTACAGTTGGCCCTCCGTATCCACAGGTTCTGCATTGGTGTATTCAACAAACCACATATTGAAAATATTCGAAAAAAATTCCAGAAAGTTCCATAAAGCAAAACTTGAATTTGCCACGTGTTGGCAACTATTCTCATAGCATTTACATTGTTATTAGGTATTATAATCTAGAGATGATTTAACATATACAGGAGGATGTGCATAGGTTATATACAAATACTATACCATTTTATACAAGGGACGAGCATCTGCAGATTTTGGTATCCGCAGGGGGTCCTGGAAACAATCCCCTGCGATTACTGAAGGATTGACTGTATTTGAGAATATTCATTAATTCAGCAAATATTTATTGAGAGCCTTTTATGTGCCAGCACAGTGCTAGACACTGGGACACAACAGTGAGCAAGATAGGCCCCTGCTCTCATGGAGCTTACATTCTAGTGCAAAGAGACAGATAAACACACAAAGAAATATATTACGACAGGTGCTTTGATAAGTGCTATGAACAAAATAAAAACAGAGTAATGTGATTGAGATGGAGAGTCTACTTTTGATTGGTTGATAAGGGAATGGCTCTCTGAGGAGGTGACATTTGAGCCAAGATCTAAATGATAAAAAGCCAGCCATTTGCAGACCTGGGAGAGAAATGTTCCAGACAGAAGGAATAGCTGATGCAAGAGCCTGAAGGCAGGAAAGAGCTTGACGTGTTGGAGAAGTGCAAAGAAAGCTGGTGTGACAGGAGTATCATGAACAACAGGGAGAGTCATGTGAGAGGAGGTCGGGGAGGCGGTCAGTGTTTAAATCATGGAGGCCTTGTCGGCCTGGGTCAGGGGCCTGGATTTCATTCTTCTTCTGAATACTTGTTCAGAAAAGATATTGGAAGGTCTTAAGCAGAGGAGTGAGGTGGTCAGATTGACATTTTTAAAGATCTCCCTGATACTTTTAGACAATAAACCATCTTAGAGTGAGAACAGAAGCAGGGAAACCAGTTAGGGGACTATTGGCAGTAGCCAATGTCAGAGGTGGTGGTAGCTTGGAGTAAGGCGATAGGGAGCAGAGACAAGGACAATTCTGTAGGTATTTTGGAGTTAGGATTTTGGTGATGGTCTGGATGAAGGGTCTAAAAGGAAAGAGAAGACTCAAGGGTATTCCCAGGTTTCTTGACTTGGGTGAATGGTGAGATCATTTACTAAAATGGGAAAGACTCAAGGAGAAGGAGTTGGTCACATATTAAAAATTCAGTTTTAGACATGTAAAGGCTGAGATGCCTAATAAAATTCCAAACTGAGGTGTCAAATAATCAGATATACCTGTCTGAGTTCTGGGTGATATGAGAGTTGGAGATACAAATTAATTTTGGAGTCAACAACAGGTAGATAATAGTTAAAGCCCTGTGATTGGATGACCTTGTCTAGGGAGAGGATGGAATAGAAGAGAGGAAGAAGTTCCTGGACTGAGCCATGGAGGCTCCAACATTTAGAGGTCAATCAGTGGACAAGGAACCAGCAAAAGAGGCTGAGGGGCAGTGAGGTATAAAAGAAACCAGGAAAGTGTAGTGTCACTGAAGCCAAGAGAAAAAATAGTGGGAGTTTCAAGGAGAGAGAGCACTATTATTTCCATTTTGCAGGTAAGAAAACTGAGGCATGGGAGTATTAGTAATCTGCCCAAGGTCACATAGCTAGTAACAGAAGAGCAGGGAGTTAAGCCCAAGCAATCTGACTTCAGAATCTGTGCTTCTAACCACTACACCTGTGGCTCTCAAACTGTGGTGTTTATCAGAGTCACGTGGAGGGTTTGTTAACACACAGATTGCTGAACCCCACCTCCAGAGTTTCTGATTCAGAAGGTCTGGGATGGGGCCCAAGATCTTGCATCTCTAACAGACTCCCAGGTGATACTGATGCTGCTGGTCCAGAGACCACGCTTTGAGAACCACCACCCTTTTGTACATGGGGAAAGAAAGGCTTGGGATAATGTTGGTGTTGCTTGCTTTCTCCAACTGCTTTGAAATATTCTCCCTTAGGTTGTGGGGGAAGAATTATCCTACCACCCTGTCTAGAATTGAGTAAAGCAACCATATTTCTGACTAGTAATGGAGAGATCAGTTGAGCTCTAGGGCCTAAGGGATATGGTGGGACTGGGAAAAAGGATAAGCCTACCAGCTCGTTGATGTTTACTAGATGGGACATTGCTAAACCGATCCAAAGCCTGAGAAGGCAAGAAAAGATTTCAGGGTAGTCTTGGCTTAGGACTCAAACAAGGAAGGGACTGAACCTTGAGACATCCCTTGTCAGTAGTCACATCCTTCCTCTATACTGAGCATAGTCATCTGTTTTTGCTTTATAAAGGCACTAGGTAGCAAAAGCATGCAGGGCATTGGGAGGCAAAAGACTGGAAAAATGGATCCTGGCCTAGGATACATACACAAAAAAGCCTGAGGGTGCAAAGCTGGCATGCTGTGAAGTTTAAATGCAGAAAGTGCAAGAGTAATGAAATAATAATAAATGAGCACTCACTGTGGGCAAGGGCACTGGTGACAGAGGCCCCAGAGAATAGTGATCAGTGTGAGCTCCCCAAGAGGTTGCCATTCTGGCATCAAGACCCAGCCCTACCCAATAATCTACTGGTTCCATTGCTGGAACACCTCAGGCCAAACAACCAGCAGGGTAGGAACACAGACCCACCCATCAGCAGACAGGGTACCTGAAGCCATATTGAGCTCACAGCCACCTATAAACATGCCCCCTTGACACGGCCCTGCCCACCAGAGGGACAAGACCCAGATCCACCCACCAGTGGGCAGGCTCCGGTCCCCCCTACCAGGAAACCTGCACAAGCCTCAGAACCAACCTCAACCACCAGATGGCAGACAACAGAAGCAGGAGGAACTACGACCCTCCAGCCAGCAGAAAGGAGACCACAAACACAGAGAGTCAGATAAAATGAGATGGCAGAGAAATATGTTTAAGACAAAGGAACAAGATAAAAACCCACAAGAACAACTAAATGAAGAAGAGATAGGCAAACTACCTATAAAAGAATTTAGAGTAATTATAGTAAAGATGATCCAAGATCTCAGAAAATAATAAATGAGCACTTACTGTATGCTAGGCATTTAACATATATTATCTCATTTCATCATCAAAGCAACCTATGGGGTAGATATTATTATTACCCCCATTCACATATGAGGAAACAGACTCAGTAACCTAAGGTCACAGCTAGTAAGTGCCAAACCTTTGATTGAAACCTAGGTCTGTCTAATTCCAAAGCTCTTGTTCTTAAACAGCACACTCTAACATGAAGGAAAAATAAGAGTTTTCTAGATTACCTCTGTATAAATAAAATCCTGGAGAGTGGCATGGCTTAAGGAAGGCCTAGCCTGGAAGACTAAGTAAGGCTGCCAAATCTAACTGAGATAGACAGGCAGTACAAGGCCCTGGGCCAGTGTCTTTGACACTGTTGTTGGTTTTATTTTTATTTTTAAATATTTATATATTTATTTGACTGTGCCGGGTCTTAGTTGTGGCATGCGGGATTTTTAGTTGCAGCATGCAAACTCTTAGTTGCGGCATGTGGGATCTAGTTCCCTGACCAGGGGTTGAACCCCGGGCCCCCTGCATTGGGAGCGCAGAGTATTAGCCACTGGACCACCAGGGAGGTCCTTGTTGTTGTTTTTAAATCACCAGATTTATAAAAAGACAAACAGTTTACAAATAAGAATACTACGTGTAAGAAGAAGTGTGTGAAACGAGACAGGAGAAGATGACTAAGAAGTGCTTGGCATGATGCACACAACACACAGTAGCAAATTGGGGGCAAGTGAAAAAGTATAGGCATTTAAATGAAGACATTAATGTAGAAAAGGTCAGTGCTAAAGGATGAGACATCTGGCGGAAGCAAATAGATGAAAGGACTTTATCACATTGGAGAATTCTGAGGTTGAGGATCTTCTTTTATTCTTTTTTCTTTTTTAGCGTTTCTCTGACTTTTTAATTAGTCATTTAATTTAGAATTGTAGATTCACATGCAGTTGTAAGAAATAATACAGAGAGAGCCACTGTGTACTTTGTCTGATTTCTCCCAATGGTAACATCTTGCAAAACTATAGTATAATATCACAACCAGGATGTCGATATTGATATAATCCACCAGTCTTACTCAGATTTCCCCAATTTTGCTTGTACTCAGTGTGTTTGTGTGTGTGTGTGTGTGTGTGTGCAGTTCTATACAATTTTATCACCTGTGTAGGTCCATGTATCCACCATCACAGTCAAAATACTGAAATTTCAACACTACAGAGATCCTTCATGTTGCCATTGATAGCCAAGTTCACCTTCACCTTCCACCATATCCCCATCCCTGACCCCTGGCAACCACTAACCTGCTCTCCATCTCTATAATTTTGTCAAGAGTGTCATATAAATGAAATCATACAGTGTGTAACTTTTTGTGATTGGCTTTTTTTACTCAGCATAATTTTCCTGGAGATTCATTCAAGTTACTGTGTATATCAATAGTTTGCTCCTTTTTATTGATGAGTAGTATTCCATGGTATAGTTGTATCACTGTTTGTTTAACCATTCATCTATTGAAGGACATCTGGGTTTCCAATTTTTGGCTATTATGAAAAAAAGATACTATGAACATTCATACACAGGTTTGTGTGTGAATAAAAATTTTCATTTCTCTGGGATAAATGCCCAGAAGTGCAATCACTGGGTGGTTTTACAGTGGCGTGTTTAGTTTTTCTTGAGAAAGTGCCAAATGTTTTCCAGAGTAGCTGTACCATTTTACATACCCACCAGCAATGCATGAGTGGTCCAGTTTCTCTACATCCTCACCGGTATTTGGTGGTCTCACTACTTTTTTTGTTAGTCATTTAAATGGGTATGTAGTGATGTCAATCTTTTATTTTTTAAACAGGCAAACTTGAGAGGAGAAGCTGTTTTGAAATTCCTTTGAGATAAGACCTCTTACTATTTCAGTTTAAGCCTCCTGACTGGTTTTTGCTGGAAAGCCATTTTGACCTTTGCTATAAAAGATCTCCATTCATATGGGAGCCAGTAGCCCTAAAACCACAAAGTAGTTGCTTAGCTTCTACTAGGCCCAAAGAAAAGCTGAGATAGCTACAGTCGATTCATCTGAGGTAATCAGAAGAGTCAGGTAAAGAAGGGATATCAGGAGAGAATTTCCAGAACAGTATTCACAAATGATAACTTCTCCATTTTGTTCTATAGTCCCCTTTGAAGGGGACAGCAGTATGGTTTCAAAGCTCGAGGAGAGAATTGAGTTGTAAAGGTGATATGAAGAGAGTTGATTCTGCACATCTATTCCTAACCATGTGTTCAGTGACCTTACGTTGGTAACTTGAAATCTGCCATGGTGGGAGTATTTACACCACAGAAATTGGTAAACTCTACAAATCAGAGCACTTTTTACCCAGGGAATCGGTTCGTAAACATTTATTAGCACAAATGCTGTGCATTTCTTTCTGTAATTTTATTTATTTTAGTTTATTTTTGGCCATGCTGTGTGAAGTATGTGGGATTTTAGTTCCCAAACCAGGGATCAAACCCGGGCCCCCTGCAGTGGAGGCACAGAGTCTTAACCCCTGGGCTGCCAGGGAAGTCCCAAGACATTAAGTATTTTATCAATGTTGCATGTCGAGTAAGTGGCAGAGCCTTGATTCAGCCTTGGGTCTAAGCTCAATACACTGGCTCTCTAGAGGGGAGGAGACAACAAATACCAGATAGAAGTGGTGAGGCAAAACTTTAAAAAAAATTTCCTTGATATTAATTTTTTTTTTTTTTGGCTGTTCCCTGATGCTTGCGGGATTTTAGTTCCCCGACCAGGAATGGAACCTGTGCCCCCTGCAGTGGAAACGCAGAGTCCTAACCACTGGACCGCCAGGGAGTTCCCAGCCTTGACATTAATTTTCAAAAAAATAAGGTTAACTAAAAGAAAAAACAAGTCTGCCTCTGACATTGTGTAGCACATTAGCTTATCTAAATTATATTTATATTCTTATCTAAATTGTATTTACATATATACAGTCCAGCTGCAGTGGACATAGTAACTGGTTTTTGTCTACTCTTTCCTACTTCTCTTCTTCTGGTTCCATTGAAGAACACTTCCCCGTCTCCGTATGACCCTAGTAAACCTCATAATCACAGAACTCTTGCTTCTCCCAACCACAGGTGTGGCTGGGCCAATGAGGATCCGCCTCAGGACTTGTCTTTTTTTCTTTTTTTTAAGTAGAGTTGATTTACAATGTTGTGTTAGTTTCAGGTGTACAGCAAAGTGATTCAGTTATACACACAGACTATATATATATATATATATTATATATATAGATAATATATATATATATTATATATATGTGTGTTCTTTTTCAGATTCTTTTCCCTTATAGGTTATTATAAAATACTGAGTATAGTTCTCTGTTCTATACAGTAGGTCCTTGTTGGTTACCTATTTTATATATAGTAGTGTGTATATGTTAATCGCAAACTCCTAATTTATCTCTCTCCCACTTTTCCCCCTTTGGTAACCATAAGTTTGTTTTCTATGTCTGTGGGTCTATTTCTGTTTTGTACATCAGCCATAAAAAAATGAAATAATGCCATTTGCAGCAACATGGGTGAAACTAGAGATTATCATACTAAGTGAAGTAAGTCAGACACAGAAAGACAAATATCATATGATATCACTTATATATGGAATCTAAAAAAAAGATACAAATGAACTTATATACAAAACAGAATAAGACTTGTGTATTGAAGCTAGAGGAAAAGAGTCTCTTTTTCCTGCTCGGGTTACTTACCTAGGACATTGTGAGTCTGGGGCTCCAACAGCATCGTTAGAATTGTTCCTGTCTCGACAATGTTATTTTCACACGGTGCATGAGATGGCTTCCTACAGTCCCAATATACTCTCTAGTTTTCTCAGTTAATTGAATCAATAAAGTACCACCTCCACCTTGTGTGTGTGTGAGCTTAATTAAGCTGAGTTGAGTTTTCATCTTTCGTTACCAAGAGTCCCATCTCTTCTGTGACTGCTTCAGCTTTCTATGAATTCTTACAACACAGCTATCTATACCAGCTCTGTTCAACAGAAAGACAATGAACCATATATATATATAACTTTAATTTTTCTAGTAACCACATTTTAAAAAGTGAAAGGAAACAGGAGAAATACAGTTAACATATTTTATTTAAGCCAATATATCAAAAAATATTATCATTTTAACATATAATCAACATAAAAATTCTTAATGAGATGGTTTACATTCTTTTCTTTGTCCTGAGTCTTTGAAATCTGGGGTGTATTTTACATTTATAGCACATCTCAATTCTGACTAGTCTCGTGTCAGTTGCTCAATCGCCACATGTGGCTAGTGGCTACATATTGAACCACACAAATTTATACTATACACATTGGCACCTAATCATACATCATGATGTATTGCTACTTGAATGTTTCATGTGTAAATGTCTAATCTTTCCACCTAACACCTATGCTCCTTGAGAACAGAAATCTCACCTTAAAATTCTTTTATGGCCCTCAAGCTTTAGCATGGTACTATGCTAATAGTAGTTAATAGTATGAATAAGTGATTTTGGTTGCATCATACAATGAGCAGAGGGTTGTAATTCACACCTCAGTAAAGAAATGTGACTGAGAAACATACTACAAGTCCACTGGAGATATGTCAGGCATCTGCATATGACTGTAGTAAATGTTTCTCTGATAGCAAATTATCAGGCTGCAGGCAGAGGAGATAAGGACAAAAGCGATAAGAATGCCTTATGATTCTCAAATGAAAAGTGCTAAACTCAAAGTGTAAAATGAGTATCCTTTTCCAGTGCCATTCCATCTTATAGATGAGAATATTCAAGTGCAAGAGGAGTGATTTCTACCTCTGGTAATGTGTAACCAGCAAATTATTAGCCTCTGAGCACAGACAGAGGCCATTTATTCTGCCCTCATATAAGCCACTGCTTTTTTAAAAAGGCAGTGGACAGTGTGGGAGGGGGTGGAAGGGTGAGGAAGAGGTGGGAGAGATAAGAAATCAACTTACAGCTTTTTCTCCTACTGTACATTCTCCATCCCCACCCTAACACACACACACACACACACACACACACACACACACACACACACTCTCACACCCTTCCCATCGATAAATCAGTGACTCATCAGAGCTCAAACGGAGTCCAAGATGTCTAGTGCTCCTAAATCTTACTGGACCTCCCCCCAGACACAAATACTCAGCTTCAAATAGCCCCTCAGATCAGTTGGTCCTTTATTCTTTTCAATCACTAATTTATTTGGTATATATTACATACCAGGCACTATGGAGGCTATAAAAATCAAAGCTGCAGTCTCTTCCCTCACAGAGCTCAATATATTGTGAGTGTGGGAGTGTGGCAATGATGGCAGAGAAGATTGTTAACTAAAATGACACATGATAAACACTATAGAAGGGGTATATACATGATGCTATTATGGAATGCTATGCAGCAGTTTTTAGAATAAAGTGAAGTTTAAGGCAGTGGTTCTCAAAGTGTGTTCCCTGACCATCGGTTTCAGCTCACCTGAGAAGTTTTTAGAAATGTAAGTTCTTGACCTCATCCCAGGCCTACTGAATCAGAAAGTCTGGAAGTGGGAGTCAGAAATTTGTGTTTTAACAAGCCACCCCAGGTGTTTCTGATGCATACTAACATTTGAGAACCATTAGTTTAGAAGGAAAAAAGCTGCAGAATGAAATACACAGTGTGATACTCTATATATGTTTTAAAAAACACTGAATGTTTTCAATGTAACATATACATATTATATATGTATATAATATATATATGTTTGCATGTACATATAAGATGTCTAGGAGGTATACCACTCTGATAATAGGGGTTACCTCTGGAGAGGGGATTAGGATTGCAGGGCAAAGAGGTAGGTAAGTGGGTCTTTATCTTCTCCTGCATTATTTGAATCCTTTAAGAATGTATTCATATATTAATTGAGCAACTAAAAATAAAGAAATACTATTTAAAGGTTTTTTAAAGTGCTCTGGAAACACAAAGGAGAGAACATTAAATCTTCCAGAGGGGGTAGCCTTTGAACCAGGCTTTGAGGCTGTCCCCGTCCTTGTTCTCCATCCAGCCCTGTGGCTCTCCCATGTCCAGAAGATAGCTCAATTTTTGGTATTCTTGTCCTTCCAGATGACAGAGGCATCTCCAGAGAAGCTACAATGTGATTTTTTAAATAGTAGGGTGGATCACCCACTATCCCCCGAAACTTCAAGCCTCAGAGAAAGTAGTAAGCTAAAATCCTGAGTTGAAGATTGAACTGGAAAGAAAATGTGACTGTCCTTCCAACACAAAGAAACTGCCTTCCACCCCGTGTTTTAACAGTGGTTATGCTCTGAGCAGCATATTAGGGTGGATGAAAAGCATAAAGCAAAGATCATTATTGATTCACCCTGGGCCAGGTTCATTCAAATTCAAGATGGGAAGGCCCTAGAGAGACATCCATGTCCTTGTCTTCCAGTGTCCAGTGACAAACCATTTTGAGAAAAAAGCATGCCCTTTAGAAGGCCAAGCCCTGCATCCCATTGACCTACTCTCTTTCACAGTCTGTTTTGGATCTTTTTAGCTGATGCGACTAGTGGGAGGTGACAGAGGGAAAATAACAATGGTGAGATTCACCCAGAGCCCCTAGCATGAGCATGGCCTTTTCAAGTTATAAAGATAAATAACTATCTAAGCAGCATTCTAGGGAGTTTGTTTCCAGTAAAGTGAATCTGGGTAGAAAAAAAAAAAAAGTCACATTAACCTCTGACACAGCTTTCCAGGCAAAAGCTTTCATTACTAAGGGCCAATAACACAAAGGCAGGAAGAAGCTCTGTAGAATGGGCCAGGTTGCCCTATTAATCAAGAAGGATAATGAAACCAACAGGCTGGGGAGGACCCCCTATCATTATGATCACTTTCTGATAGCCCGGATACTAGAGGAATGGACTGATGCATCCCAGAGTTAACTGACGTGATAGCCTGTCAGGAAATGGGCAAGTGCAAAGCTTCTGTTGCTTCCTAAAAGGTCTGGGATGGAGAATCAACACAATGTACTAGGAATTTTGACTTCGTAAAAAATATTTATTTATTTATTTATTTAGGCTGCACTGGGTCTTAGTTGCAGGGCACAGGCTCTTAGTTGCAGCATGTGGACTTCTTAGTTGTGGCATGCATGTGGGATCTAGTTCCCTGACCAGGGATCAAACCCAGGACGCCTGCATGGGGAGCGTGGAGTCTTACCCACTGGACCACCAGGGAAGTCCCTAGGAATTTTGACTTTGAAGCCAGGGTTGTTTGGGCTAAAAGAGCTTCTGGGGCTTTTAATATCAGCAGGAGGTAACTCTCAATTAATAGTGAGCAGAAGGACTTTGAAATTGAAGGGTTCTCCTTGAAAGAGAATTTCTTTGATTTGGGTCAAGAATTTTGCTCCATTTTGACTATTATATAGGACCTTTGCTCCCTGCTGAAGCATGACAAAGCTTATAGCTGAGCTCAGAAAACTAATTAGCATTCAAATGATTTGCCTTGACATGGAGATGTTGAAAGAACTCCATCTATTTTTTGAGCTAGTGATTTTTTTATCATGCTAGAAATATTTTTTAAATGTTTATTGGATACCTACTATGTGCATAGCACTTGTTGAATGCTATAACAAATACAATAAATAAATGTCAAAATACACTCTCAAGGAGATTATAGTACAATTAGGGAGGGGCAGTAGAGGATGAGTTGAGTTAGCATACAAGAAGAGTTAAAACTACAATGGTACACAAGCAATTTATGATTTAAAGTCAGGATAATAATACAAAAAAAAAAGTCAGGATAGGGACTTTCCTGGTGGTCCAGTGGTAAAGAATCCACCTTCCAATGCAGGGGACATGGGTTTGATCCCTGGTCAGGGAACTAAGATCCCACATGCCACTGGGCAACTAAGCCCACGCACCACAACTGCTGAGCTCACACGCCTCAACTAGAGAGCCCGCGTGATGCAAACTACAGAGCCCAAGCTCTCTGGTGCCTGCATGCCACAACTAGGGAAGAGAAAACCCATGTGCCACAACTAGAGAGAAGCCCGCACACTGCAATGGAGAGCCCACATGCTGCAACTAAGACCCAACACAGCTATAAAAATAAATAAATACTAAAAAATAAGTCAGGATAAAGATGGAGAAATCTCTGTGGATTGGACAAATCGGGAAAGTTCTGGGGAGAAGGTAATAAATCAAATGAGGTCTTAATAGGCAAAGGATCTTCTGCTTTTTGTGTGTCTCAGAGGCTTTCTGTGAGGCTAAGTCACAAGTGCTGGCCACTGGTAATTGATCTAGGACAAAATTATAAAGTAAAAAATTGTCTTTCCTGCCTTTTCATTCTACCCCTTTCCCTAGGCAGTGTCTAATACTTCTCAAGTTGCCAGTAGTGTCCAAGTTGTTGTCCTCTACTTAATCCAACTCACCTGTCCTATGTCCACATTTTTCTCAAGATCCACCATCTCCTTGGAAACCACTTAGAGCTAAGGTGATAATGATCTATAAGGCTTAGTGTGATACTCTTTCCAAGTAGCATTTTGGGAAACATACATTGCTAGCCTACCATGCTAGATGGCACTGTTTAATTTTTACAACAACCTGGTGAGATATGTTATATTCTTCCTATTTATCAGGTGAGTAAGCTGAGACCAGAGAGGTGAAGGAAACTGAACAAGTTAAGTTTATCAGTGAAAATGTCAGAGTAGGGAACCCCAAGGTCTCATCCCTCGAACAAAACAGTGAATAAATGGGCAAAACTATCAGAATCAACTTTATTGGAGCTCTGGAAATTAATCAAAGGTTTATAGCAACCAGAAACATGCTTAATCAAGAAAAAATGGGGCCTGAATCTTTGTGGAAGAGCTTTGTGACTTTCTACTCACTAACAGACTACTAAGCTAAATTCACAGAAACTTCAATAGCCATGTACAGCAAGGAGTACAGACTTTACAAAATTAGTTCAGAAATGTCACTAAACAAACAAACAAGAGCAAACACACCAAGGAACAACAGAAAACTATGTGGGGTGGGAGGGGCGGCAACATGATTTCAAGAGTTAGCATAGCATAATAGTCAAAATATTTAGTATTCAACAAAAAAAATTCCAAGGCATGAAAAATAAATGCATACATATGTACATACATAACAGTAGAACCCATACAAGAAAAAAAGAAATTAAGAGAATCTGTCCCTGCAGAAGCCCAAACATTGGACTATTTAGAAAAAGACTAAATCAACTAACTTAAATATACTCAAAGAGATAAAGGGAATCATGTACAAAGACATAAAGGAAACCATGAGAATGATGTCTCACCAAATAGATAATATGAATAAAGAGATGGAAATTATAAAAAGGAACCAGATGGAAATTCTCAGGTTAAAAATTAAAACTGAAATTAAAAATTCATTAGAGGAGTTCAGTAGTAGATTTGAATCAGAAGAAAAAGAATAGGTGAAGATAGGACAATTGAAATTATCTAGTCTCAGGAGCAAAAAGAAAAGGGAATGAAGAAAAATGAATGGTGCCTCAGAGACCTATGGAACACTATCAAGTGTACAATCATATGCATAATGTTAGTCACTGAAGGAGATGTGGGGGTACAGAAAGAATATTTGAAGAAATAATGACCCAAAACTTCCTAGTTATAATGAAAAACATGAATCTACATGCCCAGTAAACTCAAGAACTCCAAAAAGGATAAATCCAGAGATCATGTTATAATCAAACTGTCAAAAGACAAAAATAATTTAAAAAGCGGCAAAAGAGAAGTAACTTACATACAAAGGATTCTCAATAAGATAAGCAGGTAATTTCTCATCAGAAACCATGAAGGCCAGAAGGCAGTGGAAGACATCTTCGGAGTGTTGAAAGTAAATGACTGTCAACCAAGAATTCTATATTGTGTTTGGCAAAAATGAAGGAGAAGTTAAGACATTCCAAGATAAACAAAATCCTAGAGAGTTCATTGATAGTAGGCTTGTCCTACAAGAAATGCCAAAGGGAGTCTGTCTGGCTAAAATGGAAACACACTAAACATAACTCAAATTCATATAAGGAAATAAAAACACTGGTAAGGATAATTAAATAAGAAAATATAAAAGTCAGTATTACTGTATTTTTGGTTGGTAACTCCTCTATTTTTCCTATACAATTTAAAAGACAATTACATAAGGCAATCTATGTTGGTGAATACAAAATGTATAAATATATTACTTGTGATCAGAACAATATGAAGGGGAAGGACAGAGCTTTATAGGAGAAAAGTTTTTGTAAACTATTGAAATTAAGTTGATATTAATTAGAACTAGATTGTTATAAATTAAGATGTTAATTGTAATCCCCAGGAAAAATGATCAAAATTATATAATAAAAAAATGAGAATTGAATCAAATTAGTATACTAAAAAATATCTAACATAGAGAAGGCAATAACAGGAATTGATTAACCAAAATGATGTAAGATATATAGAAAACAAATACTAAAACGGCAGAGGTAAGTCTTTCCTTATAAGTAATTACATTAAGCATAAATGGAGCAAATCTTCCAATTAAAAGGCAGAGTTTGGAATAATGGATAAAAACCATGATGCAACTATACACTGCAGACAAGAGATTCACTTTAGAACCAGAGACACAAATTGGTTGAAAGTGAAAGGATGGAAAAATGTACTCCATGCAAACAGTAACCAAAGGAGAGCTGGAGTGGATACTAATATCTGACAAAACAGACATTAAGACAAAAATTGTTACAAGACACAAAGAAGGACATTATATAATGATAAAAGGGTCAATCCATCAAGACAATATAAACATATATACAGCGAACAATAGAGCCCCAAAATATGTGACACAAAAACTGATAGAACAGAAAGGATAAATAGACAGTTCAACAATAATGGTTAGAAACTTCAAATCTCAATTTCAATAATGGATAGAACAACTAGGCAAAAGATAAGCAAGGAAACAGAAGACTTAAATAATACTATAAACAAAACAGGCCTAGAAGAATATAGAACTCTTTACCCTACACCCAAGGAATATGCATTCTTCTCAAGTGCACATGGAACATTCTCCAGGGTAGACCATATATTAGGCCATAATACAAGTCAATAAATTTAAAGTATTTAGATCATAAAAAGTATGTTTTCACCCACAATGGAATTAAATTAGAAATCAATGACAGAAGGAAATCTGGAAAAGTCACAAATATGTGGAAATTAACACTCTTAAACAACCAATGGATCAAAGAAGAAATCACAAGGTAAATAAGAGAATGCTTTAAGATGAATAAAAATGAAAATACAACATTTAAACTTATGGGATAAAGCTAACCCAGTGCTCAGAAGGAAACCTATAGCTGTAAATGCCTAGATTGAAAAAGAAAAAAGATCTCATCAATAACCTAATCTTCCATATTAAGGAACTAGAAAAAGAAGAACAAACTAAACCCAGAGCATACAGAAGGAAGGAAATAAAAAGATTAGGGCAAATATAAATAAAATAGAAAAGAGAAAAACATTGAGAACCAACAAATCCAAAAGCTAGTTCTTTGAAAAGAGAGAAGGCTCACACCACTAAAATCAAGTATGAAAGTGGGGACATTACCACTGACCTTACTGTAATAAAATGAATTATAAAAGTCCACGACCAGATGTTTCACTGGCAAATTTGATTAAATGTTTAAAGAAGAATTAAAACCAATCCTTCTCAAATTCTTCCAAACAAATAGAGGAGAGAGCACTTCCTAACTTATTCTAAGGCCAGCATTACCCTGATATCAGAGCCAGACAAAGACATCACAAAAAAAGAAAACTACAGACCAATATCCTTTATGAATGTAGTTTCAGTAATTCTTAACAAAATACTAGCAAACCAAATCTAGCAGCATATCAAAAGGATTATACACATGAACAAGTGGGATTGATCCCAGGAATGTGAGGGTGTTTCAACATATGAAAATCAATCAATATAATATACCTTATTAAAAGAATGAAGGGGGAAAATTATCATCTCAATTAAGGCAGAAAAAGCATTTGACGAAATCCAGTACCCTTTCATTTATATAAAAAAAAATCAACAAACAGAATAGGAATGATAAAGAGGATCTATTAAAAACTCAAAGTTAACATCATAATGGTGAAAGACTGAAAGCTTTCACCCTAACATCAGGAACAACACAAGAATCTGTGATCTCACCACTCCTATTCAACATTGTATTGGAGGTTCCAGCCAGGGAAATTAGACAAGAAGAAGAAATATAAGGCATCCAAATTAGAAAAGAAGCAGTAAAACTATCTCTATTTGTAGATGACATGATCTTACATATAGAAACCCCTAAAGAATCCATATACAAAGAAAGTATTAGAGCTAATAAATGAATTCACCAAAGTTGCAGGATACGAGAACATACAAAAATCAGCTGTACTTCTTTTTTTTATTGGCGTATAATTGCTTTACAATGTTGTGTTAGCTTCTGCTGTACAATGAAGTGAATCAGCTATAAGTATATCTATATCCCCTCCCTCTTGGATCTCCCTCCCATCTCCCCCATCCCACCCATCTAGGTGGTCACAAAGCACCAAGCTGAGCTCCCTGTGCTCTACAGCAGGTTCCCACTAGCTAGCTATTTTAAACATGGTAGTGTATTTATGTCAAACGTAATCTCCCAATTCGTCCCACGGTCCCCTTACCCTCCGTGCCCACATGTCCATTCTCTACATCTATGTCTCTATTCCTGCGCTGCAAATAGGTTCATCTGTACCATTTTTCTAGATTCACATATATGTGTTAATATACGATAATTGTTTTTCTCTTTCTGGCTTATTTCACTCTGTATGACAGACTCTAGGTCCATCCACATCTCTACAAATGACCCAATTTCGTTCCTTTTTTATGGATGAGTAATATTCCATTGTATATATGCACCACATCTTCTTTATCCATTCGTCTGTCATTGAACATTTAGGTTGTTTCCATGTCCTGGCTATTGTAAATAGTGCTACAATGAACACTTTGGTACATGACCCTTTTCGAATTATGGTTTTCCCACAGTATATGCCCAGTAGTGGGATTGCTGGGTCATATGGTAGTTCTATTTTTAGTTATTTCAGGAACCTTCATACCCTTCTGCATAGTGGCTGTAACCATTTACATTCCCACCAACAGTGCAAGAGGGTTCCCTTTTCTCCACACTCTCTCCAGCATTTATTGTTTGTAGATTTTTTGATGATGGCCATTCTGACTGGTGTGAGGTGATACCTCATTGTAGTTTAGATTTGCATTTCTCTAATGATTAGTGATGTTAAGCATCCTTTCATATGTTTGTTGGCAATCTGTATATCTTCTTTGCAGAAATGTCTATTTAGATCTTCTGCCCATTTTTGGATTGGGTTGTTTGTTTTTTTGATATTGAGCTGCATGAGCTACTTGTAAATTTTGGAGATTAATCCTTTGTCAGTTGCTTCATTTGCAAATATTTTCTCCCACTCTGAGGGTTGTCTTTGCGTCTTGTTTATGGTTTCCTTTCTGTGCAAAAGCTTTGAAGTTTCATTAGGTCCCATTTGTTTATTTTTGTTCTTATTTCCATTCCTCTAGGAGGTGGGTCAAAAAAGGATCTTGCTGTGATTTATGTGATAGAGTGCTCTGCCTATGTTTTCCTCTAAGAGTTTTATAGTGCCTGGCCTTACATTTAGGTCTTTAATCCATTTTGAGTTTATTTTTGTGTATGGCGTTAGGGAATGTTCTAATTTCATTCTTTTACATAAAGCTGTCCAGTTTTCCCAGCACCATTTATTGAAGAGCTTGTCTTTTCTCCATTATATACTCTTGCCTCCTTTGTCAAACATAAGGTGACCATATGTGCATGGGTTTATCTCTGGGCTTTCTATCCTGTTCCATTGATCTATATTTCTGTTTTTGTGCCAGTAGCATATTGCCTTGATTACTGTAGCTTTGTAGTATAGTCTGAAATCAGGGAGCCTGATTCCTCCAGCTCCGTTTTTCTTTCTCAAGATTGCTTTCGCCATTCGGGGTCTTTTGTGTTTCCATACAAGTTGTGAAATTTTTTGTTCTAGTTCTGTGGAAAATGCCACTGGTAATTTGATAGGGATTGAATTGAATGTGTAGATTGCTTTGGGTAGTATAGCCATTTTCACAATGTTAATTCTTCCACTCCAAGAACATGATATATCTCTCCATCTGTTTGTATCATCTTTAATTTCTTTCATCAGTGTCTTATAGTTTTCTGAGTACAGGTCTTTTACCTCCTTAGGTAGGTTTATTCCTAGGTATTTTATTCTTCTGATTGCAGTGGTAAATGGGAGTGTTTCCTTAATTTCTCCTTCAGATTTTTCTTCATTAGTGTATAGGAATGCAAGAGATTTCTGTGCATTAATTTTGTATCCTGCTACTTTACCAGATTCATTGATTAGCTCTAAAAGTTTTCTGGTAGCATCTTTAGGATTCTCTATGTATAGTATCATGTCATCTGCAAACAGTGACAGTTTTACTTCTTCTTTTCCAATTTGTATTCCTTTTATTTCTTTTTCTTCTCTGATTGCTGTGGCTAAAACTTCCAAAACTCTGTTGAATAATAGTGGTGAGAGTGGGCAACCTTGCCTTGTTCCTGATCTTAGTGGAAAAGGTTTCAGTTTTTCACCATTGAGAATGATGTTTGCTGTGGGTTTGTCATATATGGCCTTTATTATGTAGAGGTAGGTTCCCTCTATGCCTACTTTCTGGAGTGATTTTATCATAAATGGGTGTTGAGTTTTGTCAAAAGCTTTTTCTGCATCTATTGAGATAATCATATGGCTTTTATTCTTCAATTTGTTAATATGGTGTATCACATTGATTGATTTGCATATATTGAAGAATCCTTGCATTCCTGGGATAAATCCCACGTGATCATGGTGTATGATCCTTTTAATGTGCTGTTAGATTCCGTTTGCTAGTATTTTGTTGAGGATTATGGCATCTGTGTTCATCAGTGATATTGGCCTGTAGTTTTCTTTCTTTGTGACATCTTTGTCTGGTTTTGGTATCAGGGTGATGGTGGCCTCGTAGAATGAGTTTGGGAGTATTCCTTCCTCTGCAATTTTTTGGAAGAGTATGAGAAGGATAGGTGTTAGCTCTTCTCTAAATGTTTGATAGAACTCGCCTGTGAAGCCATCTGGTCCTGGGCTTTTGTTTGTTGGAAGATTTTTAATCACAGTTTCCATTTCAGTGCTTGTGATTGGTCTGTTTATATTTTCTATTTCTTCCTGGTTCAGTCTCGGAAGGTTGTGCTTTTCTAAGAATTTGTCCATTTCTTTCAGATTGTCCATTTTACTGGCAAAGAGTTGCTTGTAGTAATCTCTCATGATCCTTTATATTTCTGCAGCGTCAGTTGTTACTTGTCCTTTTTCATTTCTAATTCTTTTGATTTGAGTCTTTCCCCTTTTTTTCTTGATAAGTCTGGCTAATGGTTTATCAGTTTTGTTTATCTTCTCAAAGAACCGGCTTTTACTTTTATTGATCTTTGCTATTGTTTCCTTCATTTCTCTTTCATTTATTTCTGATTTGATCTTTATGACTTATTTCCTTCTGCTAACTTTGGGGTTTTTTTGTTCTTTTTTCTCTAATTGCTTTAGGTGTAAGGAGAGTTTGTTTATTTGAGAGGTTTCTTGTTTCTTGAGGTAGGATTGTATTGCTATAAACTTCCCTCTTAGAACTGCTTTTGCTGCATCCCATAGGTTTTGGGTAGTTGTGTTTTCATTATCATTTGTTTCTAGGTATTTTTTGATTTCCTCTTTGACTTCTTCAGTGATATCTTGGCTATTTAGTAGCGTATTGTTTAGCCTCCATGTGTTTGTATTTTTTAGTTTTTTTCCTGTGATTGATATCTAGTCTCATAGTGTTGTGGTCGGAAAGATGCTTGATATGATTTCAATTTTCTTAAATTTACCAAGGCTTGATTTGTGACCCAAAATATGATCTATCCTGGAGAATGTTCCATGAGCACTTGAGAAGAAAGTGTATTCTCTTGTTTTTGGATGGAATGTCCTATAAATATCAATGACATCCATCTTGTTCAATGTGTCATTTAAAACTTGTGTTTCCTTATTTATTTTCATTTTGGTTGATCTGTCCATTGGTGAAAGTGGGGTGTTAAAGTCCCCTACAATTATTGTGTTACTGTTGATTTCCCCTTTTATGGCTGTTAGCATTTGCCTTATATGTTGAGGTGCTCCTATGTTGGGTGCATAAATATTTACAATTGTTCTATCTTCTTCTTGGATTGATCTCTTGATCATTATATAGCATCCTTCTTTGTCTATTGTAATAGTCTTTACTTTAAAGTCTATTTTGTCTGATATGAGAATTGCTACTCCGGCTTTCTTTTGATTTCCATTTGCATGGAATATCTTTTTTCATCCCCTCACTTTCAGTCTGTATGTGTCCCTAGGTCTGAAGTGGGTCTCTTGTAGACAGTATATATACAGGTTTTGTTTTTGTATCCATTCAGCCAGTCTATGTCTTTTGGTTGGATCTTTTAATCCATTTACATTCAAGGTTATTATCGATATGCGTGTTCCTATTACCATTTTCTTAATTGTTTTGGGTTTGTTTTTGTGGGTCTTTTTCTTCTCTTGTGTTTCCCGCCCAGAGAAGTTCCTTTAGCATTTGTTGTAAAGCTGGTTTTGGTGGTACTTAAATCTCTTAGCTTTTGCTTGTCTGTAAAGCTTTTGGTTTCTTCCTCAAATCTGAATGAGAGAAAACCAGAAAGGCGGAGGATTAACCAAGATGGCGGAGTAGAAGAACGTGCTCTCACTCCCTCTTGCAAGAGCACCAGAATCAAAACTGGCTGCTGGACAATCATTGACAGGAAGACCCTGGACTTCACCAAGGAGGATACCCCACGTCCAAGGACAGAGGAGAAGCCATAGTGAGACGGTAGGAGGGCCGCAATCAGAGTAAAATCAAATCCCATAACTGCTGGGTGGATGACTCACAGACTGGTGAACACTTATACCACAAAAGTCCACCCACTGGAGTGAAGGTTCTGAGCCCCACGTCAGGCTTCCCAACCTGGGGGTCCGGCTACGGGAGGAGGAATTCCTAGAGAATCAGACTTGAAGCCTAGTGGGAATTGATTGCAGGACTTTGACAGGACTGGGGGAAACAGAGACCCCACTCTTGGAGGGCACACACAAAGTAATGTGTGCATCGGGACCCAGGGGAAGGAGCAGTGACCCTGGGGGAGACTGAACCAGACCTACCTGCTAGTGTTGGGGCGTCTCCTGCAGAGGCGAGTGGTGGCTCTGTTTCACCGTGGGGATAAGGACACTGGCAGTGGAGGTTCTGGGAAGTTCTCCTTGGCGTGAGCCCTCCCAGAGTCTGCCATTAACCCCACCAAAGAGCCCAGGTAGGCTCCAGTGTTGGGTTGCCTCAGGCAAAACAAACAACAGGGAGGGAACCCAGCCCCACCCATCAACAGTCAAGTGGATTAAGGTTTTACTGAGCTCTGACGCCACAGCAACAGGGAGGGAACCCAGCCCCACCCATCAACAGTCAAGTGGATTAAGGTTTTACTGAGCTCTGACCACCACAGCAACAGTCAGCTCTACCCACCACCAGAGCCTCCCATCAAGCCTCTTAGATAGCCTCAACCACCAGAGGGCAGACAACAGAAGCAAGAAAAACTACAATCCTGCAGCATGTGGACCAAAAACCACAGTTACAGAAAGATAGAGAAGATGAAAAGGCAGAGGGCTATGTACCAGATGAAGGAACAAGAAAAAACCCCAGAAAAACAACTAAATGAAGTGGAGATAGGCAACCTTCCAGAGAAAGAATTCAGAATAATGATAGTGAAGATGATCCAGGACCTCGGAATAAGAATGGAGGCAAAGATTGAGAAGATGCAAGAAATGATTAACAAAGACCTAGAAGAATTAAAGAACAAACAAACAGAGATGACCAATACAATAACTGAAATGAAAACTACACTAGAAGGAATCAATAGCAGAATAACTGAGGCAGAAGAACGGATAAGTGACCTGGAAGACAGAATGGTGGAATTCACTGCTGCAGAACAGACTAAAGAAAAAAGAATGAAAAGAAATGAAGACAGCCTAAGAGACCTCTGGGACAACATTAAACGCAACAACATTCGCATTATAGGGGTCCCAGAAGGAGAAGAGAGAGAGAAAGGACCAGAGAAAATATTTGAAGAGATTATAGTCGAAAACTTCCCTAACATGGGAAAGGAAATAGCCACCCAAGTCCAGGAAGCACAGAGAGTCCCATACAGGATAAACCCAAGGAGAAACACGCCGAGACACATCGTAATCAAAGTGGCAAAAATTAAAGACAAAGACAAATTATTGAAAGCAGCAAGGGAAAAACGATAAATAACATACAAGGGAACTCCCATAAGGTTAACAGCTGATTTCTCAGCAGAAACTCTGCAAGCCAGAAGGGAGTGGCATGATATACTTAATGTGTTGAAAGGGAAGAACCTACAACCAAGATTACTCTATCCGGCAAGGATCACATTTAGATTTGATGGAGAAATCAAAAGCTTTACAGACAAGCAAAAGCTAAGAGAATTCAGCACCACCAAACCAGCTCTACAACAAATGCTAAAGGAACTTCTCTAAGTGGGAAACACAAGAGAAGAAAAGGACCTACAAAAACAAACCCAAAACAATTAAGAAAATGGTCATAGGAACATACATATCGATAATTACCTTAAACGTAAATGGATTAAACGCCCCAACCAAAAGACATAGACTGGCTGAATGGATACAAAAACAAGACCCATATATATGCTGTCTACAAGAGACCCACTTTAGACCTAGGGACACATACAGACTGAAAGTGAGGGGATGGAAAAAGATATTCCATGCAAATGGAAATCAAAAGAAAGCTGGAGTAGCTATACTCATATCAGATAAAATAGACTTTAAAATAAAGAATGTTACAAGAGACAAGGAAGGACACTACATAATGATCCAGGGATCAATCCAAGAAGAAGATATAACAATTATAAATATATATGCACCCAACATAGGAGCACCTCAATACATAAGGCAACTGCTAACAGCTATAAAAGAGGAAATTGCCAGTAACACAATCATAGTGGGGGGTCTTTAACACCTCACTTACACCAATGGACAGATCATCCAAAATGAAAATAAATAAGGAAACAGAAGCTTTAAATGACACAATAGACCAGATAGATTTAATTGATATATATAGGACATTCCATCCAAAAACAGCAGATTACACGTTCTTCTCAAGTGCGCACGGAACATTCTCCAGGATAGATCACATCTTGGGTCACAAATCAAGCCTCAGTAAATTTAAGAAAATTGTGATCATACCAAGCATCTTTTCTGACCACAACGCTATGAGATTAGAAATGAATTACAGGGAAAAAAACGTAAAAGAGACAAACACATGGAGGCTAAACAATACGTTACTAAATAACCAAGAGATCACTGAAGAAATCAAGGAGGAAATAAAAAAATACCTAGAGACAAATGACAATGAAAACACGACGACCCAAAACCTATGGGATGCAGCAAAAGCCGTTCTAAGAGGGAAGTTTATAGCTATACAAGCCTACCTAAAGAAACAAGAAAAATCTCAAGTAAACAATCTAACCTTACACCTAAAGAAACTAGAGAAAGAAGAACAAACAAAACCCAAAGTTAGCAGAAGGAAAGAAATCATTAAGATCAGAGCAGAAATAAATGAAATAGAAACAAAGAAAACAATAGCAAACATCAATAAAACTAAAAGTTGGTTCTTTGAGAAGATAAACAAAATTGATAAGCCATTAGCCAGACTCATCAAGAAAAAGAGGGAGAGGACTCAAATCAATAAAATCAGAAATGAAAAAGGAGAAGTTACAACAGACACCGCAGAAATACAAAACATCCTAAGAGACTACTATAAGCAACTTTATGCCAATAAAATGGACAACCTGGAAGAAATGGACAAATTCTTAGAAAGGTATAACCTTCCAAGACTGAATCAGGAAGAAACAGAAAATATGAACAGACCAATCACAAGTAATGAAATTGAAACTGTGATTAAAAATCTTCCAACAAACAAAAGTCCAGGACCAGATGGCTTCACAGGTGAATTCTATGAAACATTTAGAGAAGAGCTAACACCCATCCTTCTCAAACTCTTCCAAAAAATTGCAGAGGAAGGAACACTCCCAAACTCATTCTATGAGGCCACCATCACCCTGATACCAAAACCAGACAAAGACACTACAAAAAAAGGAAATTACAGACCAATATCACTGATGAATATAGATGCAAAAATCCTCAACAAAATACTAGCAAACAGAATCCAACAACACATTAAAAGGATCATACACCACGATCAAGTGGGATTTATCCCAGGGATGCAAGGATTCTTCAATATACGCAAATCAATCAATGTGATACACCATATTAACAAATTGAAGAATAAAAACCATATGATCATCTCAATAGATGCAGAAAAAGCTTTTGACAAAATTCAACACCCATTTCTGATAAAAACTCTCCAGAAAGTGGGCATAGAGGGAACCTACCTCAACATAATAAAGGCCATATATGACAAACCCACAGCAAACATCATTCTCAATGGTGAAAAACTGAAAGCATTTCCTCTAAGATCAGGAACGAGACAAGGATGTCCACTCTCACCACTATTATTCAACATAGTTCTGGAAGTCCTAGCCACGGCAATCAGAGAAGAAAAAGAAATAAAAGGAATACAAATTGGAAAAGAGGAAGTAAAACTGTCACTGTTTGCGGATGACATGATACTATACATAGAGAATCCTAAAACTGCCACCAGAAAACTGCTAGAGCTAATTAATGAATATGGTAAAGTTGCAGGATACAAAATTAATGCACAGAAATCTCTTGCATTCCTATACACTAATGATGAAAAATCTGAAAGAGAAATTATGGAAGCACTCCCATTTACCATTGCAACAAAAAGAATAAAATACCTGGGAATAAACCTACCTAGGGAGACAAAAGACCTGTATGCAGAAAACTATAAGACACTGATGAAAGAAATTAAAGATGATACCAACAGATGGAGAGATATACCATGTTCTTGGATTGGAAGAATCAACATTGTGAAAATGAGTATACTACCCAAAGCAATCTACAGATTCAATGCAATCCCTATCAAATTACCAATGGCATTTTTTACGGAGCTAGAACAAATCATCTTAAAATTTGTATGGAGACACAAAAGACCCAGAATAGCCAAAGCAGTCTTGAGGCAAAAAAATGGAGCTGGAGGAATCAGACTCCCTGACTTCAGACTATACTACAAAGCTACAGTAATCAAGACAATATGGTACTGGCACAAAAACAGAAACATAGATCAATGGAACAAGATAGAAAGCCCAGAGATTAACCCACGCACCTATGGTCAACTAATCTATGACAAAGGAGGCAAAGATATACAATGGAGAAAAGACAGTGTCTTCAATAAGTGGTGCTGGGAAAACTGGACAGCTACATGTAAAAGAATGAAATTAGAATACTCCCTAACACCATACACAAAAATAAACTCAAAATGGATTAGAGACCTAAATATAAGACTGGACACTATAAAACTCTTAGAGGAAAACATAGGAAGAACACTCTTTGACATAAATCAGAGCAAGATCTTTTTTGATCCACCTCCTAGAGTAATGGAAATAAAAACAAAAATAAACAAGTGGGACCTAATGAAACTTCAAAGCTTTTGCACAGCAAAGGAAACCATAAACAAGACGAAAAGACAACCCTCAGAATGGGAGAAAATATTTGCAAATGAATCAATGGACAAAGGATTAATCTCCAAAATATATAAACAGCTCATTCAGCTCAATATCAAAGAAACAAACACCCCAATCCAAAAATGGGCAGAAGACCTAAATAGACATTTCTCCAAAGAAGACATACAGACGGCCACGAAGCACATGAAAAGATGCTCAACATCACTAATTATTAGAGAAATGCAAATCAAAACTACAATGAGGTATCACCTCACTCCTGTTAGAATGGGCATCATCAGAAAATCTACAAACAACAAATGCTGGAGAGGGTGTGGAGAAAAGGGAACCCTCTTGCACTGTTGGTGGGAATGTAAATTGATACAGCCACTATGGAGAACAATATGGAGGTTCCTTAAAAAACTAAAAATAGAATTACCATATGACCCAGCAATCCCACTACTGGGCATATACCCAGAGAAAACCGTAATTCAAAAAGACACATGCACCCGAATGTTCATTGCAGCACTATTTACAATAGCCAGGACATGGAAGCAACCTAAATGCCCATCAACAGACGAATGGATAAAGAAGGTGTGGTACATATATACAATGGAATATTACTCAGCCATAAAAAGGAACGAAATTGAGTCATTTGTTGAGACGTGGATGGATCTAGAGACTGTCATACAGAGTGAAGTAAGTCAGAAAGAGAAAAACAAATATCATATATTAATACATGTATGTGGAACCTAGAAAAATGGTACAGATGAGCCAGTTTGCAGGGCAGAAGTTGAGACACAGATTTAGAGAACAGACATATGGACACCAAGGGGGGAAAACTGTGGTGAGGTGGGGTTGGTGGTGTGCTGAATTGGGCGATTGGGATTGACATGTATACACTGATGTGTATAAAATTGATGCCTAATAACAACCTGCAGTATAAAAAAACAAACAAAACAACTAATACTAAACTTTCATTGGGTTATTTGTATGGAAATATGTTAATATAAATGTTTCAGACATTACATGAAATTTCTAAAAATCTTATATTTGTATTTGTATGGAAATATGTATGGAAATATGTTAATATAAATGTTTCAGACATTACATGAAATTTCTAAAAATCTTATATGTTCTGGTATAATGTTATAAGTAATAATCCTAGTTATTACTTTAAAATGTATATCTCAGAAATAACTAATTTTCTTGGCAACTGCATTATTATGAACTTTCATCAAATCTTTTACCGTGGTCATTTTTAAGTCTTTTGTCATTTACAGACAGTTCTGGGTGTACTCTGATGATTTTGCAAATATGCTCCTATAAAAGGGTTTCATCTTCAAGAAATTCATGGAAAAGACTCTGACAAGTACAGGTTTCTGGTAACTGACTGTACTGCTGAACTGAATGAATAAGCATTTTCAGAACTCTGATGAAAAACTGATGAACTCATAAAAGTGCTAAAAAAAGATCAAGATGAAAAAAAACAATTAATTACATGGGACTGAGTGAACTGATGAGGATGAGTATAATTTTTGTGACTTTCTGTCTGAATTAAAAAAAAAAAAATCCCACAAGGACTCAGAGGCAAAGAATATACAAATCAATTTTCACTGCAAAGTAGAGGAGCTGTTACAGTGGAGGATTACTGGACTGAATGTCAATATTATGACATAGTATGAGTGTGTTTCATGTTTGGTAATGGCAATCATTGTTGCTTTTGTTGTGGTCATCTATGTACAATGCTTGGTGTCAGTATATTTATCTCTTGTAAAAATAAAAAAAAATAAATAAATAAAAATCTGAATGAGATCCTTGCTGGGTAGAGTAATCTTTGTTGTAGGTTTTTCTCTTTCATCACTTTAAGTATATCCTGCCACTGCCTTCTGGTCTGCAGAGTTTCTGCTGGAAAATCAGCTGATAACCTTATGGGGATTCCTTTGTATGTTATTTTTTGCTTTTCCCTTGCTGCTTTTAACTTTTTTTAATTTAATTTTTGTTAGTTTGATTAATATGTGTCTTGGTGTGTTTCTCCTAGGGTTTATCCTGTAAGGGACTCTCTGTGCTTCCTGGACTTGAGTGACTATTTCCTTTCCCATGTTAGTGAAGTTTTACAGTATAATCTCTTTGAATATTTTCTAAGTCCCTTTGTTCTCTTCTTCTTCTGGGACCCCTGTAATTGAAATGTTGGTGCATGTAGTGTTGTCCCATAGGTCTCTGGGATTGTCTTCAATTCTTTTCATTCTTTTTTCTTTATTCGCTCCTTGGCAGTTATTTCCACCATTCTATCTTCCAGCTCACTTACTCATTCTTCTGCCTCAGTTATTCTGTTACTGATTCCTTCTAGTGTATTTTTCATTTCAGTTATTGTGTTGTTCATCTCTGTTTGCTTGTTCTTTAGTTCTTCTAGATCTCTGTTAAACATTTCTTGTATTTTCTTGATCCATGCCTCCATTCTATTTCCGCAATTCTGGATCGTCTTTACTATCATTACCCTGAATTTGTTTTCAGGTAGGTTGCCTATTTCCTCTTCATTTATTTGGTCTTGTAGGTTTTTACCTTGCTCCTTCATCTGTGACATATTTTTTTGTCATCTCTTTTTTTTTTTTTTTTTTTTTTGATGGGTGGGATTGTGTTCCTGTGTTACTGGTTGTTTGGCCTGAGGCCTCCAGCACTGGAGTTTGTAGGCTGTTGGGTAGAGCTGGGTCTCGGTGCCATAATGAGGATATCCAGGAGACCTCACTCCCATTAATATTCCCTGTGGTCTGAGGTTCTCTGTTAGTCCAGTGGTTTGGACTTGGAGCTCCCACCGCAGGAGCTCAGGCCCGACCCCCAGCTTGTGAATCAAGGTACTGCAAGCTGCGTGGGGAGGCAAAAAAAAAAAGAAAAAGGAAAAAAGGAGCAGAACAGTAACAAAGAGTAAAGAATAAAATAAGATTAGAAAACTAACAGATATGTTAGAAAAAATAACAAAATAAAAATATAGATGAAACAACTTGAAGGTAAAACAGAACCACAATGGCAAAAAAGAGGAAAAAAAAAGCTGGAAAAGGCCTTGGCTGTGGGGGTGGGGCTTAGGCAAGTGCAGGGTTTAGACAGTGGGCGAGGCCTATGCTTAGGACCCACTGGGCCGGAAAAGGCCCTGGGAGGTGGGGTGGGGCTTAGGCTCAACGCAGCAGGAGGTGCCCAGGAGTGCCTCTGGCCTTGGAGGATGGAAGACCAGGTCCGGGACCCCAGCAGGCTCCCTGGGCCCATGTGGGCGGGGAAACGCTAGGCGCATTCCCCCTGATCCTCTGATCCCAGAGGGTCCCCCATGTCTGCCTCTCCTCCTCTTCCCCCCTCATCCCTCCCTCCTACACCCCTAGTTCCCTTGGGACCAGAGGGGGCCTTGGAGGGTGGAGGACCAGGCCTGGGAGCCCAGCAGGCTTCCCGGGCCTGAGTGGGTGGGGGAAACACCCTCCATGCCTCCCCTGATCCTCTGAGCCCCCAAGGGTCCCTCCAGGCCAAGGAACACCTCCCTTCTCCCTGCCACCCCTCAGGGGTGCTGGTCCTGTCCGGCCTCCATTTGTCCTCCCCCCTCACTCCCTCCCACATTCTACCCGGTCACTCAGGGGTTCCTCCTGTCTCCTTGGGCGTCAGGGTCCCCCACCAGTGTCTGGCAGGTGCCCTAGTTGTGAGGAGAGGCAAACTCCACATCCTCCCATGCCAATCAGCTGTACTTCTATATTCTATACACTAGAAATGAACAATCTGAAAACCAAATTAAGAAAATTCTATTTATAAAAGCATTAATAAGAATAAAATATTTAGGAATAAATTTAACCAAGGAGGTATAAGACTTGTAAACTTAAAACTTCAAAATATTGTTGAAAGAAGACCTAAATAAATGGAAAAACATCCCATGGTCATGGATTGGAAGACTTAATGTTGTTAAGATGGCAATACTACCCAAATTGATCTACGGATTCAATGCAATCTTCATAAAAATTTCAACTTCCTTTTTTTGCAGAAAGTGATAAGCTGATCCTAAAATTCATTGAATTGCAAGGGACTTTGAATAGCCAAAACGATATTGAAAAAGCAGAGCAAAGTTGGGAAACTCTTCCTGATTTCAAACCCTACTACAAAGCTGCTATAATCAAAATACTGAGATACTGGCATAAAGATAGACATATATATTAATGGAATAGAATTGAGAGTCCATAAATAAACCCTTACATTTACAGTCAGTTGATTTACTGCAATGGTGCTAAGACATTCAATGAGGAAAGAAGAATCTTTTCAATAAATGGGGCTGCGATAATTGGATATGCACATGCAAAAGAATGAAGTTAGACCTCACACAATATGTACTAGGTTTCTCCAGAGAAACAGAGCCAATAGGAATATAATGTTGGATAGGAGTAGTGAGAGCACACATTCTTGTGTTCTTCCAGATAGATAGATAGATCGATCGATGATAGAGTGGAGGGCAAGCTGGAAGCTCAGGAGACTGTAGTTCCAGTCCAATTCTAAAGGCCTGAGAACCAGGAGAACCAATGGTGTAGTTCCAGTCCAAAGGCCGGCAGGCTTGAGATTCAGGAAGAGGCAGCGTTTCATTTTGAGTCCAAAAGCAGTTAAAAGCCAATGTCCCAGTTCAAAGGCAGGAAGAACTCTTTCTTACTCAGAGAAGGGTTAGTCTTTTTATTCCATTCAGGCCTTCAACTGATTTGATGAGGTCCATCCACATGAGCATTCTACTTTACCTTTTAAATTGGCAGAGGGCAGTCTACCAATTTAAATGTTAGTCTCATCCAAAAACACCCTCACAAAAACACCCAGAATAATATTTGACCAAATATCTGGGCTCCTGGGGCCCAGTCAAGTTGACATAAAATTAACCAGCACATTGCATTAAAAAAAGAAAACCTAAAAATTGATCAAAGACCTAAATGTACGAGCTGAAACTATAAAACTATTAGAAGAAAACATAGGTGTAAATTTTTGTAACCTTGGATTTGGGAATGGATTCTTTAAAATGACACTAAAAGCAAAGCAATAAAAAAATAGATAAACGGGATTTTACCAAAATTAAAAACTTTGAGCATCAAAAGACATTATCAATAAAATTAAAAGACAACACACAGAATGCAAAAAATATTTGCAAATCATGTATCTGAAAAGGGTCTAATATCCAGACTACATAAAAGAACTCTTACAACTCAACTACAAAAAGACAAACAACCCAATTTAAAGATGGACAAATGATTTGAGTAGACATTTCTCCAAAGAACACATACTAATGGCCAATAAGCATATGACATCATTAGTCATTAGGGAAATGCAAATCAAAACCACAATGAGATATCATTTCATACCCTTTAGGGTGGCTATTATTAAAAAACAAAACAAACAAAAGGGACTTCCCTGGCAGTCCAGTGGTTAAGACTCTGCTTCCAATGCAGGGGTCATGGGTTCAATCCCTGGTCAGGAAACTAAGATCCCGCATGCAGCACAGCCAAAAAAAAAAAAAAAGAAGAAGAAGAAAAAGAAGAAAAAAAAACAATAAATAACAAGTTGTTGATGAACATGTGGAGAAACTGGAACCCTCATACATTGTTGGTGGGAATATAAAATGGTGCAGCCACTGTACAAAACAGTTGGGGAGTCCTGCAAAATGTTAAACATAGAATTGACATATGACCCAGCAATTCCACTGTTAACCACATACCCAAGGGAAATGGATATATACTTAGAATATGAAAATATGGAAACATGTGCACATAAAAATTTGTACATGAACGTTCATAGCAGCACTATTTTAATAGTTCAAAAGTGGCAACAACCCAAATATCCATGTATTGATGAATAGATAAACAAAATGTCCATACAATGGAATATTATTTAACCATAAAAAATGAAGTACTGATATATGCTACATCAATGAAACTTGAAACCATTATGCTAAATGAAAGAAGCAAGACATGAAAAGTCACATACTGCATGATTCCATTTACATTCACTGTCCAGAACAGGCAAATTCATAGAAACTGAAAGCAGATTGGCAGCTGCCAATCGGGGGGAAGCGGGAAAAGGGAAGTGACTGCTTAGTGGCATGGGTTTCTTTTTGGTGTTATCAGAATGCTCTGGAATTAGATAATAATGATGGTTGTACATCATTTTGAATGTACTCAAAGACACTGAATGGTACACTTTAATATGGTTAAAATGGAGAATTTTATGTTGTGTGAATTTTACCTTAATAAAACTGGAGAGATTCAGATAATCCTTATAGTTTTACAGTCAAGATAGATTTTATGGGGGACCTTACAAAATACAGAGAAGGTGGATCATCAGTCCCAAAATATGTTGATAATCTGGGACAGAGGTTGGCATTCTATGGTATACAGGCCAAATCTGACCAACCTAAAACATTTGCTATATGGCTCTTTACAAATAAAAGATTGTTGACCCTGATCTATGGTGATGATAAACAATAATCCCTCATGTTTACAGAGTGCATTTCAGTTTACAAAACACATCCATTTTCTCTCAGCTGACTGTCAAAATAACGTTGTGAGGTAGATGAGGTTTGGCTCCTCCTTATAGGGGGGTAAACTGAAGCTTGGAGAGGTTAAGCTACTCATATCCTTGTTCTGTCACTTGCTAGAACTCAGATGGTCTGAATGTAATTCAGTGTTCTACCCCTATAGCCCACTGCCTCTGTGAACACTTAGAAACAATAACTGTGAAAATACAATACAATTTAGACTTGACAGATCAACCCAAGGTTGAGAAAAAGGCCAATAGAGCTTTGGCTAACTATTGCTGGGATCTCTCTCTCTCTCTCTCTCTCTCTCAGCTTTATATCTCTTCTGGCGATGGTCATATATTTTTCTGAACGAAATGCCACGCATATTGAAGGAATCAGGAACTGTCAGGCCAAAATCTTTCAAGTGTTATAGAGTTGGACAGTTTGCTATATTTCAAGCACATCAGGTCAAACAATATAACAAAAATGGACTCCTTTGTGATATGTCACTTTATAGGAGCCATGACATTCACTCCTTCCCTTAATGTCCTGCATCCAACCTGCAGCTTCAGCTGTCTTCCAGATGGCATATCATGCAGTTGCTATTCTGTCTTCCCACCAACTGATGAGGTGTCATATTTCCCTAGCCTGAAGTAGCTCTGCAATATGTTGGGGAGGAGGGGCGGGTGGCAATTGATACGGATATTCCTTAATAAGGCCCTTGGCACCTGAGTAGCCAATCAGCAGCTTCAAAGATGGACTCCCTAACTGGAGGTCACTGTTTTCTCCCTCCACCCTTCATCCCACATGCGCCTGGCTTAGTACAATTCCATGCACTGCTCATATACGATCTGTGATCTTCTCCAGTCAATTCAGGATGATGGTCTCGTATGGAGGGGGAAGGGGCACCGCATGCACTGTTGATTGAGGTGCTCAAGGGCTATGAAGTAAATGACTGCCCCTACTGGAGGCGCTGTAATAGAATTGTGGGAGATTTATAATTATATCCCTCCATACAAGTCAGTTAATTAATCAGCCCTTCCCACACATTTCCATTAGGTTCCTCTCACTAGGTAGGCCATTTTATTCACAGCATGTAGCTCCTCCATTCAGTTCTCTTCCTGCCCTCTTCTTGGGGATCCTTTTCACTGAGGGAGCAGCAAAACCTCTCCCCAGGTGCTCATTTAAAAAATTCCAGGCCCTTCCCTTCTTTCGGGCCCTCATATAGATGCCACATTACTGGTTAAGGTCTTAGTACTTTGAATTTAATCTACATGGCCAAACTCCCCTGATTAGTTTAGAAGCGACTTCAATTCCCCCACCTGATGTTTCAATTGCTCCCCTGGCTTAGATGCTACCTTAATTTTTGTGTACCCATTAGGGGAAAGAATTTAAAACCCTTTCCTCACTTTCACAGCTGGACCCGGATCCCCTTGCTTATAACACCTGGATTCTAAACATCCTTTGGGGACAAACAGTATTAGTAGCCCCCTTCTTCCATCTAGGTAGACCCAATGCCTTGGATTTTTTGTTTTCTTCTTTGTCATGCAAAGACCTTGTCTTATCAGCATCACTAGTACCTCTGGCAGTGCGTTACCTTAGATCCCCGGCAGTTTGCAGCATCTATCTGGACCTCCTCCTTGTTGTCTTCTAAATCTCCCCCCTCTTGCTAGGCTCAACCCTCTACATGTTCGGTTTCTAAGATATGAGTCCTAGGTCTGCCTTCCTTATCCAATGCTCCTGCCTCTTTGTGGGGAGGGGTTGAGATTGAAATAGCTTCCGTGGTTCTGCCTCAAAATGCTTCCCTAGTTGATGATGTTGTCCTGTCTTGCTCAGGCTTCACCAGAAGTCTTCTTGGTTCACTCTAAGCAAAAAGCCCAACTCTGACAGAATACTTCAGTGGGCCTCTGTTCCCATATCTCTCCTAAGATTTATTAAGGGAAATTCAAATCCAGAACCTCACAGGGCACACAGGTTATGTTATGGTGGAATTGTAACTGCACCTGTATTGCTCCCAATCCTGCAGCTGGCAGAGAGGGGCTGAGAATGAGACCAAGCGGCTGTGTAGTTTCTCTGCAGTGATTTATCAGGAGGGGAAAGTGGGTGCTCTGTGGACAGCTTCCTGCTCAGCCCTTCTCTCTTCCAACTCCTAAACCTTTGTTAGGGAGTTTAGGTGGGGTTTTCACAGATTATTGACGACTAAAAGTGAGCTGAAAGCTACTTATACCTTAATGATGAATCTGGCCGTGGACCAAAGAGTCTCCTCCCCAGCCTACTCTAGGCCATTTTGTGGACTACTCTTCTTCCCTCCTCATTTTTAAGTATCCAGCTGGAGTGGACTCTGCATTCTTTAAAGTTCTCTTTATAAAGGAATAAGGTGTTCATGACCTGCCCCAACCATCTGTAAAAGTGGTGCCGCTCAACTAACTTTCTGGAGGGTATATTAGAGCCTTAAGTTGGTTTTTCACTCCCTTGTGTATCAGTGTACCATTAGACTGAGTGCTGTTGAAGTAGCAGAATTAGTGATAGCTTTCAGTTTTGTACTGCTTATGGGAATCTTAGTTTCTATGTATAATTATCCTGCAACAGGCTAGTGATCTTTTTAAAATGCAAATCAAAGCATATCATTCTCCTACCGAAAACCCTCCAGTGCTTATCCATTGTACTTTGAATAAAACCCAAGCTTCTGCATGTGGCTTACACAACTCTGCATGATCTGGGCTCTGCTCACCTCTCTGAGCTCATCCTGCACCATGCTTCCAGCACTCACAAATTCTTCAGCCCCAGAGAACTTCTTTCTGTTCTTTTTTTTTTTTTATGGTGATGGTATTTAATTAATTAATTAATTATTTTTTTATTTTTGGCTGTGTTGGGTCTTCATTTCTGTGCGAGGGCTTTCTCTAGTTACGGCAAGTTGGGGCCACTCTTCATCACGGCGCGCGGGCCTCTCACCATCGCGGCCTCTCTTGTTGCGGAGCACAAGCTCCAGACGCGCAGGCTCAGTAATTGTGGCTCACGGGCCCAGCTGCTCCGTGGCATGTGGGATCTTCCCAGACCAGGGCTCGAACCCGTGTCCCCTGCATTGGCAGGCAGACTCTCAACCACTGCGCCACCAGGGAAGCCCTCTTTCTGTTCTTTTAACCACAAGCCTGTTTCTACCTCAGGGACTTGGCACCTCCCACTCCTTTAGCCTGGTACACTCTTTCCGCAGATCCTTGAATACCTGGCTCCTCCTCATCATTCAGATATCAGATCAAATGTCATTCTATCAAAAAGGCTTTCCGTGACAACCTAATCAAAGAAAACCCTTTTTCTTCAGGTCACTTACTTTCATGTCACTCTGCTTTATTTTCTTCACAATAGTTGCCACAGTCTGGAAATTATTTTAATTATCTATGTGCTTATCATCTGTCTCCCCCCAATAGAAATGTAAGTTCCATGAAATAGAGGCCTTGTGTATCTTACTCACTGCCATGTCACCAGTGCTGGGCACAAATATTTGTTGATGAATGACTGGATGGCATAAGATATGAGCTCATAGCTCTCTGTCAACTTTGTTAAACGACCCTCGATGATTTTCTGTCATATATCTTTCAAGACCACAGTTTTTGAAATATAACAGTTCCTGGATACTTGGCTGTCTCACTTTGGATAACTCATTTATTCAAGCATTTACTGAGGGCTAGGCACTATGCTAAGCACTGGGAATATAAAAATAAATAAGGGGCTTCCCTGGTGGCGCAGTGGTTAAGAATACGCCTGCCAACGCAGGGGACACGGGTTCAAGCCCTAGTCCGGGAAGATCCCACATGCCGCGGAGCAACTAAGCCCGTGTGCCATATGTACTGAGCCCGCGTGCCACAACTACTGAAACCCGTGTGCCTAGAGCCCGTGCTCCACAATAAGAGAAGCCACTGCAATAAGTAGCCCGCGCACCACAATGAAGAGTAGCCCCCACTCGCCGCAACCAGAGAAAGCCCGTGCAAGCAATGAAGACCCAACGCAGCCAAAAATAAAAATAAATAAAATAAATAAATTTATAAATAAATAAACAAATAAATAAATAAGATTCCAGCCTCTGCCACCAGGGATCTCATAGTCTATTGGGAAGGTGGGCCTATAAATTATTGTAGTACAATGGGGTAAGTGGTATGATAGAAGTTTGAATTAAGCGCTGTGACAGCACTAAAGAGAAAGAGTCCATCTCTTCGGTGCTGAAGTAGGGATGGAGGTGGTTCAAGGATGTAATCTCAGAGGAAGTGCTATGTTAGCTGGATCTTGAAGAATGGATGAGTTCATTGGGGAATGAGGACAGGAAGCACATTCTCTCACGTGTGGACTGTGGGAAAGGGAAAGAGCACTGGCTATTCTGGGGATGGCATGTTGAAGGCTGTTACTAGAACACAGAGTGATTGTGGGAGATGAAGCTGGAAAAGAAGGCAGAAATCTGTTGAGTTGAAAGTAGTTTTCATCTCAACAGGGGTGGGGGCACCTATGTGATGCTCCCTATATACACTTTCCCCCCTCCAAAAAATGTAAATTAAGTTGCCACCTGAGAGTTAAACTAGTAAAATTCACACGCAAGGCACAGGATTAGATATCTGGAAATCAACCAGGAAATTATCAGTAAACACGTGACTAGAAATTTTGCAAACTCTCAAAACTCTGCTCAAGGTGAACTAGGACAAATCTTAAGGAGGCAGAACTGGAATGCAACTGTAATTTTGGTAAGTGGAAACCAAATTAATTGTATGATACACTTCTTGGAGTGAATAGAAAGTAGTTGGCCAGTTAGAAGCAAAGAAATGACAGTTACCAGCCAGCTCCATCCAAGAGAATGATCTTGGCCAAGTGAACCCAGCATTATGGATTCTTTGGCAAGGCTGGCCCTATACTTGATGAGAGTGCTTCAGGTTGTCTAATCTGAGAGATCATTATTATGATCAACTAACTCCCTCTTGTTCTGATTTTATGCTCACCAAGCAATGTTTTGATAATTTACTTGGCTCCCCATACAACTTGCCCACAGGGAAAGAATACACTGATCTGCCCACTCAAGCATTTTAGCCTGTTTAACAATTGTATTTCTCATTGTAAATTAATAAATTGGCATGCCAGTATAGATATATACAAGACCAGAATACCAATATATTTGTGAGGGATAGAGAAATATAGATATAAACACAAAGATTATTGAAGTCTCTATGTATCAAAAAGCCATGTGAGCCTGCTTAAGTTGACTTTACCTTATTGAATTCACTGAATCCAGACTCTGATCTTTAGCCTTGCAGAAAGCTAATTTTGTCTTTATGCTGAGAGTCCAGACATCTCCTGCAAGGTTTTGGAAGCAACCAACTGCTATTCCCCAGGTGACGGGACCATCTGCCTTGCCGTGTCCTGCACTCTGAAGTTTACCAAGGGGAGAGTGTTCATTCTTCTGTGTTTGTTTTCAAATATGCCATTCATATTGGAGGAGTTCGATCTGAGAGAATGAACATTGCTGTCAAAAGGCATGTGGACAGAAAACATTCTGGTTTCTTTTTTTTTTTTTTTTTTTACTTCCAGTTCTCAAAATCAGACCCTGAGAAAAGGATTTGGGTACAGGTGGTTTATTTGGGAGGTGATCTCAGGAAGCGCAAAAAGAAAATAGGGAAAGTGACACGAGGAAGAAAAACTAATATGGAGAATGTTAATGAGCAAGTTACCTGTGGGCAGCTGGGACTCAGGCCTGCTGGGGACTCTCTGAGAAACTGTGTGAGACGTGTCTCAGAATCATCCCGCTGGAGGACAGAGAGTCTGTGATATTTGTCCATGGACTTCCATCCCCACTGGTTGAAGTTTAGCCTCAGTGGTGTTAAAATATCCTGCACTTCCAGGGCACACCTGGGTGAGGCAGAGCAAGCTTCTATTGTGCCCAAGAAAGCCGCAGACAGAGAGGAAAGACAGTCCACTTAATGTGGATGACTGTCAGGAGGCTGGAAACTGCAGCTGCAGGTGAAATCAGGTGGGCCGGGGCATATGGGGCATCAACAGCATCTTGGACATAACTGGAAACAAATCTGACAGACCTTGAGACTCCAGCGGACACAGGACCAAAGGATATGAACTGGCAAACTGTACACAAAAAATATGAATGCCAACAATAATATTTTTAAGCATTTAACCTCAGTAGTAATCAATGAACTGCAAGTATAAATGAGATGCTATCTTTTTCTGTCTATCAAATTAGCAAAGGCCAATTTTTCAATTGAAAAAAAGTGTACTGATGGAATACACTCTCATTCACTGCAGGTGGAATTGTAAATCGGCAAAACCTTTCTGAGAAGCAGTTTTTCAACATGTATCAAGAGCCTTCACAATTTTTATGTCTGAGGAACTTAGGAATTCCTGATAAATTCCAGGATAAATTCCTTTTATCCTGATAAAAGATAAGGATGTTGATCTCAGTGTTATTTATAACACTACATGTCCAATAATAGGGGAATGGTTGAAATAATTACAGTATAGTCACACACTAAAAAATAGCAAGCCATAGAATCAGGTTTTCAAATATTCAGCCACGTTGAAAATGCTCATGATATATTAAATGAAAAAGCATAATCCAAAACTGTACATACAGTATGATCCTATTTTTTTCAATTCAGAGATGACATAGATTGTGAGAAATTGGTTTATTAATAGCTTGGGGAAAAAGAAACACTACCTTTAATATACCCAAATCGTATTCTGCTGATAGTAATGTGCATAGATCCATACAATTTATACCACTTTCTTCTTCAGGAACACCCCCAAAAGTAGAGTCTAACCTTTCTTCACGTTCCAGAATCTAAAGATTCTTCTGAATTACTTTTGGCCATTGGCAGTGTCGCAGCATATTGTGTTGAGATATGGCTGCTTTTCATAACCCTGGCTTGTGATAATGTGAGAAGATCATATCAAAGCATGTAGAAGAATCTTGGGAGTTTATCCACATTTCCTCTTCGGTTAAACTCATAGTTTCTTTTTTTCTTTCCGTTGTCTATTTTTTTTTCAATTCAATTACATTAGCTAGAAATCAATCAGACTTTCTCTTGAAAGTCACTCAGAAGCTTTTGACAGATAGACGTTCAGTGCCTGAGTAATAGTCCCTCACAATGCATGCAACGGTCACACCAACCTTTCCTAGCTTTGAAATTTTTATGATCTATTCCAAGAGATCTGGCAATTTCTACTGTCCTTAATTGCATTGTCTGGACCATGACAGTCAATCTTCTGCAGACACAATAATTTTTCATTTCAATGATGCATCATAGTGTAATTTTTAGAAGACATTTTAAGTGACAATTAGGGAGAAAGCCAAATTTAAGTTAAAAATTTAACCATGAGTGACGCAACCAATGCAAATAACTCACTTGAAGTGAGAGTCAGATGAACAGATATCCTCGACACCCGGCTAAGTCTGCGCACATGCAGGCAATGACAACAATATCACAGTGGATTCTTCTGTCTGGCCATTTGCAAATCACTTTTGACATCCATTATAAGATGCATCCTGATTTCAGAAATGAAGAATATGTGTCTCAGGATTCAGGAAATGTGGTTTGAAATATGGCTACAAACACACATACAGAAAAAAGACAAAAAGGAAACGTACCAAAATGCTTACAGGTTGTGTAGATTTCAGCTTCTCTTCATTCTCTAAACATCTGAAGTAAGCTTGTTTTACTGTTACATTGTAAAAACATTACAGATTTTTCTAAAGAACTGGGCTTTGTATTTTAAAGGCTGTTGCTCCCCATTGGGATATAAAAAGTTGGAATAGAGAAAAACAAGCTGGATGGATACTTGCAGGACCACTGTAATCTTTGGGATCTTCCTGGCCCCACAGAACAAATAAATGAGTGCTCTCAACTCAGAGATAACTTAAAAGTGAGGAAACAAATCAGAAACTCTGAAGCTACATTTGCTGTTCCAGTCCAGTTTCTGATTTGTCACACCATTTCAACAAGTCACTTATTTCTCATACTTGTCTTTGCTCCTGGAAATAGAGGTCTTCCTCTTCATGCTAGGGGCAGAAATGCGGCTAAAGACACAAACAAAAACATTGATCAAATACTTCATAATCTTGCTTGTGTTCCCATAGACAATGCAAATATACAGCAAAAATCCATATATTAGCTGGCAAGTATTTGGGGGCTGTTGCTTGAGGGCCGTTTCTGTCCCCGTAGCCCATTTCTTAGGAGGATCTCACCAGAAAGTTTCCTCAGGGTGTGTGTGTGTGAGGGGTAAGGGGGTGGGGAGGGGTGGGTGTGTGTGTGTGCGGGGGGTGAGATTGGGGGGGAGGTATTGTGGGTGTGGCTGTGTATGTGGTGTGTGTGTACGTGTGGTGTGTGTGTGTGCACAACACATTGGGAAATACTGATCAGGAGCGCAGGGGTGGTGGTGAACAGAGAGCCTTGGGGCTGACAGTCTCACACGGTTCTGTTTCTGGGGCTTGGGGGAAATGCCAGGGCTTGTGTAATTTCTGTCACTGGGCACAGGCAAATGAATTCTATAGTGGTAGCCCTTGAGGGCACTCTCCAACTGAGAGAACTTCATTTCAGCTAATTAACGTGGCCTCCGTTCCCACTACCTGTGGATGAGGAGACAGGCCTGGAAAACTTGCTCTACGTCACACACTCTTGCTAAGTCTTACCCCCAGGCCTGACTCCTAAAGCCAAGCTGGGAGAAGGGGAGACGGACCATCAGTGAGGAGCTCTGGCTACAGGCAGCAGAGCCAAAGTGTGACGTGAGGAGAAGTAGCAGAGCTCACAGCGCCTTACCCAGTACAGCCCTCAGGAAACATGCTTTGAAGTGCTGCAATACTTTAGCTCATTTAATCTTCCCAACAGCTCAAGGCTGTGCACAGTGGGGATTGGAGGAGCCCGGCCCGCTTGGTTTAAGTCTAGCACAGTGTAAACAGCCAAAGTCCAGTCACTGCTATTATTCTCATCACCGTCATCATTATTCCCAGCCCAGAAAGGGCCTCTGCTAATCAATACCTTGTCCGGGCTAGATTGTCACCATCACTCCATCCCAACCTGCACTGTCCTCCCCTGGGAGTTTAAATCACTCCTTTGAGGTAAAGCAGTAAAGACCCTATTAAGATGCAGGTGTTTTCTGGGAGATGATCTGCCTCACGCCTTTTTCATGCATCAGTAACTTTGCGACGTGATGGTACCGGGCAGCCAGGGTGGGGACCCAGAGGACGGTGTGACTCGAGAAGGAGGAGCCCAGAAATGAGGTTGCTGGGCCTTGCAACGTTGCCTCCAACAAGACCAGCCTATAGTGTAGGTAAGCAGGACAGTGGAGGGGACTGAACCGAGAAATCACCCCAAGTCTGGCTCACTGGCCGGCTCTGTAGGGATCAGGAGCAGGGGAGCGATGAAAGCAGTGTAAGCCAGGAGGAGTCTCATGCCTCAGCCTCAAAGCCAAGAAGACCCCAGGGTTTTTTTGTTTTTCCCATTGGCTTGCCTTTAATTAGACTTGACCCTTATGCTTTTATTTATTTATTTTTGGCTGCACTGGGTCTTCCTTGCTGCGTGGGCTTTCTCTAGTTGCGGTGAGCAGGCTTCTCATTGCAGTGGCTTCTCTTATTGTGGAGCACGGGCTCCAGGTGCACGGGCTTCAGTAGTTGTGGCACGTGGGCTCAGTAGTTGTGGCTCGCGGGCTCCAGAGCGCAGGCTCAGTAGTTGTGGCGCACGGGCTTAGTTGCTCCGTGGCATGTGGGATCTTCCCAGACCTAGGGCTCGAACCCGTGTCTCCTGCATTGGCAGGCGGATTCTTAACCACTGCGCCACCAGGGAAGTCCCAACCCTTATGCTTTTAAAAGTAGATTCACAGAAGGCAAGGGTATAGGGAAGTAATTTTCCAGTACTTTTCTTGTAAACTCAGATTCTTCTTTGGAGTAAAGCAGGCTTTTACCGCTCACAAGGTTATTTGTGAGCTGCAAAATTTTTTTGCTGTATTCCTCCATTCAATCGGGCCACCACAATCAGACAGAAAACACAAGGACACTTTTTTCTTGCATCTGTAGTGGAAGAAGACCCCAGGTTTTGAGAGGTAAAATTGACCCCAGACTGGTAGAAGAAATATGTCCTTCCCCTTCTTGGGCTCTCAGGTGTCGTGAGGGGAGGCCCAAGGAATTGTGTGTATGACTAGGTGGGGAGGGAGACTTTTTTCACCAGCAGCAAGCTGGATGCTGCTTTGGACAAACCAGCAGGACACAATAATTGATTGCCTTCTTACTGCAAAATCAAAATGGCGTTTGACGTTCAGCCATTCATTGCCATAACTGGAATAATAACACAATTCATTTTAGCTGCAGCCCTGCAAATGAATGGCTTTAATAATGGCTAATTTGGGATGATGAATGTACCATTTGGGGGTGACATTAGTGCTGAATAAGGAGAAGGGCGTGCAAGAGACAGAGGGAGGAAGGGATGAGCTATACAAGGCTAGCCATGTTTGCTAACTTCCAAGGCTGCCAGCCCTTCAATTCCACTCCACAGCATTGATTTAGCAAGCATCTACTCCCCACCTGGCACTGGGCCTGAGGGTTGGAGGAGATTCTGAAGAGATAAATGACTAGGATGACCATATATCCCGGTTCCATTAGGACAGTCCTTGTTTATGCTGGGACCTGATGCAATTATTAACACCCCTTCCCTACTCTAAAAAATATCTTGGTTTGGGCAATAAATTATATTGTCATTCTGTGTGGCTCACTCTCTGCTTTTCATGAGCATACAGCTTTTCTGGGAAGACAAGACATTTATGCACATGGAGCAATTACAGTGTATCGGGAGACAGTGCGTAACCAATAGATGAATCAAATAAGCGCGAGCAACCAAATCAATGCTTACAAGTTTGAAATTGATGATGGCTGTGGATTTCAATACATTGAAGATGACTTTCACGTGCATGGGGATGATAAACCCCAATATGTTATCCTTCTTGATCTTCACAGCAAACTTAATGTGACCCCCCCCCCATCTTATAGATAAGGAACTAGGGGCCCAGAGAAAGGAGTTGACTGCTCAAGGTCACAGAGCTAGTAAGTGATGAAGTCAGGATTTGAATCCAGGACTATTTTAACTTAAAAGCCAACTATATTTCCCCTTCAGAACTAACATCAGTGCTGGTTGGAGCGATCAAGGGAGCCCATAAAGGAAGTTTACTGTTACCGAGGAATGAATCCACAGGTAAAAGGGAACAGAGTAAAAAAAAGTGGAAGATGTAAACCTTAGAAGAGAGAACAAAGAAATTTAAGTGAGGTGCGATTAACCGGGGATGATTTTGCGCCAGGCGGTGAGTTTTGCCCTAGGTTTGAAATTACTGATGAATATGGGTTAACAGAGAACAAAGAAAGTGTTTTCTCATGCAAGGGAATGATAAACTCCAAATCAGAGTACTATTCCATGGGAGTGGGGAAGTGGATGGGAATGCTGTAAACAGGAGATGCCAATTATATTTGTAAGGTCTGATTTCTTAAACACAATGGTGAATAAATGGGTGTATATTATGCTATTCTATATATTTTTTATATCTGAATATTTCATGATAAAATGTTTTAATAAGAAAGAGATTGGTCTTTACAGATGAGAGAAACATATTAAGCAGGACACAGAAGCAGAGACAATAAATGTCCATTCTGGTGAGGTTTTAACCAGCAGCCTTCTGTCCGGACCGAGCCTCCATAATCTTCCTTGCACAGTGACCCACTGCCATTTCTCCCTCTCAGCCCAGCACAACACTTTTGAAAGCCTTGTTTGGCCCTCACTCTTATTTGGCTCAAGTCTTGGAACTTCTAAAAATGCCCATTTCCTGGCCTTCTTTTAAGGCCTGTGGTCCGTCTGTCTCCCTTGCTGTGGGGCATTGTGAACGCTGCACTAAGTATTGGCCTGTTTACTACTTGGGGGATTTGATACTTAAACAAAAGCTTTGTGTCTTCCCAAGTACTTGGCCTCCTGATTGTTAACTGGGGGCAGAGGCCTCCTCTCAGCCCCTCTCCAGCTCCCCAAGACAGAGGGGCGATCCGGAGGGGCCCAGGGAACTGTTGAAAGTCTAGGGTTTGGTCTCCTTTGGGCCTCGCTGCCACTGTACAGCGATAAACAGAAGCAGCAAAGGAATCCCTACAAATTCCGTCACTGTGGCTCCACCGGGCTGTAAACAGGCCATAATGCGAGGTTCCACATACTTCACCACCAAACAGGCTGCGGTGGCAGCCGACACATGGTGAGGGGGGACTCCAGTGAGCAGATCCTGCCGGTGGGCACAGCGTAGGTGCCAGTTGTGAACCCCTGGGTCTTGCTGCAAAATGAGGAGCAGGAAATGCATTAGCAGGGTGTGGTGGGCCCTCTGACAATCCCTAGCACGCTCTCTCTGTCTTGGGGCAGAGCTTTAGTCCTCAAGGCCAGCCTCACCTGGTCCAGGGCCTTGGGTTCCAAGCCCTGAGCCACTGACATGATCTCTTTTATTTCAGCCTGGTGCAGGCTGAGTTCCCCTAGCCACTGTCCCAGGCAGGTGGAGGAGCCTGGAGGAGCCAGGAAGGCACCTCGCATTTCCTCCTGGCGGATGAACCTGTAACAGCTCTAATTGTCCGACGCACGCATGTACTCATTACCATGCAGGGCGCTCCTGGCGCACGAGGGGCATTTCTCCTAGCACCCTTTGACCCAGTCTCTAAGGTCACTTGTCCCAAATCCCTGGATGGATGTTATAGAGAGAGAGCCTAAGAGGAATCAGTGTGGGAGGTCAGCCAGGTGTGGTAGAAATGTCGAAAGTCAGAAGACATGGGCTCCTGTCCCGAATCCACTGAACTGGCCTGTGACCTTGGGGAAGCATCACGGGCTGCGTTCCCAGGGAAATAGAGTGTGACACAGAGCTTCGCAGGCAGGAGGATTCTTGGGGAGCAGGAGCGGGCAGAGGAGGAAGTTGAACTGTGATGCAGACACAACATGGGGAGCTCTGGAGCCGGAGGTCCCGGGCGTAACCTGTGCTCTTTGGCCACTGTAGGCTCCCCAGGAGCGGGTTGCTGAGCTCTGCCCGCTGAGCTCGAACCTCCTGCAGGGCACACGGGGCAGTCCCTGCCACTGGGCAAGTCTTCCCAGGACCAGAGACTCCTGACCTTCAAGCCTACTCAGCACAGCCCCTAAAGCAGTGGTTCTCAAAGTGTGGTCCCCAGACCAACAGCATTAGTACCGCCTGGGAACATGTTAGCATGAAAATCCTCATGCCCTGCCCCAGACCCATAAGTGATTTTGATTCAGGTTCAAGTTTGAGAACCACCGGCCTAGACTTTGCAAACTAGTTTAACTTCATTTGCTTTTTCAGCTGCCCCATTCTCTGGCTACTTCTTTCTTCCTTACTACACGGAAGATAAAAAGGGAGACAAAAACATATTGATAGAGAGGATATACAAAACCTTGTTTCCTAATTAGAAGGAATTCCCTTTCCACTTTACTCTTTGAATTTATCTGTTCTGACCAGTCGTTTCAAATACGACCCATGGCTGGTCTAACTCGATTTACATTTAGTACTTATTTCTCCAATGGCTTGTTGCTAGTGGTAAAAGCATTGGCACATGAAATAGAACATTTGGAATACAATATGAATAAGCATTTTTGAACAGAGATTTAGTTTCATTGCAGCCACTGGCATGATGTGCTTTACAGCTCTAATTTCAGTTCCAGTTGTGAAGACTTTAGAAAGGCAAACAGATTTCAGAAAATAAATAAAGAAAATAAAGGGCAGAGATGGGGGAGATATACTCTCCAACTGTCATATCAATTAGAGATCTAAATAGATCTAGAGAGCTAAATTAGGCAGTTTTATAGCCAGGGGAACAGGGAAACGCAGTGCTGGAGCATAATTAAACTGTGGAGCCCTCACCGTGGAAGGAGGGGGCTGGAGGACAGCAGGGTTGACTGAAGGCCTGGATAGGAGAGACCAGGGACGGGAAGGGGCTCTGAGGGAGAAGCCCAGAGGGCAAATCAGGGGCTCAGACCTACGGGCCAGTGGCACAGAGGACTAAAGGACTTCCCTTCCCACAGTGATGGCTCCACAGACTTCTTGCTGGGAGAGGAATCGGCACTCCCCCAATGTACCTGCCAGTCCGAGGGAGGTGGCAGGAGCAAAGTGCTAAATGGGCCTCCTGATCTCCCTCCCAGCGCCCCCAGGACTGCCCCTCACCAGGCCTGTGCAGCTCCCTCCCTTTTCCCAGTTATGGGGAGCGTGGCCGCTTTCCTCCAGCTCAATGCCAGGCATCAGCCCTTCCTACAGGAAGGCACTCTCCTTTCTGGGCTTCGTTGGCTTCTAAGTGAAATCTTTCTCCTCCTTTCTCTTCCCAGGGTCTTATCAGAGGCCTGAGCGGACCTGCCCCAGGACTGGCACCTCGGTCAGCACAGAGCACACGTGTGTCTGTGATTGTGATTTCCATTTTCCCATCGTGACAAACCTGGGCCACACGCCCCTTGGCTCCGACCTGACAAGGATCCCAGAGCATCCCAGGGGAAAGGAGAGGGAAGCTGCAGCTACCTGGAGGGGCAGGAAGGGGGCACGTATGGCGGGGGGCCGGCTCTCCAGACCAGGCAGGAGTGTGCCGTTAGCACCCGAAGCTGGCTCTCCCTGGAGAGCTCACGGTGCCAGCTGGCCACCATGCCACAGTTGGTCAGCTGTGAGTCAAGGAGATGTGGTCCCTGGGTACGTGGGGTTCAGAGGGCAGAAGGCACTTGTCTAACCTATGGGCAAAGGACTAGATGAGTAGCTTGTTAGCTCACCCAGGTGGGGCTAGTCCCAGGTGTGTGTGTGCTGGGGGCACGTACATGGTAGGATCTGAGTGTGCTACAAAATAGGCCAAAACGCTAGAATTCTCACCATTGGAGTCCATCCTTTGGATTAAGGCATTGAGAACTTAAAGTGCACTGTTCTCTGGGAGGGGTAACAGTCATTTCCCAAACCTCTCAGGAATATTAATTAGGTTAGTGGGTAGGTTCTCCCCCCTCTCCCATGGAGTAGAATCTTAAAAAGAGCTTCTCTACCTGGACACATTCCTGAGATAAGAGAAAGGCTGGATGTGGATGAGGTCATGTGGCCTAGAAAGGGTAGCTGCCGAAGGGGGAGAAAAATCCGAAGTGGATGTAAGGAGTGTGATGCCGGAAGGCAGGAGGCGGGGGCGAGCGAGCTGGCCAGCAAGCTGTCAAAGGCAGGCCTTTCTCCGTGGTGAGTGGAACAAGCATGGACCAGGTCTAAAAGGGCCTGAATTCTAGCTCAGCTGCTTCTCTATGAATTGGGGTAACTTAACTGTTCTGGACCTCAGTTTTTTCATCTGCCAGAAGGCAGTGGCAATCCCTGTTCCACCTGCCTCACTGGCTTATTGTGAAGCTAGCATGAAAAAAAAAGAAAATGAAACTTTATGTAAACCACACAATGCAGTATGAATGAAAGGAGTATGATTATTTTATTTCGCAATCTTGCCCAGGGCTTTCTCTTATTAAAAGTGGGTTTATGAAAATGAGCCATTCCTGATTGTAAAATATGAGACTGACGGTGAATTTCTTTCCTGGTTTCCGTTAGGGATGAGTCTTGCCTGTTAGCGTTCCTGGTCTGAAGTTGCAGCCTTCTCCAGCTTTACCTCCTGACAGCCTTTCCTTTCTCCAGCCAGGCCCCAGCACTGTTTCCAGGTCTAGGGGCATGGAGAGATGCTTTCAGTGGAGGTCTCAACTCAGTCTTTGTAGGAACCTAGAAACCCACTCGTGCCCCCTTGCCTCGTGCCATAGCCTCCTCCTAAAGACCTTTTCTTTGCATTTAGCATAAGACCTTGTCCAGATTCTCAGTCTAGCTTTTTAAAGGTTTTCTGGGTGTACACTTGAAACTGACACAAAATTGTTAATCAGCTATACTCCAACATAAAATTAAAAAGAAAAAAAGAAAAGAGAAAAAACACCAACCAGTTAAAAAAAAAAAAGGTTTTCTGGAAAACTGGGAGGCTAACTCCTTTCTGTCACTGAGTCACACAACTCCAGGGTCAGCTTCTGTCATAGACCACAGGGTGAGTGGCGCCCCCTGGATTTGTGCAACACAATCACGTTGCTTGCAGCATCTACTCACCTACCCACCCCAGCCTGTCCCCATCTTTAACTCACTAACTTCTAACTTCTGCTTCTTCAGGACTGAGCTCTCTTTTTTTTTTTTTTTTAATTTTTGGCCGTACCGTGTGGCATGCGGGATCCCCAACCAGGGAACCCACGCCCCCTGAATTGGGAGCACAGAGTCTTAACCACTGGGCTACCAGGGAAGTCCCTCTTCCGGACTGAGCTCTTCATCTCCTCCTCTTCCAGGAAACCTGCTCTGGCTCCCAAGGCCGGGTGAGATGCCCCTCCTTGCTTTGCACAGCACCCAGTGTCTCCCTCTGCCAGAGCACTGATCACTGTACTGAATTATCTGGCTACCCATTTTTCTCCGCCACTAGACTGTAAGCTTCTTAAGGGCAAGAACTAGGCCTCCCTCTCTGTCTCTATTCCCATCTCCTCCCCTGGGGCCTGGGCAATGGTAGACGTTGAGTAAATAGCTGCTGAACGAACTAGCACTCTGGGATGTCGAGCATTGTGCAGCTGGAGAACGCTGGCAGTACAGCTGACTTCCCTGCCTCACCCCCAGAGGACATGGTGCTTGTTTAATTACTTGTGTGTAGGGGGCTTTCAAACAGATGTTATAACAGCTCACTTAGCAAAGGACAGTGATTAGGGTTTTCTTTTATTAACTAAATAGACAGCACCCAAGTGGAATATTAAAAGCCAGATGGCACAACTTTCATTTTCTGTATATCTGGAAGGGATGCACAAAAGTTGCCAGCATTGTCCTGTTTAACCTTAAGTCCAATCTCAAAAGATACTCTCTACCCACTTCAGGCCCAAGGCAAATGCATAGAGTTACACAGGCCTAAGGTCCCCAGGTAGGTGAACAAGGCCCAGTGTGACTCAATGCGTTTACCTCCACTGCACACCCATTTCCCTTCTACCCTAGTTGGGAAAAAGCCAAGGGTAAGATGGAGGAAGGGGTCTGTTACGCGCTAAATTGTATCCGCCAAAATTCCTATGTTGAAGCTCTAACCCCAGTACCTCAGAATGTTACTGTATATGGAGATAGGCCTTTAAAGAGGTAATTAAGTATAAAATGAGGCCCTCAAGGTCAGCCCTAATCCAATTGGACTGATGTCCTTATAAGAAGAGGAAAGTTGAGCACACAAAAGGGACACCAGGGGCATGCAGGCACAGAGGGGCAGGCACTTGAAGAGGCATCAAGAGGGTGGCCATCTATAAGCCAAGGAGATTGGCCTCAAGGAATCTAAGCCTGCTGGCACATTGGACTTTCAGCCTTCAGAACTATAAGAAAATAACTTTCTGTTGCTTAAGCCCACCAGTCTGTGGTATTTTGTTAGGGCAGCCCGAGCAAACTAAGACAAGGTCCAATCATCAGCAAACCTTGGGCTCCAGTTCAGCTTTGGGATGCTGGGGTACCCTCAGAGTCATCCCTGGGCCTTGATCATCTGGGCCTCTGACATGGAGCTTGACCAGGTTTGTAATCCTCCCCCAACCCGCGCCCTGGACCCAATGCCCATTTCTCCATAGTTGAAGTCACTTGTCTTTTTTCTCTTTCATTCACTTCCTCCTTCACTCAATCACTCACCAGTTACGAAGTGCTACAAGCGATATAGCACATGGCCCTCAAGGAACTTAATGTCTTGTAAACGCTACATATCTACCCTGTAGCGTGAGAGATGAACTAGGTGTGTGGCATCGCTTCTAGCTGAGGTGATTGGACTGGTTGCTGAAAAAGGAGGAACATTAGTCTGCATAAAAAAGGATCTCAGGGCTTCCCTGGTGGCGCAGTGGTTGAGAGTCTGCCTGCCAATGCAGGGGACACGGGTTCGAGCCCTGGTCTGGGAGGATCCCACATGCCGCGGAGCAACTAGGCCCGTGAGCCACAACTACTGAGCCTGCGCGTCTGGAGCCTGTGCTCCGCAACAAGAGAGGCTGCGATAGTGAGAGGCCCACGCACCGCGATGAAGAGTGGCCCCCACTTGCCACAACTAGAGAAAGCCGTCGCACAGAAAGGAAGACCCAACACAGCCATAAATAAATTAAAAATAAATAAATAAATAAATAATTTTTTAAAAAAATTCAAAAAAAAAAAGAGATCTCAGACTTGCAATGCAATACGGTACAGCAGTTAAGAGCTTAGGCTCTGAAGGCACTCTGGCCTGGGTGTTGCAGTTAAGAAGATAGACTCTAAGGCTTAACTGTCTGGGTTCAGATCTGGTATTTATCAGCTCTATGACCTTGGCAAGTTACTAAACCTCTCTGTTCCTCAGTTCCCCAACTGTAAAATGGGGCTATATAATAACTATCTCATAGGGTTATATGAAGATTAGATAAGTTAATACACACAAAACTCTTAGAATAGTGCATGACACATAGTAATCACCCAATAAATTTTACTGTTATAGAATTTAGGGACAGAAGACCTGGCTTTCAGTCTGTCACTTACTGGCCATGTATCCTAGACCTAACCAGTTCTGCTCCAGCTGGCTACTTTCTACCTGACCAGGTGCTTGAAAGGATCAAGTGAGAATATCGACATTTCAGGGTGTTGGAAACTGGGGGGCGGGGGGTATTATTATTGTGGTAATTGAGTTGAGCCTCAAAAGATGGTGAAGATTTAATATGAAAGCTACCATTCACGGAGCACTTAAGCAGAGGGGGGTCAGGAGTCCAAGGGTGGTACCCGTGGCAAGGTAGCATCAGTAGTGGCATTTTAGTTAGACTGACCCTGAGATGTGAGCTACTTGGGGGTCTCCCTGCCCAGCTTCCCTGGGTCCCTGACCCTTTTCTGAACTGGATAGCCAGCCTTTCCAGTTGATTCTGTGAGCAACCTGCTATCTTTTCAATAATTCCCTCTTCTGAACATAACTAGAGTTGGCTTTTGTTGTTTGCACTAAGGAGCACTGAATACCTTTTAAAAATTTATGTATTTCTCCCGTCAGCCCCGAATGGTATTGTTTTTACCCCCATTTACTGATGAGGAAATGGAAGTTTAGGGGGGCAACACAACTTGCCCAATTTCACACTGATGGTGAATGACAGGGGCTGTTCTTGACTCTGAGTATGGACTTAGCAGCGATGTCCCGGGGGGAGAGATTGGTGAAGAGCATTTTAGGTGGAAGGAATCCTCAAGTCAAGCCCAGATGTAGGACAGCATAAGGGAGAGTTCAGAAAACTGCGAGTTTCTAGACCTGCAGGAGTAAAAGGTTGATACTGCAGATGGTAAGAAACAAAATTGGAAAGAGAGCTTGGAATTAGCAGTGTGGATTCCACTTGTTGGACACCATGGAACCACTGAAGACTTTGGGCTTTAGGAGGCGACTATGTTATATGTTAACCTGAGTGTAAAGAACTTAACTGGGGAAGAGCAGAGAGAAATTTTATAGAAAGATTAAGCAAGTCGTGGCTAATTAATGATTAAATAGTGAGGAAGAGCCTGGTGACTGAGAGGCTATTTACATCCTTGACAGAAATGGGGAAGCCTGAGCCAGGAGCGGTTTGGGGGAAACGGGAGGATGGAGGAGCATTCTGTTCCAGGGGAAGGGCCTTCTTTCTGCTTCTACTAGGATTAGTCTTCCTTGAGTCCAGGCCACACTATCATAATTCCTAGGCTTTCAGCCTCTTATTTCAAAGCCCTTGTCATTTGTCATTTCTCTATGTGGTTTAAAAGCCCAAACCACCTGGGATTGGCTGATAGGACTGTGGCTTCATTTTGGGAACTGCGCCATTACCCACAGGTGTGGGAAGCGATGGCTTATTTGAAAAGTGGAATCCTAGCCAGTTGGAGGCAGTCACCTCTCTGCGCCACCACGGCCTAGTTATGGTTATTAATAACTAATGGCTCTCCCATCTCTGGTTCCAGCAGCCCAGCAGGACCGCATCCTCTTATAGTCTGCTGCCCTTTTGCTACAGCTGTCAGCAGTGACCCAGCTGACAGTCCTTTAGCCTGCATTTCCATCTATCTCCAGGGCTTCTTGTGCCCAGCCTTTGACATAGCTCTGCCAGCTTTTGTGATTCTAGGAGAGGGAAAAGGGGGATGAGCCAGGTCCCAGCCCTCTGGCTAGTCTCTCTGCGTTAGGTCAGAGGAAAGATGATTTTGACCCAGTGTGGTGGTTCCTCTCGTTTTCTCTCTCACTCTCCCCTCCCATCTTCTCTATCTTCCCTCCCTCTTCCTCTCATCCTCCCCATCTCCTTTGTCTCACCGGCCTGCCTATTATTGCCTCAGCGTCCTTTTCCTCTCCTTCTTTCATGCATTCAACAAAAATTGAGCCCCTACTGCATGCCAGGACCTATGCTAGGTGTTAGTAATATAGATATGAATAAGACACAGGCTCTGCCCTCTGAAGAGCAATGTGGGAAGATATGCAATGATAGAAATAAGACCAGGACATAATTAGAACATAGAACATTCCTTGTTCACATTGGAAACAGGAGAGAAGACAAAATAGTTTCCTGGAGGAAGTTATACCTGAACAGAATCTGAATGATCCTGTCATGTGGAGGAAGGAACAGGGCGAAGGTATTCCAAGCAGAGAGGGTCAGCAGAAGCAAAGGCATAGAGGTGAGAAACAGCATGCTGTGTGGAGGGAATAAGCAGTGTGGTGATGCTGAGATGTGAAATGAAAGGCAAGTCGTGGTAGCTGAGGAGCTGGAGCAGAAGAAAGAGGAGGGCCTTGTACGTTATTTTAAGTGCTTAGTCTTGATCCAGTAGACAATAGAGAGTCATTGCAAGATCTAAGACAGAGAAGAGGAATGGTCATGTATGTTTTTAGAAATACAGATCACTCTACTTGTGGTGTGAGGGATGGGTTATAGAGGGACAAGACCATAAAAGGGGAACCCAGTTGGGAGGCTGTTGCTACCATCCACGTGAAAAATAATGGTGGCCTAAACTGGAGCAGTGTGGAAAGGAGAGAATGGAATTAAGAAAAAAAAAAAATCAGGAGGTAAAATAGGCAGGGCTTTGTGATCAATTGAAGATGGATGATTTATGTGAAGGAAACTTCAAAATGATACTCAGATCTCTAGTTTGGGTAGCTCTATGGATAGTACTAACAACAGCAGTAATAAAAAGAGCAATAAAATGGTGGTGCCATCAACTACGATAGAGAATCCAAAAGGTAGTGCTGGTTTAGAAGAAAATGGAGAATTTCCCCTTCGGGACATGTTGAGTTTAATGTGCCTAGGGAGTATCCAAGAGGTGATGCCTAGCAGGCATTTTGAAATTTAAATGCTTCCATTTTAATATTAAAAATTTAAAACGTTTAAAGCCCTGGGGAGAGTCTGTGCTAGAGATTTAGATGTGAGATTACACTGGGGATATTAGTCATGGCCTGCCGTGACCACAGCACTTCTAAGGGAACTTAATGCATCCACTGACTGATGTCCAAGAGCTATAGTTTGGGGGCTTCCCTGGTGGCGCAGTGGTTGAGAATCTGCCTGCCAGTGCAGGGGACACGGGTTCGAGCCCTGGTCTGGGAAGATCCCACATGCCGCGGAGCAACTAGGCCCGTGAGCCACAACTACTGAGCCTGCGCGTCTGGAGCCTCTGCTCCGCAACAAGAGAGGCCGCGATAGTGACAGGCCCGCGCACCGCAATGAAGAGTGGCCCCCACTCGCCGCAACTGGAGAAAGCCCTCACACAGAAACGAAGACCCAACACAGCCAAAAATAAACATAATAAATAAATAATAAATAAAAATTAAAAAAAAAAGAGCTATAGTTTGTGCTACATGATCCATCTAACCTACTCCCCCCACCTGCCGTGCTTGCTGCTTGCAGCCAATGGAACCAAGTATGTCCTTGACCCAAGGGCAGCCAATCTGTAAACTGACCAGAGACTTATGACCCATGGCCTGGTGAAAAAGATAAACTGGGATTATTAGAATCTCTCTCTAAGGATTTTGAACTAAGAACTACAGAGACTCCAGGCCAGTTAACAATGGAAGTCGAAGATGGAAGATTGTAGAAAATTGGGACATGACAAGCTGAGGCCATTTGAAGCTGAAGTAAGAAGGGGATGAAAACAATGGATAAACAGAGGACATCAGGCGGTAGAAAGAGAAGAATGGAGTAGACACTGGACAAAAGGATACAAAAAGAGAGAGACAGAGAAAGTGAGCATGTGGCCCAAGAAAAAGATGGAGGGACTTGCCCATTCTTGAAGCTGCTTCACTACCTGATAGAGTTCCCACCTCAGTCTATGTGCAGCCTCAAATCAAAGCCCAGCCATCGAGGATAATTTGAATGAGGGTTTTTTTGTTTTTGTTTTTTTTCTCCAACCAAAAGAGGAGTTACTAACATGAGAATGAATGAGATCATGCAGGGAGAAACTAGCAAAGGATGAAAGCAGTGGCTTAAGGATAACAGTGGGGAATACCAACAGTGAAGGGGTAAGTGGCAGAAGAGGAGCTTACACACGTGCAGAGGGATGAATAATGGGTATTACAAGGAGAACAGGGGGCTGTGGAAGCCAAGAGCCTGTTATTTTTTTTCTTTAAAGAGGGAGTGGTCAGAAATCTCAAAAACCTCAGAGAGATTTGCTAAGAACTGAGCAGTGTCCATTGAGTTGGCAAGGAGTAGGTAACTAGTGATTTTTAGCAAGAGTATTTAGCAAAGTAGTAGGGGAGGGACAGAAGCCAGACTTTAGTTGGTTGAGAAGTGAATGTAAAGAATGTGGACATAGCATATGTAGAATACTCTCCTGAGAAAATTAGATGAGAAGGAGAGGAAAAGAGACTGAATAGTAGCTAGAAGGGATCAAGAAAAAGGGCCAAGAAAAAAAAAGGTTTGGGTTTGTTTTGGCTTTTTTGTTTTGTTTTGTTTTGTTTTTATAAGAGAGGCTTGAATTTTTAGGCTGAGAGGAAGAACCCAGTTGAGGATGAGGGAGAGAGGGGTCATCTGACAGAGTAAGGTCCTGGAGGAAGCAGGAGGGGTAGGTCCAAGGCCTGGCTAAAGGTGTTGGCCTTGAACAGGAAGAGGGTACCTCACCCTCTGAAACTGGGGGAGAAGAAAGGAAGGATGGGTGCGGATGGAGAGGAGACTGTAGTTGGTGGGAGTAGGAAGTTGGAGAGATCCATCCCAATGTCCTCAAATTTCTCAGTGAGGTGGGAAGCAAAGTTTTCTGCCAAGAAGAAGGCAAGCAGGGTCAAGTAAAGGGATTGAGGAGGGTAGTGAAAAGTTTGGAGACATCATCAAGAGGAGTGTGAGAGGGGTTGGACCATGGACAAGTGAGAGGCCTGATGAGTGGGCTGCAGGCCTAGCTGAAGAGACTGGAAGTTTATAGGAGCAGCAGTCTCCAGAGTTGTGCGATTTGCCTCCAGCAATGCTTAGCTCTTCAATTGTAGGAGCAGAGAAGTCGCGTTGTGCTGTCCCCAGTTGGGGTTTGGTTGGGTGTGTGTGAATGAAGTGTAGGGGTGCTAGCAAAGGGACAATAATGCTGAGGGGGCATGCCATGGGGTCCTGCTTGGTAGAGAAGGAAGGGAGACCAAGAAGGGACTAACAGACTGGGAGAATGGAGAGCTCATGAGACTGAAGGAGGCAGCAAAGCAAGTGTTAGAAGGCTGGGAGGTGTGAACCCAGCATGCTCCGGGAACTGTTCACGCTCCTGCCGGCTGGATCGTGGGACAATAGTAGAGACTTGGAGAGAGAGGAGGTCAGAGTGGTAAGCAGGGCGTGGCACAGGGAGACCTCATGGGTCACTACTGAAGTTGGATAAAGTGGATATTTCAGAGGAGGCACAAGCCAGGCAATCTCACAGAGGTGGTTTTACAAAGTGAGTTATGGAAAGAAATAGACCTCTGGAGTCCCGCTGGGTCTTTCCCTGAATTCTCGTATTCTCTTCTGATGATTTCCCAGGTTACATTCTCATTCTAAAATCTGTGGTGCAAATCATCCCCTCCTGCTCCCTATATAAAATTGGGGTGGCAGGAAAATTAGATTAATTCTTTTTTTTTGAATTTATTTATTTATTTATTTTTGGCTGTGTTGGGTCTTCGTTTCTGTGCGAGGGCTTTCTCTAGTTGCGGCGAGCGGGGACCACTCTTCATCGAGGTGTGCGGGCCTCTCATTATCGCGGCCTCTCTTGTTGCAGAGCACAGGCTCCAGACACGCAGGCTCAGTAGTTGTGGCTCACGGGCCCAGTTGCTCCGCGGCATGTGGGATCTTCCCAGACCAGGGCTCGAACCCGTGTCCCCTGCATTGGCAGGCAGGTTCTCAACCACTGTGCCACCAGGGAAGCCCCTAGATTAATTCTTAACCCAAGGAGAATCAGTCTGTTGAAAGAGCCCTGGAACCCTGGACTCTAGCCTCAGCTCTACCACCAACCAGCTGTCTGTACACGTCTCCATCTCTCTGGGCTTCTTTTTCATATCTATAATGAGAGAGAAATAGTACCTGTCCTGCCTATTTCCTAAGGTTGTTGTGAAGGTGAAATGAAGTGGTAGATGTGGATGTGCACATTGGATGTTTACTAGCAGGGTCTGGCCAGGTTTGCTTTGTGTCTTTCCTTTACAAACTTCCGCTTCCTCCCCTCATTCCCAGTCCCCACATGCCTGCCAGATCCCCCAGAGGGCAGGCCGGTGCTGGTAGGAGTCAAAGAAACTGTCTCAGCAGCTCTGTCTGGGATGACGAGCCGAGAAATCAAAGGCTCTTTCTTTGCCCAGGAAAGGGTTTTCTTTGTTTTTTTTCCTCCTCTCCAATATATCTGTCTGACTCTGCCGTTCCATGACGAGGTGATTGGCCTTGCCCTTGGGACGTGCCAGTTCAGCATGGGACAGGGAGATGCTGCAAGATTTGATGCCTCCCTTTTCGATACATGTTTAATTCATTGCTGCAAAGACTTGGATAAGTAAAACACTAAGCTCCCTCCGACTGGGTTTCCTGGAGAGAGGGATTCCAACAGCTTTTAAAGGAAATGTCAAACTGCTAAGAGTTCAGGCTTCAAGCAGCTTAATGCTTTATAATGTTTTGGAGTGAATGTCTCCTGGATTCTTAATGCCTGACTTATTTGGAATTGAAGATAACGGATCAGCTAGTCAATCTGATGAACATGCGACAACCAGTCAACTCTGGAGAAAGATGAATCCATTTTACACATTGCTTTATACCTTTTTCCCCACCAAACCTTTTAGCTGAGTTACTGATCAAGCAATCAATGTGAATTAGGCACCACTGTGTGCACCGCTCTGTGCAGGGTACCATAAAGGTCATACCAAAACAAACAAACAAAACCAAAGTACACATTCCATACTGTGATGGGCTGAATTGCGCCCCTCCCCAATTCATATGTTGAACCCCTCACCCCTAGTAACTCAGAATGCAGCGGATAGGGACGTTAAAGAGGACATTAAGTTAAAATGGGATCATTAGGGAGGGCCCAAATCCCATATGACTGTGTCCTTATTAAAAGAACTTAGGACATAGGCAGAGACACCAAACACATGCTCGTCCAGAGAGACAACCACGTGAACACACAACCAGAAGGTGTCCATTTGCAAGCCAAGGAAAGAGGCCTCAGGAGAAACCAACCCTGTAGACACCTTGATCTCGGACTTCTAGCCTCTACAACTGTGAGAAAATACAGTTGTTTAAGCCACTCAGTCTGTGGTATTTTGTCATCGCAGCCCTAGCTGACTAGTACACATACTGTTGTGGAACTTGTAGTAAGATGAAAAAAAACCTCACGTAACACTTTACTTATGCCTGTAATATCTGGGAGGGTGTGTAGATATAGAAAAGCCTTTTCTATCACCAATCACAATTAAAATATGGAACTCAAAGAATGGTATACAAATTGTCTCGACTTTTCCAAAACCTCCAGTCCTCTACCAGGCAACACATAGGCATCTGGAAGGAGTATCTGGCGTCCCTTTGCTCTATAGTTTCTCTTTCTCTTCCCTTCCACGGACCCCTGAGTCTTTTTCTAGCCTGCTTCTCAGCTCCAGGTTCCTGGCTCTGTGGGTTATGTATGTAAAGAGGCCTCATGTCAGTAGTTCTGACTACAGAACCATTCAGGGTACCAAATGAAAACGTAGATTCAGGAACTTCACTATTAATAATTCAGGTTCAGTAGATCTGAGCAGAGACTAGAAATCTACACTTAAATTTTTCACTGTGAGCTCTGCATACAGAAGGGTATATATGATACATATGTATAATGTAAAGAACCGTGATGCAATGAGCACCATGTGCCAAACGCTGAGCTTTATAAATAGAACATTCCTCTGTGTGCCCCTCCCCACTTGCATTCCTCTCTCTTCCTCCAAGAGGCAAGCCCTTTTCTGAATTTTATATTAATTACTTTTTGCTTTTCTGACTGTTTTCCACATGTGATTGTATCTTTGAATTAGAAAAAAAACTATTTAGCTTGCTTGTTTTAGGACTTTATATAATGATGTCATACTATTTATATTCTTTGGCAACTTGCTTTATCATTCAACACTGTTTTTGAGATTCATTCCTGTTAGTGCATTTGACTGTAGTTTAGTCATTTTCACTGCTATGCAGTATTCCATTGTGTGAGTACAGCACAATTTATTTATCCATTCTCTTGTTCGTGGTCATTTGGGTTGTTTCCAGTTTTGTTGTTGTTGTTGTTATTGTTTGTTTCCTTGGCTATTATAAATAACATTGCCCTAAATATTCTTACATATGTCTCTTGGCTCATAGAAATCTTCATTTTTTAACCCGCTCTCCAGATTGGGTCTGATGTAACTGGTCCAAGAAACACTATCTATGGTCTTTCATGTTCTTCAGAGTAACACATGTACAACATAAACCTCTCTGGCTAGTATTGACCTCATCTTGAAGCATGACTCCAGTGCTTCATTTTGGAGGGGGAAAACGCTGAATCTTTTCTTTTATTTGCAAAAAGCCCACTCTTAGTAAGAGGGTAAGGTGCAAGGGAAGAAGGGGGAGAGTGGAAAGAGTGGGAAGAAACTTCCACATGTCACGTGTTCAACTATGTGGTACAGATTATAAGTGTATGGATACTTATGGATAGTTATTCAGAGACAGCAATCAACTCTAGTCACATAATAGGTGTCAACTTATTCATTCACTAATTTAAAAATCAGCGTAGATTAAACGAGTTAGAAAAGGCTTCCTGAAGGAAGCGTGACAAGAACCAGGGTTTGAAAGATGAGCAAGCTGGAAATTGGGATGAAAAGTGGAGAAGGTGTCAGTTGATGGCCAGAGTTTGCTTAAGAGAGAGACAGCTAGAAGGCCTATGAGGCAAATCAGAAAAGTAAATGGTGAGACCAGGATGGGGTGTGGTGTTAAAACCTGCCAATCCAGTCTAACAAGGGCATGGCAAATCTAGTTCAGTTTTAGGAAAGCACTGAGATTCCAGGGGAATCCTATCTGGGGAACTCAGGGAGAGGGCACAGCTTTGGAAGTACTGGGTGGAAATCATGAGGATATCGGAATCGGGGTACTCTAGAAAATAAAGCACAAAAAAGTGATCATGGAGTCAAGGATTCAGGAGAACAGGGCTGGTAGAAATAAGGAGAGAAAGAATTCAGCTCTAATAGAGAGTTCCTCACAGATGTCGAAGCCATCTCCTTGCTCTTCTAGATATTAAATTCTGTCTGATACCTTCTCTATTCTACATACAACCATCTACTGTCCATCTCCATTCTCAGCTGAAAACCTCACCTCCCACCGCATTGAGAAAAGAGAATGAATTAAATGAGAACTTCCTTACTTTCTCACCACCACATCTACCCACCTACCTCTACCTGTACCCTTGCTTTCTGATATATTGGATGAACTGTCTGCTGTTAAAGACCATTCCTTTCACTTGTGCATCGAATCCCATCTAAATCAGTTAGGATTAGGTTCATCTGTGAGCAACAGGGGTCCAAAATAATAGTGGCTTAGACAAGAGAGTTTACTTCTCTCACACATAAAGGAATGAAAGTAGGCAGTCCAGAGTTGATATGGTGACCCTGCTCCACAAAATCTTCAAAGCTCATGTGCCTCTCAACTCACTGCATCCCTTGGATGTGCCCTTGTCCTCAAGGCCCAAAATGGTAGCTTGAGTTCCAGCCATCACATCCAAGTTTCAGGCAACTGGATGGAGGAAAGGACAAAAGATGGGACAAAGGGTATGTGCCAGCTGTCTTTCAAAGAAGGTTCCCAAGAGCTGTCACATGACACTTCTGGTTATATCTTATTAGCCAGAGATAGTTATATTGCCACATCTAGCAGCAAAGAAGGCTGGAAAGTATAACCTTTATTCTAGTAGGTCATGAGGCCAGCTATGAATTGGGAGTTTTATTATCGTGGAAGAGGAGGAGACAGTTATTAGAGGATATCTAGAAGTCATTGCCACGGCATCAATTCTCTCCTTTATGAGGATTTTTGCTGTCTCTACTAAATAATTCTTTTTTTAATTAATTAATTTATTTATTTATTTATTTTGGCTGTGCTGGATCTTCGTTGCCGTGTGCAGGCTTCTCTAGTTGCGGCACATGGGCTGTCTAGTTGCAGTGTGCAGGGTCTAGAGTGCACAGGCTCAGTAGCTGCATTGCGTGGGCTTAGTTGTGGTATGTGGGATCTTAGCTCCCTGATCAGGGATCGAACCCAGGCCCCCTGCATTGGGAGCACAGAGTCTTAACCACTGGACCACCAGGGAAGTCTCTCTACTAAATAATTCTTAGCAACATACAATTCTTAACAGCATATAATTCATGAGTTAGCATTTACTATCCCCCAAATAAACTTTTCCTTGACCCTACTATCCCTCCAGCTGCTTCCCCACATTTCTGTATCCATTAACAGAAAACATTCTTGAAAGAATTGCATACACATGCAATCTCTTCTTCCTCATGCTTCATTTCATCTTAAATCCACTCCAGTCTGGCTTCTATACCCATCAATCCACTGAAACCACTCTTGTCAAATCCCCAGAGATATCTATGTTGCAAAATCCAATGATCATACAGAGTGAAGTAAGTCAGAAAGAGAAAAACAAAACCATATGCTAAGACATATATATATGGAATCTAAAAAAAAAAGAAAATGGTTCTGAAGAACCTAGGGGCAGGACAGGAATCAAGACGCAGACGTAGAGAATGGACTTGAGGACACGGGGAGGGGGAAAGGTAACCAGGGGCGAAGTGAGAGAGTGGCGTGGACATATATACACTACCAAATGTAAAATAGATAGCTAGTGGGAAGCAGCCGCGTAGCACAGGGAGATCAGCTCGGTGCTTTGTGTCCACCTAGAGGGGTGGGATAGGGAGGGTGGGAGGGAGACGCAAGAGGGAGGAGATATGGGGATATATGTATATGTATAGCTGATTCACTTTGTTATAAAGCAGAAACTAACACACCATTGTAAAGCAATTATACTCCAATAAAGGTGTTAAAAAATAAATAAACAAACAAACAAATAAATAAATCTACTTGTGATCTACAAAGGAGCTTGAGATAGGGTAGAATGACATAAAATTAAACAAAAGGATAAAAATGATCAATTTAAGACCTTGTACTTAACCTTTCAAACCCTTTTTTTAGGTGCTCCTTCTTCAGTAATAATAATAAAACATGGGGCTTTTGACCCCCCCCAAAAAAATCCAATGATTACATTTTTGTCCGAATTTTATTAGCCCTCTCATTAGCATTTGACATAGATGATCACTCCTTATTTCCTTGAAACTTTTCCTCTTTGGCTTTGTAAATACCATATTTTTTTTACCAATCTTTACCTCTCAGTGTCCTCTACCTGAACTCTAAATATCAGAGTTACCCATATTTTATCTTGAGCTCCCTCTTCTCTTCTCTCTCAAATCACTCCTTAAGTGGTTTCATCACTGTCTATGGCTCTAAATACCATCTTTATGCCGATGATTCCCAGTGAAGACCTTAAAAATACTCTAAACTTCAGATTCATATATACACCTGCCCATTTAAAATCGACACTTGGACTTCTATTGGACATCTCTAATACGACACCTATAAAATAGAACTCTTGACACCCTCCTCCCACCCAATCTGTCTTTCCCCATGTTTTCCATCTTCGAAAAATGACACTAACGTATGTCAGAAACCTGGGAGTCATCATTGACTCCTCCTTCTCTCTCACTCCCCAAATTTAATCCATCAGCGAATCCTGACCATTCTACATCCAATATGAATTTCTAATTCATCCAGTTCTCCCACCTCCACTTTTACTATCCTAGCCCAAGGGAAACTCATCTCTTGCCCAAACTGTAAGGTAAGGTAATCGTTTAAAAATGGAAATTAAATCACGTCACTCTCCTGATCAAAACCCTCTACTGGATTCCCATCACACTTAAAATAAAATTCAAACTCCTACCAGATATGGCCCCATGCATTTCTCCTACTCTTCTCCCCTCAACTTACTGTGTTTTGTCCATATTGGCCTTCTGTATTTGCGTTATGTATCAAGCTCTTTCTAGCCTCGGAACTGTTTCATCTGTAGTTCCCTCTGCCTAAAATGCTTTTCCACTGGGTTCTTCACATGTCTGCTTCCTTTTAAACCTTCAAGTCCTGAATCAAATGTTACTTCCTCATAGAGGTGTTCCCTAACTACCCTACCTAAAGTAGTTCCTTCTTACTATTAATATTTTCTATCAGATTTCTTCAATGGTAATGTCACAGTGTGCAAGGCCATGAGGTCAGAAACCTTGTCTTTCTCATTTACCATCATATCCCAGCACCTAGCACAGTTCTTGGCAGTGCACCTGTCACCAGGCTCAAGAGCTACGTAACAACTATTTGTTGAAAAGATGAATTGATGAATAGGAGTCGTCTGAATCCCCTTTTAGTGGTTGAGAGGGGAGGGGAAAGCACTAGGGAAGCAGTGAAGTTGGATGGGCCCAGCAGAGCTGCCAATCCAAGCCTAGAGCCAGAGTTGGGGTCCTGAAGGGACAGCTAGAGGAAATGTTGTGCATACACATTGGAGCCAAGTCCTTGAGGAAGAATGGAACCACTAGATGGGAAAAGGAAGATTGTAAAAGAGGACAGAGCCAAGACTCAGAGGCAAAATGGAAACCCAGTTGGAAGAGGTTGGGAGCGAATGAGAAGGGCCCTAGGCAACTGTCAAGAACATTACTCGAGAGAGGGGCTGTTAACCATAAGCAAAAGATTGACTAAGAGCTGAGAGTCCAAATGAGGCTGAAGACCATGTCAGTGATCTTCAAGCTGGGTGATCTTCTCCAGCAGTTCTCAGAAAAGGTAGATTATAGGACTGACTTTGAGTGGAGGCTTATAGGGCAGGTGCAGCCAGGTCCAAAAACAAATATCAAAAAAGAAAACGAGCTGGTGAAGTGGGATCTTACAGTTTAAGGATGGAAGTTGGAGTTTAGAGATTCAGAGATAGAGCAGTGGGTGATGATGAAGTCCATAGCGTGGCTAAGGCAGTGGGTGAAATGGAGCAGAGCTGAAGATAACCTGAGATGAAGGCGCCAAGAAGCTAAGAGTTGGGACTTCCATATGGGGCCCTCGGGCTAATGACAGGAAGGGGAGTACAGAGGAGTACCAGAATCTTCCATGGATCTGGGGTAGTGACCAGGATGCCGATAAATGATAGCAATGAGGAGGCATAGGAGTAAATGGTGTGAGAATGAAAGAAGGAAGAAATGTTGCACGAGAGTGAAAGAAGGGCGCTAGGAAAAACTGGTGGTGTCTCTCTTGCTCTCCGACTTTGGGAGAAAGAGCCATTCCCACAGGAGACAGCTCTAGGGGAAATGTTTCAGTTTGGATTGTTCCCAAATCAGACTCTGAGATAAGGATTCCAGCATAAGTACTCTGTTTGGGAGGTGATTGTAGGAAATTCCCATAAAGGAGTGGGGAAGTGAGATATGGGAGAGAAGAAAGCCAATAAATGGGCGTGTTATAAAGCAGATTACTACTGTGGATAACCGGAGCTTAATCATGCTGGAGAATTCTAGGAAGCACAGTAGCACATGCATCTCAGAGTTATCCCACCTGAGGGATAACCCTCTCCTGTCAGTTATTGATTCAGAGCTGTCTTAGGGAGGTCATGCATCCCCTGGTACTTCTGGCTTCTTCTATGTGCAGGCAAAGAGGGCTCTGGGGGCTGGAGAAAAAACTCCAGGCAAAGAGACAGGGGAGCTGGTAGTTGGAAGTCAGACTAGCATGGACAGAAATGTTAAAAGCCCAGAAGACATGGGTGGGGCATCAACAACATCTGCTGCAGGAAGCAATGTGCAAGCAGGGAGCCAGGAAAAGAGCAAAGAAGTGGACAGACCATGCTGTAAAAAGAGTGAGAGTGAAGGACCTAATTTAATTCCGAGGGGACATTTTAAAAATAATCATATATATTCTTTACTTCAGTGTACAAATTCTTTAACACCTTCTAATGCTCAAACCGTATTCAAATTTCGCCCAATTAGTCCAGAAATGTCCTTTACAGCTGGTTTGTCCAAATCAGAATTCAGTCCAAAATCAGGCATTCATCTGATAGTGTCCCTTACATCTCCTTAACTTCAGAACACTCTTTTTTAATTTCATGTTAAATTGACTTATTGAAGAAACCAGGCCAGTTGTTCTGAAGAACGTCCCACTTTTGGGATTTGTCTACGTGCTTGCTTGTGGTATTATTTAGCTGTTCCTCAATCTCCTATATTTCCCGTAAACAGGACGTTAGGTCTAAAGGCTTGATCACATTCAAGTCCAATATCTTTGGCTAGTATACATCAACGTGGCATTATGTCACGTACTGCAGCACATCAGAAGACACACGTCTGGTTGCTCCACCGGTAGTAACGCTATGATTGACCACTGACAATTTTTGCCTGGATCAATGAATTCATGACAGTTTTAAAAATAATTTCTTAATTCTATCACTCCATCTCAATTTACTAGCTGGCATTCTTCAGGAAAGAACTTCCTTTGTTCAACCAGGGCAGCCTAAGGCAGCAGTAAGAGTATGGACTTTGGAGTCAGACTGTCTATATTCCAATCCTGGTCCCACCACTAGCTACCTGTGTGACTAAGTCACTTAACTGCTCAGTGCCTCAATTTCCTCATCTGTAAAATGTGGTTGCTATGAGAATTAAAGGAGGTAGTATTACTAAAGCAATCAGAATAAGGCTTGGTGCATGGTAAGTACCATGTAAGTGTTAAATAAATACAAAGTAAAATGGAACTATGGCTATTTAATTATGCTGAAATATAGTTCCTACTGGAAAGGCAGGATAAATGCTTAATTCTTTCCATTTAATTATCAAGTCTCAAAGTAAGGATTTGGTTTAATAGCTGCCACAAGGGGTGACGAATAAGCAGAATGAACATTAAAGAGCTCAGGGAAAGATTTGGGAGGGAGGGGAGCTGCTAGAAGAACCCAGAATGAGAATATATGTGCAGGATGGAGCTGGGAGAAGGCGAGTCCTGGAAATAGTCTTCTCGTCCTTTATTCTCCATTTTCCAGAGCCTCAGTCAAAATCACACACGACCGGGGCCGCTAAAGGAAATAGGAAACAGAGCTCCTATTTAAAGGACAGGCGCTTGGCCATTCATGCACATCTGCAAAAGATATTCACACTTTCTCTTCATTTACTGTTATGACTATATGATTGCATTGTTTTAATAGAATATATATTATACAATATAAAATAATATAAAAGTTTTCAAATTCAGAAAGCAAAGTTTGGAACAAAACAACACAAAAGTTATTCTAGCCCTATCATCTTGATTTATTAAATAAAATAGTGAGGGACTTCCCTGGTGGTCCAGTAGTTAAAAACTCCACGCTTCCACTGCAGGGGGAACAGGTTCGATCCCTGGTCAGGGAACTAAGATCCCACAGGCCGCGTGGCCAAAAAATAAAATAAAATAAAATGAGCCCATATTTGGGGATCCACTTAAAAATGTTCCTAGGTAAGGCTGGCTCCATGCGTGTGGGTCCCATGCAGTCCCACAGGGTCCCACGCTCAATAAGGCCCAGGCTTAGTTTAATCTTCTGCTGTCACTGTCTTGGAATTCTTAATAGTTCTTGAACAAAGGACCCTGCATTTTCATTTTGCACTGAGCCTTGCAAGTTATGTAGCCATTCCTCTCTGAGCCCCTGACCTTGACCTCAGCCTGCATCCCGAAGAACAGCATAGGTAGGTAGCCTTTTGCATTTCTAAGCTCTCTGCTTTTTAACTTTGTTGCCGCTATAAGCCTTGCTATTCTTGCAGCTTTTTCATTTGGTTGCCTGTGTGGCTTCTTGCAGCCTCTGTCCCCTCCTGGGGCTCCTTTTCCTCTTCAGAACCACTGACGAAATGCATTTCTCCGTGGGCAGTGCCCCTACCCACACCCCCAGCAACAGGCTTTCACCGGGGTTGTGAGGATTGTCTGTCTTATCCTCTTCCCCCTCAGTTTGAGCATTCTCAAGCAATAGCTTGTTGCTTATTACTAAAATAAGACACATGGCCAAGAAAAGAAAAGAAGCCTCCCCAGCTCTACCAGGCAAGCATTTTATCGATGTGCAGCCCAGCTCAGCTCCAAGGCTCTGGGACGGTTGCCTCTTCTCTGAGGCAAGAGAAGGGAAGCAAAAAGAGGCAGCTTGGAAGAGGATAAGATTATCCAGTTCCTCTCTGTCTCTCCGTTTGAGCTGCCCCCATTTTATGCCAGACAGACGAAGGGCTAAGCCATGTCATGGGGTTTTTTGTTCTTGTTGTTGTTTTTTTAATGTCTGAAACATGTATATTAACATACTTCCATACAAATAACCCAGAAAAAGTTTAGTATTAGTTGTTTATTTTGTTTGTTTGCTTGTTTATACTGCAGGTTCTTATTAGTCATCAATTTTATACACATTAGTGTATACATGTCAATCCCAATCGCCCAATTGAGCACACCACCCTCCCCACCCCACCGTGGTTTTCCCCCCTTGGTGTCCATACGTTTGTTCTCTACATCTGTGTCTCAACTTCTTCCCTGCAAACCGGTTCATCTGTACCATTTTTCTAGGTTCCACATACATGTGTTAATATACGATATTTCTTTTTCTCTTTCTGACTTTTACTTCACTCTGTATGACAGTCTCTAGGTCCATCCACGTCTCAACAAATGACTCAGTTTCGGTCCTTTTTATGGCTGAGTAATATTCCATTGTATATATGTACCACATCTTCTTTATCCATTCATCTGTCGATGGGCATTTAGGTTGCTTCCATGTCCTGGCTATTGTAAATAGTGCTGCAATGAACATTCGGGTGCATGTGTCTTTTTGAATTATGGTTTTCTCAGGGTATATGCCCAGTAGTGGGATTACTGGGTCATATGGTAGTTCTATTTCTAGTTTTTTTAGGAACCTCCATACTGTTCTCCATAGTGGCTGTATCAATTTACATTCCTACCAACAGTGCAAGAGGGTTCCCTTTTCTCCACACCTTCTCCAGCATTTGTTGTTTGTAGATTTTCTGATGATGCCCATTCTAACTGGTGTGAGGTGATACCTCATTGTAGTTTTGATTTGCATTTCTCTAATAATTAGTGATGTTGAGCATCTTTTCATGTGCTTCTTGGCCATCTGTATGTCTTCTTTGGAGAAATGTCTATTTAGGTCTTCTGCCCAATTTTGGATTGGGTTGTTTGTTCGTTTAATATTGAGCTGCATGAGCTGTTTATATATTTTGGAGATTAATCCTTTGTCCGTTGATTCGTTTGCAAATATTTTCTCCCATTCTGAGGGTTGTCTTTTCATCTTGTTTATGGTTTCCTTTGCTGTGCAAAAGCTTTGAAGTTTCATTTGGTCCCATTTGTTTATTTTTGTTTTTATTTCCATGACTCTAGGAGGTGGATCAAAAAAGATCTTGCTGTTATTTATGTCAAACAGTGTTCTTCCTATGTTTTCCTCTAAGAGTTTTATAGTGTCTGGTCTTACATTTGGGTCTCGAATCCATTTTGAGTTTATTTTTGTGTAAGGTGTTAGGGAGTGCTTTTTCTGCATCTATTGAGATGATCATATGGTTTTTATTCTTCAGTTTGTTAATATGGTGTATCACATTGATTGATTTGCCTATATTGAAGAATCCTTGCATCCCTGGGATAAATCCCACTTGATCGTGGTGTATGATCCTTTTAATGTGTTGTTGGATTCTGTTTGCTAGTATTTTGTTAAGGATTTTTGCATCTATATTCATCAGTGATATTGGTCTGTAATTTTCTTTTTTTGTAGTATCTTTGTCTGGTTTTGGTATCAGGGTGATGGTGGCCTCGTAGAATGAGTTTGGGAGTGTTCCTTCGTCTGCAATTTTTTGGAAGAGTTTGAGAAGGATGGGTGTTAACTCTTCTCCAAATGTTTGATAGAATTCCCCTGTGAAGCCATCTGGTCCTGGACTTTTGTTTGTTGGAAGATTTTTAATCACAGTTTCAATTTCATTACTTGTGATTGGTCTGTTCATATTTTCTGTTTCTTCCTGGTTCAGTCTTGGAAGGTTATACCTTTTTAAGAATTTGTCCATTTCTTCCAAGTTGTCCATTTTATTGGCATAGAGTTGCTTGTAGTAGTCTCTTAAGATGCTCTGTATTTCTGCAGTGTCTGTTGTAACTTCTCCTTTTTCATTTGTAATTTTATTGATTTGAGTCCTCTCCCTCTTTTTCTTGATCAGTCTGGCTAATGGTTTATCAATTTTGTTTATCTTCTCAAAGAACCAGATTTTAGTTTTATTGATCTTTGCTCTTATTTTCTTTGTTTCTATTTCATTTTTTTCCGCTCTGATCTTTATGATTTCTTTCCTTCTGCTAACTTTGGGTTTTGTGTGTTCTTCTTTCTCTAGTTCCTTTAGGTTTACTTGAGATTTTTCTTGTTTCTTTAGGTAGGCTTGTATAGCTATAAACTTCCCTCTTAGAACTGCTTTTGCTGCATCCCATAGGTTTTGGATCGTCGTGTTTTCATTGTCATTTGTCTCTAGGTATTTTTTGATTTCCTCTTTGATTTCTTCAGTGATCTCTTGGTTGTTTAGTAACGTATTGTTTAGCCTCCATGTGTTTGTGTTTTTTTCCCTGTAATTCATTTCTAATCTCATAACGTTGTGGTCAGAAAAGATGCTTGATATGATTTCAATTTTCTTAAATTTACTGAGCTTGATTTGTGACCCAAGATGTGATCTATCCTGGAGAAGGTTCTGTGTGCACTTGAGAAGAAAGTGTAATCTGCTGTTTTTGGATGGAATGTCCTATAAATATCAATCAAATCTATCTGGTCTATTGTGTCATTTAACGCTTGTGTTTCCTTATTAATTTTCTGTTTGGATGATCTGTCCATTGGTGTAGGTGAGGTGTTAAAGTCCCCCACTATTATTGTGTTACTGTCAATTTCCTCTTTTAGAGCTGTTAGCAGTTGCCTTATGTATTGAGGTGCTCCTATGTTGGGTGCATATATATTTATAATTGTTATATCTTCTTCTTGGATTGATCCCTTGATCATTATGTAGTGTCCTTTCTTGTCTCTTGTAACATTCTTTACTTTAAAGTCTATTTTATCTGATATGAGTATAGCTACTCCAGCTTTCTTTTGATTTCCATTTGCATGGAATATCTTTTTCCATCCCCTCACTTTCAGTCTGTATGTGTCCCTAGGTCTGAAGTGGGTCTCTTGTAGACAGCATATATATGGGTCTTGTTTTTGTATGCATTCAGCAAGCCTGTGTCTTTTGGTTGGAGCATTTAATCCATTCACGTTCCTAGAGTCTGTCATACAGAGTGAAGTAAGTCAGAAAGAGAAAAACAAATACTGTATGTTAACACATATATATGGAATCTAAGAAAAAAGAAAAAGATCATGAAAAACCTAGGCGCAAGATGGGAATAAAGACACAGACCTACTAGAGAATGGACTTGACGATATGGGTAGGGGGAAGGGTAAGCTGTGACAAAGTGAGAGAGTGGCACGGACATATATACACTCCCAAACATAAAATAGATAGCTAGTGGGAAGCAGCCGCATAGCACAGGGAGATCAGCTCGGTGCTTTGTGACCACCTAGAGGGGTGGGATAGGGAGGGTGGGAGGGAGGGAGACGCAAGAGGGAAGAGATATGGGAACATATGTATATGTATAACTGATTCACTTTGTTATAAAGCAGAAACTAACACACCATTGTAAAACAATTATACTCCAATAAAGATGTTAAAAAATAAAAAATGAAAATAAAAATAAAATAATCCATTCACGTTTAAGGTAATTATCGAAATGTATGTTCCTATGACCATTTTCTTAATTGTTTTGGGTTTGTTTTTGTAGATCCTTTTCTTCTCTTGTGTGTCTCACTTAGAGAAGTTCCTTTAGCATTTGTTGTAGAGCTGGTTTGGTGGTGCTGAATTCTCTTAGCTTTTGCTTGTCTGTAAAGCTTTTGATTTCTCTGTCGAATCTGAATGAGATCCTTGCCAGGTAGAGTAATCTTGGTTGTAAGTTCTTCCCTTTCATCACTTTAAGTATATCATGCCACTCCCTTCTGGCTTGTAGAGTTTCTGCTGAGAAATCAGCTGTTAACCTTATGGGAGTTCCCTTGTATATTATTTGTCATTTTTCCCTTGCTGCTTTCAATAATTTTTCTTTGTCTTTAATTTTTGCCAATTTGATTACTATGTGTCTTGGCATGTTTCTCCTTGGGTTTATCCTGTATGGGACTTGCTGTGCTTCCTGGACTTGGGTGGCTATTTCCTTTCCCATGTTAGGGAAGTCTTCGACTATAATCTCTTCAAATATTTACTCTGGTCCTTTCTCTCGCTCTTCTCCTTCTGGGACCCCTATAATGCGAATGTTGTTGCGTTTAATGTTGTCCCAGAGGTCTCTTAGGCTGTCTTCATTTCTTTTCATTGTTTTTTCTTTATTCTGTTCTGCAGCAGTGAATTCCACCATTCTGTCTTCCAGGTCACTTATCCGTTCTTCTGCCTCAGTTATTCTGCTATTGATTCCTTCTAGTGTAGTTTTCATTTCAGTTATTGTATTGGTCATCTCTGTTTGTTTGTTCTTTATTTCCTCTAGGTCTTTGTTAATCATTTCTTGCATCTTCTCGATCTTTGCCTCCATTCTTATTCCGAGGTCCTGGATCATCTTCACTATCATTATTCTGAATTCTTTTTCTGGAAGGTTGCCTATCTCCACTTCATTTAGTTGTTTTTCTGGGGTTTTTTCTTGTTCCTTCATCTGGTACATAGCCCTCTGCCTTTTCATCTTGTCTATCTTTCTGTGAATGTGTTTTTTTTTCCACAGGCTGCAGGATTGTAGTTCTTCTTGCTTCTGCTGTCTGCCCTCTGGTGGATGAGGCTATCTAAGAAGCTTGTGTAAGTTCCTCCATGGGGTTTTTAATTATAAAAGATCCAAGATATTCTGCCCATTTACAGTTCATTTCCTATCACCAAACACCTTTCCACAAGTGGTCGACACCACTTTTTCAACACACTAAACTCTAATCTTCACCCTTTCCCCATCTATGGTCTTAGTACAGTAGTCCCCCATTATCCGTGGGGGATTGGTTCCATGACCACCATGGATGCCAAAATCCCTGGTGCTCAAGTCCCTTATGTAAAGTGGCAGAGTATTTGCATATAACCTAGGCACATCCTCCCATATACTTTAAATCGTCTCTAGATTGCTTATAATACCTAATACCAAGTAAATGCTATGTAAATAGTTGTATATATAATGTAAATGCTATGTAAATAGTTGCCACAGAGTGGCAAATTGAAGCTTTACTTTTTGGAACTTTCTGGAACTTTTTTCCCAAGCATTTGCATGCAGAGTTGGTTGAATCCACAGATGCAGAACCCGTCAATACAGAGGGCCAACTGTATATGTTATTCCTGCTCTGACAGCTTGCTGTACACACACACACACACACACACACACACACACACACACACACACACAAATACACACACACACACACGCCAGTATTCTCCTACTTGAATAAGGCTTTATGTCTAAGTTCATGCCTTTTGCCCTTCCTCCTTTGGTTCACTCTCTTTCCTTACCAGGAGAAAAAAGATGTTTTCATTAGGGCTGGGATAATCCTCAACAGTGTATTTTGTTTGTTCATTTCATTTTCTTTAAGTAAAAAGATGGATGAATAATAGAATCAATAGAAAAAGTAGTAGGAGTACTAGTACTAGTACTAGTAGTCATAATAGTGAGTGCCTCCTATGGGCAAGGCACCGTCCGTGCATTGCTAATACTAATGACAACCCAGTGATTTAGGTTTTATTGTCCCCATTTTATGGACAAGGAAACTGAGGCTTAGAAATCAAGGGAACTTGCCCAAAGTGGTCACCTTTTAAATGACAGAACTGAGATGCTTAATGCCACTCTGTTGACAAAAATGCTTGGTCACCACACTGCCTGAGTCTCCTTTCTGTTTAAAAGAGAGGGACTGTAGCATCTACTTTTGTTTTATCAGGGGTCCACTGGCTGGGTAGCCATAGGATTTCCACTCTTTATTTACATGCAGACACTAAGTGCTGGGGTGCCTCCTCCACATGCACACCCTTCTTTCCATCATGTTATATATTACAATAGCTTTCACTAGCTACTTGTTACGTAAGATGTTCCACGTGACATCTCTGCTTTGCCCTCTTTCTTACAGTCCCTGAAGCCTCTTAAAGATCTTTTTAATGTCCTCCTCCCCTCATCCATCAATTTCTATTTTATAGGTCTAGCCCTCCTTTGATATTTCTCTGTAAGTCACTTTCCTGGCCTTCTCTTTTAGGTCCTTGCCCTTTCTTTTTCCCACTACCTCTTCATTGTCATGCCCTTTCCACAGGTCACCCTCTCCTGATACAGTGTAGCCTGTGTTCAATAATGTCAACTCCTCCTATTAGTGTTTCAGTGTTGGCAGGAGGAACTTGAAGCCTGACCCCGAGTTGTCCTCTTCTGGTATCTTACTTTGAAACAAAAAAGCATTAAATTGTAAATCAATTCTGCATTGATCAAGGCTGGCTCCCGTCCCCATTGCCTGGCTGTGACCTCTGAATGCTGAAACTCTGAGTTTTCTTCTGTAGTCGATCTATTGCTGCACAGGGCCAAGAAAAAGTCTTCATCAACAAAACTGCACACCCTGTTGGCAGAAGTCAGGCAGAAAAGCTGGCAGCCAAAACTTGCTCAGTTCTACCTTTCTTTTCTTTTCTTTTTCTACCTTTCTTTTCTAATGATAACTTTAACCTCTCTAATTTGCTTCCTTTTTATTTCCCTACTCCTATTGCATCTTACTGTTCTCCCAAGTGCAGCCGGACAGCCCTTATCCCGCACATTTGCATTTTCTTTTTTCTCCTCTCCTTCTGTTCTGCTCACTTATCCCTTTGGTTTGATTCTCACCTCAGTTTATTTGGATTATTCTTTTAGCTTTTAAAAAAAATTCAGCAAGCACCTATTGAGTGCCTACTGTGTGCCAGCTACTGAACTAAGCGCCGGTTCCTGCCCTCAAAGAGTTCAGTATTTCCATGTGCTCTGAATACTTGTGCAACCCCTGGGTGGAAGAAAGAGAGAGATTAAAAGAGCATGTTAGTTGGTCACCCATATATACACGGGGTGCAGAAAAATGCACAAAATGGCCTTTATTCCCCGTTTAAATCACACATTCTAACCAATCCGAATCAATAGGACATGTTGATTTTGAGTGGCCCTTACTACTCCACTCAATTCTCAGTTCCTCGGTGGGCACAAGACCTCTGTTCTAGATGCTTTGGAGCACTCCTCCCCCTCTTGCAGTCGGTGGGAAAACTTTCCCTGCCTCTTCTCTCCATCCCCCTGGACCTCTGGGAACTTCCCTGTCTGATGTGGGTGTCTAAATTGGGTAGTCACTCAGCTCCATCCAGTTCCAAAGTTGAATGGAGATGAAGAAGCCTCTCCAGTCCTGTGAGTGGAGGGGGATGGAGAGAGCAGAAACCAAAGGCTGGCCTCGGGGTGGAATCTCTTTGAGAAAGCTGAACATTCCACACTGCCGTTGACATTCTCTTGGCATGCCTTTTTGGTGGATTATGATGCTAGAAGAGTCTCTGTCCCTTTACCTATCTTGATTTACAGTAACAAAACCCCCTTCAATTAATATAGCTTGAATTTTTGCCAGGCCCTGGTTAGGGAGATAATGAGAAAAAAAAAAAGTGTATCTGCCCACTTTCCATTTTTTTTTTTTTTTATTTGGCTGCGCCGGGTCTTGGTTGCAGCAGCATGTGGGATCTTAGTTCCCCGACCAGGGGTCGAACCTGGGCCCCCTGCGTTGGGAGCACAGGGTCTTCCCCACTGGACCGCCAGGGTGGTCTCTCTTTCCATTTTTGGCAGCGTGATGTGCTCTGCCTGGGTGTTGCTGGAACTCTTCTTGCTTCTCCGAAACTCCCCCTTTCCATCCAACCACTTTGCACCCCTTTGTTTGATATATATTTCCTTTCTCCAAACTTCTTCACATCTGCATTTAGACGCCTAATAGGCTCCTCAAATTTAAAAGGTCCCAAACTCAACTGAGGATTTCCCCCATCCCTGAACCTATGCCTCTCTCATTCTTCCCCATCTCAAAAAACGTCACCCCGATTAACCTAGTTGCTCAGGCTGAGACACTGGGAGTCATCCTTGACCCTCTCTCACACTCCATGTCCAATTCATCAGCACAGCTTACTCGCTTTAACTGGCTTTGCCTTTAAAATGGTTGCTGATGGGGACCCGCCGGCCCGGCTGCGGCCGAGTGAGCGCCCTTCGGGCTCGCCTGGGCTCCCCGCCGCCGCCGCCGAGCGGCCAGGAGGGAGCCGGCCCCCGCGAGGCCACCGGGCCCTCGGTTTAAACGTAAGACTGGATGTTTAGTTCTCCTTCTAAGCCATATTGCTCCAACAAGCCACAGAGTCATAATGTGGCAAAGCATCCTTTTTGAGAGGTGAATATTACGGAAAGAAAACGGCTGACAGAGGTGGGAAGATTGTTCCAGGGCACGTGTATATTGAAGTGGAGTATGATTAAGAATGCGAAGCGAAGGACAGAAAGGTCGTGATAAAACAAGGGGAGCGATACATCCTGGTGAAGAAGACCAGCGATGACTGGTGGCAGGTCAAGCTGGATGAGAACTCCAAAGCGTTTTGTGTGCCTGCCCAGTATGTGAGGGAGGTCGGCCGCAGAGCCCTGATGCCGCCTGTGCAACAGACAGCGGGGCTGCCGAATCATTCTGTGAAAACGATGCAGAGTCTCCATCTTCAGAGGTCAACAGAAAATGTGAACAAATTGCCCGAGCTTTCAAGTTTTGCAAAGCCATTGCCGTCTGTTCAAGGAACAGGTCTTATTCGTGATGCCAATCAGAATTTTGGACCCAATTATATTCCAGGTCAGACTGTCAACCTCAGCCTGAACCTGACCCATAATAATGGAAAGTTCAACAGTGACTCACGTTCTCCCAAAGTTTCTGGCCAGAATAGGACACGCTTATTTGGTCACTTTCCCGGTCCAGAGTTCTTGGACGTAGAGAAAGCTGGCTTCTCCCAGGAACAGTCTTGTGATTCAGCAGGAGAAGGCTCGGAATGGATACATGAGGATTCAGAGTCCGGTGATGAGCTTAGCAGCAGCTCCACTGAGCAGATAAGGGCGACAACACCTCCAAATCAAGGGCGGCCAGATTCTCCTGTCTACACTAACCTGCAAGAACTGAAAATATCCCAGTCGTCTCTCCCCCCCAATCCCCAGAAGCCCAGCAATTCAGATTAATGGGGAATGGGAACCTCATAAAGATAGTTCAGGGCATTGTTATTACCATAACAGAGGAACACAGGAAAGAACTTGGAAACCCCCTCGTTGGACTCGAGATACAAACATAAGCAAAGGAGATTCCCATAGTCCAGGAGATCAAGAGTGGCTCAAGCATGTTGACGATCAAGGTAGACAATATTACTACAGTGCAGATGGATCTCGGTCAGAATGGGAGTTGCCAAAGTATAATGCCTCATCTCAGCAGCAAAGAGAAATTATTAAAAGTAGGAGTCTGGACAGGCGGCTGCAAGAACCAATAGTGTTAACAAAGTGGAGACATAGCACCATTGTGTTGGACACCAATGACAAGGAATCTCCAACTGCCTCAAACCCTGCTACTCTGAAAATGAGTCTTCTCCCTCTTCACCAAAGAACCAAGATACAGCCAGCAGTCCAAAGGGTCAAGAGAAATATGGATTATTAAATGTAACAAAAGTTACTGAAAATGGGAAAAAGGTTTGAAAGAACTAATTGTCTTCTTGGGCTGTGTTGCAGGGTTCATCTTTACCAGAACTCAAGGAAGTAGCACAAGCTGATTTGGGAGTAATCAGTCCAAACCAGAGTTCACAGTGGACTTTAAGGGGGCGACGATTGAGATGGCTTCAAAGGATAAATCCAGCAAAAAGAATGTATTTGAGCTGAAAACCCGTCAAGGAACAGAACTGCTGATTCAGTTTGATAATGACGCTGTTATCAATGAGTGGTTTTAAAGTTCTTAGTAGCACTATCAGTATAATCAGACAGTAGAACCCGATGAAGCAATTGAGGAAGATATACCAGATTCACCAGGAATAGAAAAGCACAATAAAGAAAGGACAATAAGGATCTGAAGAAATTGCGTTCCACAAAAGTATCTAGCATAGATTCTTCAGAACAGAAAAAAAACAAGAAAAACTTAAAGAAGTTTCTTACACGATGCCCCACTTTGCAAGCTGTTCGTGAAAACGGTTATATTAAAGATCAGGTATTTGGAGCCAATCTTGCTAATCTGTGTCAGAGAGAGAATGGCACAGTGCCAAAATTTGTGAAATTGTGCATTGAACATGTTGAACAATATGGGTTGGATGTTAATGGGATTTACAGAGTTAGTGGCAACCTTGCAGTGATCCAGAAGCTGAGGTTTGCAGTCAACCATGATGAGAAATTGGACTTGAAGGACAGTAAATGGGAAGATATTCATGTCATCACTGGAGCACTGAAAATGTTTTTTCGAGAATTACCAGAACCTCTCCTTACATTTGATCATTTTAATGATTTTGTTAATGCAGTTAAACAAGAACCAAGACAGCGTGTCTCTGCTGTGAAGGATCTAATCAAACAGTTGCCAAAGCCAAATCAGGACACAATGCAGACTCTGTTTAGACATCTCAAAAGAGTTACAGAAAACGGAGAAAAAAACCAGAATGACGTATCAGAGTATAGCAATTGTGTCTGGTCCCACTCTGTTAAAGCCAGAGAAAGAGACTGGTAACATAGCAGTTCATACCGTCTACCAGAATCAGATTGTAGAGTTAATTCTTCTCGAGATAAATTCCATCTTTGGACGTTGACTCTTACTGAAGACAACCTGTGGAATAGAAGCCGGATTTCGTCAGATTCCAAGTCCTTATACCTGATGTATTTTATGTTTGGACCAAGCAGTGACTCTTTGATTTTGCACTTTTCTGAGGGATCAGAAAGGAATGGGAGAGTCCAGATGTGTGATAAGCCCTGATATTTGCTGCTTTGTTGCAAGTTGATAGAACTGTGTGTACGTTTGAATTAATTTTATCCTGAATGTTTGCATTTCATACTCTGAATTTCAGTAAAAATCAAAACTTGCGATTCTAACCAGTCATATACACTGGATAATTTGGTAAGAATACTACATTTTTTCTCCTCAAACTGGATAATGTAGAATTTCTTCTCATGATTCAATAGGTTCATCACTCTATAGAACAATACTTACTATCAGTTATTTTGAAAACGCTCCTGGGCATTTTAAACGAAATGAAGTATATCTGTTTTGAAACCTGTGTATTTTTTTTTTCGGGGTTTCTGCATACAGTGGCATTCTGATTGCTAGGACCCATTATAACCCAGATGCGATCCCTTGATGAAGGCTTGCTGTCTTTACGGAGTAGCACAGCAGCACACGAATAGTACTTAAAACACTGTAATATACTGGACTTTAATTTAGCATAAGCCAGTTCAGGGTATTTGGGGGCTGTCTGTGCTACACTGACTTGTAGCTAACAATCCTAATTCTATCTAGTGCCATACTGAGTTCTTGGTATGACCCTGTGGAAACCAACATTATTTGATGTAAATACAGGCTAAAGACTCACTGTCCTTTAGCTTATGTATATAATTGTGCTATATAGTCTCAGAGTGCATTCTAACCCCTCATTTCTAATCACGATATTGGTAATTCTTTTCCGTGAATATTAGGTTCCCTCCAGAAATAGACCGTTATTTGAGAAAGTTAACTGTGTGTACTTTTAGATTTTAATTACATTTATAGGCAAATCACTGTAATGCAAATGGTACTGGAAAAATGCTGAATAGACTTGCTAAATGTAAATGCACTACAAGAGGAACCTTTTAGATTATTTAATATGTACAGAATACATTAGAAAAAATTTATTACAGAATTCTAACTCTGCAATACGAATAGTGGAAACCCATATGTAAATTAGATGGATGTCAGATCGAAAATGACATTGCTAAACTTGAGAATTTCTTTTTACACTACTATTGTAGATTGGTTTGTATAATAAAACAGGGTTTGGAAAGTTTTGTTACAGAGAGCATGGTCTGCTGAAGATTTTTTTAAATGTATTTTTCTAGATTAACTGCTGTATATGAAATGTCTAATCTGAATAAAGAAAACTGTAAGAGGTTTAGAGGTTTTTCCATTGGAAATGTGCATTTTGGTTTTTAATTTTGTTTTGTTTTTGCATTTACTGGCACACTCTTATGATACCTCATTTTTTAAAAAAAAATCAACTGAATCCAGTATTTCCTGTGGCAAATATTTTCCTCATTTCACACCTTTTGTGCTTTTGTGCTTCTTGCCATGCCACTGCCTCTGCCACCCACCCCTACCCACCCCTCCATTCTTTATTTCTTCATCAATATTTGAAAGTGAATGATTTGTAACCAAGACTCTTTTTCTTAGGGTTGCATCTATAACTTACAGATTGCTTTTCTTGGGAACAAATATTTTTTGTATGACCTGTGTAAAAACCTCTCACCTGAGTTTCGTGGTGAAAATGTTGTTTGTTGTCGTGATCTGGTTAAATTGATAACAAACCAAGCTACTTGACAGCGATGGAAAAGCAGATTGTTTTGGGTAGGGAGAAAAAGCTCCCAAATGAGAATGTTTATATTTGCCTAAAGATGTCCTTAACAATATACAGTATGCTTTCGGCCTGGCCTGTATAGTGATTCCATGCCAGGAAAACAATTAGACTCAAATCAGTGTTCTTTCTCTTGGTAGTTATGACATATCAAAGATTAAAATTGTCCTGTGTTTCTTGTTTCAAAGTACACGTGTGTATGTGAAGTCTTAAATGTTTTAATAGTCCACAGCTAATCAGCTTATTGTAATATTGTATGTATAATGAGATCAGTGTCTTGTGTTTTCATCCTCTGTGAATTAAAAATTCTCACTTGTTTTCTGGTCATAAAAAAACCAAAAAAAAAAAAGAAAAATAGATGCTGAATCCACCTACTTTTCACTGCTTCCCTTGCTGCCACTCTAGTTGAAACCACCATCATCTCTTACTTGGACTCACACAGTAATCTCCTGTCTTGCCTCCCTGCTTCACCCCCTACAATCCATTATCTCCACCACAGCCAGAGGGATGCTTGTAAAAGGTCAATCTGATACTGCCGATCCCCAGATCAAAACACTCTAACAGCTTCTCATCACAATTAGGGAAAAATACAAAGTTCTTACCCCAACCTCCAAGGCCTGCTGCAGATTGGCCCTTGGCTACCTCTCTGGCCTCATTTCCTACCACTCCTCCTTTTAACTCACCTTACTTCACTGACCTCCTTTGCTGTTTTTGAACATGTCAGGCACCTCCAGGCCTTCGTACTTCCTGTCTCCCTAGCCTAAACTATGTTTCTCCTAAATATCCACATGACTCGTATCCACATTTTATTCACGACTGTTCACTCCTTGGAGGGCCTCCCCAGCACATACTGCCTAAAATAGCACTCTACCCCATCACTTCCTATCTTATTAACCTGCTCCATTTTTCTTTATAACACTGATGAGATTAAATTATATGTGTAATTATTTGTTATCTAATTATCATCAGAATACAGGCTTCATGAGGGTAGAAATGTTGTCTATTTTATTCACTTCTATATTCTCAGCTCCTAGAACTGTGTCTGGCACATAGTAAGAGCTCAATAAATATTTGTTAAATGAGTGATTATGTGGAAGGGGCCTAACTTAGCAGCCTAAATTGGATTCACCCTTGGATTCACATATGTATTGTTCTGTCTGGAGGGTCTAGGAGGTGGGTCCACTGAGAAACTATGTGTTTAGAAGCTGAAAGAGCTTCGCAGGAAAGATGTCATCCTAATGGAAGAAAGAATGGACATCTAAGATCCCTCCTAGACCTCAGAGTTGAGGGGGAGGGAAGATGTTGAGTATAACTCTCAGGTTGTAATTAATCAGGACATTTAAAAATAAGAAACAACAGAAACCCAACTCAACCCACATTAAGCAGAAAAAAAAAAAAGGATTGCTTTGGTTCAGAAGGCTAGGAAGGAACCAAGGTTGGAGACTCAACATTGCCAGAACTCTCTGGGTCTATATTTCATCTCTGCTTATCTCTGCTTCTCTTTCCACATTTGTCTCATCCTTTCTTGCAGACTGGTCTTCTCCATATTGAAAGAGACATGGCTGTCAGCAGGCAAAGCCTCACAAAGAGAAATTCTATCTCCCAGAGTCCATGGATCTATCCCAGGGAACATTTCTGAATGGCCTTTTTTTTTGGTCATGTGCCCATCATTCGGTCCAATCACTGTTGCTAAGAGAATGGATGTTTTGTGAGTGGCCAGCTCTAGTTCACATACTTATCCCTGAGGCCAGAAGTAGAGGCTATAACCAGTTGAAGGGGAGTGGGAAAGCTTGCTGGGAAGAGCGAAAACCAAATAACAACAACGACAACACAATACCCACCAGAGGCCACTACCCTGGTTATCTTCTGATCTACCTCCTGGGACTCATACCTGAGTCCTAAGTAGAGAGGGCTTTGTAAGGGTAAGTACCAATTTAAAGGACTATTTCACTAAAATCTCTGTGGGGCATTGAGTACACAGGGCACATCAGAAGCACTGGCTTTAGTAGTTCCAGTTGGGTGAGAAGCAGCTTTGCGACAGCACGAGCAGCGGCCACCTCAATGCATCAATGCCTTTGTTACAGGCATCAGAAGTCTTGGCAGCAGATTATCACCCCAGGGAGCTAGAGAAGGAAAGGAGGAAATGGTGGAAGCCACTGGGGAGGTGAAAGGATATCGTTAATGAACCTGTGTCACAGACCTCTGGGAGACTCGCTGAAATAGTTGGATTAGTGAAAGGCTTTGAAGAGGGGCAAATACAGGCAAGGGCAGAGTCCGAGAAATTCCTCTTTGTGATTATGTTGTGAACTTGATTTTACTTCCAATATGTTTGCCACGTCAAAAGGATGTCCACAGACTACAGAAAATAGGGGCAGTAGATCACCAAGCGAGGCCCCATCCTCCAGAGCCCGTAGCATTGTGCTGAAGTCACAAAAATCTGTGAAACTGCCTCTCCCTGGGAAGCTTCGAAATAAGGCAGAGTGCAGATGGGTCCCATTTCTGAGATCCAGTGGCACATCCTTGGCTGAGCTATGATGTGGACCCACCTAGCTGTTCTGATTCAGGAGATACCTGTCCCACTCTGATTTTATCTCCACCTATTTCTCTCTTCTTAGCTTGAAGCCCAGCCAAAGACCAATACCACCATTAGACCAGGATTCTCCTGACACTGCTTTCTGCCTGGTTTGGACCTCTGCAGGATTACTCTTTCCTGTCTATTCAGACTCCAGGCCTTGTCTGTGTCCTCCAGTCTGGTTTTACACCCTGGATTCAGACCTTGGCTTCAACCTCATAACTCACGGTAACTAGCTCCCTGGGCATTCATTCTAGCTCCCCTATTCACCTGCTGGCCCAGCCTGGCTGGAGTCCTGGCTTGCGTTGTTTGGCAGGAACCCATGACCTAGCACTGACCGTGTCCTTCCACCTTACTCCCCTTGTCACTTGAATTGCTTTCTCTACCCACCCTCAGAATATAAAGATGCTGCTCACGTTGGTACATAATGTCTTCATATTTCAGCAGCTTGTCTGGCTGGAGGAAACTTCATAACCTCCTCTGGCAATCCATTCCACTGTCTAATCACGCTGATAGTCAAGGTTCTTCCTTCTGCCATACCATTTAGTAGAAGTCTGAGTGCTGCTGAACAATAATCATTCTAAATGTCACCCACCTGGGAGAGATGAGAACACAGATCCTCAGGGCCGCACTATTTGGAATGTGCCCAGAATGTAGAAACACCTGTTTGAGATGGAAATTGTGGTCCCTGAACATATGTCATTGATAAGCCCAGGGAACTATAATAGTCACTCCCAGAGTTTATTGGGATAATATGAGGAACCAGTGGGGTCACTTTGTGGCTCCTGAGCAACTGGGGTTCCTGAGGAAGAAATCCTCAAACTGGAGGTAGAGAAAGGCATCCTTCCGTGGATGGCCCAGCTAATGCAGCTTGTAATGTCCAGTCCTGTGTTTGGCAAAATAGATCCCAATTCATTCATTTTTACTTCTCCCCATTTCAACTGTCACTGCCTTCCCTGCTCAAGTCCAGGCACCCAGCTCCTTCTGCCTAGACAAAAGTCATAGCTCCTATCTGGTTTCCCTGCTTGTTCCCTCTTGTTCCCTCTCATTTCCTTCCATTCTATTTTCCTCACAGCTGTAAGGAAAGATCACAGAGTGATCTTTTAAAAATGTAAATCAGATCATGTCACTCTCCTGCTTAAAATCCTTCAAAAGCTTCCCATTTCACTTAGAAAATCCAAACTCCTTCCCATGACTTATAAGGTCCTCCAGGATCAAGCCCCTGCCTACCTCTCAGAGCTCTTCTGGGGCTACTGTCTCCATTGCTCACTATGCTCTAGACACACTGAATTGATTTCATCTTCTCCTATGTGAGCTCTTCCTTCTCTGGAGGGTCTTCATCCATGTGGTTCTTTTTGCCTGCAGTGCTCTTTCCTAGGCTTTTCTCAAGGCTGGTTCCTTCTCAGTTTTTAATTCTCGGCTAAAATGTCACCTCCTTAGAGAGGTTTCCCAGCCCACCCTTGCTATGGAAGTTTTCTCCTGACTGTTTATTTCCTTCTTTAGCATCCACTACAATTGCAATTGTTTGATGTGTCTATTTATTTATTCAAGCTCGATCTTCCTCACTAGAATGTAAGTTCCAAGAGGACAATGCCATGCTATCCCTAACCTTACCACAGTACCTAGCATATAATAGACATTCAATGAATGTATGCTGAATTCATGTATTTTTAATAAGTTTTATTTATTTATTTATTTATTTATTTATTTATTTATTTATGGCTGTGCTGGGTCTTCGTTTCTGTGCGAGGGCTTCCTCTAATTGCGGCAAGTGGGGGCCACTCTTCATCGCGGTGCGCGGGCCTCTCACTATCGTGGCCTCTCTTGTTGCGGAGCACAGGCTCCAGATGCGCAGGCTCAGTAGTTGTGGCTCACGGGCCTAGTTGCTCCGCGGCATGTGGGATCTTCCCAGACCAGGGCTCGAACCCGTGTCCCCTGCCTTAGCAGGCAGATTCTCAACCACTGCGCCACCAGGGAAGCCCCTCATGTTTTTAATAGTAAGTGCTCAACACATAATTTTTAAATGAATGAACGGGGTAAAAGTAGAGGGCATCCCATGGAAATTAAAAAGAAAACAAAGGAATATTAACGATAACTTTATGCCCACCAATTTGATAACTCAGATGAAACGGACCAATTCCTTGAAAGTCACAGTTACGGAAACTCAGACAAGGAGAAATAGATAATCTGAAAAGGCCTATATTGACTAAAGAAATTGAATCAATAATTAATAACCTTCCAAAGGAGAAAGCAACAGGCCCAGATGGTTTGACTGGTGAATTCTACCGAACATTTAAGAAAAATGATATCAGTTCTCTACAATGTGTTTCAGAAAATAGAAGCAAAGGAAACCCATCCTAACTTGTCCTGTGAGGTCACCATCACCCTAATATTAAATCCAAACAAAGACATTACAAGAAAGGAAAAGTACAAACCAATATCTCTCATAAACATAGATGCAAAGATCTTCCCAACTTGATTTATAGACTTAACTCAATCCCAATCAAAATACCAGAGCATTACTTTGTGGATATTGACAAACTGATTCTAAAGTATATATACTAAGGTATTAAGACCCAGAATAACACAATATGAAGAAAAAGATGAAGAATAAAGTCAAAAGACTGACACTCTCCAACTTCAAGACCTACTGTAATCAAGACAATGTGGTACTGGGAAAGGAATAGACAAATAAATCAACATAACGGAATAGAGCACCCAGATGTAGACCCACAGAGAGTGGGGAGAGGAGAGAAATCGGTGAGGGAGATTAAGAGGTACAAAATTCCAGTTGCAAAATAAATGAGTCACTGGTATGAAATGCACTGTGGGGAATATAGTCAATAATTATGTAATATCTTTGTAGGGTGACAGATGGTAACTAGACTTGTTGTCGTGATCATTTTGAAATGTATAGAAATATCGAATCACTATGTTGTACAACAGGAACTAACATAGTGTTGTAGGTAAATTATACTTCAAAAGCAAACAAACGTACAAGGAAACCCGTAGAAAAAGAGATCAGATTTGTGGTTACCAGAGGCAGAGGGGGAGTGGAGGGGGACTTGGATGAAGGTGGTCAAAAGATACAAACTTCTATTTATAAGTAAATAAGTACTAGGGATGTAATGTACAACATGATAAATATAATGAACACTGCTGTATGTTATACATGAAAGTTGTTAAGAGGGTAAATCCCAAGAGTTCTCATCACAAGGAAAAATATGTTTTTCTATTTCTTTAATTTTGTATCTATATGAAATGATGGCTGTTCACTAAACTATTGTGGTTTGTGGTAATCATTTCATGTTGTATATAAGTCAAATTAGTGTGCTGTACACCTTACTAATACAATGTGCTGTATGCCAATTATATCTCAATAAAACTGGAAGAGAAAAAGAAATAGACCCACACAAATATAGCTAACTGATCTTTGACAGAAAGATAAAGGCAATTCAATGAAGAAAGGATAGCCCTTTCAACAAATGGTGCTGGAATAACTAAACACCCACAAGCAAAAGAAACAAAAGAGAGAGAGAGAACATAGACACTGACCTTATACTTTTCACAAAAATTAACTCAAAATGGATCTTAGACCTATATGTAAAGTGCAAAACCATAAAATTTCTAGTAGATAACATAAAAGAAAATGTAGGTGACCTTGGGTTTGGTGATGATTTTTAGGTACAATACCTAAAGCATAGTCCATGAAAGAAAAAAATAGTAAGTTGGACTTCATTAAAATTAAAAGTCTTCCCTGTTAAAGACACTCTTAAGAGAATGAAAAAACAAGCCACAGACTGGGAAAAAAATATTTCCAAAACACATGAGAGATAAAGGACTAATATCCAAATATAGGAAACTCTTAAAACTTAGGAAACAACCTAATTTAAAAATGGGTGAAAGATCTGAGAAGAAACCTCACCAGAGATATATAGGTGGCAAGTTAGCATATGAAAAGATGCTCAACATCATGTCATTAGGGAATGGCAAATTAAAACAACGGGATGCCATTCACTACACACCTATTAGAATGGCTAAAACCCAGAACATTAACACCACCAAATGCTGGCAAGGAGGATGTGGAGCAACAGGAACTCTCATTTATTGCTGGCGGGAAGGCAAAATGGTACAACCACTTTGGAAGACAATTTGGCAGTTTCTCACAAAGCTAAACATAGTCTTACCGTATAATCCTGCAACCACACTCCTTAGTAGTTTTCAAACGAGTTGAAAACTTAGGTCCACACAGAAACCTGCACACAATGCTTATTGCAGCTTTCTTTATAATTGCCAAAACTTAGAAGCAATCAAGATATCTTCCAATAGGCAAATAAATAAAATCTGGTACATCCAGATGATAGAATATTATTCGGCAATGAAAAGAAATAAGCACTCATGCCATGAAAAGACACTTAATATCACTTAAGGCACTTAATGCATATCTCTAAGTGAAAGAAGCCAGTCTGAAAAGGCTACACACTACATAAGTCCAACTATATCACATTCTAAAAAAGGCAAAACTATAAAGAGTAGAAAGATTAGTGGTTGCCAGGGGCTGGGGCTAAAGGGGAGGCATGAATAGGTAGAGCACAGGGGATTTTTAGGGCAGTGAAACTATTCTGTATGATACTGTAATGGTGGATACAGTATTATACACTTATCAAAATGCATAGAACTGTACAGTACAAAGAGTGAACCCTGCTGAAAGCTATGGACTTTATTTAATAATAATATGTTATTATTGGTTCATCGATTGTAACTAACGTAGCGCACTAATTCAAGATATTAATAATAGAGGCAACTGGTGCGGAGGGAGAGGGGGGTACATGTGCTTTCTGCTCAGTTTTTCTGTAAACCTAAAACTGCTCTAAAAGATAGTCTATTAATTTTTAAAAGTGGAGGGAGTGTGTGAGAAACAGTTCTGGAAGGCACAAGTGAGGAGACAGAAACTCCTGGCATTGCCCAGGAGATGGAGGTTGATGGTTAAAGGGGTAGTTAGGCTCCAAAAGAATTGCAAAAACCCTCCTCCCACTAAAACCAGCAGCACATGCTGGGTTCCACCACCAGTCTTAACCCCACTCAGATATCAGGCTTTACACAGCAGCTAAATCCTAGTGGGACAGTCTCAGATAAGAACAGGAACCCCTCTGCCATTCACAGCCTCTCCTGTTTCTCCCACTGAAGTCCCACTAAACTGTTATCAGACAGTTAAACTAGGCCTATGGAAGGAATTTCCCCCATAATGAGTTCGTTTATTATAGCCTTCCAAATGGAAAGAGGGGAGAGAGGGAGGGAGGGAGGAAGGAAGGAAGGAGGAAGGAAGGGAGAAAGGAGGAAGGAAGGGAGAAAGGAAGGGGGTTAGTGATGATTTATATTAACTGGCTTTTTACTGGCTCAGGGAAATTCTGCCCATCAATCTTTCACACCACAATGAGAATGAAATAATCTCCCGGAAAGGAAAGGAAAGGAAAGGAAAGGAGGGAGGAAGGAAGGAAAGAAAGAAGGAAAAAAAGAGAAAGGAAACAGTTAATGAAGAACTAGAACTTCCTTTACAGCTACCTTTGGTGGAGTACATCCATTCTGTTACAGTGTGAGATATTCTCATGTCTCTTGATTCACATATCCTTCTGTCTCATTGGAAAAAGATATGATAAACACATTCACGCTGCAGTTCGAGTGACTGGTACTGTGTGTTCTCCTTATCAGAACTATTTGTAATTACCTAGGGATTCTGGGAGTCACACATTAGGAAGAAATCAGACTCCTGAGAGAATTCTAAGCACTAGTGAGTGGTGGAGCCTGGGGGGGAAATTTCCCCCCAGGCTTCTTGCTCAATCTTATCTTCTGGGCCCCAGGATATTGAGGAACAACAGAAAGAGGAGTTTGTATGGGCTCAATTTTAAGAGTTTCTGTTGTTATGCTTAATTGTGACAGATGGTTTAGGAGGGAGACAAGTCGCATGGGCCAGAGGGGAGAGGATGAGATCTAGCTCTGGTCCCGCAGCCCTCAGAGAGTTGCAGGGGGAGGAGGCTGACTGCTCTTGGCATCTGAGGTCCCACCTGACGTGAGGTGGAGACTGGAGTTGCAAAGCTGGAAGGCGCTGCTAGGAGAAAGGCAGCTGAGTGAGCTGTTGATTCAACAGGCACTAAAAATGAAGTTTGGCACCTCGTTTGAGAACTTCCAGCAGCGTGAAGGAAGCTGATTCATTTTTTCAGATCAGACTTAATCGTGGTTCTGTTTATTTAATAGTGAGATAATAACATCTTATGTTTATGAACTGTCTTATAGCCTGAGGGAGTCCACAGCGCTTTATAGACTTCAAAATCGGAAAGAAACTCGACAGGGACTATGTCTTCCACCACTGAGATGCCATCACCTGGGGGCTGGGCGATCAGGGAGGGGAGGGATTGGCTCGGGCAGGAGCTGGGTCTTTACAATGACAAATGTTTCCTGGAGTAGCTCCACAGCCCAGGATTCATGTCGCTAATGGGCAGGGCTACCGTACAGGTTGGGACAGGGTGTCCAACACAGGACAACCAGCTGAGGAGTCCCTTTGCCAAGCCGAGCATCCTGCGAGGGTCTGCATCTGCCTAGGGGAAGAGATACCCTATTTCCCATTCACAGAAAGAAGCGTTTCTAACTCTAATTGATGAAACTTCTTTCACTGTAATGTGTATTGGCTAAGGGTGGCCCCGAGGAAGGGATCTCAGGGCGTGTGTTGTGAGAGGGCTGGGCTGCAGTTTGGTAGAAGCGAGGTAGAGCCCCACCCTGACGTGAAATAGCTGTGTGACATGTTCATTCATTCATGTCTCCAGGCGTCCATTTCCTCACCTGGAAATGACGGAGTCACGGTAGCTGATTTTTGAGAAGGGCTGCTGAGATGCACAACTCCAGGGGGCGCTATGCCCATTGTTTCTGAAGAGCCGTGAGCGCTACAGTGGAGTCTAGGCTTGACTGGATGATGGGAGGGCTAACCGTTCGCTGTGTGTTTAAGTAAACGCTGCCACTTGCTTCAGGCTCTCTCACATCGGGAAGCCAATGTGCCCTGATCCCCTCTTTCTTTGTACACAGCACTCATCCCTTCTCGACACCCCCAGGGTATACCCTGCTGTGTTGTACATAATCTTGTAATATTTTCTCACTTATTTATATCCCTTATTAGACTATGATCTCTCCAAGGGCAAGGTAGGATCTTTTTCTTCTCCGTCTTTTCATATTTGCCCTCTGCCCATCCCCCAAGCCCCACACACAAAGAGTCTCTGTGGCTCCTCCAGCTAATTAGAGGCATTTAAGCCGGTTTGTCCCCTCTCTCCTCTCTAAAACTTAACTTTGAAGAAAAAGATTGAGGGCGGGGGTTACCTGGGAGACCACTAAGAATCACCCATTTCCCATCTAGTTCCCTCTTTGGCTCCAGGAGGCCCCTTTCTGATGGCCCGTCACTGCAGAGGCGGGGGGAAGGGGCCAGAGGACTAGAGATTAGCCGATCTCTAAAGTCTCTTCTGTTTCCAGCTTCCTATGAAAACATGCTCGTTGCCCTTAGTAACCGGCTATGCATAAATTTATGAATGCATCTAACCCTTCTTAAAAGGTATTTACACATAATTTCAGCTTACGCTAACTCGAGGCTAATGAATTTCATACATTTGTTTCCTGTTGCATAAAATCACATTTATTTGTGGTTTTCGAAACGTACCCCTTTCAAAACCTCGAGTGGGCTCTGATAGCATCTCCTAGATGTCGTGACCACATCTGCCTTCGCCATCGCTCCCTCCCCCAGCTCTGCTGTGTCTCCCTGCATACGGAATTCAGAGGCAGGCGGTCTTTGTGCAAGGGGAGGGATAGATCTTTCCTGAACAAGCCCAGAACTGGGTTGCCTGCCTTGACCACGGTGGTAGGTGGCTATCTGGCTTTAAAAAAGATCCTCTGGGACAGAGTTCTTTTCTCCACCTTTTCCAGTCATCTCTCCCTGACTTCTTCCCTCTCAGCCAGTATTGAAGTGGGTTTTGAAAAGTGGGACATACACCCCAAACAAGCTGGACAGCTCTCATGGATCCTGGAAGGGTCTTCGGCTGCATTCTAAGAGCTCCCAGCTTTTGAGGAGATGGTGTTTTCCCCTGAGATTCTAGAGGAGTATGGAGCCTAGGGCATAGCAACAAGATCATCCACCATCCAGAAAAGATTTCACATTAGAATATGTACAGCTGGCAAAGCTGCTTCAAAGAGAGAGAGAGAGAGTAACCTGAAGAAAAGAGAACCAGTCTAGTATACAGAGGACTTGCGTCTGGAGCTGAGCAACACTGTTGGATTGCTAGGTGGCTAAGACCTCAGTTTTTCCATCTGTCTTATGGGAAAATATGAGGATGAATGACCCCGCAAAAAAATAAATAGTTATTTATAATCCCATCCTCCCTTTAAAGAGGGTGGCTACTGGTACACAAAAGAAACGTTCTTAAATCTGTTGAGGCCTAGATGATTAATCTGCTAGATGCTCTAATAGAGTGAGAAGAAACTGCATGAGAGATAGGAACACAATCTAGGAGGAGGAGTGTAAAAAGAGCAGAGAAGAGAGGAGAGGGAGCAGAATGCAAGGGATCTGGCAGAAGCCTCTATCCTGGGATCCCCTTCCTGGGACTCTACCCACAACATCAGTAAAGTCTACCCAGACTTGCTGAATACTGGAGACAAGTAGATTTCTTTTGGAAATCGAAGAAGGGACTGAGGTTGTGCCTGACATCCCAAGGCAAACAAAAACAGCAGATGCAGAAGCTAGAAGCAGAGTGGGGACCAGAGGAACAGACGCCCTCCAGAATGGCTGACTCCCCTTCCATCACACTGAACTGTCCTTGGGGCCTGCAGTGTCCTTTCTTGCCAGGAAGCTGTGGTTAGATCTAGCCACTTGGTCAGATTTCCCTAACCTGAAGTCTCTGGGGAGAGATGGGGTCCCTTCCCCGCCCAACACACACACCTGAAGCTAGGGGTCGGGGCAGGGGGACACTAAGGAGGCATCAGGCAAAAGATCCTGAAACGCTCTTTCTCTCGCACAAAGGTGCAAGCTGGCCTTAATTTACTTAATTAAGAAAGCCGCTGGAGGGTTTTTTTGCCATCACAAAATGAAGTCAAAAGAAAAGAAAGGAAAGGAAAATCTGCAAGCTGAGGTGATGTGCAGATTTGGCTCCAATAATTTTTACATTGCCGCCCCACAAGTCCCCAGACCTCTCGAAGAAACCCACACAGATTTCTGATTTTGAGGCACCTCTCCCTTGGATCCATCTTTTCACCTACAGATTTGGTTAGCGCTGGAGAGCTGGGAGAGGCAGGACAGATGGATCAATATTCCTGGGGGACCCCCATTCAGCTCCCGGAGACAAACAAGCCCCTGAGCATCAGCCGGAATGTGATGCTGTGTTGAGCTCAAGATCTGGACCCAGGGGTCCTGCTGGCCTCTCTTTTCTGGGTAGCTGTGAATCAGGTGCACTGGTGGCATTTCCTCACACAGCCTGGGACGTTATAATTACGTAGTAGTAGTACAGCCATTTCTGTTACAGACATCAAAAGGGAAGGGCGGTCTCAAGCAAGAAGGACACATCAACCTCAGTGGCCTGCCTTCCCCTCCTGTCTTCCACTCTCCATCTGCCTCTCCTCCACCTCTACAGGCATTACCTAGAATCCTGAACCAGGACGGATGCTGCCATCCCCACACCTGGCCTCTGACAACCCAGTGTTTCCCTATCTCAGCTGGCCAGTTGTGGACAGATCCCTCAGTTTAACAGAGGTAAGGTTGGAATTAGAAAACAAATGCAAATGCATAGACATGGAGGCTTTGACAGCACAGGCATCTTCAGCCGATGCCACAAAAATCGATTCAGAGCTTATGCCCGGCCCCAGTTCCTTTGCCTCACTAAAACCTCACTCTGCACAAAGGGTGAATGTTAGGCCAAGCCACTCAGACTTCTGGCCCAAAAGAATTTTGAGTTTGTGCAGCAATAATTGCACAATGGGGCAGAAAAGAGGCCCACACACAAAAGAGGTAAGGGGACACACGCACACACACACACACACACACACACACACACACACACACACACACGTGATCCTTAAACAAATGTATCAACCACCACCATAAATGAGCCATAGTACTTTGTGATCTTAATGCCATCAGTTGAGCTGAGAAATATTTTTCATTCTGACAGTTAAGGGCCCGGTTGACTCAACTGGTTTGACTCTGCCCCCCATCCTGTGTGCTATCTGATTCACCCTTGAATTGGCTGATAGCTGGGCATTGGGATCGCTCCTTGGCCAGTTTTTTAGTTTTGAGATTTACCTCTGTGGCAGAAGGTTTAATCTGCTCAGAGAAGGTGTGTTTTTGGCTTTTGAAACAGCCATACTCCTCTCCTCTGAGAATTATGGGTTATTTCAGAAAGGGGAGCTTCTAAGAAAGCTCTTACTGGATCTGAACTTGGGCCACTCCCGGAACTGTTTGTTTCATCTGGTCCATCACTCTGCTTACTGCCACCTACACAGATAGGAAGCATCTCCTGGGACTGAAATTTACAGGCCCCTTGCCCATCATCCAAACTGCTAGATCCTATCTTCTGGAAGCTGATATCTACTGATAATTGTAATATTGATGCATGTACACAAGATCCATAAATACTGTTGGCCTACTGAAAATAGTCAACCCAGAGCTGATATGAGCCAGAAGAAGGTACTAGTTGTAACCTACCTACACCAAGGAAGCCCAACGTACAGCCCTGGCTCAGAAATGAACCATGCAGAGTTGAGAGCTGTTGCCATATTTAATAATGTAAACAACCTATGGTCATGGGAGAAGAGGGAAATCAAAGTAAGTTTTTTCAGAGCGTCTCCCGGCTAACCAGTAGGCAGATGTGTCTCTGAAATCATCCTTCAGCCCCTCATGTGAATCAGGCAATGACACAAGCGACCAGCAGAGAGGACAGTGTCATATTATGGATAGAAGCTTGGGCTTGCTGTGAGACTGCCTGGGTTCAAACCCCCCTAGAAGCACTTACCAAAACTTCTTTTGGAAATTAAAGAAGGGAGTAAGGTTGTGTTTCTCTTGCTTAACTTACTAAAGCTCTTTGAGTCTCCATTTTCTTATTCATAAAATGACCATAGTAATAGTACCCGTTGGGAGTTTCACATAAGATAATTCATGTAAATATTTGCCATAGTTCCTGGCACACTGTGAGAGTTCAGTAAACACTAGTTGTTTTTGTTTACGGGGTCCAGGGGTCCAGGGGTCCAGGGAACCAGGAGCGCATAGCAGATTTTGACCCCTGCTTCTAATTCCAAAGAGTGTGACCCTTTAGGTCTCCAGAATCCTAATATAAATTGATATCTCCTGCCATTGATATACAGCGCTCAGTCACTGGGGGACTGGATTTTCAAATCGGAACTGGTGGTATGTTAGTTAGGGTTCTCCAGATAAATAGAACTGGTAGGATAAATAGATAGATATAGATATAGATATAAATATAGATATAGACACAGATCTAGATATACATAGAAATTTAGTATAAGGAATTGGATCGTGCACTAATTGGGGCTGAGGAGTCCCACGATCTACAGTCAGCAATCTGGAGACCCAGGAGAGGTGATGGTGTAGTTCTGGTTTGAGTCCAAAGATCTGAGAACCAAGAGAGCTGATAATATAAGTTCTAGTCTGACACGCAGCATGCTTCAGACCCAAGAAGGGTCAATGTTCCAGTTTGAGTCTGAAAAAATGAGAAAAGATGGATGTCCTAGCTTATCAGTCAGGCAGGAGGCGTTCCCTCTTACTCAACCCTTTTGTTCCATTCAGGCCTCCGACTGATTGGATGAGGCCCACCTACATTAGGGAGGGCAATCTGCTTTACTCAGTCTACTGATTCAGATATTAATCTTATCCAGAACCCCCTCCCCACAGACATACCTAGAATGATGTCTGGCCAAATGTCTGGGCGCTCAGTAGCCAAGTCATAAAATTAACCAGTTGTATTGGCATCACCTGTGGGTTTTTCATAAATGCAGATTCCTAGGCCTTACCTCAGCTTAACTGAGTAAGAACCTATGGGAATGAAGCCTACAAAACTGACTTTTAACAGGCATGTTAAAGTTTAAGGACCACTGAGTTACAAGTAGACTCTTTCCTCTATAAGCATCAAATGACCTGATGCCTGAACAACAGGACATTCTTTCAGACCAATGACTTGGTTTTCTTAAGCTGATGGATTTGACTCCACCATTTTTCTCCTCTCTGAGCTCTTTCATGCTTATGACTTTATTGCTAGTCACTTGGTTGGGGGGATACTGCCATGAGGTCTTGCTCGATATCCCAGATAGTACAACTTCCCATCAGACTCTAAGCTCTGCAGCCAGCATTCCCACCTCCCAGAAATGACCAGTCTCCACAAGGGTGTTGGAGAGGGTACTTGATTCAGTGCTGGAGGAAGAAAAGTACGGACACTGGATGGGAGCTGAGAGGATTCTAAGACGCTCGAACCCGACAGCCCAAGATAAATGATGCCTCTCTCCCCACCCTCCTCACACACGCACACAATGGTTATCTGTCCTCTAAATAAAACGGAATGGGTTGATTGTGATTCTAAGACGCTCGAAACCCACAGCCCCTCCCACACGTATCCAGGTATAATTCTATTAGCAGAGCTCATCCTGTCTCCTGCCTCTTTGGAGGAGAAACCAACCTGAGTGATCTAGAAATGCCTGGATCTGGGATTACCTTTTTATTGACCCATAAAAGATACAAGACTTGGCAAGACCGAGAATTTTTCAAGGATTTTCTTGTTTTAAGAATATAAAATATTGCTGTTGTTTGTGGGGAGTTGCTTGGAAATTGCCCTGATATATTTTTGACAACTGGTATATGTAAATGTGTATGCACATAATTACATGTGTATATACCTACTTATGTGTGTGTATTTCCTTAAGAATATTCATAGTTTGCAATGTGAGTTTGTCTTTCCTGTTACGCACTCTCTTTAGGCCCTGAGAACCTTAAAAATCAAACAGTAATCTTAAAGCTACTGCTAGGCCCATGGGGTCATTAAATAAGTGGAAGGGGAAAGAGAAGGTCGTGGGTCCCCAAAGTTTGTGACAAATGTACCAGTTACTGTGGGGACATCTTGGGGGTGCCAAGAAGCTGGCTAATCCCTTTGCCAATACGTTTTGATCCCTGCTAAAATTCAGATACTCCTGGGCTCTTACTCTTTAGTTGCCGATCACATATCTCAGAATGAATATATAAATCCATTCTACAACAAATATTTTTTGAGCTTTGTGCCAGGCACAAGGTTAAAGGAGAAGTTGGAAATTCAAAAGGGAGAGGATTAAGAGAGAATCCCAAAGGGATCTGGGATAAGGAAAAAGAAGGGCTGAGTTCTTGGGCTCCTTCTTGCCTGGAAATCTTTTATTCATTCATTCAACAAATATTTTTTAAGTACCTACTATTTGTGAGACACTAGGCACTAGAGATAGAACAATGAATATGAACGGAACAGACCCAAATCCCTGCCCTCATGAATCTTACATGATAGTGGAGAGAGATAGGCCATAAAGTAGTAAGGAATATATATAGTATATTAGATTGTTATAAATACTGTGGGAAAAAGTAAAGCAGGATATGGGGATAGAAATGTCAGGAGTTGCAATTTTAAATGAGGCAGGGGCAGAGGGGACCTCACTGAGAATGTGGCGTTTGAGCTTAAGACTTAAAGGCAGCGAGGGAGTGAGCCGTGTGAATACCTTCAAAGGCAGAGGGGAATAGTCAGAGCAAGTCCTGAGGTAGGACTCTGGCTGGTATGTTATTGGAGCAGCACGGAAGCCAGAGTAACTGGAGCAGAGGAAGCAAGGGAGAGAATGGCAGGAGATGAGGTTGGAGAGTCAATGGCAGAGCAAGAGGTCTGATCACGAGGACCTTGCAGGCCATTGGAATGACTTAGGCTTTTACTCAGAGTGAGGTGGGAAGCAGTTGAAGGGTTGTGAACGGTGACAGGATCAGAGTTTATCAGGTCATTTCTTTAAATTAAAAAAACATATGTGTACATGATGGAAACATCAAACAGTGCATAGAAGTGTGCAGTGGAAGGCAGAACTCTCTTTTCCATCTTTTCATCTATCCCTACCTGACTCTTTCTCCAAAGATGAACACTACTTTCAGTATCTTGAATAACCTTCCAGAAAAACAAAAAAACACATACGTGTGTGTGTGTGTGTGTGTGTGTGTGTGTGTGTGGAGAGAGAGAGAGAAAGAGAGACATACTTCCTTTTTTATTTACACAAATGGAATCATACATTTTATACACTTCATAACTTAGAGATTTAGTCATATTGATCCATATAGATGTATCTCTCCTCATTCTTTTTAATGGCTGCATAGCACTACACTGTATGGCATAATTTAGTAAATCAATTCCTTATTGATGGATATTTAGGTTGTTTCTAGGGTGTTTTGTTTTGTTTTTGTTTGCTATTATAAATAATACTGCAATGGGTTTACTAATAAATGCCTCTTTGGGCACAATAATAATAATGACAGCTCACATTTGTTGTATGCTTATTATATGCTAGGTACTGTGCTAAGTACTTTATATGACTTATTTTATACTTATAATAACTCTATGAGGTAAGCACTTGCTCTAGATTGAATGTTTGTGTCTTCGCCCCCAAAATTCATACGTTGAAAACCTAATGCCCATGTACTCTAATGTCTAATGTGACGGTATTAAGAGATGGGGTCTTTGGGAGGTGAATAGGTCATTAGGGCGGAGCCTCCATGAACGGAATTACTGCCCTTCTAAAAGAGGCCAGAGAGACCCCCTTGTTTCTTCCGCCATATGAGGACGTAGCAAGAAGGTGGCTGTCTGCAACCTGGAAGAAGGCCTTCTCTCGAACCTGACTCTGCTGGCACCTTGATCTTGGACTTCCCAGCCTCCAGAACGATGAGAAATAAATTTCTGTTGTTTATAACTGCCCAGTCTTTGGTATTTTTCAATAGCAGCCCAAACAGACTAAGACAGTATTATTATTATCCCAATTTTGCAGATAAGGATACTGAGGCTTAAAAAAAAGTTTGAGGAACTTTCCCAAGGTCATAAAGCTAAGCTGTCAAGACAGAACTTGAATGCAGGCAGTCTGACTCCAGAGCCTGTGCTCTTAATCACGATGCTATTTAAGTGAAATTGCTAGGTCAGAGGATATGTACATTAAAAATTATAGTAGCTAAATTGTCTGTTCCCCTATGCCCTCATCAACACTGGATATTATCAATCTTTTTAAACATATGCCAGTACAGTAGGTGAAGAAAGGGCATCTTGCTGTTTTAATTTGCATTCTTTTGTTTAGGAGCAAGGTTAAACTTTTTTTTAATATGTCTATTTGCCATTTGTACTTCTTTTTCTGTGAACTGGCGGTTCATATCATCTGCTTGCTTGTCTTTGGGCTTGTTGGTGTTTTTCTTGTTGACTTGTTTGATCTCTTTGGAAACTAAGGAAATTAGTCCTTTGTCATAGTGCTGCGAATATCTTGTTGCAGCTTGTCATTTGTCTTTTGACTTTGTTTATGTATATTTTTGCCGTGCAGAAATTTTAAATTTTTATGTGGTCACATTTATCAATTTTTGTACTGATTTCTAGATTGGTGGCCTACTTAGAAAGGCCTTCCCCTTTCCAGGATTATATGTATTTAAATTCTCCCATATTTTCTTTTAGTACTTTTAAGGTTTCATTTTTCACATTAAAATCTTTGATTCATCTATAATTAATTTTTTTTATAGAATTACATTTGGGATTTTAAATTTATTTATTTATTTATTTATGGCTGTGTTGTGTCTTTGTTTCTGTGAGAGGGCTTTCTCTAGTTGTGGCAAGCGGGGGCCACTCTTCATCGTGGTGCGCGGGCCTCTCACTATCGCGGCCTCTCTTGCTGCGGAGCACAGGCTCCAGACGCGCAGGCTCAGTAATTGTGGCTCACGGGCCCAGTTGCTCTGCGGCATGTGGGATCTTCCCAGACCAGGGCTCGAACCCGTGTCACCTGAACTGGCAGGCAAATTCTCAACCACCGCGCCACCAGGGAAGCCCCTATAATTAATTTTGATGTAAAGAATAAGTTAGAGAATTCAGCTAGCCCATTATGCAAATATAATTTTTGAATAATTCATCTTTTCCCGCATTGATTTGACATGTCATCTTTGAAATGTACTAATTTCCCACACGTATTGAGGATTGTTAATAGGCATTTTTTTTTCCTCAAGAACTCAACTGTTTTAAGGTAGCATCATAACATGTTTTAATATCTGATAGGCCTTGTTTCTCCTCAAATGCTGTTCTTTCAGAATTTTCCTGACTTTTTACTTATACTTTTCCCCTTGAGTTTCAGTTTCCCCTTTTGCCATCTCTCCCCTAGCAAGAACGACAGCTTATCCACACAATCTGGGTATCGTTTGTTCATTCAACACATATTTACTGGGTATTGCCGATTGACAGTGTGTTAAGGACTAGAGATATAATGATGAATAATGACACAGTCTTTGCCCTCATGAAACTCACAGTCTCCTGGGAGTTGTAGGTAATCAACAAATAATTACAAGACAATGTGGTTGGTGTAATTTCCCCAGCGAGGCAGAAGTACTGTGGGTCCCTGGCAAAAAAGTAACTAATCTGGACTTGAGATGGGGGAAGGGGTCAGGAAAGGCCTGGAGTAGGTAACACACAAGCTGACCGTTGAAAGACAAATAAGAGTAAACTAGGTAAAGGGGAAAGAAATGGAAGGGGGTTCCAGGGAGAGCAAGCCTCCTGTGAAAAAGATCAGAAACATGATGAGCTTGACAAATCACAAGGAGCAGTTAGTTGTAGCCAGAGCTAGGATGTGTGGGAAGTGTTGGGTTGGGGTCGGAGATGTGACATATAGCTGGAGATGCAGGAGCTGGGTCCCACGTGGAGGGTCTTAAATGCTGTGCTCAGTAAGCTGGACTCTACCCAGTGGGCAAGAGGACTCCATTGAAATGTTTTAATCAGAGGAGTGACATGATCTCATTCTCATTTTTGAGTAATCACTCTGGCTGCAGGGTGGAGAATGGGTGGGGAAAGGGCAAAAATGAAAGCAGGGAGATGAGTTAGGAGGCTTATGCAGGAAGGTAGCCCAGATGAGACATGAATTAATGATTAGCTGGGCTCGACTGGTGAGAGGGCAGTATCAAGATGCTTTCCAGGTTTTTTTTTTTTCTGTAATAACCTATAAGGGAAAAGAATCTGAAAAAGGAGGTATGGTATAATTACATATATATATTTATATATATATATATATCTGAATCACTTTGCTGTACACCTGAAACTAACACAACGTTGTAAATCAACTATACCTCAATAAAAAATAAATAAAAATAAAGTTACATCATGAAGAAAATAAATATAGAGTTACATTGTCAAAAAAAACCAAACAAACAAAAGAATGCCTTCCAGATTTACTGAGCTAGGACTTAGAAAGGGAAAAAGGTTTGGGCGGAATGTGAAAAGACAGCGGGTCCTGAGGAGTGCCCAGTGTTATGAACCGATTCCTTCCCTTCCTGCTTCAAACTTGATCTATCCTGTGTCCCAGTACCTCAAAAGCTCTGTCCTCCCTTTCTAATTTACGCTGGGGTGTTGCAAGCTAGTTATTCTTCCCGTGCACGGGCAGCGTTTTCATTTGACAGCTACTTTTAAGGCTTTCATCTATAAAAATGATTCTAATAATGAGAGTTTCAGTCAGGCCAACTGGGGAAGAGATTTTTGGCAGGAGGGCTTCAAATTATACCATAGCCCACAGCCTGCTTCCCAAAGCAGGTCCTGGTCTTCTGTTACCCTAAAGTCAGGTCTGGCTTTCTGCCACAGCATAGGCCAGTGCAAGGTGGAGGGAGAAGAGGTTTGGACCCTCGATTGGTCAGAGACTGACCCAGACATCAGCAGAAATAGGTCACATGCCTCACTGGAACTATCTGTCTGCCTTGGTCTAGTCTCTCACATGTCAGACTCCCTCCTCCCCAAATAGAATGTGACCTTAAGGATCCGGAACAAACAGTCCTGGGAGACAGGGAGTTATTAGATGAGCCCATCATTGAGCCCTTGAAACCAAGCACAGCATTTACAGCAGAAAGAAAACTGGCACTCTGGATTCCGAAGGAGGGGGGGAGGGCAGCCTGACATCAGAGGAGAGGGATTTGCGTTGTCATAGCAACCATAAGAGTTATACTGTATTGTTTGTACCCAGAATTTAAGAGATTATCCTTGGGCTAAAAAAAACAGATAGTGTCGCCCCTTCCACTTCAACATCACCATCTCAGGACACCCGCCACCTTCCTGTGAGGAATTTTTATTTGTTCATTCTTTATGTGTCACTTGGGTATTTATTGATTTACTAATCTGCCTTCCTCCATTTGTTTCTCCTTTTCTTCCTTGCATCTGACCAGCACAGCCAGAAGGGGCCATTTGTCTTCCCGCAGATGGTGCCAGTAAATCAAACTTCTGGCTGGTGGAAACTGGGGCCCTGGAAAACCTCCCAAGTTGGGAGGTGTCCTTCCCACGCCTTAGAGCTGCTTCTCGTGTGCCCTGGGAGGGAGCAGGGGGCGGGGGGGGGATGTAAAGGAGAACTTCTGGGACAGGGCTCTTTGTCCAAAAAGGTGACAGAAAACCAGGCACTTCCGGAACCCAGCAGAGGTCGTTTTCCCGGTCCAAGCCTATATTGGGTTATTGGGTAACTTTGACATCTTCCCTCCTAAAATGGCATCGTCTCAGTCTGTAGTCACTAGGCAGGGAGCTCACCCGAATTACAGCCTTAAAAGTGTCAGAACAGGATTAGGGACTTGGTTAATGGGGAAAGACCTTTTCTGAACCTTTACACAAGCAGATAGGAATTTCCTCATCGCCCTGTGTTTCTTCCTATGTCGCAGAGGGATAAACTGAGACAGGAAAGGCACCGCCAGCAGGTTTCCAAAAAAACAAATCAAAGAAGAATCTAGAAACAACACAGCGCTGATTAATTCCCTGGCTCCAGTTAACCCTTCCTCCTATCGATAACATTGACATCACCTAGCTTTTTAATCCCGAGACTTAATTGGCATCCTGTTTATTAAGCTTTAAAAATCCTTTTCTTTCTTTCCCCTTCCTGGCTCAGTAACTCTCACTTTGGAAATCTCTGGAGATTTTCATTTCCCGAAGAGCCTCCTGTCATCTCTTACAGTAAGTCTTTTCATTTCACCTCGTTTAAGTGTATTGGCTGGTTTAGAGGCTTAATGGTGATGAAGAAGATTAAGTCCAAATTTAATAAGCATTAAGAGTAGAACAACATCCTTTATTTCCTCTGGCTTCAATAATCATTGCATTTGGTTTTTTTATTCGTAGTGGAAAAGTTCAGATAACCCAAAGTGGGGGAAGGAGGTGGGTTATAGAGAAGGGCAAGAAGATGTTTAGCTGGCTTTTTCTAAAATCTTGGTTATTGCTTCCTCAGTGGCAGCAGACACATGGTTGGAGGGTGAGGGGTCCGGAAATGATCTGGGAAGAATGCAAGATGAAGCAGGCACCCAGGGAGGAAGGAGCGCCTCCAAGCTCTTCCCTAGTTTCCAAATGGGCTCTTTATTTCACCAGCAAGATTGGCTTCCAGAACACTCTGGGTTCTCCAAGTCTCTTGGCATGGGTGTAGACAAATCTCTTTTCCTGTTAGTACAGCGAAGACCAGATTAGCATTTTTCAAAAAGAGCTTGACTAGGAAATGAAGGGAAACACAATACTAAAAAAAGAAAATGTAAATGCATAGAAATGAGCACAGAATCTAAGATAAAGTCTAGCCCCAGATTGGCTCGACTGGCATAGACAACCACACACACACACACACACACACACACACACACAAACACACACACACACACCCCTGGTCCTTTCTCCTCCTCAGTGCTATTTGTGGAATCCTGCCTCAAAAGGCCCCCTTTCAGGCCTTGAGTGCTCCTCCTATGCATTGCAGTCTTGGCTCTCTCTATTACATTCTTTATCCCTCTGTTTTCTGATGATCTCAATACATATTTGTCTCTTTCTAGTGGACTGCAAAGCTCTGCAAAGACAGGGACTAATCATAATCACTCTTGTACCCACAAGGTCTGGCATATGAAACCATCCATAAATGATTGTGGAACTGGAGTGCACCAGATCAGATCCTGGCAACCTAGAATCATGTCTATCCTTGGAAAGGAGCTCCTCTAAAAGCACGGTTCTGAGAGCAGACAATGCTTTGCATTCTAAGCTTAGATCTGTTTGACCCCATGTAAGCACACTTCTGGTAATTTACAGAAATAGTACTGCCTTGTAATTGTATAGGACTCTGCGCTTTTCAAAACATGTTTCATGCACTATCTCATTTGATTCTCCTAACAACCTTGTAAGGAAATGAGAGTCAGAGAGCTGTAATAGCTAGCCCAAAGTCACGGAGCTATATAATAGTAGAGTTAGGACTAGATCCAGGGATTCTTTTTTTTTAAAGGGATGCATTCTTTTTTTTTATGAATTTATTTATTTATTTATTTTTGGCTGTGTTGGGTCTTCGTTTCTGTGCGAGGGCTTTCTCTAGTTGCGGCGAGCGGGGGCCACTCTTCATCGCGGTGCGCGGGCCTCTCACCATCGCGGCCTCTCTTGTTGAGGAGCACAGGCTCCAGACGCACAGGCTCAGCAGTTGTGACTCACAGGCCTAGTTGCTCCGCGGCATGTGGGATCTTCCCAGACCAGGGCTCGAACCCGTGTCCCCCGCATTGGCAGGCGGATTCCCAGCCACTGCGCCATCAGGGAAGCCCTAGATCCAGGTATTCTGATTCTTAATCCAGTAGTCCTCCTAGTCTGGTGTCTTACATCCCCAAAGAGACCTTCTTTGGTTGAGTCCTCAGTAAACTCAGAGAACAAGTCCAAGGCTTGCCTCACACCATTCTCTCTGTCATCCACCCACCCAATATGGCATTAGCTCAGGGAAAGAGATCAATGACCATCTGGGGGCAAGCAAATAGCAGAACCTTGCTAAATCAGCACTGAATGCCATGACACCCAGCAATTCTATTTCTAGGAATATACGCTAACAAATCATCCAAACTCAAAACAACTTTTTTACTAGAGAAGGTATGCTGGCCAAGCAAAACACAACTGTGAGCAAAAATCAGCCAGCCAGTGGGTTGTCAGTTTGCTACTTATGAAATAACTCGACCGGTGTGTAAAGATGTATGTATGCCGAAGGGTGTTTGTGACAGCTACGTTACAATGGGAAAACATTGGAAACTACCTAATGTCTAACAATAGGGGAAGAGGTGAAAAAAATGAAGCCATATCCATACCATGGACTGTCACGAGGTCAATAAAACCAATGATGTGATATCGATCTGTATTTATTGACATGGAAATATATCAATGACATTGCGAAACTTTTTAAAAGGCAAGACACAAATCAGCATTATAGTATATCATGTTTGTAATATACTACACTTCAGAAAACAATCTGGAAGGATATTTTTTAAATGTTAACTGTAGTAGAATGTGTGACCTTGAGATTGGAAGGTGGAATGATATGCGATCTTCATTTTTGCTCACATATATTTTTCTGTAATGAACATATATTACTTTCGTCTTTAAAATATATAACAGGGACTTCCCTGGTGGTGCAGTGGTTAAGACTCTGCGCTCCCAATGCAGGGGTCCTGGGTTCGATCCCTGGTCAGGGGACTAGATCCCACATGCATGCCAGAACTAAGAGTTCACGTGCCACAACTAAGGAGCCGGCGAGCTGCAACTAAAGAGCCCACAAGATGCAACTAAGGAGCCCGCCTGCCGCAACTAAGACCTAGCTCAACCAAATAAATAAATAAAATATAAAATATATAACACATTATTTTGAAAGAAAGAACTGAATGCCAACCCTGCAATTTATGGGCAACTGATTTTCAACAAGGGTGTCAATACATTTCAATGGCTCAGAAGTAGTCTTTGCAACAAGTGGTGCTGGAACAAGTGGATATTCACATGCAAAAGAATGAATTTGGACCCCTATCTCATACCATATATAAAAATGAATCTGAGACCTAAATATAAGAGATAAAACTATAAAACTCTGCAGAAAACACGGGTGTAAATCCCTTCTTCTTTGAGTTGGAGTATTGTCTTCACATTTGGTGACTTTTTTTCAAAAATATAAGTATCCTCAGGGAGTTGTTTAAATAAATTTTTTAGGCCCTGGTCTGTAGTAAGCAATACTTTGTGTGTGTATGTGTCTGTCTGTCTGTGGGTGGTCTGTGTTTGCATGTGTATGTGTCTGTTTCTCTGTGTATGTGTGTCTATGTCTGTATGGGGGAGAGATGTGCACAGAGGGTGAAGGAACCTCCACCATTACCCTTTGAATAGTGTGGCTATGAGCAAATTGCCATTTTCTGGGCTTGGTGGGCAGGAGTTTACTTTCCTAAGGAAACAGAAGTGAGGGGTAACCTGGACTAGTTACATAAGAAGGGGCCCAGCTGAAATTTGCTGCTGAGCAGAGGCGAAATCTTTCTTAGCTGTGCCTTTAGAAGCACAGCTTTCCCCATTCATTGCCTGAACTGTAGCCATCTTGGCTTCCTTGTGGGTAGAGTTGCTCCACCCCCATCTACCCCACCCTGATAGTAATACTTCTCTCTTTGTATTAAATTAGAGTGTTGCCTCTTCTGCCTTTGCTCTTCCAGGTAGGCCCATTTTGAGTTTGTTTTCTTAGGTCAGGTTTCCTAGAAACAGACTCTGATGCAGAGATTTGCATACAGGAAGGTTGTTAGGGAGTACACTCGGGACCTCTGCCTGTGAGGGAGTGCGGAAAGCAGGAACTGGGGGGAGGGAGAAGGCAAACTGGAAAGCCACAGCTGTTCCTATGGGGAGCTCTGGAGCTGGGATAGCCTTTCAGGGTTGTCCAAAATTGAGGCAAGGGGTGTGAGCCTTTCTACTGTCATTAGATGTGTGCTGTTTACCACACCCCACCCTGCCTAAAAAAGCATAACCTAGGGCAAGGTCACCTTTGACTAATAGCAATGGCAAGAGAGGGTTACAACTGTGAGCCATCAACAACCAATGCTTCCAGCATCTGTGGAATTTGGGATGGGGGGTAAACTGTACCACAACATCCACTAGTTATTGACCTGGCCAGACCTCAGAGAAAGCTTCAGAACAGGTTGCTGTAAGTCTTTCACCTTCACCTATCTTCTAGCACATTCTTTCATGGCTAGAAGTGACATTTGAGAAGAGTGGTACAGGATGCCCGGATTTTGGGCGTGAGCAGCTGGGGAATACACAAAAATTCCTTGGCTTGAGCAAATGGATGGATGCTGGTGCAGTTTATTGAGATGGATAGGAAAAGGCTTGGGGCAGGGAGAAATCAAGATTTTAGTCTTAGACAAGTTAGGTTTGAGATGTTTGTGAAATATTCAGATGGAGATGTAAATTAGGTAATTGAATATCTGAGTATGAACTTAGAGAAGTCTGGGATGTGGCTGTAACTTGGGAGTTAGGATGTAAATTGTGCGGAAAGCCATGGGCATGAATGAGATCACTTTAGGAGAGAGTGTAGAAAGAGAAGAGAAAATCTAGAGCTGAGGCTTCAGGAAACCTTCAGTGTTTAATGGCTGAATAGAGGAGAATGAGGAGACAGAGATGGAGTAGCCAGAGAGGTAAGAGGAATACCGTGAGAGCACTGGGTCACAAAACTCCGTGGGAAGAGAATGCTTCAAAAAACAAGGAAGAGGGCTTCCCTGGTGGCGCAGTGGTTGAGAATCTGCCTGCCAATGCAGGGGACACGGGTTCGAGCCCTGGTCTGGGAAGATCCCACATGCTGTGGAGCAACTAGGCCCATGAGCCACAACTACTGAGCCTGCGTGTCTGGAGCCTGTGCTCCGCAACAAGAGAGGCCGCGACAGTGAGAGGCCTGCGCACCGCGATGAAGAGTGGCCACCGCTCGCCGCAACTAGAGAAAGCCCTCGCACAGAAACGAAGACCCAGCACAGCCAAAAATAAATAAATAAATTAATTAATTTAAAAAACAAAACAAACAAAAAACCCCGAAACTCAAAAAAAAACACCAAAAAACAAAAAGCAAGGAAGAGTATATAAGAATAGATATACATATATATGTATAACTGAATCACTTTGCTGTACAAGTGAAACCAACAGAACATTGTAAATCAACTAGACTTCAACTAAAAAGAGAATTTGAAAAAAAGGAAAGAAAGTTTGAAAGCTAACCCCTCCATGGAGGATGATTACAGAGACAGAAAAAGAAATAGGGAAGTGGTCAGTAGTATTAAATATTGCTGAGAAGGGAGGCAAACTGAGGATAGAAAAATTTCCGTTGGATTTAACAACATGGGAAGCCATTGGTGATCTTTGTGAGAGCTGTTTTAGGAGAGTTATGGGGACAGAAGGCCAGATTGGAGTGGGTTGAGGAATGAGTGGAATGTGAGGAAATAGAGGCAGTGAATATATAAAACTCAAGAAGCTGGCTGTGATAAGGAGGAGGGAAGAGATACAGGGCAGTTAGCTGAAAGGGTATGTGAGTTTGAGGGATTTTGTTTGTTTGCTTGCTTGCTTGCCTGTTTTTGGATATTTGATGGAAGTATAACATACATACAGAAAAGCACAAATCAGATGTGCTTGATGAATTCCCACAAACTGAACACACCCACATAACCAGCATCCAGATCAAAAAAGAACACCTAGAGGCTACATAGTTTATGATTCCAACTATTCAGCATTCTGGAAAAGGCACAACTATGGAGGAAATAAAAGATCAGTGGTTGCCAGAGGTTAGTGGGGAGGGAGGGATGAATAGGTGAAGCACAGAGGATTTTTTAAGGCAGTGAAACTAGTCTGTATGATACTGTAATGGATGTCATTATACATTTGTCCAAACCTATAAAATGTACATCACCAAGAGTGAACTCTAATGTAAACTACAGACTCTGGATGATATGATGCGTCAATATAGGTTCACTTTGGTGGAGGATGTTGATAACGGGGGAGGCTATGCATGTGTGGGAGCAGGGGGGATGTGGGAAATCTCTGCACTTTCTGCCCAATACTGCTGGGAACCTAAAACTGCTGGAAAGAGAGAGAGAACACCCCAGAAGTCCCCTTGTAACCTATTTCAGTAACTAGCCCCTGCAAAGATAACCATTATCCTAACTTCTAATACCATGGAGTAATTTTCCTTATTTTTGAATTCTAATGAAATCATCCAATATGCACTCTTACGTGTCTAGCTTTTATCGCTCCACATTTCTTGTGAGATACATCCATACTGTTGTGTGTTATAGTAGTGTATTTAGTCTCATTGCAATATATTATTTCATTGTGTTAATTTAGTCATTCTACTGTTAAAGGGCATTAGGGTCATTTCCAGTTTGGGGCTACTAAAATACTACATTCTTGTGTATATATATATTTTTTAACACTCAAAAAGTCTTAAATGCGTTTCAAACAAATCACTTTTCAGAAAGCGCTCAAACATTTTAAAACATAACTTTGTAAACACATACACACACACACAAATCTTAAAAAAAAAAAGACACCATTCTATGGTAGAAACCTACAAAGTTAACTTCAGGAATTTCACAGCAATTTATTGATTCTAAATATTCATAAAATGTTTCTAGTTATATGCCCATAGATTAAATGTTACAATGAGAAAGTTGCTTGAAAAGGAATCCCCTCTGTCACTCTTTAAATAATTTTCCTACTTCAAGTAATTCATGAGCTCATTTATGGCCACATTCCTTAAATGTTAGCTATAAAATAAGCCAGCACTTAAGTACTGGACAGAAACTTTTATTTCCAGGACATATGTGAATAGGCAACAAGTCAAACTCAAGCATTCTATTTTTTTTTTCAATTTTTTTTATTGAGGTGAAATTCACATAACATAAAATTAACCATTTTAAAGTGAACCATTCAGTGGAATTTAGTATGATCACAATGTTGTGCAACAACCACCACTATCATGGTCCAAAACATTTTTGTCACCCCAAAAGGAAACCCTGTGCCTGTTAAGCAGATGCTCCTCACTCCTCTTTCCCCCTCCCTCTGCCCCTGACAACCACCAACCTGCCTTCAGTCTCTATAGATTTATTCTGGATATTTCATATAAATGGAATCATACAATATGTGCCCTGTTGTGTCTGTGTGTCTCTCTTCTTTTCACTTAGCATAGTGTTCTTTCATTTGTTTGTTTGTTGTTGGCTTTTTTTGCTGCGCCATGCAGCTTGCAGGATCTTAGTTCCCCCACCAGGGATCGAACCCACGCCCCCTGCAGTGGAAGCACAGAGTCTTAACAACTGGACTGCCAGGGAAGTCCTTAGCATAGTGTTTTTGAGGTTCATCCGCGTGTTGTAGCTTGTATCAGTACTTCATTCCTCTTTAGGGCTAAATAATATTCCATTGTGTGTGTATACCACAATTTGTTTATCCACTCATCCATTGATTGACATTTGGGCTGTTTCCACCTTTTGGCTATTGTGAATAGTATTGCTATAGATATGATTTTACATCTTTTTGAGTACCTGTTTTCATTTCGTTTGTAGATATACCTAGGAGTGAAGTTGCTGGGTTGTATTGTAATTCTATGTTTAATTTTTTGAGAAACCACCGAACTATTTAGTTCAATGGCTGAATCATTTTTCATTCACACTAGCAATGTACAAGGCATCCAATTTCTCCACATCCTCACCAACATTCATTATTTTCTTATTTTTTTTTATAATAGCCATCCCAGTGAGTATCAAGTGGTATCTCACTGTGGTTTTGATTTGCATTCCCGTGACGACAATGATGTTGAGCATATTTTCATGTGCTTCTTGGCCATTTGTACATCTTCTTTGGATAAATGTCTGTTCAAATCCTTTGCCCATTTTTTAAATAAATAAATAAATAAATTTATTTATGGCTGCATTGGGTCTTCGTTGCTGCACACAGGCTTTCTCTAGTTGCGGCGAGCGGGGGCTACTCTTTGTTGCGGTGCACAGGCTTCTCATTGTGGTGGCTTCTCTTGTTGGGGAGCACGGGCTCTAGGCACGCGGGCTTCAGTAGTTGTGGCACGTGGGCTCAGTAGTTGTGGCTCCCAGGCTTTAGAGCACAGGCTCAGTACTTGTGGCACATGGGCTTAGTTGCTCCGTGGCATGTGGGATCTTCCTGGACCAGAGCTCGAACCCATGTCCCCTGCATTGGCAGGTGGATTCTTAACCACTGGGCCACCAGGGAAGCCCTGATACATTATTAACTAATTTATAAGCTTATTTGAATTTTGCTAGTTGTCCCACTAATGTCCTTTTTCTGCTCCTGATCTAATTGCATCTAATTATCATGTCTCCTTAGTCTCATGTCCAGTCCGTGCCAATTCTCTCAGTCTTCGTCTTTCATGACTGTGGTAGGTTGAATCATGGCCCCCAAAGACGTCCATGTTCTAATCTCTGCAACCTATGAGTGTTAGCCTACATGTAAAAGGGACTTTCCAGGTGTGATTAAGTTAAGGTTCTTGAGATAGGGAGATCACCCTGCATTATCCAGGTGGACCCAATGTAATCACGTGTCCTTATAAGGGGGGAGGCAGGCAGGAGAACAGAGTCAGTAGTAGAAAATGTGACAATGGAAGCAAAATGATGGAGCCATGAAAAAAACCGGAGTCACAAACTAAGGAATGCAGGCAGCCTCTAGAAGCTGAAAAGACAAGGAAACAGATTCTTCCCTTAGAGACTCCAGGAAGAGCACTGCCCTGCTGACACCTTGACTTTAGACTTCTGACCTCCAGAATTGTAAGAGAATGAATCTGTTTTGTTTTCAGCCACTAAGGTAATTTGTCACTGCAACAATAGGAAAATATTACAATGATCCTGCACTTTTGAAGAGTACTAGTTTTGTAGAATGTTCCCAATTTGAGCTTGTCTGATGTTTTCTCATGATTAGATTGAGGTTATGATTTTTTTTGGCACTAATATCACAGAGGTAATGCTGTGTCCTTCTCAGTGCATCATGTCAGGGGGTACATGATGTCAACATGCCCTATTATTGGTCATGGTAACCTTGATTACTTGGTTAAGGTAGTGTCTATTAGGTTTCTCCACTATAAAGTTATTTTTCCCTTTGTAATTGATAAATATTTGAAAGGAGCTACTTTGAGACTATCATACTATCCTGTTCCTCCTCAAGTTTTGCCCAGTAATTTAAGCATTCATCAACATTTCCTGCTTGAAATAAATATTACTGTGGTGTTTGCCTCATGATGATGATCTATCTCCATTATTCCTTCTACGTTTATTAATTGGAATTCTTCTGTAAGAAAGATCTATCCCTCCCCTACTTTGTTTATTTACTTATTTACTTACATGAGTATGGACCCATGTATATTTGTTTTATACAGACCCTTTTTATTCTATGGGTTATAATTCATTGCTATCATTATTAACTTTGTTGTTCAGATTGCCCCAGACTTGGCTTCTGAGAGTTGCCTGCTCTGTATTCTAAATTTTCTTCTGAAAGCTTTATTGTTTTACCTTTCACATTTATATCTGCTATCCATATGGAATTCATCTTTGTGTATAATATGAAAAGAGGTTGACATATAATTTCTCCTGTATGGATAATCAAGTGATCCAGCACCATCTATTGAAAACACTACTCTTTGCCCCACTGAACTGCAATGTCATCTTTGACATAAATCAGGTGACTATAGATATGGATTTGTTTTAAGTTCTCTATTCTGTTCCATTGGTCTAATTGTCTGTCCTTGTGTCTATACCACATGATCTTAATAACTGTAGCTAGATACAGCTTAGTTGCTGGTATTATGTCTTGTTTTGTTCTTCTTCAATATTGCCTTGGTTATTCTTGGCCCTTTGTATTTCCATATAAATTTTATTTGGTTTGTCATTTTCATTCTTTCTTTTTTTAAAAATTTTTTTATTTTTTTGGCCACGCCAGGTGGCACGCGAGATCTTAGTTCCCCAACACGGGATGGAACCCATGCCCCCTGCAGTGGAAGCAGGGAGTCCTAACCACTGGACTGCCTGGGAATTCCCATTATTTTCCACCATTGGAAAAAACTTCTGGGATTTGATTGGGATTGTCTTGAATTTCTAGATCAAATCAGCAAGAATTGACATCTTTACAATATTGAGATTTACAATTCGTTTACAATCTACCCATTTATTTAGGTCTTTTTTACTTCTTCTCAAACGTGTTTCAGAACTTTCTGTTTAGAAGTTGTGCACAATTTTCCTAGTTTCACTCTTAGGTATTGAATATTTTTCAACGCTATTATAAATGGTTTAGGGGTTTTGCTTTTGTTTTGTAACGTACTTTTAACTTTTAATAAACCCATTTGAGAATCCAAAATTTTTAAAAATGTCTTCTCATAATGGCAAATAGAAGAAAATTGACAAAGGAGAGTATTTCACAATTATTAGATGAGTCAGAATGTGAATGAATATAATGAGAAAGATAACAGCACTCCAGACTCAGATTATGACAGTGAAATTGATTCTGTAAGTGAAATCTCAGATTATGAGTCTTCAGATGAAGATATATATCCTAGATAAATTTTCTCAAACTCAAGAATTGATGAGTCTATAATATATCTCTAAAGACAAAAAGGAATGATTAAAAAGCCCCCCAAAACAAAACAAAAAAGACTCACAAAAAAAAGAATGACAGTCAGTTAACAGGAAATATTTTATTATTCAGTATTTTGTGACATGGACCTGAACCATCCCTTTATGCTAAGAGGCCATGTGACTACATTCTATATTGTTTATGATGTTTTTGTGCCAAAATTTACTTGATACAAAATTATTTGTTATATTAAAATCCTTCCTAAATGTTTTTATAAAGTTATTTGTCTTCATTCTTACTTCTGTAAATTACTTGTTAAGATGACAAAAATATAAATATCAAAAAGTGTACATTGGATCCAGATTCTAAATGGGATGACTATTTCTGCTGATATACTGAGGATTAAGGTGTATTGTTGTTTTTATTTGTTTCTTTACAATTATTTATCTCTGTAAGGTATATCCCACTGGAGATGTACAGTCAAATTACTGTTTTTAAATTTTTTGAATAATTCTATCATTAGATAGAAATTTAAGTCAATTTGTTTTATGTTATTTTTTTATTTTTAAAGGTTGCTTTTTTAAAAATAAACTTTTTATTTTGGACTAAATTTAGATTTCCTGAAAAGTTGCAAAGATAGTGCAGAGAGTTCTTGTATACCACTCCTACAATTTTTTCTATTGTTTACATCTTACATTTCCATGGTGCTTTTGTCAAAACTAAGAAACTGTTGGGACTTCCCTGGTGGTCCAGTGGGTAAGACTCCGCGCTCCCAATGCAGGAGGCCCAGGTTCGGTCCGTGGTTGGGAAACTAGATCCCGCATGCATGCCACAATTAAGAGTTTGCATGCCACAACTAAGGAGTCAGCATACCGCAACTAAAGATCCCGGGAGCAGCAACTAAAAGCCGGCACAGCCAAAATTAATTAATAAATTAATTAATTATTGAAAACAAGAAACTCTCATTGGTACATTACTATTAACTAAACTCCAGAGTTTACCTGGATTTTACCAGCTTTTCCATTCATGTCCTCTTTCTGTTCCAAGACCCAATCCAGAGTAATGGTATAGTTTTAAAATTTTTATTTTCAAGTTGTTTGTGCTGGTATATAGAAATACAATTGATTTTTGTTTATTGACCTCATTAACAATGACCTTATTAAATTCACTTATTAATTCTCATAATTTATCTGTAGATTATTTTGAATTTTCTGGGTAACCAGGTATATCATCTGAAAATAGCACTGGTTTTAATTTTTAATCAACTTTATTGAAATATAATTTACATATAATAAAATACACCCATTTAGAGTGAATAGTTGATGAGTTTTGTCAACTGTATACACCTTGCGGTCTTTCTCAATTAATTTCCACAGCCCATTCTTGGCCTCAGCAACCATTATAGATTAGATTTGTCTTTTCTAGAGTTCCTTATAAATGGAATCATACAATATGTACTACATATTTTGCACCTGTTTTTTTTCACTTGGCATAATAATTTTGATATTCATACATGTTGTAGTGTATCAGTAGTTGGTTTCTTTTTAAAAAATAGTTTAAAACTTTCTTGAGGTGTAATTGAAGTACATTAAACTGCATATATTTAAAGTATACAATTCACTCAGTTTCGACATGTACACACCTGTGAAACCATCACCACAGTTAAGATAACAAACGTTTCCATCATCCCCCTAAAGTTTCTTTGTACCCCTTTGTAACCCATTCCTCCATCCACCTTCATCCCCAGACTTCTAGTGGTCTGCTTTCTGTCACTGCATGTTAGTTTGCATTTTCTATAATTTTATATTAATGGACTCATGCAGTATATACTTTTTTTGGCCTGGCTTCTTTCACTCAGCATAATGATTTTGAGATTCATCCATGTTGATGAATATACCAATAATTTGTTCTTTTTAATTGATGAGTAATATCATGTTATATAGATTTACCACAATTTGTTTTTCCATTCATCAAATGAGGAACATTTGGGTAGTTTCCAGTTTGGAGTTATTATAAGTAAATCTGCTATGAATATTTTCATACAAGTCATTGTATGGACATAGGCTTACATTTCTCTTGGATAAATACCTAGAAGTAGAACACCTAGGTCATGTAGTAGGTGTAAGTTTACCTTTTTAAGAAATTTCCAAACTGTTTTCCAAATTGGTTGTACTGTTTTACATTCCCACTAGCACTGTGTGAGAGTTCCAGCTTCTCCCCTTCCTCATGAACACTTGCTATGTCAATATCTTAAATTTTAGCCTTTCTGCTGGATTAGTAGGGGTTTTAGTTTGTGATTCCTTGATGACTAAAGATATTAAATATCTTTTAATGTGTTTACTTGCCATTCACATATGTTTTTCGTGAAGTGTCTCTTCAAATCCTTTGCTCGTTTTTTAAAATTGGGCTGTTTGTCTTCTTATTGTTGATTTGTAAGTGCTCTTTATAAATTTTGGATACAATTCCTTTATCTGATCTATGTGTTGTGAATATTTTCTCCCAATCTGTGACTTGCTTTTTCATTTTCTTAATGGTGTCTTTTGAAGAGCAAAATTTTACAATTTTGATTAAGTTCAATTTATTAATTTTTATTGTGTGGTTTGTGTCTTGGTGCTCTAAGAAGCTTTTGCCTACCCCAAGGTCATAAAAATTTTCTCCTATTATTTTTCTTCTAAGGTTTTATATTTTAGATTTTATGTTTAGATATATGATACATTTCAACTTAATTTTTGTGTCTAAGGTGAGGTAATAGTAGAGATTCAGTTTTGCATTAGGATATCCAGTTTTTCCAGTACTATTTGTTAAAAAGAGTATATTTTCCCTATTGAATTACTTTGGTACATTTGTAAATATATATATATATATGTATATATATAATTTATATATGTTGAATTTATATATATTGTATTTTTACATATGTATACGTGTATGTGTATATATATGCTATTCTGTTCCACTGATCTATCTATTCTTACACCAATACCACACTGTCTAGATTAGTATAGTTTTATAGTAAGACATTTTAATATAGAGAGGAAAAATTCATCAAATCATCCATAATTTAAGGAGGAGATAGAGTATTGCTCTTTAAGACACCATACACACACACACAAACACACACACACACAGATTTCTCTACCCTCCATCCTTCCAACAGAGTTACATCACAATTATTGTTTAAATTGATATTGATCTTTTTTTTTTTCTTTTTTGGCTGCGCCATGCAGCTTGCGGGATCCTAGTTTGCCGACCAGGGATCGAACTCACACCCTTGGCAGTGAAAGCTCGGAGTCCTAACCACTGGACCGCCAGGGATTCCCTGATACTCATCATTTACATTACTATGACTATGTTAATATCTTTCATTGCTGAGCCAAGTAGTATACTATGATTATATTTCCTTTCTTCTACATGCTTTTTTCTCCTTAGAGTGAATTGGTCCTTTTTTTAAAAAAAATTGTGGGCTTACTATTTGGGTATTATCAATATTCTTTTAATTATACTCTCCCAAGAATATTGTTTTTAACCATGGTCAAAGATATCGTATTCTATCAGTTCCATTTTTTAAATAGAGACATCTGTCCTACAGGCCTCCATCTTCTTGCTCCAATTTAGACTCATTGCCTTCTAGGCCGGCTACACAGTTTTGTTTTGTTCTGTTTTGATTTGGATGTGCTGCATCTTAGTTGTGGCACACAGGATCTTCATGGTGGCATGTGAGATCTTTAGTTGCGGCATATGGGATCTCGTTCCCTGACTGGGGATCAAACCCGGGTCCCCTGCATTGGGAGCTCGGAGTCTTATCCACTAGACCACCAGGGAAGTCCCCTGCTACACAGTTCTCACCTTACTGCCTCCTTTCATTCCCCTTCTATGATGAATCTCCTATTTCCTGAGTTGCAAATGTTCCTGTTTCCTGGAGCACTTCTTCTAATCACTTCCTGAGAAACGGTGCATAGGAGTTAAGTTTTCTAAGACCTTGCATGTCTGAAAATTTATTTATTCTACCCTAAATCCTGATTAACAGTTTCGCTGAACATAAAATTCTTTTTAGAAAGAATTTCCCCTTAGAATTTGGAAAACATTTTCCCATTATTATTTTTTTTTTTGCCATTTAAAAAAAAATTTTTATTGGGGTATAGTTGATTTACAATGTCGTGTTAGTTTCAGGTATACAGCAAAGTGAATCAGCTATACATATATCCACTCTTTTTTGTTAGATTCTTTTCCCATATAGGCCATTACAGAGTATTGAGTAGAGTTCCCTGTGCTATACAATAGCTCTTTATTAGTTACCTTTTTTATATATAGTAGCATGTATGTGTCAATCCTAATCTTCCAATTTATCCCCCTCCCCATCTTTACCACTTTTAAGCATACAGTTCAGTGGTAATAAACACATTCATCACATTGAGCAGCCATCACCACCATCCATCCCCGTGAACACTTTTCATCTTCTAAAATGGAAACTCTATACCCATTAAACAGTAACTCTTCATTTCCTCATTCCCTGCCCCTGGCAACCACCAGTATATTCTTTTAAAATGTATCTGGACAACCTATGTTTTCACCAATTGATCAAAAGGCAAATTGGATGTCTGTGCTAATGGTATCATAAAAACCTCAAATATTAGAATACTATCACAATCAATCTAGAAATCCTTAACATTGGTGTCAATATGTGGCAAATCTACTTTTTGTATGTCGTTGCAAAGAGGTACAGCTAGATGTCAACTGTGATGTTCATTCACTGGTGGTTAACCTTTCATGTCCCTAAACCTTTCTGTACCATCTTGTTTTCACTGAGACCAATCTATTTTTCATTTGCTTTAAAATATTTTCTTGGAATCCTTTGGGTAAGACCAAGTAAAGGCCACCTAATTGATTTTGGTCCCCAAATTTCTAGGCAGTCCCCTCCCTCCACCCCAGGAGGTTGACAGCTGCTCACACGGGTTAATGCAGGAAAGATGTGAAGTTCTGAGGATCTGTCCAACACCAGGTAGAGAACATCCTTTGTGTCAGCAAAATTCACAGTACCCAAGTAGAAGGCACGCTACTCTCCACTTCTTGTCACTCTCCACTTCTTGTCACAGCTTGTTGATGAAGTGGCAGGAACCATTACCTGGGCATCCCAGCCATCCCAACAGCACTTCTCCAAGAGGAGAATTCCAAACTTTAGGCCTTCAGCCACCAGGCTAGCCCTGAATCTCTGTGAAGGGGCACTGCCCCGGCTGGGCTTCCAAAGCTCTCAAGCTTTATTCAAAAATAACACACCGGTGAACGTCTTAAAGCCCCTCGAGGTGCTGCGGACCCTCCTTGGAGAATCAGGGGCCTGGGAAGAAACCAGTGAGCTAGCAGAAGCCAGGACGACTACCAGACGAGTCCCCCCTGCCCTGGGCTGGGTCAGTTCCAAGCAGTGGAGTCACAGAGACATCAGAAACTCTAGTCTGTAATGATAGTTCATGCTGCTCAGCCCGAGACTTCGGTCCCCTCAGTGTCCAACACGGCCCTGAGGTACCTGAGGTACCTGTACGCAGGCAGCTGTGCAAAGACGGCACAGGTGGTCGCCTTCTTCTTGGGGGTTTGCACAGCGGCTGCCGAGCTGATCCCAAAGCCACCATCTTCACCCTCCCATTATTTTATGACTTTCAATATGGCTGTTGAAAAGTCTGATGTCATTCTGATTCCCCAGTCTTTTGTATGTAACCTGTTTTTCCTTTATGTAAACTTCTACTATCTTTTATTTATCCGCAGCATTTGAGTTTTCATGATGCTCTTTCATAGTCCATGTCCTTTTGCATTAATTGAGCTGGGCACTTGTTGGACCCTTGCAATCTGGATCCTCATGTCCTTCATTCCCAGAAGTGTACACTATTTCTTTCATAATTTGCTCCTATTCATTTTTCTCTTCTCTCTTCCTAGAACTCTTATTGATTACATTTTGGCCTTCTGGATTGATTCTCTAATGTTTCTTATCTTTTCCCTCTGATTTTCTATATAACTATCTGTTTACTTTCTGGGTAAGAGTCTTTATCTTACAACTCTTACAGTGATTTTTTAAAAAATCCAGTTATACTGTTTTTAATTTCTAATAGCTCTTTCTTGCTCTCTATTCGTTTTTTTTTTTAAGGATTTCTGCTTATTGCATGAATTATCTTATCTCTCTAAGGGTATTAATTATTGGTTTTTAAAAGTCTCCTGCTCTATGCATTGTCTCTGTTTCCTTTGAGTTCTCTCCCCGCCCCCCTTTCTCTCACTGCTTTCTTTCTTTCGTGTTAAAGGCTTTCCTCAAATGCCTGGTGATCCTCTGTTGTCCATTTATATTTTATTTTTTTTCAGCCTTCCCTCCCCTGTCCATTTATTTTGAATGCAAGTTCGTCTAAGGCTTACTAACTGGTAGGCTTCACTGTAGATGACTGCGCAGGAACCCAGACATTTCACCAGAGGAAAAACAATAGTCAATACCAGCAATCTTCATTTTGCATGATTCCTATATGAACAAATTTCAGCTTCCACCAGTCCCCCAATAGCACAGTTCAAATTTCAATTACCAAAGTATATTAACTGTAAGCAATTGCATAAAGTACAAACTGTGCTGCTAGCTCTTCAGCCCACAAATCACTATGTAAATAACAGATGTGCATCAAGACCATGTCACTGGACTTTCCTGGTGGTGGAGTGGTTAAGAATCTGCCTGCCAATTAAGGGGACACGGGTTCCATCCCTGGTCTGGGAAGATCCCACATGCCGCAGAGCAACTAAGCCCGTGTGTCACAACTACTGAGCCTGCGCTCTAGAGCCCGTGGGACACAGCTACTGAGCCCGTGTGCCACAACTACTGAAGCCTGCGCACCTGGAGCCCATGCTCCACAACAAGAGAAGCCCGCGCACTGCAAGGAAGAGTAGCCCCTGCTCGCCACAACTAGAGAAAGCCCGCGCGCAGCAACGAAGACCCAACACAGCCAAAGATAAATAAAACTTAAACAAAAAAGAGACCATGTCACTTCTTTCAAAGCCCATTGGTGATTGGTCCCTGTGAATCTATTATTCAGTTCACGCAGACTACAAAGCATGTACTGTAGTTGTGTTGACGCCTTGTCTCCTGGTGATAAATCCCATGACATTTTACAAAAATGGATAATCAAAAGGGGGAATTGGCTAACAAAGATGAAAGTACAGCCAAAAAATGAAAATGCTGGAAATGAAATTGGGTATGGTTCGAAAATGGCTACAGCAAAGCAAAACAGGACAAGACCTAGGCCTGCATGAAGCTATGGTACAAACAACATTGGACAAGTTTGATCAATGTTTTCTAAAAAGGTGAAGTTGCATCGACAACTTTTAGTTTAAATTGCACTAGGGACAGAAAGCTGCTTATGATTGAAATGGAGTGTTTACTTCTACTTTGGATTAAAGATTGTAATAAAAAAATCCTCATCAATCTGGCTAGTGTTCAGGCCAAAGCACTGAAGTTATTACCAGTAAAGTTTGCTTTAATCATTTCCGAAGTTGACATGAATTGATTAATATTAACTTACCTGGTGAAACTACTAGCACAGATGAAGGTACTGCTGTAAAATTTGCACCAAGATTCCAAGGCTTAGTTGAGGCAGGTGGTTATAATGATCATCAACCATTTGATGTTGAGGAGAGAGGTCTCTTTTAAAAGGCAACTCCATCCATAATTTACATGACAAAAGATGAGGGATCATGAAGGGGCCATAAAGGAGAGATTCTAGATATGCAGCCAGAGAAACTTCATCTTAGTGAGGATGAACTGATCAACATAAATCAGGAAAGTTGTTGTGCAAAAAGGATGAAGATGTCTCAAAGGAAGTGATGCTGGCAAAAAACTTCACATTAAAGGACCCCTCAGAGATGTTTCACGGGCTTGAAAGTGCAAAGGATAAAATGATGGAAGCTGATCCAAATTTAGAAAAGAGTATGACAATTTCCAAGCCAAGACATAGAAAAGATGCTTGCTCCATATTGTAAATTATACTATGAGAAGAAGGCAGGCACTGTTCAAACTACTTCTTGATAAGTTTTCCCCTCAAAAAAAAAAAAATAAAGCACTTTCATTCTCAATGTTCCTAATGTTTTAAATTGCAGAATACTAAGTAAATATCAGTTTTACATTTTCATCATTTCCCTATACATTTATACCCAACGGTAAGAGAGTTTTTAACATTTTGACCAAAAAATGTTAAAGGTCATGGGATAATTGTAGTTTTTCCCATTGATTATTAAAGTCACTTTGCATGGTCCAGCTTGCAACGGTCATTTTTATGGTCTCACCCTGCCATGAATGAAAGACTGCCTGTATCAGTAGATCTCTTCTCTGGGCCGTTCAGTTTCTCTGGAGAGCAAACTTCCAATCCCTTGCCTAGTGACTACTATATATCTAGCTGCTAACATGCTTGGAGCTATGTGACACAAGAGGTATTGGCGGTGGGGGGAGGTTTCCACCATTGGATATGTAGACTTTCGCTTAATCACACTATTTTCAAATGGCACCATGCTCTGTGCCTGATAACCCCCAAACCAAAGTCTCTCTGGTTCAGTTTATCTGTGGAATAAATCTCCTATCTCCTACCAGGATGGGGGAAGAGATTTGTGGTGGGCCAAGGTGGTGGGTAACTCTTTCTCACACAGGTTTTCAAGTAAACTTCTTTTCACCTCTAGTCATTTCCCATTCTTTACTTATTAACTAGCACCTCCAATTCCTGAGCCTCTCTGGAATTCTGTAGGTGAATTGGCTTGCTTCTCATCACCATCATCGTTTTCATGGGCTTGCTGTTCAACCTTTTCAGCTCTGCTATCTCCTCCAATTTCTTTCCATCTTCAAAAAATGTGTTCATATTCTCTTATCCTCTGTGGTCTCCTTTTCTGCAATTTGTTCTCATGGGTTTATACTTGAAATTTTTTTTCTTTACTCACATTTTGATGGGGCTTAATGAGGTAATAGGTAGGTGTTCAATATGCTATGTTTAACTGGAATAATCTATTGTCATAAATTTATAGTGATCCCAGTCTGCCTTATTGTATTAACTTCTTTGGCAGTGCTTGGGTGCTTGGGTTAAAGAATCAAGAAACTAGATAATAGGGTTCATCCATAATTAAGCTTTTACCAGGCAGGTGCAGCAAAAATTGGAGGTACAAGAGAGTCTGAGGCAGTGGCAAAATGTTGAAATGATGAATTATGTAAGCAGAATAAGAATGGAAGAAAAGAGAGATTGATGGACTGATAAAATTAAGTGGTCAATATCCTGAAGGTGCTGATTAGGTCAAAAGGGTCATAATTGGAATATTTGAATAAGTAGTTAAGAAGAAGAGGAAGCTGTGGTCATACAGTGGGGTGTTTGGGTTACTGATTTTAGAGATTGAACAGTCATGGGTGGCTGACATGGTATAAAGGACAAGGTTATTGGAATGAGATACCAAAGAATGGAGAGGTCAGATGAATAAGTTGGCAACATGGATGTTGCACAAAGGTCATCATAATTGAACTCTCTTGGCAGGTAGGCCTTTTCGAGAGTAAAAACGAGGAGGAGTAGAAGGAGGAGGTGGTGGAGGAGCAGGAAGAGAAAATTCTGTTTTGATTAGGATTAAGTTCAACTTCTAATGACAGAAAACTCAAAAATAGCCATGGCTTCAACAGTATAGTTTCTCTCTCATGTGAGTGTCAGGCTCAGGGAGGTTCTGTCCCATGATGTCCTCCAAGATCCAGGCTACTTCTAGCTCAGCGTTCTGCCATTCCTACAGTATGGGCCTTGTCTTCATTGTCCAAAGTGGACCTCCAACCTAGACATCCTACCACCACATCTGCATTCTAGAGAGGCAGATGAAGGAAGGTTCAAAGAAGAGGCAAAAGACATGGGCAGCTTTCTTTTTTTAAAATTTTATTGAAATATAGTTGATTTATAATGTTGTGTTAATCTCTGCTGTACAGCAAAGTGACTCAGTTATATATATATATATATATATATATATATATATATATATATATATATATATATATATTCCCTTTTGTATTCTTTTCCATGATGGTTTATCACAGGATATTGAATATAGTTCCCCATGCTATACATTAGGACATTGTTGTCTATCCATCCTATATATAATAGGTTGCATCTGCTAGTTCCAAACTCCCAATCCATCCTCCCCCACCCCCCTCCCCCTTGGCAACCACAAGTCTGTTCTCTATGTCTGTGAATCTGTTTCTGTTTCATATATATGTTCATTTGTGTCATATTTTAGATTCCACATATAAGTGATATCACATGGCATTTGTCTTTCTCTGTCTGACTTACTTCAGTTAGTATGATCATCTCTAGGTCCATCCATGTTGTTGCAAATGGCATTATTGCATTCTGTTTTATGGAGGAGTAATATTCCATTGTATATATGTACCACATCTTCTTTATCCATTCATCTGCTGATGGACATTTAGGTTGATTCCATATCTTGGCTATTGTAAATAGTGTTGTAAAGAACATTGGGGTGCATTTATCTTTTCTAATTATAGTTTTGTCTGGGTATATGCCCAGGAGTGGGATTGCTGGATCACATGGCAACTCTATTTTTAGTTTTTTGAGGAACCTCCATACTGTTCTCCATAGTGGCTGCACCAATTTACATTCCCATTTACAGTGTAAGAGGGTTCCCTTTTCTCCATACCCTCTCCAACATTCATAACTTGTATACTTTTTAATGATGGCCATTCTGACCAGTGTGAGGTGATACCTCATTGTAGTTTTGATTTGCATTTCTCTAATAATTAGCAATGGTGAGCATCTTTTCATATGCCTATCGGCCATCTGTATGTCTTCTTTGGAGAAATGTCTATTAAGGTCTTTTGCCCATTTTTTGATTGGGTTGTTTGTTTGTTATTGAGTTGTATGAGCTGTTTGTATATTTTGGAAATCAAGGACATGGGCAGCTTTCTTAAAGAAGTTTCCTAGAAGCTGACATACGTCACTTAAGCTTATATCCCATTAGCCTGAACGTTACATACCACTGGCTCACACCCATGGCCACTTCTAGCTGGAAGTGAAGAAAGGAAATATAATTTTTTTTTTCTGGGAAGCCATGTACTCAGCTAAAATTTCTATCACTATGGAAGAAAGGGAGAATGGATATGAGGGGCCAAGCAGCAACCTTTGCCACAGCCCTGAAAATCAGATATGAGGGGAGAACTGAAACAAAGATTTAACTAGAGAGGAATATTCCCACCATTAAGTGATGTCCAAATTAACCTTAAATTCTTTACGCTGCAATGTTGCCTCACCTTCCTTAAAAAAATTAAAAGTCCTTGGTATTTGTTAACAGACAAGTCAGCAGGAACTCAGAGGTATACCAAATTAAATAATTATCTCTTTAGAGTTACCAAGGGGTTTGTGAACTTGCACTCTCTTAAATAATAATAAAGGCTACTGTGGGTAGCTAAAAATGGCCCCCAAAAGAGATCCACCTCCTAATCCCCGGAATCTGTGAATGCCACCTTATATGGCAAAGGGCGGGGGGGCAGGTGGTCTTGGCAGATGTGAGTAAATGAAGCATCTTGAAATGGGGAGATGTTTTGCTCCCCTCCTCGTCACCCCACTGGCGAGGGAGAGAGTCCCACTTTAGGGTTCTGGGGATGGTCAAATACATGGCACCTGACACTGGACAGATGAGATGGACAGCAGTTATTAGTCACATTTAGTCACTGTCCAGAGGAGGAGGACACCAAGTGCCATGCAGGGCCGCACGGAGGCTGCACTCAGGAAAAGAGTAAAGCAGAAGGGACTGTGGGAGGCTGGCAGGCTTTGTAGTAACAGAAGGGTGTGGTACCCTTTGGTTCCCAAGGGAGACTGTGATTGATTGGTTTGTTTGAATAATTTCACAGGCGGTCAGGGAGGCAAAACCAGTTAGGTTGAGGACTGGGCTGAGTGAGGTTCAGCTGATCCAGCTGTTAGGGGGACTAACCAGTTGGGATTCTTTCCTGCTGGATGAGAGAAAGAAGTTAGGACTTTGAGGCCCTGTGAGTCTCAAAGATATCGAGGGAGCACATGAAATTCTAGGCCTTACACTACAGGAGGTTATTCTGCATTATCCAGGTAAAGTCTAAATGCAATCCTGTATATCCTTATAAGAGGGATATAGAAGGAGATTAAACACACAGACAGAAGAAGAGAAGGCAATGAGACCACAGAGGCAGAGATTGGGGTGATGCAGCTACAACCACAGAATTCTAGCAGCCACTAGAACCTGGAAGTGGCAGGGAATAGATTCTCCCAGAGGGAGTGAGGCCCTGCTGACACCTTGATTTCAACCCAGTGAAACTGATTTTAGACTCTGGCCTCCAGAACTGTGATAGAATAAATTTCTGTGGTTTTAAGCCACCAAATTTGTGGTAATTTATTAAAGCATTGCTATGGTCTGAATGTTTGTGTCCCCTTTAAATTCATATGTTGCAGTCCTAATGCCAATGTGATGGTATCAGGAGGTGGGGCCTATGGGAGGCACTTAAGTCATGAGGGTGGAGCCATCATGAATGGGATTAGTGCCCTTATAAAAAAGACCCCATAGAGCTCCCTTGCCACTTGTACCACGTTAGGACACAACCAGAAAAAGCCAGAGAGTGGGATTTCATCAGAATCCAACCATGCTAGCGCTCTGATCTTGGATTTTCAGCCTCCAGAAGTATGAGAAATGAATTTTTGTTGTTTATGAGCTACCCAGTATGTGCTGTTTTGTTATAGCAGCCACAGGAAATTAATACAGCTACCAACCATTGAGTGTTTACTATGTACCAGGGACTTTGCTAAAGCCTTTACGTGCATTATCTCATTTAATCCTCACAATAGCCCAAATAGGTAGATACTATTGTTAACCCTGTTTTACAGACAGAGAAACTAAGGTTTAGAAATGATCAATAACTTGCCCGATGTCACATACAACTCAGTGGTAGACTGAGGGTGCTGCACCAAACGTACATGGCCCTAGAGTCCGTGCTCTTAACCACTATCCAATGTTATAATTAGAATATCCAGTTTTAGGACCTTGCGAAACGCTCCCCAAGAGAATGGGAAACAGGATGGTGAAGTTTGGATGGTGGAGGAAGCCAAGTCATAGAAGCTACCAGGGAGTGGACAAATAACTCTCAGGGTGCACAGACTAGCAAAGCAACTATTGGTTTATTCATTCATGCATTCTACAAATATTTACTGAGTGTCTATTATGTGCTTGACACTCTGCTAGATGCTGTGGGGATAGAGATGATCAATAACTGAACTTCTCCTTTCGGAATGCTCTTACCTCCTCTGCCCCAGAGTGAACCACAAGCAGCTTTCACTGGCCAGAGACACTGTCCCAAACTCTCTGCTGAGGGCCAGCTTGAGCTTTCCTGATTCCGAAACCCAGCCATCCGACCCTCAAATCACTCAAGCCTCCCAGTCAAGGAAGGTCAGATTCAGGGTGAACCTCTCTGAAGTGCTTATCACTCTCTAGCATCTCCTTAATCTACGAATAACCCTAGGACTTCCTTGAACCTCTTTTTCACCTACTGGTCACAGAGGTCTTACACTCTAGGGCTCCTCCAGCTTTGGAAGGAGGTTTTCTGAACGGAGTGTGCATGAAAACTCTCTAATATCCAAGAAAGACAGAGGAACCATTAAGAGGCAAGTGATGTTCTTCACTGCTTGCCCTGCAACACTGCTTTCTGAGCACCTATACTTCACCCTTTGCTGCCTTCACCCACATATTCATTAGTTTCTGCTGATGAAACCAATCAAATTGGGATAGATGAATACAGCTATGTGTATGCATAAGCTTGGTCCATTTCCCAGTATGTAGACTGTCTTATGATAAAGCTTCCATGAATACATTGCATTGCAAAAGCAGGAACCGCATACAAATTGACCTTTCATCATTTTAAAAGACCTCCCCTGAGGACTTTCTAAGCATAAATGCAATGGAAGAAGTCACAAAGGGAAAATATAGATAGACATGACAAAGTCAAAATCAAAAACTTATGTGCATTTAAAAAAAAACATAGACTGCTGGCAGGTAAGTAAATTGGTACAACTTTCATGGAGGGCAATCTAGTAATGTATTAAAAGTCTTTTAAATGTGCTTACTATGTCACCCAGGAATCCCACTGCTAAGAATTTATCCAAAGGAAACAAACAGGTATGGGCACAAAGATTTTGCTATGAGGATATTTATCAGTTTTAATTATAATAGCAAACAGTTTGAAGCAACACAGATGTCCAATAATAGAGAGCTGATACACTGATATGATGGAATACAGTACAGACATGGAAAATCATATCTTAAGGAATATTTTTTATAGGAAGTGTTATCTTTTTAAATTTATTTTATTTACTTATTTTTGGGGCCGTGCCGTGCAGCATGCAGGTTCTTAGTTCCCCCATCAGGGATCGAACCTGTGCCCCCTGCATTGGAAGCACGGAGTCTTGACCACTGGACCATCAGGGAAGTCCCGAGGAATATTTAATGTCATAGGAAATACTCAGATTATAATTAGGTAAAAAAAAGCAGGATATAAAAATGTACACACAGATTTTTTAAATTAAAATAAGTATATGTACTCATTAATTAAACAAATATTTATTGAAGATCTAATGTGTGCTGGGTACGTTGGCAGATTCTGGGGATACAGTGGTGGGACAAACAGACACAGTCTTTGCCTTCATGGAGGAAAAGAGACTAGAAGGAAATACACCAAAATCCAAATCTTTAAAGGTACCTGTCTCTGGGTGGGATTAAGGGTGATTTTAATGTTTCTCTTGATCCCTCTCTATATTTTCTATAATTATATAACGCTTTCATAATCAGAAAAAAGTTATTTTTGAAAAATCTTCCTTCCAATTGAGGCCAGCTACTATGTCCTTGTGAAGCCTAATATATAAAAATATCTTATATCTAAAGAACTCTTGACAATTTGGATCACTTCCATGGCTGTCAGCTCTTTTGATCCTCACAACAATCTTGTTTGTGGAGATAGATAGGGCAGGGATTGCCGTACCCATTGTATGGATAAAGAGACTGAGGCGGAGAAAACAAGTGATTATCCTAGAAAATAGAGTGTGTTTGGGCTAGAATCATAACCCTACATCAAGTTTCAGGGATCTTTTATCTCTGGTGTGTTTCCCTAAAGATTTTGTGAAGGATGGGGCCTCCCAGGGCTTTGCTCCAAATTCTTTTCCAGACATTTCGCCCACTGCCCAGGCCACATTGTCATTCCCTGTTTTTCTGAAGTGACTGGATACCATGGAATTCCAGATAAACAAGAGGAATCACCAAATTATTTTACCTCTAGTGTCTCAAAAATTTAAAATCATGGAAGAGAAGGGACCTTGGAAAGCATTCCAACCTCCCATCCAAGTTGAGAAGATTTCTTGTCCATCTCTCCCTGCCAGGTGTAGGTACCCTTTCTTTCCCACCTCTTTTGGGAAATCTGTGAGGTGGCTGTTTGACTGAACAAATGAATTAGACCTAATGTCTTCTGGCTGGTAATGGAGTCATGCCTGAATACCAAACTTCCCAAGATGTTTGCACTGCAACTAGGAACTCTGAAGACACCAAACCGAAATGAACTGTGGGATTTCAAGCAGCATAGCAGGCTATCGAGGGAGGTATCTCTGGTCAAGATCGTGTTTGGGCAGATCTGCTAAAGATTTTAGAAAACCAAGGCAAGCTCCCTCCTCCCACTGCATATAAGATCAGCCCCATCTTCAGGGAGTTGGCTCTGCTGGAGGGGAGGACTGGGGATCCAGGCCCACAACGACTCACCCTTCTGGGGTTAGCGGGTGTAGCAAGGTACAGTGCCCACAATCACTCAGGAGGAAGCAAGGGAGCCTGATGAACAGGGAAAGGAAAGAGTTGCTAGTGGGGAGATTTCCAATCCTTCCGAGAGAAAAACAAATCCAATTCCTATTCATTCACCTCCTAGTTCCTGCTTCCATGCCTCCTGGCTTCCTTGAGTCAACGGCAAATCTGAGCCCTTTGTTGTCCTCTTCTTTGCCTTGGTTCTGGTCTCTACTTGAGTTTGCTGCAGCTGCTGCTGCAGACCACCTTCCATCCATCAGCACAGCTGACTCCCAGTTTGCTGCAAGGGAAAATTGAGATTTTGTCACTCTGGTTCTGCTTCATTGCCTCCATTTCAGGGCCTGCCCCCTGAGACATGTAGCTCTTCCCTCCAACCACCCCTCTACCCCCATGACTTCTCCCCAAACCTAAAGCTTTTTCCCGAAGCATTGTTTTTTTGGAACCCAAGGCACTGAAACTTGGACTTAATTCGATGGTGGCTGTAGTGGTCACCTGCCTGGTGTGGTGTCCCATGGCATCAGGAAAAGATTTCCCATCCAGAAACACAATTCCCCAATTGCTTGTCGAGGCAATAATAATAATAATAACTAATATTTATAAATAATCAAATATGTGCCAGGCACTGTGCTAAGCAATTTACATGTATAAATCATTTAATCCTCAAAAAAGTAATAGACACCACTATTATCCTCATTGTACATTTTTCTTCAGTTCAAGATGGTAGGCTGAGCACAAACATGTAAGTCCTCTCCCTCCAGAGACCTTATTAAAATAATAGTACAGAAATTTTAAACTGCATAAACCCACCACAATAAAGAGAACAGGAGGGGAGCCGTCAGCGGATGAGAAATTTAAATAAATTTCTGAAGTCAGAAAGCATCTGGAGGAGTGCTAACTGATGAAGCAGAGTGGAGCAAACAATCAGCTTAAACTATGTGTGGAAGTGCTGCAGCTAAAGAGGCAGCCCGCCTACCTTGCAAACCTTAGCAAGGTCTGGCCTTGCTAAGACTGCAAGGATGACAAAGAGTGAGAGTGAGAAGGAAAGCTGACAACAGGGCCTCACAACTGAAGGTCTGTACAGTGCAGGGTACAGACCCCCAAACTCCTACATGAATACTGTCCGGCAGCCCAATATTTACTTGCCAGCCTAAAAACAGAGGGTTTCTTCTTTACAGAAACTGAACAAAGTATTTAGACAGAATTAGGACAGCTAGTTGGGTGTTAGTGCCTCAGACTTAGGCCTTCTGCAGTTTGCTATCTGGACCTTTCTCCCCCACCCCCATCCCCCCATCAAAGATTCATAACCAGCTCCTCTCCCATCATCCTTGAGCAAAATCTGCCCATTGACAAGGTCTGCTCATACACCCAGCTCCCAGTCAGACTCTCTACTGCCTCATTTCAAAAGATGAACGGGGTGGGGCGGGGGGCACAAGGGAGGGATACATTGGAAGATTGGGACTGACATATACACACTACTATACATAAAATAAAGAACTAATACGGACCTACTGTATAGCACAGGGAACTCTACTCACTACTATGTAACGGCCTATATGGGAAAAGAATCTAAAAAAGAGTGGATATATGCATATGTATAACTGACTCACTTTGCTGTACACCTGAAACTAACACAACATTGTAAATCAACTCTACTACTTTAAAGAGCTCACCTGATTAAGTCAGGCTCACCCAGGATAATCTCCCTTTTGATTAACTAAAAAGAAATTGATTGGGGACTTGAATTACATCAGCAAAATCCCTTCACCTTTGACATATAACCTAATCATTGGAGTAACATCCCATCATATTCATAGGTCCCACCCACACTCAAAGGGAGGGGATTATACAGGGCGTGTACACTAGGGGGCAGGAATCTTGAGGGCCATCTTAGAATTCTGCCTACTACAGAGGATTGGAAGATGAAGATAAGGAAATCTCCCACAATGAAGAAAAAAGATGAGAAATAAAGGAGGAAAGAAAAACAATAAAGAAGAAAAATTCAAGGGGACTTCCCTGGTGGCACAGTGGATAAGACTCCTCTCTCTCAATGCAGGGGACCCAGGTTCAATCCCTAGTCAGGGAACTAGATCCCACATGCATACCACAAATAAGAGTTCACATGCCACGACTAAGGAGCCCGCCTGCCACAACTAAGACCTGGTGCAACCAAATAAATAAATAAATATTAAAAACAAAAAAAAAGAAAAATTCAAGAGGTTCAATGTCTAACATCTAACTGTTAGAAATTCCAAAAAGAAGGAAAAAGAAAATTATCAAAGGAGTACTATGATCAAATTTTCCAACGTTGATGGAAGACATGAGTTTTCTAATTAAAAAGCCAACTGAATGTAATGTAGAATTACGGTTGACCCTTGAACAACACGGGTTTGAGCTGCCCAGGTCCACTTATTTTTTTTCAGTAAGTACTATAGTACTACAGGAACGACCGAGGATATGGAGCGTCGAATGTAAAGACATGCAAATTTTCAACAGTGAAGAGGGTTGGTGCCCCTAACTCCTGCGTCGTTCAAGTGTCAACTGTAATTTTTTCAAAGCTACAGTTCCCAGCCATGTGCAAGGCTTATATACTGAATCCTAGAAAATGCTTACGAAAGAAATCAAACTTAAGTAAATGGGGAGACATACCTGTTCATGGACTGGAAAACTCAGCATGGTTAAAATATCAGTTCACCAAATTGATCAATAGCTTTAATGCAATGTCTATCAAAACCCCCAGAGGTTTCTTGTAGCTATAGATAAGCTTATTCTAAAATTAATATGGAAAGGGCGAGGAATTAGAAAAGTCAAGACAATATATGAAAAAAAGAAAAAAGTTAGAGGAATCACACTGATTTTAAGATTTATATAAAGTTAAGTAATCAAGACAATGTGGTATATTGGTGAAGGGGTAGGCACATAGATTAATGGGACAGAAGAGAGTCCAGACAGAGACCTATAAAAAGAGACAAAGGTGAAAAAAAGAAAAAAATATTTTAAAAAGAGAGAGACAAGGGTGCAAACGCAATTCAATGGAGAAAACATAGTCTTCAACAAATAATGCTGAAAAAATTAGAAATTTGTATGTTAAATAAAGAACCTTGATCTAAATCTCATACTTAATATAAAAATGAATTAAAATGAATATTCAATCTAAATGTAAAAACCTAAGACTATAAAATTTTTAGAAGACATAAGAGAAAATCTTCATGATCTTGGGTTAGGAAAATAGTTTTTATTTTATTTATTTATTATTTATTTACTTATTTATTAAATAAATTTATTTATTTTTGGCTGCATTGGGTTTTCGTTGCTGCAAGCGGGCTTTCTCTAGTTGCAGCGAGCGGGGGCTACTCTTCGTTGCGGTGCGCAGGCTTCTCACTGCGGTGGCTTCTCTTGTTGCCAAGCACAGGCTCTAAATGCGCAGGCTTCAGTAGTTGTGGCTTGCGGGCTAAATAGTTGTGGTTTGCGGGCTCTAGAGCGCATGCTCAGTAGTTGTGGCCCATGGGCTTAGTTGCTCTGCAGCATGTGGGATCTTCCCCAACCAGCGCTCGAACCCGTGTCCCCTGCATTGGCAGGTGGATTCTCAACCTCTGTGCCACCAGGGAAGCCTGGAAAATAGTTTTTAGACATGGTTCCAAAAGCTTGATCCACAAAAGAAAAGAATTGATAAAGTGGACTTCATCAAAATGTAAAACTTTCGCTCTATGAAGAGAATGAAAAGACAGCCTAAAAACTGGGAGAAAATATTTGCAAATCACATATCTGACAAAGGACTTGTATCCAGAATATATAAAGAACTCTTACAACTCAATAATAAGATTTATTGAAACAAACAAGTTTTTAAAAATGAGCAAAAGATTTGAAGTGCCACTTTACAAATGAAGATATAAAAGTGGCTCATAAACACATTAAAATGGTCATTCAGGAAATGAGAATTAAAACTTGTATGGTCAGACCACCCAAGATGGCTCTTCCCTTGCTCTCTGTACATCCCCTGCTCTACCAGTCCCTGCTCTACCTACGCCCTACTCACATGACTGACCTTCCCTCTTAATCATAGAGCCTAGTCAGTAAATGCCTCCGTGCTTGCCCCTGGCTCCAGCTAATGATTGTTCTAATCTTTAGATCAGAACATCTCCACCATGATAGTTTACCAAGGGGCAGTAAGGGATGTGCTGGTTTCCCAGGTAACTGATGAGCCAACCCGATGTCAATTCCCTCTATAATTGGTAACCTCCCCCCTCCCCCCTCCCCCACCCCGCAGCAAAGACTGCTGCCATGTCCTGCCCACCGTTTGCACACTTGGTGGGGTATCACTTCAGATGCGTAAGGTCCCCCATTCATTAAACCCTTGATGTCTCTGTTGCTGACTCTGGGCTCTTTCTTCAGTCTCGAAGCTGGGCAAGTACAGGGCTTGCAAGCCTGCGGGATACAGCCCAAGAAAACTGCACACAACAGTGTACCTCTACACAGCCACTAGAAGTTAAAATTAAAAGGAATATCAATACCAAGTTTTGACAAGAATGTCAAACAACTGGAAGTCTGATTGTTGGTGGGATTTTAAAATGGTACAACCACTTTGGAAAGCATTTGGGTAGTGTCTTATAAAGTTGAGCATATACCTACCATATGATCGAGTCATTCCACTCCTAGAGAGAAAGGAGGACATATGTCCACACAAAAACTTGTTCCCAAATGTTCTTAGAGGCTATATTTACAATTGTCAAAGATTGGAAATAACTCAAATGCCCAGTAAAAGCAAATAGATAAACAAATTTTGGTATAGCCATACCGTGGAGTACTACTCAGCAATAAAAAGGAATTGACTATTGATTCTCTCAATAACACAGATGAATCTCACAAATATGATATGTGAAAGAAATCAGACACAAAACTATAAATACTGCATGATTCCAGTCATAGAAAATTCTAATCTGTAGTGACAGAAAGCAGGGCAGTGGTTGCCTAGGGATGGGAAGAATGAATTACAAAGGGGCCAGGGAAACTTTTGGGGATGTTGCATATGTTCAATATCTTCATTGTGGTGATTGTTTCACAAATATATACATATGTCAAAACTTAGCAATTGTACACTTTCAACATGTGCAATTTATTGTAGGTCACTTATTCCTCAAAAGAGCTGTTTTTAAAGATTGTAAAAATTATACTAACTTAATTGAACAAAGATCACACATGAAGGATACATATGTATGATTCCATTATATGAAGTTGGAAACCACAAAAATGTTTTATTTTACTTTTTTATTATTTTTTAAAATCTGGTCTCTCTTTTTATTTTTTTCTTTTTATTTATTTATTTATTTATCTATTTTTAATTTGGCCGCACAGCTTGCAGGGTCTTAGTTCCCCGACCAGGGATTGAACCCACGCCCTCGGCAGTGAAAGCACAGAGTTCTAACCACTGGACCGCCAGGGAATTCCTTGTTTTAATTTATTTTGAAATCAGAAGGAAAAATGAACTTTTAGGTCAAAGAAAAGGCTTTAATATATAAGATGAATATATTTGTCTTTATACTAATACAGCCATAAAACATCATTTTTGATCCTTTCTTTTATGAAGAAAGGGCCCATGAAAATCATGATACCTCCTTGTCTGCAGTGAATTATATTTTTAAAGTCACAATAATGTAAACAGTATTTATTAGTTGTCAACTTTTAGAATCAACCGATAAATAAAGCATGGTACATATAATCACAGCTATAGAAGAGTATGTAAATGTTATCAACCTTGACAATGTAAAAGTAATTACACATTTGACAGAAAGTAGAGGTAGAAGGGGGAAAGAGGTGGAGGGCAGGGTACAGACTTAAACAGTTCCGTCTGATAAAAGTGGGGAGTCAAGAGAGGCAGTCTATAGTTGATGGAACAATACATAAGGGTTTATGTACATTATTTAATGTTACAACTGTACTTAGTAATAGAACTGCAGTACTATATACCTACATTGGGAGGCGTGGAGAATGAAAGTGCGTGTACTGTTGACCACTGCACACTCATCTATCATAGGAGAAGTCCAATAGATGAATGTTTCAAGTTGATAAATCAAGAAAAGAGGACAGAAGCATATTATCTAGAGAAATAAAGGTCAATCCGCAAAAGAATTCAAAGAGAAAGGTTAAAAGTAGCAGCCTCGTGGAACTGAAGGTTGAGGAGAGAGGATGAAAGGATGCTGTTTGTTATACTCGAAGTTGTTCTATAGTGTTTGTGTGGTTTTTTTAACCAGATGCGTGTGTCATTTTGATAAAAATGAAGTCAACTTCTCTCGCCCCTGTTATTCTCTGCTTGAGCACTGATCCCAACTTGTAACTACTTTAGTTATGTGTGTGATGACTCAGTTATTGTCTTTCTTCCCGTTAGACTGTAAGCTCCATGAGGACAAGAAAAGTCTGTCTCTTTTACCACAGTGCCTGGCACAGAATGTGACCCGGGAGTCAGGGTTGTACCACACATACCACACTGGGAACTCCTCATTCAAAGGTCTGTCCAAACTTCCCCTTTAGGACAAACTGGCAGTTGAGATAGAAAATGCCCTGGAGGAATTCCTTGGCGGTCCAGTGGTTAGGGCTCCGCGCTTCTACTGCAGAAGGCATGGGTTCGATCCCTGGTAGGGAAACTAAGATCCCGCCTGCACCGCATGGCCAAAGAAAGAAAGAAAGAAAAGAAAATGCCCTATTGTGGAAAGGCAATGCCCCCCCCAAGGAGCAAAAGCAAGGATGGGCATTAGATGAGAAAGGGTCTACAGCCAAATAATACCCCAGAAAGGGCTGGAAACCTTCCCTAGTGGGGGTGTGAGCTGAGGAAAATCAGGTATGTACTTATCCCTCCAGCACTGAAATCCTCTTAAAAATAACATCAAAGAGTGCCTTGAAGGGGAAAAGAAATTCTAAACGGACCTCCTGCAGGTAGAGTAAGGAAGGGGGAGGAGCAGAGGCACCTCTTAGCCTAGGTGAGATGAGCCTCCAGCATTTTGACACCAGCTGGTAGATGGCCTTCTTTCAGTTGGCCTGGGCTTGTGCCTGTCGGTAAGCAGAGGCAGGTCCATAGGATGCAGTTGATTTGGCGGTCCTCCTCGACAGCTCTGAAGAGGAATCTGGAAACTGCTTGGTGGCTGAGCTGTAGATTATCTGGGGGTCAGAACAAGAGAGGCTGGAGTAGGGAGCAAGGGAAACAAGTTGTCATAATCTCATAGAGCCACTTCCCTAAGAACCTGGGGGATGCCGGGGCAATGGTTTGGGCAAACCTGCTCATTTCCTGATTAGGCGACTAAAGGTGACCTGTGAGGCCTCTCCCTCCTGACCTCAGCCCCACGCCTGACCACTGCAAAGTCATGGGTACGGAGATTTTTTTTTATATACATTTATTTATTTATTTTTGGCTGTGCTGCGTCTTTGTTGCTGCGCGCGGGCTTTCTCTAGTTGCGGGGAGTGGGGGCTACTTATCATTTTGGTGCGCGGGCTGCTCATTGCGGTGGCTTCTCTTGTCGTGGAGCACAGGCTCTAGGCGCACGGGCTTCAGTAGTTGTGGCACGTGGGCTCAGTAGTTGTGGTTCGCGGGCTCTAGAGCGCAGGCTCAGTAGCTGTGGCGCACAGGCTTAGTTGCTCCGCGGTATGTGGGATCTTCCCGGACCAGGGCTCGAACCCGTGTCCCCTGGGTTGGCAGGCGGATTCTTAACCACTGTGCCACGAGGGAAGTCCCTACGGAGATTTTTGAGGTTCAGACAACCCCTCAGAACCCCCCGTGGGCTGACTGGGTTTTCCTGGAGAAAATGTTCTTATAATGAGGGGAACCCAGGAACTCCCCTGGCGGTCCAGTGGTTAGGACTCCGTGCTTCCACTCCAGGGGGCCCAGGTTGAATCCCGGGTCGGGGAACTAAGATCCTGCAAGCCGTGCGGCGTGGCCAAAAAATATAAAAATTAAAACTTAAAAAAAATAATGAGGAGAAAGCCCGTGTGCAGCAACGAAGACCCAACGCAGCCAAAAATAAATAAATAAATATATAAATTGTAACAAATTCAATAAAGACTTTATAAATGGTCCACATCAAAAAAATCTTTTAAAAAAATAAAGAAAATCAGATACCTCCAAAAAAAAAAAATGAGGGGATCCCAGAAGAGGCCAGCATGGAAAAAGGCCAGTGAAAAATCCGGGGTGGGAGGCAAGATGGCTCCCAGGGAGAAGGTTCCTGGTCAGCAGTCCTAGAGACATTTCCCCCTTTCCAGGGAGGCAGCAAATGGTTTCAGGGTTTCAGCTTTGTCTACCAGGTTCCTGGAACCTCCCTCTGGTCAGCTTCCCCTGCGTTGGGTGAGTTTGAAGATATTCAGTAGGCACTGTGGTCACTCTCTTTCTAGAATAAGTCAAAGACAGGAGTTTATTTGATCCATTTTGAACTACTGCTGAATGTAGCTCTGTCTGCGTCTCCTCCTCAGGAGACAACTGACAGGTTCATTCAGGTGAAGGAGGATGGGGTGTTGTAAGGAGAGAGATGAATACTGAGGCCATTTCTCATAAGTGGGGAGGGCTTGGCATGGAAAGCACAAAAAAATGCCCCTCCCGTGCTGGGCACGGTTCTCAGCGCCTAGGGCAAAGGCAGGACATGATGTGTTGGCGGCACACAGCTTGCTGCCGGGCTGGCAGCTTGCACTGTCCTTGCTACCACCCCCAGGGACCCAGGAGTCTCAGGCCTTAGAACGAAGCTACTACACTCTGGGCGCTGAGGAGTCTCTCAGCCTTAGTATAGTATTGTACAGGGATTGAGCGCCGAACTGCTTTCTTCCTAACGTCTAACTGGTTTCTTCCCAGCTCCTGCACCTGGCTTGGCTTCCTTTTCTCCGAGTTGCTCACCAAATACCCAAATGGAACTGCACATTCAATATCATCTTCCTCTCCTGTCTCTGGAGGCAGGAGAGTCGTTAAGGACACACGCTCTGGAGTCAGACCACCAGGGTTTGCAACCCAGCTCTGCCAATGGCCAGCTGTGCGGCCTTGCACAGTTTACTTACCTTTTTTGGTGTCAGGTTTTCATCTCTAAAATGAGAATGACAACAGTCCTTAACTCGTACAATTGTGAGGATTCAGTGAGACAGGTAACGGGCCTGGCGCCTAGTTAGGGTTCAGTATGTTAGCTATTAATATATGGAAGGAAAAGTCCTTTATTTCCTCTCGCATTCACCTGCTCCTCTAGCTTCAGATACCTGCTCTTCCTTTCCCCAACTGCACTCTTCTCCAGTCATTGTGAGCCTGTCAGTGCTACATTTTCTTAAAGAAGAGATTTCCCTTGGATCCTTTCCATCTCCTGTAGACCCTAGCGCCGGATAATCACTGGCAACCAGAATTGGAAAGACCTTTTATAAATCATCTAGCTTAATTTGTTCTTTTTGCACATGTCAAACGTCAGAGCCAGAAAGATAATGTGACTTCATAAAGATCACGCTGAACTAGAGCCCCAACTAGCCCTACAGATATTAGCAACGTCAGATGCCAAGGTCCAACCCACATTTAATTCTAGTAGATTCAACGTATACCTGCTAAGGATCTGCTATGTACGTGTGTGTGTATGGTAATAGGTCAGACACTGAGAGGGTTATAAAATTGTTTCAAGTCACCCGTCCTGCTGGAAAAGTTGGATCTCGGGAGGTTGTGAGGCACTGTATGTCTTAGGAAACCAGGGGTCTCCATTCCTTTGCTTTATATACAGATATGGATCTATAAATAGATATTGATCTAGATTTAGTTTTATGTATATATTATTTTGTATATAGTTTTGCATATGTATTGTACATGTGTGAATATACAAATATACATATAAGTATATATAATTGAATTTAGATTCACCTGAGGAATTTAGTGAATTCTCCTGCCATCCTTTTGTTTTTTTTTTAGCTGCTCTGCAGGGCATGTGGGATCTTAGTTCCCCGACCAAGCATAGAACCTGTGCCCCCTTCAGTGGAAGCACGAAGCCTTAGCCATTGGACCGCCAGAGAAGTCCCTCCCCCCATCTTTTTAAATACCATCTTTCTGCCCTCGTACAGTGGGCATATCTATGCCAAATGATGGGGTTTGTATACACTCATAAATGGAACTACAGTAGAATTGGTCTTGGGGACAGGTCCCTCTGGCCCTGAATGTAGCCAGCAGGTCCCTACTCTGAAAATAGATGAAAGTCAGGTGCCACTCTTCATGGTGGGAGCAAAGCAAAGGACAATTCAAGGAAGAGAAAAACAAAGCAGTTTAAGTCTCTGTGAGATCTGGAAGGTGAAGGAGACCTACTCATTACTCAAGGAAGGCTCAGCAGGGACCAGAGGTAGAAGATACTCCTAGAAAAAGAACAGGCTTTGCTGAGAGCTGGATAGTGACCACCAATAGATTGAACTAATAATAGTCCTGAATCAGGGAACCCCTGAGCAAGACAAAACGGGTCTCTGGGCCTTCACATAAAAATGATTTACAGAGTGTTTGTCCCCTGGAAAGTCTTTATGTGTTGAGAAAGACATGTTGGTAGTTGTTTACAGCTTACTGTGAAGCACTATCCAGCGGATTGTAATCAGGTGCCACGCTCCGGGGGCCACGTTCACAGGAAGGCAGGGAGGAGGCCCAAGCTGCTGAGTTTGGTGCCAATTTCCTTGCCTTCAGTAAATCAGCAACATCCCAAGGCTGCCTTGTCCCACTGGCAGCCTTCTTCAGGTCAGGCATGACTGAACCCTCTCTTGTAACCCGAGACTGACTCTGAAATCCTTTCCAAAGCAAATACTAAATAGGATGCAGTGAGATTCTAGGTCTGAACACTTTGGTCACCTCCCATAGATTCTAGTACTGAAGTGGACCTCGGTGTATTTGAAATGATGAAGGGAGGGAGTGAGGAAAAAAGGGAAGAGGGAAGGGGCAGTGCATTATACAAGTTTTAGGAAACTAGCCTTCCTTCTCTTCAGCATTGGGGCCCATAAATGTGGTTACTTTTCTGTCCCCAATATACTGGCCCTCTCAGAAGCACTGGACACAGCTTGTCTGAGACACTCTCCTTTCTAGGCTCTCATGATGCCACAACCTTCCTGACTTGCCTTACCTTGTGCTTTCCTAGTCTGCTTTGTTGACTCCGTTTCCTCCACTCTACCTCTAAATGTTTGAGATGTTTTAGGGCTCAGCCCTAAACCCCTTTCTCACTCTCTTCCAAGATCATTTCATCCAGTCCCACAGCTCTAAATGGCATTTTTAAGATGAACACCCCCATATTTCTATGTGTGGCCCTCATCTCCTCTTTGAGTTCCAGACATATGACATGATGGCACAGGGTCTGGAGTCAGACAGCCCGAGTTTGAATCCTGGCTCTTCCACTTACTATGTGACCTTAAGCAAGTTGTTTAGCCTTTTTTTGCCTCTATTTCCTCATCTTTTTAAATACCATCCTTCTGCCCTAGTACAGGGGGCATATCTATGCTAAATACTGAGGTTTGTATACACTCATAAATGGTACTACAGTAGAATTGGTCTTGGGGACAGGTCCCTCTGTAAAGTGGGATGATAATAATTCCTGACCTCACAGTGTTGTTGTGAGAATTAAATGATCTAATACGTGTCAAGCGTCTGGGACAGTATTTGGCACATAGTAAGCATCAATAAAAGTTTGTTGTTGTTATTTCATCTGACTGTCTACTTGGCATCTCCTCTGGGGTATCTTATAGGCATCTCAGACTTAACACAGCCAAGACAGAACTCTTGATTTCTACCCGCAACATCACTCCTCCCTCACTTTCCATCATCTTTAGTACATGGGCACCACCAATCATCCAGTTGCTCAGGGAAAACCCAAGTGTCATCCTTTTGGTCATCCTTTTACCTCATCTCTTATACCCAATCCTTCAATACAGCTTGTCAAACTCCCAAATATATCCAGAATCTATCTACTTCTGTCTCTTTCCACTGCTGCCATCTTAGCCCAAGCCAGCATCATCTCTCACCTGGATCGATCCTTCACACATATGCCAACGATCTATTTAAAGTAGTTTTTCAGATCATGTCACTCTCCTGCTTAAAACTGTTTAATGGCTTTCTATTGGATTTAGACTAGAATCCAAACCCTCACCATGGCCTGTAAGGCCCTCCAGGATCTGGCCTCTGTCTCTCTCCAAACTCATCTCCACATTCACTGGCCTTCTTTAGGTTCTTAGTTCACACTAAGCTAGCTCAAACCTCAGGGCCTTTGCACTAGCTGTCCCTTCTACCTAGAATGTCTTTATCCCCAGAGCCTCATATGATTGGCTTCTTTTATCATTCAGAATTCAGGTTAACTGTCACAACGTTACTTCCTCTGAGAAGCATTTCTCCACTACTTAATCCAAAGTGGCTTCCCCCTGGGACTTCCCTGGCGGTACAGTGGTTAGGACTCTGCGCTTTCACTGCTGAGGGTACAGGTTCAACCCCTGGTCAGGGAACGGAGATCCCACAAGCCACGCAGCACAGCTAAATAAATAAATAAAGTGGCTTTCCCCCAACACTGTTTCATTTTCTTCATATCTGAAAATATCTTATTTGTTCATTTGTTGACTAGATTTTGTCTCTCCCTCCCTTCTAGAATGTTAGCCCCATGAGAGCAGGAACCTGGTCTGTCTTGTTTGCTATGTGTCCTCAAGTGCCTAGAAACATCACAAGGTTAAGGAATTTATGTTTGAAAGGATTGCTTTTAAAAATTGTGATAAAATACACATAACATTTACCACTTTAGTCATGTTTAGGTTTACAGTTCAGTGGCATTAAGTACATTCACATTGTGGTGCAACCATCACCACCATCCATCTCCAGAACATCCATGACTGCACTTAAGTATCCTAGCAATTCTGTGAAGTAAGTATTATTATTATTATAATTTATAGATGAGGGAAAGGAGGCACGGAGAGATTGAGCAACTTACCCAAATTCCCACAGCTAAAAAGTGACAGAGCTGGGATTTGAACCCAGGCAGTCTGCTTTAGAGCCTGTGCTCTCATCCACTGGCTTTCTGTACTAGATAAGTAAAGAAGATGCAGGGCAAGGCATGGGGCATATTGTGGCTGTTAAGACCCTGATGAAAAAAGAAAGTCACAGTTAGTAGCTTCAAAGCATGCCTTGACAGTATAGAGAAAGTAGTGAAAGGGTGGTCCTTTTTTTTTTTAAAGAATTCTTTTTTTTTTTTAAAGAATTCTTTTTCTTTTTCGTGTTTTTGTTTGTTTGTTTGTTTGGTTTTTTTGGGCTGCATTGGGTTTTTGTTGCTGCGCGGGCTTTCTCTAGTTGCGGCAAGCGGGGGCTACTCTTCGTTGCGGTGCGTGGGCTTCTCATTGCAGTGGCTTCTCTTGTTGTGGAGCCCGGGCTCTAGGCGCGCAGGCTTCAGTAGTTGCAGCATGCAGGCCCAGTAGTTGCGGCTCGCGGGCTCTAGAGCACAGGCTCAGTAGTTGTGGCGCACAGGCTTAGTTGCTCCGCGGCATGTGGGATCTTCCCAGACCAGGGCTCGAAGCCATGTCCCCTGCATTGGCAGGCGGATTCTTAACCACTGCGCCACCAGGGAAGCCCCAGGGTGGCCCTTTTTAAGATTCTTGCTCCTCAAAGGCAGTTTTATTTGTCATGGCAGAACAGAGTGGTGGTGAAGTTCATGGGCTTTGGCATCAGATAGACGTGGGCTTGAGTCCCAGTGCTGCCAATTACTAACTAGTAAGTTATTTCACTTGTCTGTGCCTCTGTTTCCTCACCTATGGTCAAGGATGAAGGCATTTACCTCATAGAAATGTTTTGAGGATTTAATGAGACCACTGATGTAACCTGCATGGCACCATGCCTGGCACGTGGTAAAGGCTCAGTAAACATAGGCTCTTGCTCCCCAACCAATAAATGGTGCACACCCCTCCCCCAGCTAACCCACTGTTTTGATTCAAGAGATCTCCCAGGCCAGGCTGAAGTAGTTGCACTTGAATAACTTCCTGGGCCATCAAGGTGACTAAAAGTGATCCCTCCCAGAACAGAGAAAGGTTCTTCCTTCAGCTAAGGACACATTCCCACTGCCCCACTTTGAGCCCCAGGAAACAATGCATTTCTGACTTTCTTAGAACAATCACCTTTTCCCAGCTTCCAGCTACTCCGGGTTCAGGAACTCAGAGCATCTTGCTAGGCAATCACAATTGTTCTTAATCATAAAAAGGACATTTACATGCCTTTTTTTAGTCAAGTTTAATCTCAGGGAACAGGAAGTGAAATCAATGTTTATTTGGCTCAACTGCAGACACTGAGCCACCAGCGGAGGGAACTGTTGTATGAAAGACCAACTTCCCCGACTTCCCAGTTTTTTTCTTGGCTACCTCTGGATTGATTAATTTCAGAGAAACTGAAGAGGGTCCAAGGAAGGACCATCAAAATGATTAATAAAAGGCAGAAGCTACTGAATGGTGCTAGGAGCTTCCAGTGAAGGGCAAGAAAAGGGGATGGGGAGGGGGAGGCCCTGAAGGCTGAAAACAAAGCAGCCACCGGAGACTGCAGAGCTGCAGGCAGCCTGAACCCAGCTACCTCCCTGGCCCAGTATCAGGCCAGGCACTTTGGGAGATGAAAAGGAGCTCAAGGCTTGGCCTTTGCCCACAAAGGTAGGGAGACGGGGCTATGCCCGCAAAAGGACAAATTAGAGTCCAAGCTGAAAATACAAATGCTGCAACAAGGCACTCACTCTCTGATACATGCCAAATGGCTGGTGCAGTGAGAAGGGCTCAGCACTCTGAGGAGGATGGGACCTCCACAGGTGATGGGGCCGGAGCCTAGGGGAGGGACACGATGTGGCCGGGCAGAGAAGAGGGAGAGCAACATAGGCCAGGGAAAGTGCAAGATCGAAATGCAGGAGGCAGGTTAGAAGCAAGGAAGAGTGAGGAGCCATGCCTGGTGGAGTGAGCACTTCTTGGTATGGACTAAGCGGGAGATGGGCGCTAGCAGAGGAGTTTGGATTTTATGCTACAGGCGGCTGAGCAGGGGGGTGTCTTGCCACCAGCCCTGCTTTGGCAAGATGGCTTTATTGAGGGATGGTGGATCGGAGGTAGAGACAGAGAGACCAAGCCTAACAGCACAGCCCTGAAGAAACCTTCTACAGCTGCAGCCACTGAAAATGTGCTCAAGCGCAGAGAGGGGCCAGGCCTCAGTTGACAAAGCAGCTGGAGCCCAAGCATCTCTCCAAAAGATGCAGTCTAGCCTCCACACCCTGGGACCATGGCCTCCGTTCTCTCAGGCCCACCAAGCCCATGGAGCTGGTCACCATTCAAAGCACAACTCAGCAAGCTTAGGCCTGGACCAAGGACAGATTTCTGGGCAGATGATATCTCTGTTATAAATAGAGAATTTGACTCCAGGTGGGAAATTCAATTTGTGGGAGCAGATGAAATCTTCTGAAACCAAGATTTGATTTCCTGAGCAAATGTCCTTTGGTCTTAATGAACAAGAGAAGGAGATAGGGAAAAGAAGCTATAATTAGGCTTTTTCCTTAAATAGGAGGCTTCTTGGATTACCAGGGAACTGCCTGCAGTGCCTTAACAAATGCCTCCCATTTCGGAGCCATGACTTTTGAGGTAGAGAATGCCATTCAATATCGATGCATCACTTAGGGATGGTTGCAAAGTGCTTTTCAGCTCTTGTCATTCATTAGGCATCCCCATCTCCCACCCGCTCTCCTCTCCCCGTCCTTTCCTAAGGCCCACCCCACCAGGAACGTGGCAAGTCTTCTGCAAGTTGAAAAGATGAGAACTCGCAGATAGAAAGGTTAATCAATTGACTCCAGGCCAAACACAGCAAGTTACTGACAACCCAGCAGTGAGAATGTTCTAGTCAGGCCTTTCTGGGGGTTATTGCTTTAGCCCACTGAAACACACAAACCAATGCCCGCTTTTCCTTGCAAAGCTAATATTTTTTTTCTTCCCTGTCTGGTGAATGGCAGGCAGAGGAACAAAAAATGAGGTCCAGAACTTCCCTGGTTGTGCAGTGGTTGAGAATCCGCCTGCCAATGCGGGGGACACGGGTTCGAGCCCTGGTCCGGGAGGGTCCCACATGCCACGGAACAACTAAGCCCGTGCACCACAACTACTGAGCCTGCGCTCTAGAACCCACGAGCCACAACTACTGAGCCCACGTGCCACAACTACTGAAGCCTGCGCGCCTAGAGCCCATGCTCCGCAACAAGGGAAGCCACCGCAATGAGAAGCCTGTGCACCGCAACGAAGAGTAGCTCCCGCTCGCCGCAACTAGAGAAAGCCCGCGTGCTGCAACGAAGACCCAACGCAGCCAAAACTAACTAACTAACTAACTAACTAACTAGATAGATAAATAAATAAATAAATAAATAAATAAATAAATAAATAAATAAATAAATAAAAATTAAAAAAAGAAAATGGGGTCCAGAAAAGACAGAGCGAAGAAAAGAGAAATTAGTGACAGACAGAAAACGCGAATGGCAGAAGCCGGCTGAGCCTCCAGGCCTGGTGTTCCTGAGCCCCGTGCTCAGACGGAGTCAGCATGGAAAAGAGGGAGGGCCACTGTCACCAGGAATCAATCACTTCCTACCTGTGTGGTCCTGGACGGTCAGTTAGTCAATCTGAGCCTCAATTTCCTCATCTATAAATGGGGATTATAGCAGCCCTACATGCCTCACAGTGTTATTGTGAAAATCAAATAAAAGCCAACTAGAGATTGTCTGAGGGTGAACCAGGAAAGGCCTCCATACTCTCAAACTCCTCAGCCACCTGCCTCCATGTCAAACATTCCCACCGTTCATCACACTTTTGGAGAAAGACATTGATAGCTTAGCTCTGGACAAGAATGCAAACTTTTGGGAGGGGAACTCATTGGCCCATTAGCACTCACTAGCACATTAGCAATAATTCATTTACCAGATTACTGGGGCCCCCCAGGGCTTTGAGGGGAGGTAGATTTAAACACTCTTTCTTCTCTAGAGTCTTTCAAGGGACATTTATCTCTGGGTGTGTTTTCCTTCCAAAAAGGTCCGGGTGCATCCTTTTGTAAGTTTGCATCCCCATGAAAAGCATTGGGCAAATATTCAACCCTCCTTTGGGTTTTTTTCCAGGGGGACCTTAGGCACAGAGAGGTTAAGTCAAGCATCCATGACCACACAGTGGCCCAGCCAGGATGGAGAGCCTATCAGATCAGAAGCACCCAGGCCTCTGCTCACCAGCCTGGGAACGTTTCCTGTCATCCATCCAGTTTCTCCTTTTGAAATTTCACCCCACTCCCACCCCAACCCAGAGAGATATGAGTAAGGGTGAGGAGGCTGGGTCCTGGCAGCACTGTCCCAAGCACACACCCGGAATCCCTTGTGGGGAAGAGCTGTACCGCTGGCGGCAGCAGCAGCAAGCACTTGGCATCTGACGGGCTCTGTCAGCATCCACTGAAATTGGTGTTTTGCTTCCTAACTCCAGGAGGGCAAACATGCCTAAGATGCCAGCAGTGGGGAGAGAAGGAAGGCACACAAGGAAGCGATGGGCGATTCCCCAGAGTCTGTCAATTCAGCTCCTACTCCAAGGCCTTCCTGAGCCACTGGCCCTCTCTCCACGGGGCTCCCTGTGCATGAGGGAGGTGGGCGGGGAGGGCCAGTAGTGCAGAAGGTAGAGAGAGAGAGAGAGAGAGAAAAAGAAAGAGAGAGAGAGACAGACAGACTAGAGAGATACACAGAGAGAGAGAGAAAAAGGAAGCTCCAGAGTAGGGCCAGGGCAATGCAAGGCTGCTGGTGGGGAGATTTTCTTATTCCCTCCCTTCAGTGGCCTCTCCTTTGGCCCTGGCCCCCAACTCTCCCAGAGCAGCATCCTTTCTCCTCAGCCTTGCTTTGGCTGTGCTTGGATGCAGGTTTGTCCCAGGGCACTTGTTAAATACAGAGTCTGAGGGTCCAGGATGGGGCCCAGGAATCAGCATTTTCACTGCAACAGGACCACAGCTGGGGAAAGGCTGCGGTCGAGCTCGGACACCCTACCCCACCGCACCCCAAGGAAAGGTCCCTGGTCACTGTCTCATCCCCTCACAGCTCTGCCCTCCGAGAGGTGACAGGCAATCTGATAGATTTATTCAGGTGAGTGCATTAATGGGCGCTAATGACTTAATGTGCTGTCCATTCCAGATAACATGTGCAATTTACCAGGACCTTTCGGAGGCTGGGCCTTAACCCAAAGGAGAATTTCCGGCACACACAGCTGGGGGGCGGTGAATGTGAGTAAGGGGAAGGCTCGCATCACGCCAGGTGGGAGGCTGCCGCTGCCCTCTGGCACCTAGGGGTACAGCTGGTTCTGCTGCGGGTCCTGCGGGAGAAATTGAGCTTCACGAGAAGACAGGCTCCCCCTACACTCTTCCACGCCCCAACACTCCAAACTGTTCCAGTCATTCTTTCTGTTCACCGCTGTCTTCAGTAGAGATAGTGGGTCAAAAGCAAGCAGGTTCTGGGATGATGCGTTCATTCAGAGCTGCTCGAATGGGGGTGTCTGTACCTCTTGTGGGGTACACAGGGCCACGGGATAAACACAGTGCACTTTTATGGAGCTTCAATGTATGCAAGGATTTTAAAGCTATGCAATACTTACATGGTAAGTCAAACACCAGCGTACTATGGAATAGAATCTGAAAATTCATGTTTCTGAAATAAATTGTGAGACTTTGAAGAAATCTGGCACTTTGGGCCATTTTGGCCTTCACGGCCGGGTTCTCATTTATTCCGTTCTTAGGGACTCCGTGTGTGCATTGGTAAAAGTTGAGAAGCACTGCCAGTTACAGTCTGTGTTTCCCTAAGTATAGATTAGTTTATCGGATTATCTAAGACTAGGACAAGGGATGGATACATTTTGATGGGGGACAGAGATTGCATTTGGGAAACACCCAGAGCCTGAGGGGTTGTCTAGGGAAGGGCACGCAAAGAGGATCCAGGAAGAAAGGGGCTTATTGAGGGGAGGAGTGGGGGGATGCTAGGAAATCTTGTTCAGCCAACCTCCATCGAGTAAGTGAGATGAGCAGAAGCAGGGAAGGCTAGGGAGCCGGCAACAGCAAAGAGGCCTGGGATTTATGGATGCAAAGAGTGTCCCTCTGACCCCAAGCCTCAGAGAGGCTCCAAGACCCCATTCTGGTCACAGGGCACCTCTGTGGGAAGAACTACAGTTCTTGAATTACAGGGGCATGAATTGAGACTGGGAAGCTGGGAGCTAGCTGGGACCCACAGAATGAGCAGGTGGCAGGGCCCGCCAGGCAGCTGCGTTGGAGGGGAGAGGGCACCAGCCAGCGAGGCTTTGGGAAAGGACTGGCTGGCAGTTTGCAGCTCATCAGCCCAGGAGCTGGTCCCTTAGTGTCTCCCAGCCCACACTGGGTGGGCAGGCTCAGCACACAAAGGGCCACTAAAAAGCCCTCTTAGCGACAAATCCTAGTGACAATTCCTTTGAAATGGCCCTTTTCCGTCTGCATTTTTCTCTGGTTTCTCTCTGGCCTCCTGCTTTCCTGGTAGCTCCCAGTTTCCCAAGGAGCTCAGGAAATCGGGAGGTTCCTCTCGATTTTTCTCCACCCACCCTGTCCCAAACATCAGGGCACTGGTTGGCCCCAGATGCTTTAGGATTGGTGGGTGTCTTGCCAAAAGGCAAGACGGAGACCAAGGGGCTGGGGCTGAAAAATTACAAAGTGAGTGGTTTCCTCCTTGATGGTTCTGATTATGCCATCCCTCCTTCTACTACCCCAGGGCCTGCCTAGCCAACTGGGAGGGGGGGCGGACCTTGCTGCCTTAGGCAGATGCACTTCCTGCTCTTGCCATTGGCCATTGGTGATACTCTGCTCTTCACTTATTCATCTTTCCCTGGATGCTAGTGGATTACTGGATTGTCCCAGCAGAGGCAGGTAGTTGAGTATGTCTCTGGAAAAGGCTACTAGCTTGTCTACACTGTATAACCCCAGTTGAAGGCTGGGAGTCACAGCCTTTTTGGAGACACTATAGCTGTTGCAGTCAAATTGGCATGGGTTCAAATCCTGGATTAGGCCCTACTAACTGTGTGACTTTGTGGAGATTACTTAACCTCTCTGAGCCTTCATTTTCCTTTAAAATAGCCATAATCATAATACCTACTCTTTCATTTCCTTTAAAATAGTCATAATCATAGTATCTACTCTCTCAGGTTTATTGTGAGGATTACACTTGCAAATGCACGCAAAATGCTAGCATGATGCTTGGCCCATAATAAGTGCTCAATAAAAGCTAGCAAGTATCATTATTATTACTATTAATGCTCATTCTGTGGTTGGAATCCAGGTTCCACTACTTATCGCTATGTGAGTCTTGGCTACTTCCTCCTCTGTAAAAAAAAAGGATGATCATGTTCCCTAAGTAAGAGGGTTGTGATAATTGTGAAATGAGTTAATGCATGTAAAGCTCTCAGGGCTGGCTGGAGGTCCTACCAGGGAAGTGGAACTAATTGTATCCCCTGGGATGAAGAACCATCCACCTTTTCCTAGGAGCATTAGCAGAGCGCCCAGCTCAAAGTGAGTGATGGGTCGATAAATGGTAATCAGTATTACTATTATTACTGAAGGCCAAGAGAGTCTCTGTCCATTTATTCCTGGATTCTCAGTTAAAGGTGAGTTGAGTTGCTTGGTTGTTAACTGTCGATTAAAGTCCAAGGTGCCAGTGAGGCTGGGCTGCCTCCATCCACTCTCAGTGTGCAGGGGAGAAAAAGAGTGCCACTTATTAGCTTCTTCTCAATGTACTGATTTCAATAGGAAATAGACTTCTGGCTGGAAGATTGTCATTCGTCATCCAATTGTCATGAGATTTGAAGAGACTAAATGTTTATCCCGAGGGGATCTTCCTCACCAAATTTCAGTGTGACTGGATTGAGGGTCCCAATTTTACATGCAAGTGTTTATTTTGCTGCATTTGGGCACAGGGTTAAGAATGTTGAAGAACCCTCTCTGTACCCTGTCTCCTGCTCTCCCTCCTCCTTTGTTGAGCATAGGGGGTGCAGACAGTTTGTCAAATAACAAAAACAGAAACAAATCCTACTGGGAATTCCCTGGCGGTCCAGTGGTTGGGACCCCGCGATTTCACTGCCGAGGGCGCGGGTTCCATCCCTGGTTGGGGAACTAGGATGCCGCAGGCTGCGCAGCGTGGCCAAAAAAACCCAAATCCTACTATGTGATTCTGGATTCTGGGGAGGGTAGGGAGGGTGGGCGGGAGGGGGAGTTCTCCTTTTGGAAATGAAATCCGCCAATGTGCATGTAGGCTCAAGAACTCATTTTGTCCAAGAGTAAAACAGAATGCAAATGCTACATCACTTCAGGACTTCCCTAGTGGTGCAGTGGTTAAGAGTCCGCCTGCCAATGCAAGGGACACGGGTTCGAGCCCTGGGCCGGGAATATCCCACATGCCGCGGAGCAGCTAAGCCCATGCGCCACAACTACTGAGCCTGAGTGCCACAACTACTGAAGCCCATGCACCTAGAGTCTGTGCTCCTCAACAAGAGAAGCCACCGCAATGAGAAGCCCGCACACCACAACAAAGAGTAGCCCCCGCTCACCGCAACTAGAGAAAGCCTGCGTGCAGCAACGAAGACCCAACGCAGCCAAAAATTAAAAATAAAAATAAATAAATAAATTTATTTTTAAAAAAACCTACATCACTTCAGACAGGAAATAAGCAGGGTGAGAACCAAACGGGGAGCCTTTTAGTAGGCGACTAGGAGGCAGATTCCTCTTGAGAAAGAATGACAGCTACCATTAACTGTGATCTTTACATCCATTATCTCATTTAATACCCCCAATAACTCTGTGAAGTAGGTTCTGCCAGCATCTCCATCTCACAGGTAAGGCTTAGAGAGGCTAAGTGACCTACCTAAGGTTACACCTCTAATAAGAAGCAGATTCTAAACGCTGTGTACTTAATCTCTATTCTCAACTGTACCTTGCCTCACTCCTCACCCAGGAGCCCTCACACATGCATATGTCCAGTGATACAGTCCCTCCCAATACTCTCTCCCCTTCAGTACCCCTTATTTGCTTGTGTTTACTGCACAGCAGAATGACTGGAGACTGGCATCTGCTCCCAGTGAGCCCAGCAAGCAGCAGAAGATGGCTAATCAGAGTTGTAAAATGCATTTGTTTTAGTTATTAACCCGTTGAGTTTTAATTGTAAGAACTGGTACAAACCAACTTATTGGTATGTGTTATTAATGTTCAAATTAATAAGGAACGAACTGGGTAAGGATCAGGGAACTCTGGAGGGGATGCCCCCGCCCCGGAGACACCACCCCAAGGAAGCCAGCTAGGGACCGTCTGGCCGCAAAGAGCATTATTCATACTAGACAGCTGGTTCCCTGCTCCCTCTCCAGTCCCTGGAGGCAGGAGGCCAGCTCTTCCCTGCTTCTCTTCACCTCTCTCTTTTGGAAGGATTAGAAATCAAGTCTGAGTCACTTCTCTAGCTAGACTAGACTTTTTTTTTGGTACTAGCTCAGTGTGTCTGTGGCCCCACGTGTGATCCGTGTGTGTCCCCGTGTGTGTGTTGTGCTCTTCAGAGCATCTTCCTGTGTGTTGGTCTGCCTGTGCGTTTGCCCAGGAATGCTGTGTGTCTCTCTCCCTGGTATGTCTTTACTTTCACTCACCATCCATTTGTAATAATTCCTTCGGCTTGTTTTTCCAGCCTAGGCTAACCCATCCAGATGCAGGGAATTTCCATCCTTTTTTTCACAGTAGGAAGTGCCAGGAAGGAAGCAAAAAGTGTGCTCAGTGGATAGATGGGCAAATCTGCTAGTCAGCTACTCCACTGCTGATCCCAGCTGCGGGGAGCCACAGAGCCCTGCACTGGGAGCTCTCCTCTGTATCCTGGAAATTCCACGCAGCTCACAAGACCATCCTCTTGCCCCAGGATTGCCCCTCAGTAGCCCTCCAGCCTCTTCTGAGGCTTTACCCAAATGCTTAAGTAGAACTGGAGGTGGGGAAGAGATTCCAACTGGGATGGGTCCCCTTTTCCCAACAGCCTCCCTTCCAGAGTCCAGGCACACAAGGGAAATTGAGGAGGGCTCACTTTTCACCCTAGAACTGCTGAGGCTCAAGTGTGCCAATGTTAGTTGTGTCTGCGAGGGGCCTCTGGCGTGCAAAAATTCACCACGCATTTGGCATCACCAGAGGCTTCAACTCCACCCTTTCCTTCTGTTTTTCTTTTCCCTGGCCTCAACTTTGCCCTCCCAGACCCACTGTCCAGTTTCCCAGTCCCTGTGGGTCCCCACTGAGGCTACCTTTTAGGGGAGAAGAAGAGCGGCCTTTCTTCTAGATCCCCAGAACTCCTCCAAAGGGGTCTGGAGCCACCTGGGAGACCAAGAGCCTTCCTTGAATCTCGGTTGCTACATGTTTAGTATTCACAGCGTGTCTCTTAAAAATGTCCTGAGATCATTCATCAGGCACTGTGCTGTGTGCCTGGTTGCTCTCCTTTGGGAGTGTGTGTGTGTGTGTGTGTGTGTGTGTGTGTATGTGTGGTGTGCAGGACCCTCCCTCCATCTGCTGGTGAACACAAACACGCACACACATGTTAACCTCCTTCCCTTCTCACCAAACCAACCGCATGCTCTAAGCGGACCTCTGCCAGCTGGCAGATCGCTCGCTTCCTGAGGTGGGCTCCCGAACTGGGCCTGGGCTCGAAACAGCTCGCACTCCAGTGCTGGGGAGAGGCGCTGCGAGCTGGAGACGGAGCCGAAACTCAAGGTGCGTGTGGACGTTGGCGGTGGCGACCAGAAGGGGAGCTGCAGGGAGGGCCCACCCCAGCAGAAGGCGAGCAAACAGGGGGCGAGGGGGTGCTCGGGGAGGCAAGGTCAGGGGCCGGGGAATGGAGTCCCGAAGCGAGCGTTCCCGTGGCCCCTTCTCGGCAGTTCACTACCCGCCCCCATTACCCCCACTTTCGCGGGTGCACTTCGGAAATTGGCTTGCCCTCTTCGCTGCCAGCAGTTCCCGGCAGAGCCCAGGCGGAACGGTCAGGTTCAAAAAGTGAGGCAGCGTCGGGCTGGGTAGCTGGGTGGCTGGGTTGTATCCTGGGAGATTCTTTCCCCAATTGTCAATTTTGTGCGTATTTTTAGTTGTGACCCGAGCCGGCAGCTGTGCCTTTAAGCCGCGTTCCCATTCGGGGAAACCGACGCCCGCACTCGAGGGTCGGGAGGCGCCGGAGAGGCCCCTCATTCCGTACTCCCCCCTTTCCTCCCCCTCCCCTCCCCTCCCCCGCCCCCTCTCCCCTCCCCTCCTCGGCCGTCCGGCCGTCTCGCCGCCATCCGTCACCTCGCAGCCTGCCGCACTCCTGGAGCGAGCGAGAGACGAGCGAGCCACGGCGATGGTGCCGCCCGCGGCGCAGCCATGGAGCCCGCCCGAGGAGCCCGCGCGCGCCGCTGCCAGCCTGCCCGCAGCCCGCCGCCTGCGCGCCAGCTCCCCGCGTCCCGGGCCAGCTGCTGCCGCCCCGCCAACCTTCGCCCGCCCCGCCGCCCGGCGCCACTGAGCCCCACGCCCGTGCCGGGCTCGGGGACACGGGCGCCCTAGTCCCGCTGCCGCCGCCGCCGCCGCGCCACCGCCGCCGCCGCGCCGCCGAAGAGCAGGAGGAGGAAGAGGAGGCGGAGGAGGAAGGTAAGAGGCGCGCTGCCTAAAGGGAGGCGCACCCGCAGTCTCAGCCCGGCTGGGGGTGAGGCGCGGCGGGAGCGTGCCGCCCCGGGCAGGCTCGGGGAGGCCGGGTGCTTGGGCGCCCCCGGCAGCCGGGGCCGGGGCGGGGGGATTCGAGCGTCGGGCCGCCCGGAGTTTGGGCGGGCGGGGGGAGCGGCCGGTGCTGTGCCCACTGACCGGTGAGTCGCCGGAGTGGCGGGCTCGCCTCGGCCGCTGAGGGTGCGGGTCGAGGAGCCGAGCACAGGGGAGCGCAGCGCGTTCATTATGGAGCCTTTGTGTGCGCGCCGGGGCCGTGGGCACAGTTGGGAGAGCCGGCGAGACGCGGGGCTTGGCTGCTGGGAGGTGGCCCCTTAGTCGGGGTGCCCCGAGAAGACCGAGCCCCTGGGCTGCCAGAAACAGCTGTCTGAAGCATGTGCGTGGTTCCCGGGGCCATGTTCGCACGCGGACACGGACGCACACACGCACACACAGCCGCACTGTATACCCGGCGCTCAGCTTACACAGTCACCCTCATCCAAAGGCGAAACATACACACACACACACACACACACACACACACACACACACACACAGCTACGGTTGCCCCCTCCCACCAGGAAGCAGTCACCCAAACACAAACAGCTACATGCACCCCCTCCCCAGCACCGCTAACACACGTATACACACACACACACACACACACACACACACACACACGCTCGCTTCTCTACTCCTCAGCCGGGTGCTTTGGAGCTTGGAGTGAGTGTATGTGAGTGAGTGTGTTGTCTCAGAGTGTCCCTGAGAAACTACATGACAACTGCACATTACTGCAGATCAGTACCTGCTGCCACCCAAGGCACAAACACATAGCCACCCCCCACCCCAAGCTGCTGTAGACCCCTCTACCAGGGCCCTTAAGAACTCCATTCTGGCCAAAAGCGTTCCCAACTCTTGTAGTCGTGCCCATCCACACCCGAGCTCCTGGGCTTCTTTTGCACACCCATACACACACACTGAAACCACTGCAGGGACAAAAATGCTTGACACCTTCCGTTAGAAGCAGGTGGCGTCCCCACCCTTGTAGCTGCCACCAAAGAGCCCTTGATCACGGTGTACGCTGAATTCTGCCAGACCTGCCCCCTCCTTTTGGCATCTTAGTCCAGCTGCAGAGCCCTGGAGTCCACCGGGTGGTCTCAGCATCCTGCAGCTCTTGCAGAGGGCGGGGCAGTCTCTGGACTCTTGCCCATTGGAGAAACGGCTATAAGAGCAAGGCTCCCTTGGGGGCGCCCTTCTTGGCGTGGAGGGTGGGTGAGTCTATGCTGACTCAGAGAGAAGCCCCGAGTGAGTTTTCCCACTGGAAGTCTTGGGGTAAAAGGCACACACTTTGGCCTTGAGGGCCTGGGGTGCTGTGGCGATTCAGCCACTGGGGCCCTCGGCTGGGGGACCTTGCCCCTCCTTCCCTTTCCCTGCCCATCAAGCTCACTGCAGGAGAAACGGGGGAACCCAGCCCTCAGCTTCCTGGGAGCTGAGAGGCTTCCCAGGAAGCCTTTGCTATTTCCACTGAGCGAAAGGCTCTCAGCTCTCCCCCGGGAGACCTCAGCAAGACTTGGCCATGTCCAGGCAGACATGCCAGCTTCTACCCAATTTCGTAGCTTATTTTTTTTTCACGTGAGAGAAGCAATTCAATCTCAGCAGCTTGGCGTGAGGGCACCCCTGAGGTGAAATAAGACATAATGTATGTGTGGAGGGGGAAGCAGGTTGGGGGGAGGGAGGGAGGACTAGTGCGTTTGACGGGTTTAAGTGGAGATGCCGAGTCAGACTGTAGCCCTTGGTAAAATCGTGACAGAGATGCTTCGACGTCAGAACTCCTTCCCTGCACCCCTCCCGTCGGCTGCTCCAGGCGCCTCTGGGTCCCCTCCCCCACCCCCTTAGGCGCTTAGGTAGGGCTTTGCTCCAAGCTCGATCAAATCTGAAGACAGAATCCCTGTCTGGCCAAGGTGTTAATAGCTGATGGTGGTTTATTGCCTTCACCCTTCAGTTAACATTTGCATTTTCAAAGGAGGCTGAGGAGCGGCTCCGTTGGTGGTGATTTCAGGCACCTGTGGCAGGACCCAGGCAGGAGCCGCTGTGGATGGATGGGATGGATGGCATCGACCGTCTCTGTCTGGCCCCGAGTTATGCGTGATGTGTGTGTGGGAGTGGGGATGTGGGAAGGTGGGATGTAATTATGGAGGACTTGGAGGCCCACAGAGAGAAGGTTTAAATTGATGTGAGAGGCAATTGGGAGCCACTGCAGGATTCTGAGAAGGGAGGGATATGATCCGAGCAGGAGAGAAACACTCCTTGCTGCGTGTGGAGAGATCCTCCCCTCTCTCCCACCGGCAGTCACCACCACAATTGCCTTGTAAGTGTGAGCTGATGACCACCAGAGAGAGGAGGCGGGCCAGAGTAGGGGGGTAGGTGCCCCAGGTTCCTGGCTCTTAGTATCTCCCGCATCTGAGGTGCCCTGCAGGCTGGCTGGGCTAGCTGCCCGGAGCCAGCCAGTGCCCCCATAAACATCAGCTAGTGATGCTGTCGTTGCTGTGGCTCCTGAGAACGCAGTGGAGCTGCTGCCTCCCTGGGTGAGGGGGCTGGGCACTCCTAGGAGGCTGTAGGCCCCATTTTGAATGAGTCTGAGGACCTCGCTCTCTGGTGAATGGCGCAGTCCCAGGGTCTTGGGAAGTGAGCTGTGTGGCCTGATCGGGGGATTTTGCCACCAACTCAGTCCTTTGGGAGCCATGGTAGGTTGAAAAAGTGCAACAGGAAAGCCCTGGGATTGCTGATAACAGCAGCAGGCTGGGCAAGGCAGGAGGGCGCAAGGGGTCGGGGTTGGGGGGTGTTCAGGGGGGCAGGGGCAGAGGAGAGGCGTTGGTCCGGCACCGCCCCACTGCAGTAGTACCCCCGTTGGTCCTTGGAGGGAAGCACAGGTGGATGCAGGACAGCAGAAGCACTCTGTACCCCCCCCCAACTCTGCAAAAATGATTGGGCTCCGCACCCAGCACCAGACGAGGCACCCTGAGAGGGCAGCACCAATGCAGTGGAAGAAGGATCCCTGTTCTTTTGGAGCCTTTAGGCTAGATGAAGTCACAACACACACACACACACACACACACACACACACAAATTGCACACGGGACCTCCAAACAGACATGCACACACAAGCACGCTTGCGCTCACATGCACATACGCACACAAAAACACACACACCTGGAGCAAATTATGGGAAATGAGGCTCATGCTGACAAGCTCAGCTTCTGGGGGTTCTGGGGGTTCATGCCTTCAGAGGCCCTGGCGATCCCTTTTAGGGGGAGCTGAGAGGGTCCCCATCGATACTGGGTGAAGACCCTTAGCTCTGACAGGCCCCTGGGAGGAGGCCACTCCCAAGATAGCTTCAGCTGTGGTCCAGCCTTAAGGCTATTAGCATTCGAAGCAGAAAACTCTGTTCTGGCTCTTCTCTCAAGGACTTCTGTTTTCCTTCTTACCATAAATTCAAAAAGGAAAACACTCTCTTGCATTATCAGCAGCCAAAACGAAGGACTCTGAAAATGGGCTGGACCTTGCAGCCCTGCTGTGAAATCTGAGGGCTGGGGCGTAGGGAGGGGAGGAGAGGGGAGGGGAGGGAGCAAGGGGAGGGAAGTGCACCACCTTCCCTCCTTTCTGGTCCCCCTTCAGCTGAGCTGGTAAGGAGAGGGAAGGGATCTTGGGGTCCTGTGTGATTTCCCACCCACGACAGGCAGCGCCCCCTTTTCTGAGGGCACCATCCTTACGATGGAACGTTAACAATCCAGTGGCACGCCAGCGCCTGCTCCCCTGGGCAGTTAGAAGAAACGAGCTTGGAAATCAGTGTGGGTATGACACGGGGGCAGGGGGAGGCGAGGGAGGGGTGCTGCCTGTTACATGGAGGAGCCGGTGTGCTTGTTGTGTTGCGTTGATGAGCAGAGGTGAGCAGGTTTCCCTGGGAGCATCCCTAGCTAGTGACCTTTTCTGAGCCTCGGCTTTACCTCGGCATTAGCCACACTGCTAGCCATCGCTAGCTTTTTGAAGATGCCCTCTGCCTGGTTGTACTGTTTGGGTCTCCTTCCACCTCAGTGACTCCTCCTTTTTTCTCTGTTTTGCTAGTTACTCCTCCTTAGCCCTCAGATCGGGGTGTCCTCTTCCTCTGTGTCTGCTTCCTCTGTTGGCAGCTGGGGGTCATGGCTTCCCCTCTCACCCCTCTCCTGGGCGCTCCCACTTCTCTTGCCCAAACTTAACCCCTCTCCGCTATTTCAGTCCTCTATTTCCATCTTCTTGCTGAACCTTTCCCCTTGGATAGTCTGCCATCGTGTCACAAACTCAGCGTTCACAAACTCATCTCATTGTCTCCCAAAGATGCCTTGCTCTTCTGACCTCTCTGTTACATAGCTTTCTAGTCTCCCAGACTAGAAACCTCAGAACCATCTCTGATTCTACCCTGGTCCACCCTGACCCTGCCACCACCTCATGTCTGCACTGTACTAGTCTCTTTCCTTTCTGGTCCATAATACACCTGCCAGATTAATATTCCTAAATATCCTTTATTCAAGACATGTATGAGCAATGTCTTTGAGAGGATGATACCTGTGGGGTAAATTTTAGCTTCCTGAGCCTGGTATTCAAGGCTCTCCTTGAGTGGGCCCAACACTGTGTATTCTTTCAAGCTTATTTCCTACTCTTTGCCCACATCGTGGATTCTCACATTTTAATGTGTCTCAAGATCGCTTGGGGGAACTGTTAAAATGCAGATTCCTGGGTCCCACCATCTGAGCTTCTGCTTCAGTAGGTCTAGAGCCTGAGTCCAGGAATATGCACTTGAACAGAGTCGCCCAAGTTGTTTGTTCATGTGCCCGACGCACAGTGACGCCAAGTAAAACTCCGAAACGTCGGAGTTTGGAACAGAGAAAGGTTTATTGCAGGGCCAAGCAAGGAAGTCGCATGGCTCATGCTCAAAAACCCCGAACTCCCCAGTGATTTTGGGGGGGAAGTTTTTAATAGGCAAAATTAGGGGTGAGGGCTGCAGGATGTGTGACTTTCCTCTGATTGGTTTCTTCTGATTGGTGATGAGGTAGCAGGGCGGTGCTCCAGGAATCTTGTGCTCAGCCTGAAGTTACCATCCCGCAGGGAGCTTTAGTTCCTGCAGAAGAACTCAAAGATATTGTTATGTACATTCCTTGAGGTGGGGCCAGGTTCCTGCCCCAAGGCTGCACTATTGTTTCTGGACTGCTCCTCCCTTGTTTCTTCACTCCCTCCCTTCCCTGATTTGCAACTGTTTGAATCTGCCCTTTTGAACTCAGGGAGGTCTAGGGGGCTGAAGACTTTATCCTGCAAATAAGAAACTGACAGACGCCTGAAAGGCTTTTGTGCCCTGGAGGGCCCCACCGGGTCCTGCTCAGTTTCAAAGTGATTCTGATGTTCTTGGTCTGCTTGAGAAACACAGTCCTACGTGGACCCTCTACTCTAGCCAAGTTTCTTTTGTCAGGCTCTCCTAAACATGTCTTTTGTACATTTTTTTAAAATTAGTTTATTTATTTATTTTTGGCTGTGCTGGGTCTTCGTTTCTGTGCGAGGGCTTTCTCTAGTTGCGGCCAGCGGGGGCCACTCTTCATCGCGGTGCGCGGGCCTCTCACTATTTTGGCCTCTCTTGTTGCGGAGCACAGGCTCCAGACGCGCAGGCTCAGTAGTTGTGGCTCATGGGCCCAGCCGCTCTGTGGCATGTGGGATCCTCCCAGACCAGGGCTCGAACCTGCATCCTCTGCATTAGCAGGCAGACTCTCAACCACTGTGCCACCAGGGAAGCCCTTGTACATTTTTTTATTGCAACTGTGCTCTTGTTCATGCCGTCCCACTCACCAGGGGCGCCCTCTCCTCTCTGCCTGTGCTCTACTTCTATCCAATACCACAATACCCGTCCTTCAACTCTCATTCAAATTCACCTCCTCTGTGAAGTCTTCTCTGATCATTCTAGACTGAAGGCCTTTCTCTCCCTCCTCTGAACTCCTCCTGCACTTACTGTCTCTAAAATACATTTGGTAAGTGCATCACTGATACACCTCACTATTATTGCTTGAGTCATTAATTCATATATCCCTCACATGCAAATATAACTTATTATATGTGTATGTCTGGTCTACATTATAAGTTCAACAAAGGAAAAAGCCTGGTGTTTTTCATCTCTTTTTTATCTCCATAGCACACAATGCCTTACACAATGTAGGTGTTCAATTAGCATTTCTTGGGTTGGATTGAATACTAGTTAATAGTAGATAGGGATTCTATCATATCTCCCCCTGCACATCAGCTCCATAAATGTTTACTGAGCACCTATTATGTGCAAGGTGCTGTGCTAGTTGCTAGAAAGGATATAAAGATGAAGGAGGCCTCTTGTCTTCCTCAGCCTCAGTCATCTTTGCATTTACAAGGCCTAGTGCATACAAGAGGTCCTTACTAGATATTTATTGAGTAAACAAATGAATTAATGAGTAAGTGAAGAAATGAAGTTCAGACAGGAATCATTTGAGCGAGGACATAGGGTAGGTGTCATAGAGAAATGAGGTAAGAGTAGAAGATAAAGCTAGGAAGGGAGTCTGGGATATAGTGGATGACTATCTGTTTTGTTTGTTTTTGGCCTCGAGGCATGCGGGATCTTAGTTCCCCCACCAGGAATCTAACCCACGCCCCCTGCAGTGGAAGCAAAGGTGGAGTCCTAACCACTGGACTGCCAGGGAAGTCCCTTGTTTTTGCTCTTTATTATGAACATTTCTCCCCCCAAGTAGAGAAAATAGTATAGTAAGTCCATATACTCATTATCAACATTAAGTAATTACCAGGACTTGGTCATATTTACTTCATTCATCTTTTTTTTTCTTGGCTGAAGTATTTTAAAATAAAGTTTAAACATCAATTATGTCATTTCACCCCTAATACCTCTCTACGCATATTTGAGAAGAATGGATGTTTTCCCATATAACCACAGTCCCATTAGCACATCTAACAGTAACAATAGTCCTTTTTATTATCCATGACCCAGTCCATACGCGAATGTCCTCAGCTGTCTCAGAACATGTGTTACAGTTGGCTTGTTAGAATCAAGATCCAGAAAAGCTCTGCACATTACATTTTGTCATTATGTCTCTTAAGGCCCTTTCGACAGTCCCCTGTCTCTGACTTGTTAGAGAAGTCACGTTAGTTGTTCCGTCCCCCATCCCACATTCTGGTCTGCTTGCTTCCCCTTGTTGTCATTTAGCTTGTTCCACTATCTCCTGCATCTCTTGTAAGTGGAAGTTATCTCTAGGCTTCATTAGCTTCAGGCTCACTCTTCTTTTTTTCTCCTTTTTTTCCCCGATTTGGCAGATTGATTAAAAGGGGGCCATCCTGGAGGCATGAAGACCAGTTAGGAGGCTGTTACAGTAGCTGGCTGGGGATAGAAAGAAGGAGGTGGATGGATGCATTTTGGAGGTAGAAGAAACCTGATTTACCTACCAATGGAATGAGTGGGGTGAGGAAGGAAAGAGAGTCAAAGGTGATTCCGAGGTTTTGAGCCTGTGTGATGGGGAGAGTAATAATACCATGATATCATATCTGAAGGGTAGGTTTTTAATGAGAGCAGCAGGAATCATGGTTAGATGAAAGGAGGAGCTTTCGCACAGCAATAAGCCATCTGTTCTGTTTTTTCCTGATAACACTATCTTTCCCAGAAAGCTTTGATTAGTGGTATAGCTAGAAATTTGGGCCCTCTAGAAAAAGAAAATCGGAAACGAACTCCTCATTTTTTGTTAACTGCCAAATAATTAAATTTCCAGGCCTCGAGCCTTGGAGGAGGGGTAGTGTGTACACCAATGGACAGAGAAAAGGTAATGCTGACATCACTCTGGCAGATCAGCCAACTGTCCCATTTCATCATGGATATCACAGTCACCAGTCTTGGGTGGAGGACCGAAGGGTGCCAGGGCTTGGGATATCTGTAGACTCAGCCAGTGAGCATAGCTCAAGACCCAAGTCCTTCCTTAGGGTCCCCTGAGGTCTCCATCCCACACCCAATTTCCATCCAATAGGGAGCCTGCAGCCTCTTAAGCCCTCAGTGGGCCATGGCAGCAATGGTCCTGCCAAGGTCAAAGATTGCCCAGCAGCCCCGGCATATTCACTGGGCTCTGAGAAAGTCCCCACATTAGTTGCCTCAGTAAGAACATGCTTCAGCTGTTGAATCAGATCAGGTGAGCACTACTGTCAGCTCCATCCTATTGGACCCTCATCCATAAAACCTCTCCCTCCACCTTCCCCCAGCTCATCTTTCTTCCTGCTTTCTCTTCTTCTCCTCCCTCCCTGCTCCATCTCTTCCAGCATACATTTATTCTCTTGAGTTAATCAGACACTGGCCCCTGCAGCCCATCGTGTCTCAGACTGATCACTTAGGCAGCATTATTGATCGCTCTGAAAGCCTTAGGAGGTAGGAGTGGACTGAAAACTAGAGATGCAACAGCCGATTGGGCTGGCTAGGGCCTCTCTGGGCAGCCTCAGCTCCTTAACCGCCGGGAATGTCTTTTGAGAAAGTGGAGGCAACGGACGGAGAAGATCCTCAGAGGGCCTTCATTCATCTCATCCTTCCTTCTTCATTTTGGAGTTAAGGCAAGGGAACAGGAGTCTCTCGAGTGCTCCTGGGTCTGGCCCAATGCCAATGTTCTGGTGAGAAGGAGAGAGCCAAGGGTCTGCTCTTTAGAAATTCATAATTTAGCAGAAAAAATCATACTTATTCGTATGAAGCAACTAAGAATAATACAAGTTGGGAAATAATTATGTACCACGTTACGTGCTCTCGACAGTAAGCGTCATAGGGGTTCAGGGCACAGAGAGAGTGAGCAGTGTGGGCTGGATTGGAGGGAGAAGGGCTTCCCAGAGGAGGTTGAACTTGAGTTCGGTTGTGAATAATGTGTGAGATTGAGACTGTTGGCTAGAAAAGGAGCAGGCTTCCAAGGGGGAGGCATGGTTATGAAACTGTGCACCTCAGATTGGGACTTGAACCCACGGTCTTTTAACTGAGATCACACACGTGGTCTCAGGACTTAATGAAGCTCAGGTTCTTGATGTCTCATCTAAGAAAGAATTCAGTGAGAGACGAAGTGATAGGTAAGAAGTGGATTTATTTAGAGAGAAACACACTCCATAGACAGAGTGTGGGCCATCTCAGAAGGCGAGAGCGGCACCAGGGTATGGGGTTGTCAGTTTTTATACGGGTGGGTAATTTCATAGGCTAATAAGTGGGAGGAATATTCCAGCTATTTTGGGGAAGGAGTGGGGATTTCCAGGAATTGGGCCACGGCCCACTTTTTGACCTTTATGGTCAGCCTTGGAACTGCCATGGCACCTGCGGGTGTGTCATTTAGCTTGCTGATGTGTTACAATGAGCATATACTGAGGCGCAAGGTCTAGTGGAAGTCGACTCATCCGCCATCTTGGACCTAGTTGGTTCTAATCCGTTTATGTCATGTCCTCGGGCTATGTCATTCTTTTAAAGGTTGTGCCCTGCCCCCTTTCCTCCTGTTTCAGTTAGGTGAAAGGCAGGAGGTGGAGAGCTCGGTCATGGTGTGATCAAGGAAGAGTGAGGAGATCTGACTAGAGGAGAGGGTGGGTGTGGAGGTGCGGTGGGGAAAAATGACTTACTGGGGAAGGGGTACCTGGATTTAGGGGGTCTTTGATGTCAGCGTAAGGAGTTTGGACTTGAGGAGGCCCTGGAGGGCTATTGGCTGAAGTGTTTTAGGATGGGTAACCCTGCCATAGGAAGCAGACTTGATTGGAATAAGGAGGGATTGCTACCAGCTTGTAAATTACTACAGCAATCCAGGTGAGAGGTACAATAATTAGGGTGGTGGCAGTGGGCAGAGAGAGGAGGGTCAGATCCAAAAGGCATGGAAGGCATTGGCGTGGCTGGTAAACCACTAAGTAGATTCTCCTGACTTGTTTTTGTCTCATCCACACCCTCCTCTTAACCTCAATACTGACACATTCTTTTTGCCCCCAGGCCTCAGGGCCTTCACGTGGCAGAATTTCACTGGAGCTAAGACAACAATGGGTTAATTGAACTATCCCGAGTAAAGTAGATTTGCACCCGGGCCTTCCATGCCCCGACCTGAAAGAGTGAGCAATGGGGAGTCTGGCCGCAGAATCTGGCTGAGAGGACAGCTGAGCTGGAGTGCTGAGTCCTACACCCCCAACAGGGAGGCTGGGGGCAGGGGCTGTCTGTTTCAAGCTCCCAAGACCTGTGGGAGGGGAGACACCTTTCAACCGCCCTGGTAGAATCAGGTTGAAAACGCCTCTGAGCGCTTGGGATCATCCCAGTGGAGGTCACACCTGTGCCGTGGCATGGCAAGAGCTACCACAGCACTTTAATGCCAGCTGGAGCCCTGTTGTTACAGCTGGTATGAGAGAAATGAGCGAGGAGCTCACAGGTGGGTGGGAGGGTGATGGTAGAGGTCCCTGCCTGCTCATTTGCTTCCCTCACCAGCTCTCCCCTGCCTGCCCAGCCCACTGAATTTCATCCCTGGGCAGGTGTCTCGACCAAGTCCCCCATCCCTGGGTAGGAGGGGAATAGAGAACTGCGATAAAGGGATATTTGTGGGACTTTAGCCCCCTTCCTCTTACCGGTTCTTCTTGTGGGAGGGAATGATGTCTTCTAAAGATGAATGAGTGGAGAGTAAGTCTGCCCAGGCTGTGGGCTCCTAACCGCCAAGGGAACTCACCTCTGGGGGCAGGACCACCCAAACAGGCCTCTTTGCTCTGATCCAAACCCACTGGGAAAACAGAGGAACAGATGGCTCGACTGGTGGATGAACACGCGCACGCGTGTGCACACACACACACACAATGCGTGTCGACCAGCGGTCTCCAGCATTTCCCTGCTGGAGGTTTGTGTTCTGATTTCTGATCAGTCTTCTGGTTGCTGGTTTGAGGTAGGGGTGATGGTTGGAAGGAGGGTGCTGAGAAGTGGGCAGGTATCCCGAGTGGAAGATGCTCATGGAAGTGCGGGATTGGGAGGAGGGAGTGCTAGTCGCTGAGGAGGGTGATTGTCCCATTTATGACCCTTCATGTGGAAAAGCCTATTGAAAGTGGAAAAGAAGAGGGCATGGTGGTGCCAACTGGCTTAGGAGGCAACCAGGGAAGTGTCAAGACCTCTCATTTTGGAAATCCTGCTGCAATTTGCACTCTGCTTCTCTCCCAAGTTTTGTCTTTTCATGTATCCATTTCCCCTTCAGTAGTCATTCTCTTTATCTTCCCCCTTCTAACCCAGACCCAAACAAGTCAGTTACAGATGAATTTCCAGTTGACACAGGGGGAAACTGAGGTACCCAGATTATTATTTTTTTTTCCTTTTTGGCCACGCCGCGCGGCATGTGGGATCCTAGTTCCCCAACCAGGGATTGAACCTGTGCCCCCTGCAGTGGGAGCTTGGAGTCTTAACCACTGGACTGCCAGGAAAGTCCCCCAGGTTATTTTTTTAATGGGACTTGCCTCCGATTCTGTATCAAGACAGCCAAAGTCTGGATCTTGCGTTTGTGGGCTGGGACTTTGAAAACCAGCCCACTCACAGGGCTGGCGAGGGCGCTGTGTGTCGCATTGACTCTGTTGCCACTCTCGGTGAAATCACAGAGAATGCAGATATGATTAATAAAGCGAGTGTTGTTCCATATTCATCTTGTCACCTGGAGTCAAGCTGTAATCTTTCTAATACGTAGGGAAATCACTCACTGACAGAGAAAAGGGGGGGGGCGTTTAAACAGACCCACCAGCCTGCTGTTGCCACACAAAGTCCAAATCAGATTGGCTGTTGAGTCTTTTTTCCTTTTTCTTCCCCCCTTTTCTCTCAAGTGGTTTCTACAGTCCGTCTAAATACAGCTTGTCCTGCTTTGGAATTCTGGGTGATGGCAGGAAATGATAAAGCCTGGCCTTTAACCTAAGCTCCAGTTCCATTTCATGATTACCTTTAAGGACATTTTCTCTTAGGAGTTTACCATCACTGTAGATTCATCATAGCTAAAGCGAAACTGAGGATCTCCTCTCCAACCTTTCCCTCCGCGCTGATCTCCAGCCCTGAGCCCTTCCCTGAATCTCCACCTCTGTTAGTGACACCATCACTCTTTCAATAGCCCATGGGCTGAGACTTGGAATCAGTCGCTCCCTCCCCACTCCCATCAGTCACCACTGTGTCTTGGCAGTTCATCTCTCACAGGTGCCTCGTGAATCCATGCCTTGTTGACCATTCCCACTGCCGCCATCATAACCCAGGCTCTTGTTACCTCGTGCCCAGATTACTGCAGCAGCCTCCTGACTGGTCCCTCTGCCTGTTACACCTACCCCCCTTCCCGCCAAGTGATCCTTCAACACTGCTGCCAAAGGACTCTCCTTAAAACATCTTTCATCATGTCACTTCCCTGCTCAAGAGCCTATAATAGCTCCCTTTTGCTTACAATGTCAAATAGAAACTCCTCTCCCTGGTATCCAAGGCCTGCCTTCCACAAGAGCTGAGCTTCACCATATAAATATATGTTCCCTCTGACCTATTTCTTCCTGACCCCGAAGCTCCACGAGTCTCCTTACTCTCTGTGCCCTGCTGTACCCCACTCACAGCTTACTCCTCTCTGTGTACTCATCTTCCCGCTGTTCCTCCATCTGCAGGGCCCCCCTTTTTCTCCACCTCTGGAAATCCTTCCATTGCATCCTCTAACTAAGACGCTCAAGTCCAACCTCTGCTGTGAAGCCTTTCCTGATCATTCTCACCCTCACTGGTTGCCCTCCTTTTTTTAATTATAAATTTTCCCTGATTATAAAAAGTAATACCTATGCAGAGGGGAAAACTGAGAATACAGAAAAATATAGGAAAAGAAATTGTCACCCACAGTTCCCCCTCTTCCATTTTGGAATCCAGACAGCTAGGGAGTCAGCTCTTTACGGGCCTCTTTTTTTTTTTTTTTTTGGCTGTGCTGTGCGGCACGTGGGAATCTTAGCTCCCCCGGCCAGGGATGGAACCTGGGCCCCCCCGCATTGGGAGCATGGAGTCTTAACCACTGGACTGCCAGAGAAGTCCCTTCAGGGGCCTCTTTGATCCATGTACCATGCCGGGTGGTGCTGGACACACGGATACATCGTAGGGGCTCAACAAACCCTAGTTAGTGGGTGGAGGGGAGATGAGCCGTACATCATCCAGTCTGTACCTCTCTGCCCATTGCGGAGGGAAGAGCGGCACATACCTAGGTGGTGCCGCTACCTCCTCTTCCAGGGGAGGAATGCAGCCGGAGAGAGGGCACCGCACATCCAGAGAGAGCGCTGAGAGGTCAGCGTTCCTGGTGCCCTGGAACTCTGCTGCCTCTGATGACACAACCCCCTTGCTCGGTGCTGGGTTTTTTTCCCCCTTCAGGAAGCCCCTGGCTTTGAGGTGAGAGCTTTAGTTCATCCCGGTGGCCAGAATGAGCTTTTCCTAATATGTTGGCATTAAGTTGCAAGAGTCAGTAGCTTACTTTGTCCACCATATCAAATTGAAACGTCTCATCCTGGCCTTGGAAAACCATCTGCCAGTTCACTTTCTTTCCCCATCCCATCCTGCTAAGGTATCTCTCATGGTTTCCCAAATTAACCCCTTCACTTGAGCCAAGCCAGCCAGTGTGCCATACCCTCAAAACCCTGCTTCCCTAGTGGAAGGATGTCTGACAGTAGGTTATTTGCTACCAGCATCCCCCCACCTCGGTCCCAAGCCCTACGTAACATAGTCCCTCTACCTTGAATCCTGTCCCTGCTTCTCTCCACCGCTGAGGTTCGTGACCCCATCGACACACGCTGCCACTGACCTGAGACTCAGTGTGCAACCTTCTCAGTCTTTGTATAATCATTTTGTATTAAAATATTATGTGCTTGCTATTATATTATTATATCAAGGTGTTGCCCAGCTAGTTCCCATATGCATTCTGTGAACAGCATTAGGCAGAGTAACTACTCTGGAGCCGGCGTTACCAGTTACTGTATTCCATGGTTTCGAAAACACAATTTTAACCTTTTTGAAACTGAAATGCTTCTTGCAATCCATGGTGCATTGTAGGCTAGCTGGCCAGCATCTTTTCTTCCTCAGGGAAACCTAAGAAAATGTTGCCTCTAATTTCTAGAGTCAATGAAATAATGGTACTAAGTTACTTAACCTCTCCGAGGCCCAGCCCCTTTCTCTGAAAAATCTGTACTTACATCAGAGGACTGTTGTTGTGAGGATTCAAAGATAGTATTTATATAGCACTTAGCACAGGGCCTGATACTTTGGTGGAGGCGGAATAAATGTCAGCCATTGTAATCCCCCAACTTTATAAACTGTAAACCCCTCAAGGGCAGGGACATACATACTTTTTGCTCTTCTAGCAGATGGTGTGATGTAAAGGGTAGAAAAAGGTTCCCTTTCCAAAAATATCTCCTTTACTAGACTGCCAAACAGGCGAAATTTCAACATTAATCACTCCTTTGAGTTAAGGCATTATCTCCTGAAAACCTCTGTTAAAATGCAAATATGTCACTTGGGAAGGTAACACATTAATTCATTAGCATTCATGATCCCATTAGTGCAGATTAGTTTATCAGATCAACTAGCTGGTGCGGAGCAACCTGTGAGAGCCCTAGTCAGGGGGCTAGTAAGATACAGGACTTTAGGTGGGAGTAGAGGATTGAGGGGGACAGGCAGTTCAGAGCTTGGGCCACCTTCCACCTGCTCTTGCCTTTTGGGGTTGGTTTGTCAGCAGGACTGTGACTCTGGTCTGCAATCAACTAAGAAGGTTCTCAGTGACAGACAGAAACACATGGATAGAAGGAAATGTGAGGTTGGGAAGACAGTCCTAGAAGATCATCTAGTTCAGTCTCCCTTTCACGTTTTCACTTTCATCAGCAGGGCATCCACTGCCTCCTAAGGTAACCCATTCGATTGTTGAAAAAGTCAAATTAGAACATTTTTTTTATATTGACCTGAAAGTCTTTCAGTAACTTCTTTACTGCCTCTTCCTCCTGGCAGCGCCTTTAAAGTATCTGAATATAGCTATTAGGTTTCTTCAAGTCTGTCTGTCCTTTGACTTTTATTTGCTTTGACTTTTCTGACTAAATCTGTCACTGAACCGAACTTGGGTCCATTCCCTGTGCACAGTAAAGCCAATCTACTGATACTGGTTTGTGGTGAGGGAAGGTACAGTGTTTATATGCAGGCGTCAAGCAAGGAGAATGGGCAGCTCATGCTCAAGAGATGCCAACTCCTGGATGGCTTTCAGGGAAGTGTTTTTAAAGGCAACATTTGGGGTGAGGGCTGCAGGGTGCATGGCTTTCTTCTGACTGGTTGGTAGTGAGGTAACAGGGTGTGGTTCAGGAATTTTAATCATCAGCCTTCTGGTTCCAAGCAGTCTTGCGGTCAGCATGTAGTCACCATCCTGGAGGGGGGTAGGGGGGAGGGGGTGTCTTAGTTTCTGCTGAACAGCTCAAAGATATGCATCAGATTGTTACGTATATTTCTTGAGGAGGAACTAGGATTCTGTTTTATGGCTGAACTATTATCATTACTTTTATGGCTTAAATGTTTTCCCTTTGCTTCTGCATTCCCTCACTTCCCTAATTAGTAACTGCTTATGCCTGCTCTTTGGAACTCAGGGAAGGCCTAGGAGACCTTTTCCTACAGACAAGAAACAGGGACACAGAGGGACTTTCATACCCGGTAGGGCCCCACAGGGTCCTGCTCGGTTTCAGTCCCCCTTTTTCTTTGATACTCCTCAATCCTGAGGGGAATAGGGGCAGGACAAGAAAGGGAATAACGTTCTGGATAGAGAGGATAATCATAAACTCTCAGGGGAGCTGGGTTTTAGGGGGAGTTGGTTTCAAATCTACCCAGTTTGCGCAACAATTTTTTTTTACTTTATTTATTTACTTTTAAATTTTAATTAACTTTTATTGGAGTATAGTTGCTTTACAATATTGTGTTAGTTTCTACTGTACAGCAGAGTGAATCAGCTATACGTATACACGTATCCCCTCTTTTGGATTTCCTTCCCATTTAGGTCACCACAGAGCATCGAGTAGAGTTCCCTGTGCTAAACAGTAGGTTCTCATTAGTTATCTGTTTTATACATAGTAGTGTATATATGTCAATCCCGATCTCCGAGTTCATCCCACCCCCCCCCTTGGTATCCATATGTTTGTTCTCTACATCTGTGTCTCTATTTCTGCTTTGCAAATAAGTTCATATGTATCATTTTTCTAGATTCCACATATAAGCGATATTATACGATATTTGTTTTTCTCTTTCTGACTTACTTCACTCTGTATGACAGCCTGTAGGTCCATCCATCTCTCTGCAGATGGCACAATTTCGTTCCTTTTTATGGCTGAGTAATATTCCATGGTATATATGTACCACATCTTCTTTATCCATTCCTCTGTTGATGGACATTTAGGTTGCTTCCAGCTCAGTGATTCCTTTTGTGGTATGGTTGTACAGCTGAGCTTCTTAACCTGGAGGTCCATGGACCTCCTGGAATTGTGATGTAAAACCTTGGCTAAGTGTGCCTACATGTCTTCCACCCTGTGTTCATAACATTCAGTACTGGTCCAGGACCTAGAAGAGGCCTTAGTTCATTGGCCTCATAGCATCTTAGTCACCATTCTTTGGTAACACTCCGGTTTGTGAGGATGCTTCTTAGGGGTCTTGTCCAGAACTGAACAGTCCTCCTGGGGTCCTCTAACCAGCACACAGCAGACACAGTGATTTTATGAACAGCTTGATATTACATAGTTCTCACCTTTGGAGAGCTGTCAGAGAGAACATCTTGTTCTCAGGTAACCGACCCTCAACAGGATTAAGTCACCTTTTTCAAAAGAGCTGCTTGCTACCTACCCCTCAGCTCACCATGCTGAAAGTCTCTCAGTTCTTTCAACAGGAGCTAGTTGAGGTTCCTACACTACCCTTGTAAGCTGCTCTACAAAAAAGAAAAAAAAAAGATTCTGTGGCCAAATAAGTTTGAGAAATGCTAGATCCCCTTCTTAGATGTTCACAATGCACATTACCATATTAAAGGCTCTGAGAAGTCCTGCAGTAGAGAAACCTGCTATCCTTGTTTAAGGTTTTCAGTATGTGTTTGACCACAGACCACCGTCCTTCTCTTTTCCTTCTCAAATACAGTCTGTGAACATCCACACAATAGCTTTGGCGGATTCAGCTTTCAGTCATGACCCAGCAATTCACACCCAGGTGCACAAATGACTCGCTGCACCCAAGGTTCTGCAGAAATGGGACAGGGCTGGGAGAATTTTGCGGTGGGGAGGGACAGGGAGAGAGCACTGGGAGTCTGGGAGAAAGCCTCAAAATGGGGAGAAAAACAAGCCAGGGGATGCTGGAGACTAGCTCCCCCTACCTCCCAGTTTTACCACGAGGCCGCCCTGGTAGATGCTCTCGGCTCTGAGCCAGCTGAGCAGAGCAGAGCAGCTTTGGCCAGGCCAGTCCCCTGCAGGGCCATTTGTGGTCATTGGCTTCTCAGCTGGGGCCTTTGCACTTTCATTCCCTGCCCGCTGCCCTCCGTTCCCTCCCTGGGCCTCTGGAGTAGTTTCAATTTCTCAGTCTACTAGTTGATCCATTTCATTTGGGTCATGTTCTTTCCTTTTCCCTTCAGTGGGACTGAGGAGGCTTTTGAGTTCTCTGTTGCCAAAGGAAGGAACGAGAGGATGGCGTGAGGGGAAGGCAAGAAAAAGAACATGGCCTCTTCTGCAGGACCCCGGGCGAGTCTGTATCTTCCCTGCGTTCTCAGAGCAGGAACGGGCACTTCTATAGCCATCGCTGGGCCTTGGGGAGGTAGCAAGGATACCCCCGGAGGCAGAGAAGACTCCTGTCTTTTGCCAAGAGAATCTAGGAAGCATTGAGGGTCAGAAAGGCAGGGGGTGCCCTCTGGGAGCCAGAGGGACACAAGGGTGAAGGAGGCCAGCTGATAGCTGTTGAAAGTAGCTCCGGTGAGAGAGAGACAGAGACAGAGAGAGGGAGAGGATGTGTTTAGAGGAAGTACACAGACTACACATGTACATGCCTGTGTGTGTGAAGGTAAATCTGCAAGGTTGTTGAATCTTTCCTGACTGAGGAGGCCTACGGGACACCTGGACCTCTACGGGACACCTGGACCTCTGCAGGGGCGTCAGGGTCACAGAAGTGACTTGTCAGTAGGGAGAAGGGATGAAATCTCTGTAGTGCAGTAGCCCCTTTCACCCTCAGTGAAACAGACAAGATGGAGCAGGGTCATTTCCCTCCATGCAGGGTGCAGGAGTGTGAGTTGTATGCGTGAATGCACGCACACGCAGCTGCCCCTGGGGACTGGGCCCCTGGGGACCGAGCCCCTGGGGACTGACCGTGCAAAAGGCCTCTCAGTGGATCCATTTGAACCCCCATGCCCTCCCCCACTGCCCGCAGCCAGGAAGGGCTTGCTGGTACTGAGAACCCCCCTAGGATCTGATCTTGCCTAGTTTCAATGCCTCTAATGCCAGTGACTCAACCTTCTCGCTAGGCAGTTTATTCCGCTGCCTAACTGCATCAAGGTTAGGAAATGGGCTTTTCCCTCTCACTAGATTCTTTCTATTTTTAGACAGGAAGACCCCAGGCTTTCCTTCTCTCCTCTCTCTCCCTCTCTCATGCCAGGTCACTGAGGCCTGCAGTAATAGTCCACATTCCTACTCACACAGAGACCCCCCAGAGTTTGCTTTGAAGCCTCAAAATGTCCTGACCACCCTGCAGTTTGGATACCACAAATGCCCCTTCCTGCTCCAGGACCAAGATTTCCTTTTCTCCGACATATGTGGGCTTCAGCTTTTGCCTGTCAGGGTAGCTCCTCCCATCTTTCCTTTTGACTTTGCTGTACCTTCTCCCCTGCAAAGACTCTCTCCACTACCCAGAACCTGCAGAAAACCTGCCAAACTCCCCACTCCTGCTTTGGCCTCCCACCCCACCCCGCTCATCCCCTTGGAAGGTTCGAGACTAGAACATCGTGCAGTAGAAAAACCCATGTCCACTCTGCAACTCTCCATCCCTGGCAGCCCAGTAGGTCGGGGTAGTGCAGTTAAATGGGTTGAAAAAACTTGAGTCCTGGGGCAAGACATCCCAACAGTTTTATTCTACAAGTATGGTCTCAGGATTTACTTACGTCCTGTGTTACGCTACATGCCATGGGAAACTGAAGACTGTGACATGGGCTTTGCCCTTTGGACACTTGTTCTCAACTACTTCCAGGGGAAAAACAAGGAGCTTCCAGGTGAAACATCTTTTTCATTCAACCAACAAAATATTCAGTGATTACTTCTAACGTGTCCCGCCATGTTATAGGCACGGGGAACACAGTGGTGAACAGGATAGACAAAATCCTTGTGGAACATACATTTCAATGGGAACATATGTTTTGAAAGCCAGCAAATAAATATTAACTACTTGTATTGATAACTGCCAGGAAGGAAAGAAACAAGGGGCGGAGATGGAGAGTAACAGTCAGGAAAGGTGTTTCTGCAGAGGTGACGTTTGAGCTCAGAATTGAATGGCTCAAGGACAGTCCATGCTGTGCCTCAGACAGAGACTTCATACGGGCAGAAGGAAGTGGGGAAGGCTTTCAGGAGGAGATGGGGTTTGGCTGGGTGAAGTGCATGGCACAGAGCTTTGACCACTGAGAGCTGCTTTTCCATTCAGGTAGAGCATTCCTAACCTTCTCCTTGGAATCTGGGATGACCACACTGAAAGAGGAAGGGTCTGTAGGATTTTTCCACATGATCTGACTATAAAACCTTTTCTATGTCACACCTAGTCATTTTGAGCTAGAAACTTTGAGGCTTTCCAGGTAGGACAAAATCAGGAAGATAGCTTATGGGTGGGGGGAAAACTGGGATTATTGTAGCTAGAAGTATGGTGGAGAATAGAAAAAGATACATGGGCTGGGGCCAAATTATGGTAAAGACTGTGAAGAGGACTTTGGACTTGATCCAGTAGGCAGTGGGAAACTGCTGTTAGTTTTTGAGCACGAAATGAAAGGAAGACAGAAGGAAACAAAGGAAAGGTCCTGACAACTTGGAATAACCATAATCCATCCTTTTGCCCAGTACACATGGGCTCCCCTAGAGGAGAACGGTTATGACCCTGGGCTCAAATCCCTGCTCTGCCACTTACTGACTCTGAACTTGGACAAGTTACTTAACTCCTCTGCGTCTCAGTTTCCTCCTCTGTAGAATGGGGTTATTGTGAGGATTAAATGAGTTAATCATTATGAAGTGCTTAGACTTTTTAAAAGATTGAATTATAGTTGATGTATGATATTATATAAGTTACAGGTATATAATATAGTGAATCACAGTTTTTAAAGGTCATACTCCATTTATAGTTATTATAGAACATTGGCTATATTCCCTGTGTTGTACAATATATGAAGTACTTAGACTTTAGCTACTATTATCCAAGGAGGAAACTGGTATGAGGAGGTACAGTGTGGATATTGCCATGAACCTTGAGTTATTTTGGTCACAATTTGATCAGCTGGGGATTCTAACAGGCTGCGAGCATTGCCTGGGCTCAGGACCCAATGTATACAAAGTGTGGGACTTCTGCCCCAATAATCTTTTCCATTAGCCTTCTACCAGCATCTAAAATCCCCACCGTTCTTTAGTGGTGAGCTAGAGACTCAAGTGTTTTTTGTTTGTTTTGTTTTTTTGGCTTTTAAAAAAAAGATTTATTTATTTACTTATTTATTTATTGGCTGCGTTGTGTCTTCGTTGCTGCGTGTGGGCTTTCTCTAGTTGTGGTGAGCGGGGGCTACTTTCCGTTGCGGTGTGCGGGCTTCTCATTGCGATGGGTTCTCTTGTTGTGGAGCACAGGCTCTAGGCGTGCAGGCTTCAGTAGTTGTGGTACGCAGGCTTCAATAGTTATGGCTCGCAGGCTCAGTAGTTGTGGCACACCAGCTTAGTTGTTCCGTGGCACGTGGGATCTTCCTGGACCAGGGCTTGAACCCGTGTCCCCTGCATTGGCAGGCAGACTCTCAACCACTGCGCCACCAGGGAAGCCCCGACTCAAGCGTTTTTAACTGAATTTAGGTATCCTCTTAGCTGGATGTTAAAAAAAAAAATCAAAACATTAGGTCATTGGCCATTGTTACCTGGGATAAAGCAGAGCTTTGAGGGAATGGAATACTAGATGGTATATTAGTTATCTATTGCTGCATAACAAATGATCCCCAAACTGAGCCATTTAAAACAACAAAATTTATCATCTTACAGTTTCTGTGGGTCAGGAGTCTGGGTGCATCCTAGGTGGGTGGTTCTAGCTCAAGGCCACTCAAGGCCAACCAAGGAGGTTGTGGTCAATTCGTGGGTCAGGGCTGTCATATCTGAAAACTCAACTGGGGTTGAAGGATCTGCCTCCAAACTCACTCACGTGGCTGTTGGCAGACTTCAAGTGTTTTAGTTCCTTGTCATGCCTGTGGGCCTCTCTATTAGGTGGCTCATAACATGGCAGCTTGCTTCTTCCAGTATGATTAATCAGAGAGAGAAAGCAGGTGCATGACCAAGGGTGGGCCAGCCCAAGGCAGAAGCCGCAGTCTTTTGCTAACCTTATCTCAGAAGTTATCCCATCACTTCCGCCATATTCTATTCGTTACATATGAGCCCCGAGGTCCAGCCCAAGCTCAGGGGGAGTGGATACACAGAATGTAAATATGAGGAACTGGAGATTATCGGGACCATTTTAGAGGCTGCCTGCCACAAATGGATGAGGATTGATGGTAGGTGTTACAAAGTCCCCAGTGAAGTGGAAACTTGGAATATCCTGGCCAACTGAGGGTCAGCGTAAGTTGTTACTGGACTTAGTGATAGCCAGAGATATTGGATACCAAAGGGGCAAAGAGAGGAATGAAAAGGTAGCGTGGGCGGTAGCTGGGAGGTGGTTGACCCACACCTGGAGTTGCCAGATGCCCTGCGACCCTCCTCTGATCCAGGCCCATATTTGTGCAGAGGTATCAGTGCCCCCAGCCCTTGCCCACAAGACCCACCCTATGGGCGTGGCCAGGGAGAGAAGAGGGAGCTGGGATGAGGTCCAGGAAGCCCAGTGGCAGCAGAAGCAAGAGAGGGGAATGCAGGTTCAGCAACTGCATTTGTTTGCAGTTGGGAAAGTTGTTAATTTTAGCTTCACACAAGGGGCTGAAGCAGGAGGGTTTGTCATATCTGCTGAGCTAGCCCTTGGCTGCCTCCCACAGGCCACTGCCGCCGTGTCAGCTCCAAGCCGCTGTTTTCAGGGTGGTGAGTTTGGCTAACAGTAAAGAAGGGCTGCATGGGCTGTGGGCTCCCTTGGGTGTGATGGGTCTGGGCCTTGGATAGGTGGGCCCAGCCAGCCCTGGGCAAAGCAGTGCTGTGGGTAGCAACTGCCTGCTGGCGCCTCCTCCTCCCTACTATCCTCCTGTGTTCCTGTCCTGGCTCTACCACTTGCTGATTTTGTGACCTAGGGCAAGTTGTTTTATTTCTCGGTGCCTCCATTTCCTCCTCTGCAAAATGGAGATAAATAGTCCCTAGCTTTCAGGGTTGCTGTGAGGAATTGTGAGCTCATGTAGGGAAAGTACCAATAAATGGTAGCTGCTATTACTTATATACCTGGCTCTGACCCAGGGCACCCAGCCCAAATGAGGCAGATCTCTCCCAATGCAGACCCCACTTCCCAACCCAATAAGGAAACCTCTCTGAGTGTGTCTTCTTCTGCTGAGGGCTTTACGTGGTCTATGGGTTAGGCACACTAATGATCGCCATTTCACATAAGAGGAAACTGAGGCTCAGAGAGGTGAAGTGACTTGCTCAGGGGCACACAGCTAATAACAGGTGGCAGAGTTGGGACCATGACCCAGGTCATGGTCCCAAATCTGCCCTTTTTCTATCCTACCCACAGTTAGTTGGCCCTGAGCCCGATTTCAGGATGTGATGGAGGTAGACAGTGGGACCAGAGGTTGGCTACAAAGGGAGAAGGCTTTGGGTCCAGATCATACAACCTTTTGGAGCCCCACAAACTCGACTTTGCATTGCAGTTTCTACTCCATCTCCACATGGCTGAGCCAGGAGTAGAGGTTCTAATTTGTGTAACAGCACTCTCCCACCCTCACCCCTAACACACACACACACACACACACACACACACACACACACACACACATATGCACACGAGCGCGCGCACGCACACTTTTCTACCAAATGGCTAATTTCCTTTCGAACACATTTCTGAGATCAAGAAACTGGGAAGCGGATGCAGGTGTGTTTGAGGACCTGTTCAAAATGCTAAGCTCCAAGAGCACAGTCATCGTTGCAGAGATGCAGATCCCCTCCCCTCGTTCGTTACCAAGGGAGACCTGGGTCCCTGCAGCAGGAGGTGGGGATCTGGGCTGGCTACAACTTGCCCTGGACTCACAGCTCAGGGCAGACTCATCCTCTTCTTTATCTGCAATAGCTGCAGAGAGGGAAGAGCTTGAAACCCTTGGAGTCTGAGGCAAGGAATTAGGAATGGAGAAGATTCCAGAATTGAGGCTTAGTCTGGAGAGGGAGGGAGGTGAGGTGAGGAATATGCAGATCTGAGAGGTCAAAAGAGGATCAAGAAAAAAAGCACAAGGGTTGAGAGAGGCTAAGGGAAAGGGAAGAGAAAATCAAGGAAGAGTAGAGTTTGAGAGACAGGAGGAATGGAGGGAAGATAAGGAGGGCAAACTCAGATTGCAAAATGCAGAGAAAACCTGAAAGAGTGGCCTCCGCAATTGTCCTACAGGGCGAACATAGGGGCAACGGTCTCATTGGTAGGGAGTTGAGGAGCCTTGACTGGAAGCTGCCTTTGTGCACATGGTTTTCACTTAGGTTGCATATTTCTTGGGGGTAGCTTGCAGGGGGCAGGTGCTTGTTAGAGATTGATGGGGAAGGGTGGTTTCTCCCCCAGCCACCCCTTGGCCCTGCTGCCACTAATGAGCAACATTTATAAAGCACCTCCTATGTGCAGATGAGATTGAAGAAAATCAAATAACAAGAAGTAAAGAAAAGGAAAAAAGCAAAAGGGTCTACAAAGGCTGCAACAGGTTAAACTGCCTCTAAGGGGGTAGAGGGCAGGGGTGCTGATGCAGGCTTTCTGCTCAGCAGCCCGAGGAGGACAAGTTGACTAAATCAAGGCCTGGTATGGGAGACTCCCCAAAGAGGATGGGTGTATATTCCAGAATCTTATTTTACGGAAGTATCAGGCCCACCTCCACCAACAGCAGGACTAGCTCTGAATTTAGAGTAAGGACACCAAATGTGTTTGAGTGTGTGTGTGTGTGTGTGTGTGTGTGTGTGTGTGTGTGTGTTGTGTATGTGTGCTCCCAGAGAGGAACATTTCCTCTCCCGGTACACAGATGCATTGCATACCCACGGATAACACACACGGTGTGTGTGAAAGGGATTATGCTCTCTGTCCGCTGTCTGGGTGGCAGTGGATCTTTACTTGGCCTGTGAAGGCCATTTAATCCCAGCTCTCTTTCCTCCCTGAGCTCCTGTCAAGTGTCTTGCTCTGCTCTGTGGAAGAGGAGCCCCAGCTGGGAATGTGTTTTTGTTTTCTGCGGTTCCTTTTTCCTCTGCCCCAACCTTAGCCTGAGCTGCTATTTCCTCAACAACATCCAAAGGGGGAAGCAATCATTGGTTTGAGAAGAATCTCTGAGCCAATGAAATGTCAGCTCGGCCATTGTTTCCAGATGCCTAAAAGAGAATTATCCATAGATGGAGCAAAACCTCTGTTGACCAGAATATTTGGGAATGGGCAGATAGTAATGCAGTTTTCTGGTGGATTGAGGGTTTTCATTTCAATTCATTGTTGAAATTCTCTCTAAAGTCTGAGGCCCCTTTCTTGCCTTGGAATGTAAGGCTCAGTGAAATGGATTCTGTTTGATGACTAAGGACTTTGCTTTCTAAATATCAGCCCCGATGTTTGGGGTCACAGGAAGATAGTATGGTATATCAGTCAGAACACTGATTTTTACAAGTCAGAGGATGCAGGTTCCACTTCTGATGCAGCCACATACTAGCAGTGTGACTTTGGGCTGTGGCTTATCCTATTAGAGCCTCGATTTCCTTGTCTGTAAGATGGAGTTTTGTTATTTTTATAGGATGGAGAAAGTATAGGCGAAAATGTGTACTGAATCCAGACTATCCCCTGATAATTACTTACTTGAATCATTCCCTCATGCAGGCTTATTTCATTAGCCTTTGCCTCTTTTACCAAACAGCCAAGTGAAGAAAAAGTGTATATGATCAATTGATGGATCAGAAGATTGGACTTCTGTTGACTGAAATTTCATCATTTGTCCCATTTCTTAACCCCCCAAGGACAGACACACTGTATCTGCCCCACACCATTCAAACCCCTTAGCTTCCAGCTCAGTTGCAAGCACCTACCCGATGCTTAGTCATGTTTGACATCTGTGCCTGTGTTGATGCCTTCATCCCTCCACCCCTGGCCAGGCTGCAGGTTCATACGGGATCCCTGCTTTGAGACCTGGACAGGCACAGGGCCTGGCATTCAGTGAGTGCTTAATGCATGGTAGTTGCTGGTCCTAGTATCATTATTCTTTGGGGGCTACCTAGAAACTGGGGAAGACAGTAGGAATGAACATGGGGTCTCCAATTCCATTGGGACTGGTAGAATTGTATGTGTGATCATAGCAAGGGGAATAGCAGAGCTGGAAGAGACTTTACAGATGAGGAAACAAGGTCAGAGGCAGTATGCTGGTGACAAATCTAAGCACTGTCCCTTCAGAGAAGATAGGGGAAAGGGAAGCAGAGAGGCCAAAGCTGAAGAAGCTTGTGGTCTGGGCTCAGTCTCCTCCCTGGTCCTTTCCCATCGGCCTGTTGGCTGGGATTACTTCACCTGGTTAGGCTGAGGGTTTAGGATAAAGGAGGGACTGGCCTCCGGGGTAGGAGTCCAGGCCTAGGTTACTTGGGGAACTTGGGGCCTTGAGAGAGGAAAGCAGGGATGAATGGGGCACCCAGGCTAAAAAGACAGCCAAAGGGCATCTAGCCAGGGATGGGGGCAGGGAGTGGTAGTGGTGGCATATACATCTCTGCTTAAAGACATCCAGCCTACTCCCCAATTTTGCCCGAGGACATCGGAGGTATAGGGTGCTGGCTTTGCCCCAGGGAATCCCTTTGGGGCCCCAGGAAAGAGGAAGAGCCAGCTGAGTGCCCAGGGCTGTTGGCATCCTGGCTCAGTGATTCTGCAGACAGAGCTGAGCTGGTGGTGGGGGCCACGGCAGCACCTACTGCAGAAAGAACTGTGGGGAGAGGCCAGGCAACCGGCACACCCAGGATAGGGCTGTCACAGAGAAACATTCCCATCTGGATAGTTCTAGAGAAGCAAGTCTGGGTAATGATAAACTATGAATTTTATGCATGAGCTGAACATTGAAAAACTTCAGCCCCAAGCTCCCGGCTAGCATCTGAGCCAAATCCCACTCGCACAGCATTTAATCAGCTTCCTGACAGATCCCAGTAAAAGAGAGATGAATTTACGAGATTGATTAGCTAATACCCAAGTGTTATGCTTACTCCGTGATCCAAGAGCACCAGGCTGGGGCCTCTAGACTTTCTGCCACTCAGATTCTGCAGCTGCTGTGATGACAGGTGGGCCTGGGGTCTGCCCCCTGGGAGGGGACTGAGCTGCGTTATTCCTGCTCTCAAGCTCCCTCCCCAGCTTGGGATGCCCCCATCCCCAACCTAAGATGCATCTGGGCCTTGGGAAAGAGTTATTCTACTCTTTGTCCTCCATCTTCTGTTATGGTCTCAGCTAGTTTATTGCCCATCTCCACCCCATGCCAAGGATGCCCTCTCCATGTCTCTGCCGATCCAAAGCATGCCAACCCTTCAAGACCCGCCTGGAGTCTCCCCTCCTCTAGGAAGCCTTTCCTGACTGTCAGAGCCATCAGTGAGCTTTCCCTTCTCCCAACGCCAAAGGCTCAGTGTTGTCCGAACCACAGATAGTCACAGACCGTGGTTAGAGCCAAAGCAGAATTTAGCAAGTTCCATCCCTCCCCACTTGTAAATGATAGATTTATTTAACCACAAAAGTAATGCATGCACATTACAAGTCAAAAAACACAGAGAAGCTTCAAGAAAAAAAAGAGTATCCCCCTCTCCAGCCCCTCTGATCCTGTCCCCTCAGAAAATCAATATTACCAGTCTCTTCATTCTGTCTCTACGCTCAAACACAGTTTCTTCATTTTACCTGTAAGGAAACTGACGCCCAGAGATGGGAGGTGACTTTTCCAAGATCACACAGCTGGCTAGTGGCCGAGCTGGGAGTAAGAACCCAGGTGTTCAGGCTCCCAGTTCCCGGGCCAGAGCTGTTGTGGGTTAGTTGCCTCCTTAGGGAGTTGTGTCTCCCCAAGTGAATTGTAAACTGAGGGTAAAAACAAACAAAAAACCAAACCAAAACAACAAAACCCCCAGAAAACCATGTGTTCTCTCTTGCATTTCCCACAGCACCTAGCACAGTTTGGAGCATCTGGTCCAGGATGTTTACTAAATGTTTGTCTCCTCGTTTTAAATCCTTTCTGAAACAAGGCAGTATAAATAAAGAAAAAGAAAATGTTTGACTCAGTGCCTGGTTGTGCTAGACTGCAAAGCCAAGCCTTGCAATCATACAGAAATTGATTGTTAAGATGGCTGGGAAAAAAGCAGCTGAAAACTCAAGTGATTGGTGACTGTGCACAGATATCTGGAGCCAGAGACAAATACGGAGACCAAGGAGCTCAAATATTTGCGCTAACAGAGCCAAGAACCTGGTTTGAGGAGAGGTGGGGGCAGTGCTAGAGGTGGGGAGGGAGGGCCCTCGGCACCCCACTTTCTTTGGGACCTATTGCTCCCTGGGCCAGCGGCCACGTTGGCTGTTGCCGTCCTCCACGTGCTGATGAAGGCCCCCTTGGCTGTGGCCAGGTACTTACAGCTCCTTTCGTGTTCCGAGTCTCGAGAACCTACTTTATATGGGCTTTTTACTCCTTTGTGGAGTCAGTCTGGGATTTGTACGGATTTATTTGATATATTTGTTGATTGCTGATCAGGCGTAAGGGTAGAAGAAGCAGCTGGAATGAAGGCTGTCACCCCCAGGAGTGTCTCCCTGCCTTGGGGCACTAGGGTGGGGTTGACGGCTGCCTCTGGCACATCAGCTGATCTGGAGGTGGAACCCTTTGGAAAATCATAAACACTAATTGAATTTTAGAGCTGAACCAAAATTCAAGATCATCTAATAAGGTTATTAATGCCCTACATTTATACAGCACTCCATGGATTATGAAATGACTACGTGTGACTCATTCCCCTCATTTTACATGTAGAACCCTTTGCTTATTTAAGAAGACCCTGACAACTGGATAGCAGATTGTTAGTTGTCTTCAGTGTGAGAATGACATTGTGATTATGTGGGGATTTTCTGATTCTTAGGAGACGAATGATGAAGTGTTTAGGGGCGATGTGTCATGATGTTTGAAACTTTAAACTGATACAGCATTTTAAAAGATACAGATAGGGATTGGGGAATATGGGGAGTTGTTTAATGGGTACAGAGTTTTGGTTTGGGATGGTGAAAAAGTTATGAAAATGGATGATTGTGATGGTTGCACAGTAGTGTGAATGTACTTAAAGCCATTGAATTGTACACTTAAAAATGGTTAAAAAGGTAACTATTATGTTGTGATATTTTACCACGATGAAAATTTATGTAAATATACAGAGATAGATAAAGCAAAAACAGCAAAAATATTAATAAATGTTGAATCTAGGTGATGACTATAAAGGTGAGTATTGTATTGGTCTTAGGGCTACTTTAGCAGCTTCGTATATTTGAAAATATTCATAGTAGAACATAGGGAATAAAAGAAACTCTTAGTATGAGCCAGCTTATGGAGAAATGGACACATGGTTGTCAGAAGCAGCCAAACATTGTACCAGAGATGAGTCACGGGCCCCAAGGGCACGTGGAAATTTGGGACACATGATGGAGAGGAGGCAATGATGAGTTGCCGTGTGGTTGGCCATTGTTGGTTAGTTGATGGGTATGATGGCAGAGCTCAGCCAGTTTTCCACTCTGGATGTTACCTGGGGTGCGTGATAGGAAAGTTGTCACATGGAGGGTCCCTAGGTTGCAGCATAACACAGCTCGTGGTTACGGGTATCTCAAGGGCTCTAAGTTACTCAGAGGTTGGCTGTCTAGTTTCTGCCTCATCCCTTTCTCTGGGCCATGGAGATGCTTGTGAGTCTTCCATGATTGACTGACACAGAAATAGAAGTTGCTAAAACTGTCATCAGTTCATTTTGGTTGGTTTTGTGGACTCGTCTCCACTCTTGAAATCTTACCGAAATACACATCTTCTAGGTGGGTGTCAGAAGGGCTTGCTGAAAGGTGATCCAGAATGGCTTGGTGGTCCAAGGTTTGGCGAGAAGAGAAGTCAAAAGGAAAGACCTGTGATTCGGTCACCCAGCTCTACCTTCGCGTGTTCTGTTGGCCATTTGAGCCTTTGCTGATGAGAGAGAAGGGTCTAGCCCAGTGCTGGGGGACCCTCCAGATGTACTTGGCTGGAGTATGAAGGTGCCATCCATCTCACTGCTGGCAGGGCTTAAGGGTCAGTTCAGAACTCAACAAACAGAGCCATTAGGGTGGGGTCTGGCCCTCCCAAGCACATGACAAGCTGTAATTTGTAAGGGTCACTTTGCCCCTGCTGTTGCTTTGCTAGACCCACCAGGTTCAGGCCTCAGCCCTCCTCAGCAGACACAGATAGAAGGGCTTTTGACTGCCCCTCCCAGTGCACAAGGGACAGGGACTTAATTTGCATTCTCCTTTGGCCAGCATTTGCCTGGTGTCTACATTAATCACCATAAAGGATAAATGCCACCAAGAGAATGGAGCAAGCCAGGGAGAGCAAGAATGAGAGAGAGAGAGAGAGAGAGAGAGAGAAAGAGAGAGAGAGAGAGCGGGTGCATGCTTGAGCAAGCAGTGAGGCCTAATGGGAGGGGAGCAAGATGGTTTGGAAAAGAGCCGGCCAGAAGGAATCTGTGGTGAGCTGTCACTTCAGCCTCTTGAAAATTGGATCCCCTTCCACGTCATGTTTGATGGCCATGTTCCAAAATAATGGAGTCTGTGGCTGCAAGAAATCAGGCTGTGAGCAGGGCCTGATGCAGTGTCATCATAACAAATGAATGCAGGTGGGAGATTGGACAGACCTGGATAGGATAGAATGCTGGAGATGATTGACTAGTTCAATTTCCTTCCGAATTGTACACGGAAGGAAACCGAGACTCAGCGACGAGAAGGGACTTACCCAAGGTCACCCAGCTAATTAATTAGTCCAGGTGGAGCCCCTGAATCCTATTCCAGTCCTCTGTTTATAAATTATAACACACATTATGCTGGCAGGCAAAACCCCCGTGAGCTGAGAGTTCTTTTTTCTCTCAAACATCTTTGCAAGGTGGCCCTGACAGAAGCTCAGTCTCGGAAGAGGCTCGCCCCTCCTCCCTCCCTGTCTTACCCAGCAAGGTAGCCATGCTCTGGAGTCAGGCCAGGATCCAGTAGGTCCTCGCTCAGTCTCCAGCCCCCCCTCCAACACCCCCCCACCCCCCGCCGCCTTTGTCAGCAGAGACTTGCTGGAAAGGCCACTCCGGAATGAAGATAATGTCAGTGAAGTGCTCGTTAGTAGGTAGCTGCTGGCTGACTACGGGCTCAGCCATCTCCCTTGGTCCTGGGCTGAGGCGCTTGATCTATGCTGCACTTGGCCCAACTCTCCCCTTCAACTCTGAGGCGAGCGGTCACCAGATTCGGCCCTGGGGTTCATAATTTTTCCCACCCCAGCTTCCAGGGCCACGGGGCCCTCTGTTGAGTTGCCGGAGAGGAGGGGTCAGGAAGCAAACGTTGGGGCGGGGGTGGTACGGGCTTTTCATAGTCACAGACCCTCAGAACAGGAAGGGACATTGATCTGCCTCCAATGTATAGATAAGGGAACTGAGGAGCACTGTCACAATAATATAGCTTAGGTTCTACTTTAGAGCAGAGCCACAGAGAGCTGGCTTTCATACCAACACTATTGGGCAGGGTGGTTACATGGGGGCTCTGGGGAGAGGGGAATGCAAGTGAGACGTTGGGGGATGCAAAAGACACGTGCATATTGCACAACAATATGAAAGTGCTCAATGCCACTGAACTGGACACTTAAAATAATTAAGATGCTAAATTTGATGTTATGTATACTTCACCACAATTTAAAAAACAAAAAATATAAAATAATTCCTGGATAAGTGTTGGTGATAGAATAAATATAGGTTTTTTGTATGTATTGCATTAAAAACCTTGACCCCTAAAACACACACACACACACACACACACACACAAAAGACATGCGTATTGCTTCCATGACAGAAAAAACCACAGAAAAACAAAAAGTTGCAAAGTTGCTGACAAGCAGAAGGACCTAGAAAATAACTGTCAAAAAGGAAAAGGCTTCTCTATCTCCACCTCACAATGTAGCCTCCCAGTGGTCTGGTACCCCAGGCGGGTTCACCGTTGTCCCTGTTCAATGGGACAGCGGTGAACCCGGCTTTCCTGGCTTTCCTTGCTTCCCTTGCTTCTAAACCGGTGAGGATGGGGTGCAGGCAAGGCTTTCGGCAGCTCAGTCTCTCTGCGCCTCAATGTGGAGGAGTAGGGGAGTTATTTGTTGCAGTCTGGGTTGCCACATACAGTTGTGCAAGTTGTGAACTGCATAAAGGTGATTAGACAAAGAGGTAAGTAGGGGAGGAAATCCCACCCGTAGTCTGCTCCGCAAGTCATGTGCCCTCGTGCAGGGCTGAGTCCACCTGGATGAAGGGGTACGTTTTTCATCTGACAAAGCCATATGTTCACGGGGCTGTGTTCACCCAGAGGGAGTAGCTTCTTCTAAGCTTTTTACACAAAGGCACTGAATAGACTACTGGCGGCTCTGGCTGCCATCAGCCATGGGCTCCTGTGCTCCATGGTGACCCACCCTTAGGTTCCTAAGTTCCCCCCTGAGGCTCTCCCCCTCCCCGTGTACCCCCTGGTCCCAGGCATTTTGTTCTTGCCAGCCATCTTCTGAGCATGAGGGCGGGAGATCTAGTGAGGCAGGTCTCCTGGGCCCCAGGCCCACCTCAGGAAGACTCCCAGATTTCTCAGCTCTCTCAGCCCTGCATTTTCTGCTCCTGTGCTCTGCCCACCTGTTTGGCTCACGTCTTGGATGCCCATTCCCTTCCTGGTAGTCTGGTGCCGACTGTTTGTCTGAATCGTGACTCTGACGGCTGTGTCCCCAGTTTTGTGCGCCCTGCCCTCCTAGCTGCCCTCTGTAGTCAGTTGTGGCAGCCAGCACTCAGCCCCTAGGCCTGCGGGGCCCTGGTGGGGGGGGCTCACTCTTGCTCCCTGCCTGCCTATCTGGATGGAGGCCTCCTGTTGGTGCTTTTCACTGCCGGAGAACGCGTGTGCCAGGTGGGCGAGGAGGACGACAGTGGCCAGGGGCTCTCGGCTGGAGAGCTTTGCTGTATCCACGTAGTGCCGGTCAAGACCCCACCCTGTCCTCCTGAGCTGCAGTGGAGGAGCTGTGGCAGGGCCAGGAACAGGGAGAAGCCTGCGTGTTGAGGGCAGGACAGGTTAGTCCTTGGGATCCAGCAGTTCCTTCTGGTGATGCTTAAAGCGTCCCCTCCCCCACTGCATGAAGGCCCAGGCCCAAGGCTTCCAAATGAGCTCTCTGGGCCCTCCCAGAGGCCAGGGGATTATGGCGCCAGATGGGCCTGAAGCAAACTGCCCAAAGTGCTTCTGAGACGAGAGGGGCCTCAGAAAGGGGCCTCGGGTCAGAACCAGCGCTGGGCCAGCCAGGGGGGAGGCGACAGGGAGGGAGCCCAGTTCCCTAAACCTCTCCACTCTGACAAGGAGGCCAGCGTCTTCTCAGCTGAGCCCCTTCAGATTAAGACTAGCAAAAGCCCCTTGAATCAAGAAGAATGTGAATGGAACAGCTAAGCATTTTCCCTCTCTGCCTCCTCCCTCGTCTCCAAATCCCAGAGCTGGAAGGAGCCAGACAGTGGAAGAAGGGGCGGAGAAAGAAAGCAGAGGGCCGGCCATCAATCTCCTGCCCTGACAAGCTGCGTCATCCCTGGCTCCTGCTGACTTCTTTGGGGCAAGGGGGAGGGGAGCTGGGTTCGGGTCTCGGCCAAGAGGAGCAGGGGGATTGAGACAGGACGCAGTCGGGTGCTGGGTCTTAGAGGCAGGGGCCAGGGCAGAAGGTGGGGGGCTCTTCCCGGGGTGCAGAGAAGCCCAGCAAGCCTGGGTCCTTTAGGGAATGTCCAGACCAGGGCAAGTCCAACTCTAGCTGGATACCGACTGGACAGGGAGCCAAGCTTTGTAGAATCCAACAGTAGTCCCTCTGCTGCCTCTCAGGGAAATCGAAGCTGCTGGCTTTCCCAGTGCCTGCTTCAGCACCGTCCTCCACCTCCCGGCCTTCTCACGGTTCAGGCTGCTCCCCACAGGTGGGTGCAAATCCCAAAGGAGACGGTTAGCTAATTGGGAAGGCCGAAGATCTGGTCATTCCAAGAGGTAAGGGTTACAGAGGGAACCCCAGATCAGTTTGCTCTCAGTCAGAAATGTCTGCTTCCGGGTTCTTTGAAGTCTTCTTGGAAAGAACCGCACACCCTGGAAGAGTGTTCCAATTTAGTCACGCCAGTGGGCTAAGCCAACCAAGTAATTTGGTGAGGGGGAAAGAAAGGGGCAGGCACCGTGGGATGGAAGGGCTGTTTGTGCCGTGGAGCTTGGGTTCCTCTGCTGGTGAGGCGGGTCTTCGGGAATCTGGTTTAGGGCTGAGTGCCTCCTTGCAGGGATCCCACTGCAGGAACTTGTCAGTTGAGATTTTCTTTGCGGGGGTGGGGAGCTCAGGGACAGGGACACCGGACAGATGGGGGGGCAGGGAGCAGAGGGAAAGGTCGAGGCAGAGGAAAGAGTTCCCAAACAAGCATCTCCCAGCTTTGGAGAACGATCCTGGACCAAATTAAATGTTTAGTCCTGCTCAGATGTAGTACGTGTTTAAATTTTGTTCAATAATGTTAGAAAATATGCAGGTTCCTTCCCAGGTTTAATTGGCTTACTAGGTTTTAAAAAGCACTCTAGTTCTGTGTTCAATAAGACAGGAATCCCAGTTCGGTGAAGGAAGGGGTCAGCAAGTTAACAGGCTTCATTCTTTTTTTTTTTAATTTTAGAATTTTATTTATTTTTTTATACAGCAAGTTCTTATTAGTTATCCATTTTATACATGTTAGTGTATATATGTCAATCCCAATCTCCCAATTCACCCCCCCCCTCACTTTCCCCCCTTGGTGTCCATACGTTTGTTCTCTACATCTGTGTCTCTATTTCTGCCCTGCAAACCGGCTCATCTGTACCATTTTTCTAGGTTCCACATATATGCGTTAATATACGATATTTGTTTTTCTCTTTCTGACTTACTTCGCTCTGTATGACAGTCTCTAGATCCATCCACGTCTCTACAAATGACCCAATTTCGTTCCTTTTTATGGCTGAGTAATACTCCATTGTATATATGTACCACATCTTCTTTATCCATTCGTCTAGCAGATTTCACTCTGATGTAGAGTTTGCAGCCTGTTCCATTCAAGCTCCTTCCTCTGAGTAAGTCACCCTGGGAAACGGAGCTGTGACCACAGCTCACTGGTAGCCTCTGAGACCCTAGGCTCTTGGAAGCCTCACCTTATCTTAGGCTCTCCCCGTGTGGAGGGCAGGAGCGGACGGAGGGAGGGCCACAGGGGAAGGAGGACTGTTCCTTCTTGGTTCCATCCTGCTTAATGGTTTTCCCACTGAAAAGCACTCATTTGTCACATTTCGCTTCAGGAGGTGTCACAGGATCCCTCAGGCCTGGGCCTATAAAAACCAGGGAATTGGCACCTGTGATCTGCTTTTCTCTGCCTATGTCTTCTCTGGCGGAGGCTAAAGCACCACTAAAATGCTGACTCCTGCCTTATCCGTGATGAAGTGAGCTTTTAACGGGGTAGCTTGGCCTGTGGAGCTTATTTTCTTCAGAGCTGTATTGAAGGGGTAAAGAGCTAGAAGGGCTGGTGGAGGAGTGGGGAGGAAGACACTGGTGGCTGGATGTCAGAAGAACCCCGTGAAGCTGGGGGACGCCTGGACCTTTCCTGGGTGCCATCTCCAGTCGCCCACAAAGAATGGACCCAGCTGTTCCCGACATTTCTCAGACGTGGATCTCCAGTCATCAGCTTCCTGGATAGCCATCTACTCACAAGGTGTGCTTTGAGGACCTCTACAGGTCCCTTCCACCCCAGAATATGTTCTCCATGCTTTGTCATTATTGCTGTGAGTCAAGGCATTGTCCTCTGAAGACCTTTGTTAAAATATCTTTTTTTTTTTTGGTCTGAGAAAAGTTTTCATATATCGGATTCATTGGCTTTTACCTGTCAAAAGCAGGCTCACAAAGAAATGGCATCCAGGGCAAATAATGCTTGATGGGAAGGGGAGAGAGGTTATATTTGCGACAAGGAGAAGCATAATGGGCTAGCTGAGCTGGGAGTCATAATTGCTCGGGCAGGGAGGGAGGACTGGGCAGCCGAGGAGGAAATCAGACAACGGGCATCACTTATCCCTGTAATCCAGGCGTCCCCGTGGTCCTCTCTGCCCAGCAGATCGAGATCCTTCCAAATCGCCATCCTCCCAGACCTCTGCATTCCCAGGGAAGGCCTCCCTTCTCCTCATCCCTCACCCCCAGCACATGGTTCTCCTGAAAGGGTTCCATCTGGAGCAGTGGTTCTAAAGCTTGGCTTGTTCAGAATCACTTGGGGAGCTATTAGAAGCCTTGAGGCCAGGCCCCACCCCAGACTAATTATGTTAGAATCTCTGAAGGGAGGCCCCGGGGGCATCCCAGGTTTTTAAAAGCTCCCTCAGGTGATTCTGTTGTGCAGCTTGCACAAACAACTGAGAATGTAAACGTAGGAATCCTAGACCTAGGGAGGCCTTGGTCATTCTCCCAGTCAGGCTCTAGCTTCCCAGCATGTTCCCCAGTTCCCCTCTCTCTCCTCCATCTACTCTTCTCCCCTCTGCTCCCCACCAACCCCAAAGTTCTGTTCACTTTCACCACCTGGCATTATGCTGTCTTTTCCGTTGCCTTGACTCTTGCCTACCCATGCTGTCAAGGCAAGTAGCTTATCAACATCTTTTCCTAGAGACAGTCCCTGTTCTCTCCTTAAGAGGGATTCTGGTGCCAGCTGGTGAGATGATTGAAATTTCGCCCCAGATCCACTTGGTTTTGACAAGGACCCTGGATGGCCTCATCGCCGTATCTCCACTGGCTCTGAGAACGATCACAGACGCGTGCTCTGCTATTTCCATCCAAAGAAGCAGGGCCCACGTCTTGCAGGGGAGGCCCAAAGTTGGCAAAGCATTTGGAGAGTGACTGTCTGTGTATCCACTTGAGGGAGTCTTTGTGTACTTGTGGGTGTCTAGCCCTTATGGCTAATATTCAAATTTGGCCCATTTGCAGACTTGATGGGACTTTCCCAAGTGCCGATAAAAACGTCCTTGATTCATGACCTAAGAAATACATTGATAGATACTCTTGCTAGAAAACTACTTTGAGATGAAAACGTAATGTTTTATTCAGTGGATATTTATTGGGCACCATCGTATGCCAGCCACCGGACTAGGTGTTTTGGATTTGATGGTGACCCAAACCTGCATGCCTGGTGCTGGCAGTCTAGAGGGTTTTAGTCATCTTTTTTTGGAACTACCCTTCTTGAACAAAAAGGCACTATTTTAAAAAAGAAAAACAAACAGTTTAAGCTCTGAGTCAGGAATTTCTATGCACTGGAAATTCTCCTCAGCTCACGAGTGGGTTTCTGCATATGGGCCTGAACAAGTTATTTCCCTTTTGTATGTGTGAAATGGTAATGTGTGAAAAGGCACGTGGTGTCTATGTACACCTTTTATGGGCCTGTGATTCTCAGATTGGACTGTAAGGGCACCTTGACTCCTGCCACTTCGCTCTCCAGAGCTCTCTCAAGTTCTCAGACATTGGCTGGCTAGCTAGCCGGCTCACAGCTATCGGTGCTCACAGTGTACCAGGCACCGGGCTTCCTACTCCGCACGCATCATCTCTTTCCCTGCTCACAACAGGGAGGTAAGTAGAATCATCGTCCCCATTTTACAAATGGGAAAACTGCTCACCTACTAGTCAGTAGCAGAGTCAGGATTCGAACCCAGGACTATCAGACCCCAGAGCCTTTCAAAGCACACCCCCTTCCGACGCTACTGCCAAAGCAGGGCTGAGGCAAAGCAAGCTCCCTCACCATCAAAAACAGCAGCATTATCACTGTCATCATTGTCATGGTCATTGTCATCCTGTCATCATATCAGCGATCATCTGTCAAGTACTTTCTTTGTGCCAAGCCACTGCACTAAACAGCCTTTATTAATAATAAAAAAAGAATAATACTAATAGCAGTTAACAGTTATTGGATTCCTATTCTGTGTCAGGCACTGTCCTAACCATCTTACCAGGATCACCCTAATCATTCCTCACCCAATTGCTGGGAGACAGATCCTATTCTTAACCCTGTTTTAGAGAGGAGAAAACTGAAGTTTCGATGGGCTAATTTACCCCATGACCTCACAGCTAGTGTGAGCGGCGGAGCTCAGGTGTGGCCTCTGTCTGACTCCCAGGGCAGGAGTTCCCATCCCTCCCTGTTTTCCAGTTTGGAAACACTGTCTGCCACTGGCTTCTGATAATTGGAGAGCTCTCTCGGACCCATCTGCTAATTGGGATAGGGGCTGGAGTGACAGGCCACCGCGGGTGTGAGCAGATGCCCTCCTACAGGAACTGACAACCCAGTCCCTTTCCATCTGGCAGCCAGTGCCACGAGAATGAGAAACCTGCCCAGAGAGGGCCTCCCGGCCAAACAATCTGTATAGCAGAACTTTGGGAAAATACATAGCTGAGACCTGTACAGGTGGAAGCCAGGTAAACAAGAAGACTCTTCTCTTCGTATTTTCTTCTTCCTCATTCTATGAGGTTGGATTTTATAGAGTGTATATTCTCTCTTCACTGCACTTCTGGGACACCCTGCCCACTGACATCTCTTACTGATGCCCCTTCCTTCCTCCTCGCCCCAGCTAACCCCTGCGTCCCTTACCTCCCGTCTGCTTTCAGTGCCATTTGCTCCATCATCCTATTTCATTCCTCTTTCGAAAATGCCTGCCCCTCTGTGCTCCAAATCTCTTCACTTTTCCCTGCTTTCATTTCAGCTCAAGCCACATTAAGGCTGTAAAGCATTTTGGAAAGTGGTGAGTATGGCAGGAAGGTAAATAGAGTTTTATAGTATTTTGCTGTCATTGAGCTTGGAGTCTTTGAAAACCAACGGCAGTTCACAGCCCTGGCATACCTTTGTCTCTGCGGGGCTATTAACCAGCCCTAGATGAGGGCTATGGCCACGACCCAAAAATATAGACTTCTCAGATGATGTGAAGTCACTCCAGGTAGAGTAGTATTAGCTAGAGCAGCACTTCCCAAATTGGCTTCCACAGTACCCAGAGTGTGAGGGATTAATAGGTACCACGAGAGAGAAAGGTTTCCGAGTACAAATGAGTTTAACAAATGCTGGGTTAGATAAGCTCAACTTTACTACAGGGTTTCACAGAGCCCTTAACATACTAATGAGAATCATGAATCTCCAAGAGGACATTTAGAGCCTCGCCACCCAAAGTGTCATCTGGGAGCTTGCTGGGAATGCAGCGTCTCAGGCCTCCACCCCAGACTTTCCGAGTCACAATCGGCATTGTAACAATATCCTCAGTCAATTTGTATGCACATTAAATTTTGAGAAGCACTGATTTAGAGAACCAGGCATTTCTCACTTTTTTGTCCATGAAACGCATTTATGGAGCCTCTTCTGGGATTGGTGTTCCTTGCAACATACTTTGGGGGAAGTGCCAAGGGCAGAAAGCCCTTCATAGGAATTTCTCATTGTCTAGAGACTCCATAGAAAGACATTAGCCAGAGCAACAGTTAGTTAGAAATTGGGGGACTGATTCACTATACATGACCCAAAGCCTCACTTTACAGAAGTTTCAAGTCTTGTGTTACCAGAAAGTCTTCCTATACCTCTATGGCCCCAATTAACTCATTTCCTGGGGCATTTTTAAGCATCGCCACGGCTGTGCTGCTTTGTCTATTCTCTGGGCCAGATCAACCTGTTCGTTTCTGAAATCCAGCAGCTTCTCCAGAGTGCTAGAGCTCAGGATCCGAGCCTCCAAAGAATGTGCCTGGTCCCCTGCTGTAAAACATTAGAAAGGCAATTTTATAGGGCAACTTTTCAGTCCAGTGTGTTCTGTTCAGTTAAGCTGTTGTTGTTTTTCTTTAGGGCCTTTAAGCTATTGTGCCAAACATCGAAATAACACTAGCTATTTTGTATTCAGATCTTGTGACTCATTTGAGGGCATTGTTAATATTTTATAAGAAAATTCTCCTTTTTTTCCACTCACATTTGTGATTTTCAAGTGTGTTGCTGCATTGCATTCATAAACATGCTTTTTATTAAGTCTCAGGGCCCCATTTTTTTTCTCCTCTGAGAAACACATCTCCAATTTTATGTTCAAAGTTAAACGGAAAATAGACTTTGATATGTGAAACTGTGATTTGTGAGAAACTTGTCCAGGTTGCAGCCATTCTGTACAGTAAGGGGCCGACAGGCCCAAGCTCTGGTTAGGTCACGGCAAAGCCCTCAGCAACGTTTCCTGGGATGTCATCACTAAGCACTTTCTCAGTGGCCACTTTCTCTGGCTGGCCAGGAATGTTTGCTCAGAGTACAGGAAGAGGAGGTAACAGGAGGAGCAGCGGGATGATAGTTAGAGATGTGTGAAAGCAAAGAAGACATAGGCCATTAGGCCCTTTGGACTGGAAGGCCTGCCAACCCCAGAGGTTGCCCACTCTGGGTTTAGAGCCATGATTCTGACCTCTCCCACTGTCCCATGCGAGCAGAAGCAACGGAGTAAAGAGGGAAGAGACTATGGAAACCCCTCCTCACACTGGATCAGAAGATCCAAGGCTTCCTTTGAATTTCCCACCTGCTCAGTGATGCTGACAGTGCCAGTCGATGCCAGTAGTTCCTGAACTTTCTAAGTATCAATACCCATTTGTAATGTTAAAAATTTAGGACACTCCCGACAGTAGTGATTCTACTTGCATTTTTTCTCTCTCTCTGCTGACAACCCACAATTGGTGTATTTGAGAATTTTCCTTGCAAGAAATCCACAGGCCTTTCAAGGGTCCCAAGGCACACAGACTGTCTCTATAGCTTATACCTGGGTGTGAATGAATAAATAGCAGCTACCATTTCTTGAGCACAGGCCTCGACATTTTACATGCATTTATTTCATTTAATCCTCCCAATACCTTATTATCGCCATTTTAAAAATAAGGAAGTTGTGGCTCAGAGAAGTACATGACTTACCCAGAGAAAGTCCCACAGCTGGTAAGAGGCGGAACCAGGGGCCAAGCCCAGACCTTTGGGACCCCCAAGTTGTACTCTTTATTTCTCAGGCTGGGGGACTGGAGAGGCCCCAAATGCTGGGGGAGAGGGAAGCAAATGGGCTCCCGAGGAGGCAACAAGAAAGGACTAGGGAGTTGAGTGATGGACAGAAGCATTTGCCTCATAATTTTGCCCCGAGCTAGTCCTGAATACCAGCCGAGGTTAAGGTGGCCCTCATAGGCCACCTGGAGAGCTAATGACAGAGCCCATTTCTGAATCCACCTCTCTACCTACAACATTCTCGTAGACAGACTGTTCCAATAGCTCGCCTCCTTCACACTCCTTGGTCACCCCAGGCACACTCCATCCCCGGGCCTGCGCCTGTGCGGTTCCTTGTGTCAGGCAGGCTCTGCCCCCAGACAGCTACAGGGCTCGCTCCTTCCCTTCAGGACTCTGCTCAGTTGTCACCTTCTCACAGAGGCCTTCCCTGACCACCCTATTTAAAATGGCAACCACTCATCCCTGATTCCTTGCTTCATTTTTCCTCTAAAGCACTTTCTCACTTTCTAAAATATCACGTAATTTTACCTATTTATTTGTATATAGCCACTAGGAGGCAAGCTCCACGAAGACAGGGATTTTTTAGCTATGTTGTTCACTGCAGTGTCCCCCGTGTCTAGAACAGTGTCTGGCAGGTCGTAGGAGCTCAATAAATGTTTGCTTAATGAATGTACAGATAGCTTTAAACATGGCTCCCCACTGCATCATAGCTACAGAGACACATAGGTCCTTTGAGATAAGACAGAAGATGAGCAGAAAAAAGAATGTGTGCCTTCATGGGTGAGAGGACCTTGGGTGGGAATACTCTATGCACAAAATACCCACAGTTCTCAATCTGGCTAAAACCAACGACCCATATTCTGGACCCTTCTTAACAGCTATTTTACTCTTAGTATCCATTGATTGAGAAACACATAATGACCACAAAGTAATCTAAATCTGTGATATTTTAAAAGTAATTTTGTTAATCATTATGACATCTGCCTCCTATTTGGAAAATAGTGGTACTTAACACGTGTGAGATGTTTTAGGATGGTGCTTAAATGCTTAGTCTCTGGCATCTGTCAGCTAGCGTTTGATTTGCAGCACTGCCAAGTATTACCTGTGTGATCTTGAGCAAGTTGCTTAAATCTTTGCCTCAGTGTCCTTGTCTGCACAACGGGGCTAATGATAGTACCAAGCTCACAGGGTTGTTAGGAAGATGCAGTGAGATATTGCATGTCAAGCTCATATAAAGTGTCTGGCATGTAGTATAATGCTCCCCAAATGGGAGCTGTTATTATTATTATTATCATCACCATCATCATCATAGTATGGTTATTGATGGACATATCTGTTGTTGGCAGTCAAAGAAGAGGGGTTGGTAGCTGGGTGAATAGGGTCGTGGACATGGTGAAAAGGGGAAGGTAGACAAGAGGGAGAGTGGCATCATCTTGGATTGGTGGCTTGATGTATGCATTCAGAGAGGAAGCCAACAGTTACACAGGTGACCTTCCAACACTTCTGAAATCCTGACTTAACCAAAGGTTACTGAGGAAGACAGGTAAAGATATATTACTGAAAGGCCCTGGCATATGTTTCAAGTGTTTTATCACCTCCAAGTATTAGCTCTTCTAGAGTGGTGAGGCTGCTCTGATCATCACCTTGCCTGGCCTTGCATTCCAGAGAATTTTGAGCTCCAGATGGTAGCCCATTAGGGGCAGGTTGGATCTGGGTGACCTGGACAGTTTCTCTGCAGTATTTCCGTCCTCACCCCCTGCCCCCAAATCGGGGCTCCAGAAAGCTGTTTCTAAACCAATCTGTGGGGTGGCAGCACCATGAGCAACCAGCTGAGGTCCTGGGGAGAGCTGAGCTGGGGGCAGCAGTGGGTAGCCAGTGGGCCAAGAATGCTGTCCTCTGTGACATTTCATTACTGTGCCCTGCAGAGCGCGAAGCACAGGGCAGATTACCCTGGGGGTTCAGTGACTCCTGGTGGTTCAAGAGCTCAAACAAGAAGGAGGTCAAGGATGGAGCTCTGTGGGGGGTGGGTGGAGGAGTGGCCACCTTCTGAGGCTAAACATTATCAGACAGGAACCAGTCCACCCATGGAGAGAACACACATGCTGTGCCCATAGGCTGATTGATTTGATGAGGGAGTTGAGTACGTTCTGTGATTTTTTTGCTCAAAATGGGAAATAGAGCCAATTAAACTTCACCTTCCCAGGGAAGAAACAGGGAACCCCAGCTTTCGGTTTTATTTTAAGAAGCTGATCTTTCTGGAAAGATAAAAAACTCCAGTGGCACTTGGCAACAGGCTGCAGAGAGGCTTCTTTCTGACCTTCAGGTGAAAAGCTCAAACTCTTGTGCAAGTCAGGAATTTTTGTCCTCAAACCAAGGATCTTAAAAAGGTAGCTCTGTCAGTAGTGTGCAAATTGACTGAAGCCCCCTCCCCATTTCTCCTGGAAGCCTTGACTCCATTCTCGTCACCGTGCAAGGAGCCCATTTGTAACTGTCCAGTCCCTTCCCCAGCCTGATGGGGAGCGCTGCTCTGGGGCCTCATTTGCATAGACAAATGCAGACTGGCATCTGTCAGCTTAGCACCTCAAGCCAAGGAGTTGGAGCGGCGACAGGCAACCTTCTGGGCAAATAGCCTGGATATTGGATTCAAAAATGACAGTGTCAAATTGGAGCTAATTTGCATAGGCTTATCAGGTTAATTACTACAATGTCTCCAGGAACTTGAAAATCCTTGAATTCTTATGCAACCAGAATGCTCAAAGTCTGTTGCTATGAAACTTGGAGTGTAAATTACCATGAATACCATTAATCTGTTCACTAGGAGGTTAATTTGCAATTTGTTGGCAAATCACACGTGGGTCTTATAGCAAGAGTGTGGGTGGTGTTTTTGTGCCAACGTGTGGCCCCCCCTGTGTCTCTTGGATGTGTGTGTGTGTGCGCGTGTGCACGCACGCGTGCATTGGGATTGGCACTCTGGGAGCTCACGTTTTGGGTTTTCTCACTGTTCCTCGGATGTCACCTGGCTCTTCTGGCATATCTTTGGTTCCAGGGCATGTGTTCTCAGTGTTGGAGGGCTGCTGTGCGGAGCAGTCCTCAGCCCAGTGCCAGCTTACGAGACATCATCTCCTCCTGAGACAGAATTGCAAAGGTGTCCATTAATGCTTTAAAATCCTCTGGCTTTTCTGAAATACGCTCTTTCCCGTTAATGGCTCTCAAGTTGTTTTTTTGCACGCAGACAGGTTGCTCCTGGTAAAGGAACTCAGATCATCCAGAGGAAATGGGGCAGGGAAGTTGCAGTGGGGTAGGAGATGGTGACCAGGATCACACTGAGCAGAGGTGGGGGACACTGCTGAGCAGGGCTGAGAGGGGGGTTTCCATGGCTGCCCTGGGTTATTGTTAATGGAGGGTGGCAGGGTTGATGATACAAATCTCACCCCAGCTGTATTACTGTTGGAACCCTACTCACACAGAAGTGGCTCCCCAGCTAGCCTCCCAGGGCTCAAAATCCCCTTTGGATGGGGGCATCGGAGATTCAGATATCTAGTCTGGGAAGGAAGACCTAGTGGGAGAGCAGGGCCTGACATGTTTTATGGGGACATAAAACATCTCAGTTTTGATGCTCACGAGGGATGCCCCAGGAAGTGCTCAATGCTTTGGGGACGCCCTGAACAGCCTAGGGGATGGAAGCTCATGGGTCCATCATAGTGAGGGGCTGTTCAAAGGAGCAAGGGCATGCTGAAAGTTGGGGAAGGCTCCAAAAAACCGTCACATCCATCTACCTTACAGGTGAGCCTTAAAATAGGCCTGGGAGGGGCACAGAGAGTTTGTGATGCTGGTTTGAAGAATTTAGGGAGCCACACAGAAGCAGACTTAGAAGGTCTGCTGGGAGCCAGGGAGCCCCCCGAAAATGTGGCTTGAACCTTTCTTTTCCCCACATCCCCCTTCGCCTTGTTCATTCAACCAGCGTTTACTGAGCACCTATACTTGTTCCGGGCACTGGGGATCCAGTGGACAAGTCATGCCCTGCCCTGCCCTCAGTGAGCTCATATTCTAATGAGGGGTAGACTTTTATAGTAACTCCACCTGGGGAGGCAGATGAGGCTCAGAGAGGGTTTCCCAGAGAAAGTGATTTGAGCTGAGTCCAGAAGGATGTGTAGGAGATTGCCAGGTAGACAAGGTGGTGGAGGGCATTCTGGTGTGCAAGGCAAGGCTGCCCTTTCCCTAGAGTAGGAAATGTCATCTCACTTAATAAAGTGTCACCCAGAACCTCCACGATTGGCACTAGAAAGAGATGGTTTCAGCGGGAAGAAGCATCTGTGAGATTCACCTTCCCCTGTAACACTGACGCGCATCCCAGGGGTCTTTTAATACTCTACAGTATTGTTTAGATCAGGCTGAAAGTTTCACATGTCAAAGGCTAGGAGATGACAAGATTCCGGGAAACCAACATGGAGAATAATAATAATGAAAATAGCTAACTTTTGTTGAGCACTTCCTTTGAGCCAGGCATGACTCTAAATGTATATGTACACATATACTCATTTTAATCCTCCTAATATGCCCATGAAGTAGACATGGTACTATTATTATCATTATGCCCATTTCACAGATAAAGGCCAGGAAGCTAGACTAGACAATCGGTCGGCCCTAGAAGATATCGCTCAGTCATCTTTTGCTGTTGGGGTCCCCTGGGGACCCATTCCTCCTTCCTAACTCCCAGCCCACCTCCATGGACCAGAGACCACCTACAGTCCCAAACACCAATAAGTGCCCTCCCAAACTGGGGTGCCCAGCCTTCTCTCTCCCCACGTTAAAGAGGCAGTGCACAGGAATGGCGTGGAGGGATCATAGGCACAGATGCCTACAGGGCCAGACCTAAAGGAGTAAATGTATTCACTAGGGCAAGATCAGATGTATGCCCAAGAAATGTTTCATTCTCCTCTTTATTATTCTTTTAATAAAAACAGGAAATCCAAAAAAGAGGGGAGATATATATACGTATAGCTGATTCACTGTGCTGTACAGTAGAAACTAACACAACATTGTAAAGCGACTATACTCCAATAAAAATTTAAAAAAAAATAAAGTGGAAAAATAATAAAAAAATAAAACCAGGAACACAGCACTACAAGAACAATATTAAATGGCAGCTGACACTTGGCCCCATGATTAGAGGACAACATCAGCTGATCCTGGTTAGGTGGGACTTTAGGGCCCAGGGTTGCCAGGTAGGATTTCTGAAGAGAAGTCAGAAATCCTGATTCTTATATGAAATCTGAGGATTTATAAAATCTTAATAGTAAATTATAAAATTTTTGAAAACACTGAGCTGGCCAAAGAAAACATACTTGCTTACTAGCTGGGTGACCTTTGGGCAAGTAATGTAACTTCTTGAGCCTCAATTTCCTAATATGTAAAAGAAGGATGAGTCTGAGGATTAAATGAGGAAATGTAAGTGAAATGCCCATCACCTACTAAGTGATTAATCCACGATAGCTATCCGGATGGATTATTATTCCTGGGAGTTCCAGTCTCTTACCTAAGGAGCACCTCTTTCTAGGTGATTGACATGAAAGTCTCTAACCTTCACCTCAAGAGAGACCCCCATGCCTTACTCAGGGGAATTCAGCTTCACCCTTGTAGGCAGAAGATACTAATGATGTGCTTACCCAGCAATTAGCCAACATGTATATATGGAGAGGGAGGTGCATTTCTTTCTTAATGTCCCTTCACACAGCAAAATCAGGGCTGACTGATTTACAAAGCCAGTCCAGGGCTGGGGAGGGGCGGTGAAGGCCTGCAGAATGATTTCCTTCAGGCAGAAGGGAGTAAACCGAGGCAGGGAAGCTAGGCCATAGTTCCCATCCCAGTCTCCCTTCAGTTCTTACCGGGGACACCCAAGGCTTTTAAGAAAGCTCTTGGCCCCTAAAACTTTTACACTCTCATCTCTAATTTTCACACCTTCCTTTCAAGCAGTGGTTTTCACTCCTTGCAGCGCATTAGAATCACCTGGGCAGCTTTAAAAAAAATACTGATGCAGGGGGCTTGACTCTCAGAGGTCCTATGAGCCCTCACAAATTCATAAGTAAAATTGCATATGGGCGTGTGTGCATATGTGACCTTTCTGGGGTCTTGGTTGGGGCCTCAAAGAACAGTGTCGAAGATGAATGACATAAGCATGCGGGGTCCTATGGAAAAGAGCTGTGGTTCTAGGCCTGCTCGGCCATCACACTGTATCTCCAAGCACACAGGCCTTCTCAGCTCTCCTGAGCCCTGGTTTCCTCATCGTTGCTGCAGGGATCAGTAATCACACCCGCTGTGTTTCCTCAGGTGGTTGCAAAGATGTACTGAGCTACTAAAGCCTGTACCAGAAAGGGCTTTGAAAAAGCCCAACTCCTTCTCCACAGGGAAGGGCCTCTCATTACAAGATTAAGGAGAGTGTGGTGGGGAGGTAACAGAGGCAGCCGGAGCAGCACTAAGCACGACACATCGAGAAAAGGCCACTTAGGTTAACAAAGCAGCTCACAAATGAGAGCAAATTAACACCGGGCCCTGCGAGAACAGAACATTCGCACCACAGGAGCAAAGCACCCATTGGAGCAGCCAGGCCTTAGCAGGGAGAAGGAAGTAGAAGAGCAGAGGGCGGGGAAAGAGGCCAAGTGAGGGGGGGTTTCAATGCTGAGGAGGTTCGCTCTGGTAAGAGCAGAAGGGAAGTGGTCAGCTACTAAGGAGGGAAAGAAAATGGCGGCAGGCACCCCAGGTAGGCCTGGGGAGCAGATAAGAGCTCCTGACAGCCCTTGGTGAGGTGGCAGGGGCAGGGGGGAGGCCAGGGCGGGGTACAGAGTCAATGCCCTGTTCAGGTAATAGTCGAAAGGAGTGTCCCTCCAACTTCAACACGTTTGGTTTCATCCTCTGGCAAGTGCATCCAGACCACAGGACAGAGAGTCACCAGGACAGAGTCACAGGGCAGAGAGTCACCAGGACAGAGAGAGTCACCAGGGCAGCTGCTACTAACTACAGAGCCACTCACCCCCTCAACCCCTGCTCCCTTCTTTTTCTACCTGCTGTGAAACAACCTGGACCCACCTGCCTCAGAGGCAGGAAGTGGGGCATACCTCAATCCAGAAAGCCCTTGACACATCTTCACAGAGAAATGGCCTAGAAGGGGTGTTAGACTAGAGTGGAATCCTAGAGTGGGATGATAATAAAAATATTAATTATATCGCCTATAGGGCTGACCAGGCAGAATGATCAGCCCCTGCTGGGCCGGGCATTAACCCTTTAGTTGCTGGATCCGAAGGAGGTGGGGACAGTTGGAGGGCATTCAGGGCTGTGAAAGGGAAAGTATAGGGCCATACATCTAATTAGCGCCAGAGCTGGGATGAACAGCAAGATGTCCCCGCTCCCAGCCTGGTGTGTTTTCTATGGCTTCCTTTGCTATTATTCCAAGTCTTCATTATAGTTGAGGGAACATACCAGAATATCCTCAGGGCCAGCCTTACACATAGGTAAACATGATGTGATCAAATATGTCTCCTCAATTGCCTGTCACCGTGCCTGAAATTTCACCATGGGTGATTCATTCCTTTGGATCTTGAAGCTTTCTGGTCTTGCAGGGGGATATAGATGGGGGATTTATTGACAGTCACCGAGGAAGGGCTTTGCAAATTGGACTCAGGTTATATAGCTGGGGGGAGAGCAGCGGCAGCTGGCCCAGGGAGGAAGATGCAGGCTGAGACTGAATCCAGGGCCCAGGACACTCTGAGGGGGCAAGGAAGGAGTACTTGATACACCCACACCCAAAGCTTCATCACACCCTGGCTTGGGCACTCAGGAAGCGTTTCCCCAGGAGACTGTATTGTGACCCAGGAGGCCTGAATCACTGCTGTGTGGCCCACGCTGGGGAGGAGGGTGGGAGAGTGAAGAAGGATAACATCAGGCCGTCTGGAGTGGCTGCAGGGGCACTTTATTAAGAGGAGCAGCCTGGGCGACGATGGATGTGACAACGGAATCTATGAGGACAATTGAAAGGCGCCTTGAGACTGCCAAGGGACGCTGGGTTGGGAGTCTGCACCTCCCCCCAGGGGCCTGCTGACTGGAGGTGCCCTGGCCCAAGTCCGGGCTCCTTTCTGTCTCTGCCTCTGACTTCCATCCTGGTTTGGCTCCAGAGCTGTGTAGTGCAGCTCTGGACTCACCCGGCCATGGTCCCCAGAGCCCTCCCTTTTCTGCGTCGGTTCTCTATTTTTATATGGAAGGGGCTTCATGTTGACAGTCTGGTGGGAAGGGGGAGAGGGAAGAAGGAAGGAGGCTAGCAGATTTGTCTGGAAGCTGTTTGCCTGGTAAGACCCTATATTTCCTTAGACTGTGTGTTTACTTGGGGTAGCTGGGGGTAGGGGAGAGTACTTCTTGGAAATTTGGGAATTTGCCTTGGAGCTGTGTTGCATAACAAGTGTAGTAGTATAATTTAGACTATAGGTCTATTTGAGGTTGCTTGCAGGGCTGAACTGAGCACACTGAAGACCCTCCAGAGGCTCCCCCAGTTCTGTTGTATATCTCAGTCAGCTGGGCTGAACCTGGAACCTCTAGCTTCCAAAAGAGCAGAGAGAGCATCCACCCGCAAGGCCACCACTGCTGTCTGACATGAGCCCTGTGCTTCCTGAAAGGGTGTCTCTGGGGGCCTCAGTGGTTTCTATCTAGACACATCCGGCAGGCTCGATTTGGGGGGGAGGATGCTGCTGTTAACAGGAATTAGAGACCCAGAGGCAAAACTGCCCCCCTGGTTCCACTCAAGTCCCCCAAACAATCTCCCTGGCTTAAGACCAGGTCATCACTAACCCTGGTGTCATGGGCACTGCTGACGGAAGACGATGTTTCACAGAGCAGAGACTTCTGCCTGAGTGCAGAATCAGTGACTTGGGGAAGATGGAATTCAGTGCAATCCATTTGGGAAAGTCAGCCAGGATTTCTCTTAAGCTTTACTTCCCAGCAGCCCCCTCCCACCTTGGAGACAGACTAATCCCTGACATTCGTCTAGTGGCTTTATACTTTTCAAAGCTCCTTCACATCCATCGTCTCCATTGAGTCTCAAAACACCCCTGTGAAATAGGATGGGAAGGTGTTATTATCCCTGTTTGACCAACAAGAAAACTGAGGTCCCGAAAGGATACATGACTCACCCAGGGTCACATAGCTGGGACTTAAAATGTGTTTCCTAACTGCCAGCCCTGTGTGCCTTCCACCTCCCATGTAGACTCCCCCATAGAACCGTGGAGGTGCCCAGCACCTACCATGGTACCTGACACACAGTAGATGCTAATAAACATTTGCCAAATGAGTGACTGGATAAGCAGGGGCAAGGCAGGGAGGAATACGAGTTCTAAAACTGCTCTCCTTTTTATGATCAGAATACAAGGGCAGGAATTCGGTGTTATTTCATCATGTTGACCAGGGAGGAAGGAGTAAGAGATCTTTCCCACTTCACAGATGTCACTGCCATGGCAGGGAGATTAGGGTAGCTCCCAGAGAGAAGCCACGGGGCTCAGTCTCCCAACAAGGCTGCCTCCCACTCATCCTTTAAAGAGGAGTGGGTGGTGTGATCCTCGCCAGCGGTTCCCCGAGGTTCTGTGGTGGGTGTCTGAGGACACTGGTTACTTGCTCCTTTAGGGCCTCTGCACCCGCCACCTTTGACCCTTCTAGCATAACCCACACCTCACAGGCTCACTGCCTGTCTCCTGGATCACACCCGGACCGAGACTACCTCCTAGACCTTTTTCTGTCTTCCACAAGGCCTGGCGCGTAGTAGGTGAATTGTCTGAGGTGAAAAGGGATGACCGCTCCTGGCACCAGGCACTGCAGTCA